>NC_135399.1:13312326-14034201 GCF_051989625.1 Stigmatopora argus
AAAAAAACGACATAGTATAGTAAGGCTTTTGTTCTTAAAAAACGACATAGTATAGTAAGGCTTTTGTTCTTAAAAAACGACATAGTATAGTAAGGCTTTTTTTCTTAAAAAACGACATAGTATAGTAAGGCTTTTTTTCTTAAAAAACGACATAGTATAGTAAGGCTTTTTTCTTAAAAAACGACATAGTATAGTAAGGTTTTTTTAAAAAAAAAACGACATAGTATAGTAAGGCTTTTTTTCTTAAAAAACGACATAGTGTAGTAAGGCTTTTTTTTCTTAAAAAACGACAGAATAGTAAGGCTTTTTTTCTTAAAAATGACATAGTATAGTAAGGCTTTTTTTCTTAAAAAATGACAGTATAGTAAGGCTTTTTTTCTTAAAATACGACATAGTATAGTAAGGCTTTTTTTCTTAAAATACGACATAGTATAGTAAGGCTTTTTTTCTTAAAAATGACATAGTATAGTAAGGCTTTTTTTCTTAAAAAATGACATAGTATAGTAAGGCTTTTTTTCTTGAAATACGACATAGTATAGTAAGGCTTTTTTTCTTAAAATAAGACATAGTATAGTAAGGCTTTTTTCTTAAAAAAACGACATAGTATAGTAAGGCTTTTTTCTTAAAAAAACGACATAGTATAGTAAGGCTTTTTTTCTTAAAATACGACATAGTATAGTAAGGCTTTTTTTCTTAAAATACGACATAGTATAGTAAGGCTTTTTTTCTTAAAAATGACATAGTATAGTAAGGCTTTTTTTCTTAAAAAATGACATAGTATAGTAAGGCTTTTTTTCTTGAAATACGACATAGTATAGTAAGGCTTTTTTTCTTAAGAAACGACATAGTATAGTAAGGCTTTTTTCTTAAAAAAACGACATAGTATAGTAAGGCTTTTTTCTTAAAAAACAACATAGTATAGTAAGGCTTTTTTTCTTAAAATACGACATAGTATAGTAAGGCTTTTTTTCTCAAAATACGACATAGTATTGTAAGGCTTTTTTTCTTAAAAATGACATAGTATAGTAAGGCTTTTTTTCTTTAAAAACGACATAGTATAGTAAGGCTTTTTTTTCTTAAAAAACGACATAGTATAGTAAGGCTTTTTTCTTAAAAAAACGACATAGTATCGTAAGGCTTTTTTCTTAAAAAACAACATAGTATAGTAAGGCTTTTTTCTTAAAAAAACGACATAGTATAGTAAGGCTTTTTTCTTAAAAAACGACATAGTATAGTAAGGCTTTTTTTCTTAAAAAACGACATAGTATTGTAAGGCTTTTTTTCTTAAAAATGACATAGTATAGTAAGGCTTTTTTTCTTAAAAAACGACATAGTATAGTAAGGCTTTTTTTCTTAAAATACAACATAGTATAGTAAGGCTTTTTTTCTTAAAAAACGACATAGTATAGTAAGGCTTTTTTTCTTAAAAAACGACATAGTATAGTAAGGCTTTTTTTCTTAAAAAACGACATAGTATAGTAAGGCTTTTTTTTCTTGAAAAAACGACATAGTATAGTAAGGCTTTTTTTTCTTAAAAACGACATAGTATAGTAAGGCTTTTTTCTTAAAAAAACGACATAGTATAGTAAGGCTTTTTTCTTAAAAAACGACATAGTATAGTAAGGCTTTTTTCTTAAAAAAACAACATAGTATAGTAAGGCTTTTTTTCTTAAAAAACGACATAGTATAGTAAGGCTTTTTTTCTTAAAAAACGACATAGTATAGTAAGGCTTTTTTTCTTAAAAAACGACATAGTATAGTAAGGCTTTTTTTGTTAAAAAACGACATAGTATAGTAAAGCTTTTTTTCTTAAAAAACGACATAGTATAGTAAGGCTTTTTTTCTTAAAAAACGACATAGTATAGTAAGGCTTTTTTTTCTTAAAAAACGACATAGTATAGTAAGGCTTTTTTTGTTAAAAATGACATAGTATAGTAAGGCTTTTTTTCTTAAAATACGACATAGTATAGTAAGGCTTTTTTTCATAAAATACGACATAGTATAGTAAGGCTTTTTTTCTTAAAAAACGACATAGTATAGTAAGGCTTTTTTCTTAAAAAAACGACATAGTATAGTAAGGCTTTTTTCTTAAAAAACGACATAGTATAGTAAGGCTTTTTTTCTTAAAATACGACATAGTATAGTAAGGCTTTTTTTCTTAAAATACGACATAGTATTGTAAGGCTTTTTTTCTTAAAAATGACATAGTATAGTAAGGCTTTTTTTCTTAAAAAACGACATAGTATAGTAAGGCTTTTTTTCATAAAAAACGACATAGTATAGTAAGGCTTTTTTCTAAAAAAAACGACATAGTATAGTAAGGCTTTTTTCTTAAAAAAACGACATAGTATAGTAAAGCTTTTTTCTTAAAAAACGACATAGTATAGTAAGGCTTTTTTTCTTAAAAAACGACATAGTATAGTAAGGCTTTTTTTCTTAAAAATGACATAGTATAGTAAGGCTTTTTTTCTTAAAAAATGACATAGTATAGTAAGGCTTTTTTCTTTAAAAAAAATGACATAGTATAGTAAGGCTTTTTTCTTTAAAAAAACGACATAGTATAGTAAGGCTTTTTTCTTAAAAAACGACATAGTATAGTAAGGCTTTTTTCTTAAAAAAACGACATAGTATAGTAAGGCTTTTATCTTAAAAAACGACATAGTATAGTAAGGCTTTTTTTCTTAAAAAACGACATAGTATTGTAAGGCTTTTTTTCTTAAAAATGACATAGTATAGTAAGGCTTTTTTTCTTAAAAAACGACATAGTATAGTAAGGCTTTTTTTCTTAAAATACAACATAGTATAGTAAGGCTTTTTTTCTTAAAAAACGACATAGTATAGTAAGGCTTTTTTTCTTAAAAAACGACATAGTATAGTAAGGCTTTTTTTCTTAAAAAACGACATAGTATAGTAAGGCTTTTTTTTCTTAAAAAACGACATAGTATAGTAAGGCTTTTTTTTCTTAAAAACGACATAGTATAGTAAGGCTTTTTTCTTAAAAAAACGACATAGTATAGTAAGGCTTTTTTCTTAAAAAACGACATAGTATAGTAAGACTTTTTTTCTTAAAACACGACATAGTATAGTAAGGCTTTTTTCTTAAAAAACGACATAGTATAGTAAGGCTTTTTTTGTTAAAAAACGACATAGTATAGTAAAGCTTTTTTTCTTAAAAAACGACATAGTATAGTAAGGCTTTTTTTCTTAAAAAACGACATAGTATAGTAAGGCTTTTTTTTCTTAAAAAACGACATAGTATAGTAAGGCTTTTTTTGTTAAAAATGACATAGTATAGTAAGGCTTTTTTTCTTAAAATACGACATAGTATAGTAAGGCTTTTTTTCTTAAAAAACGACATAGTATAGTAAGGCTTTTTTTTCTTAAAAAACGACATAGTATAGTAAGGCTTTTTTCTTAAAAAAACGACATAGTATAGTAAGGCTTTTTTCTTAAAAAACGACATAGTATAGTAAGGCTTTTTTTCTTAAAATACGACATAGTATAGTAAGGCTTTTTTTCTTAAAATACGACATAGTATTGTAAGGCTTTTTTTCTTAAAAATGACATAGTATAGTAAGGCTTTTTTTCTTAAAAAACGACATAGTATAGTAAGGCTTTTTTTCTTAAAAAACGACATAGTATTGTAAGGCTTTTTTTCTTAAAAATGACATAGTATAGTAAGGCTTTTTTTCTTAAAAAACGACATAGTATAGTAAGGCTTTTTTTTCTTAAAAAACGACATAGTATAGTAAGGCTTTTTTTTCTTAAAAACGACATAGTATAGTAAGGCTTTTTTCTTAAAAAAACGACATAGTATAGTAAGGCTTTTTTCTTAAAAAACGACATAGTATAGTAAGGCTTTTTTTCTTAAAATACGACATAGTATAGTAAGGCTTTTTTTCTTAAAATACGACATAGTATTGTAAGGCTTTTTTTCTTAAAAATGACATAGTATAGTAAGGCTTTTTTTCTTAAAAAACGACATAGTATAGTAAGGCTTTTTTTCATAAAAAACGACATAGTATAGTAAGGCTTTTTTCTAAAAAAAACGACATAGTATAGTAAGGCTTTTTTCTTAAAAAAACGACATAGTATAGTAAAGCTTTTTTCTTAAAAAACGACATAGTATAGTAAGGCTTTTTTTCTTAAAAAACGACATAGTATAGTAAGGCTTTTTTTCTTAAAAATGACATAGTATAGTAAGGCTTTTTTTCTTAAAAAATGACATAGTATAGTAAGGCTTTTTTCTTTAAAAAAAATGACATAGTATAGTAAGGCTTTTTTCTTTAAAAAAACGACATAGTATAGTAAGGCTTTTTTCTTAAAAAACGACATAGTATAGTAAGGCTTTTTTCTTAAAAAAACGACATAGTATAGTAAGGCTTTTATCTTAAAAAACGACATAGTATAGTAAGGCTTTTTTTCTTAAAAAACGACATAGTATTGTAAGGCTTTTTTTCTTAAAAATGACATAGTATAGTAAGGCTTTTTTTCTTAAAAAACGACATAGTATAGTAAGGCTTTTTTTCTTAAAATACAACATAGTATAGTAAGGCTTTTTTTCTTAAAAAACGACATAGTATAGTAAGGCTTTTTTTCTTAAAAAACGACATAGTATAGTAAGGCTTTTTTTCTTAAAAACGACATAGTATAGTAAGGCTTTTTTTTCTTAAAAAACGACATAGTATAGTAAGGCTTTTTTTTCTTAAAAACGACATAGTATAGTAAGGCTTTTTTCTTAAAAAAACGACATAGTATAGTAAGGCTTTTTTCTTAAAAAACGACATAGTATAGTAAGACTTTTTTTCTTAAAACACGACATAGTATAGTAAGGCTTTTTTCTTAAAAAACGACATAGTATAGTAAGGCTTTTTTTGTTAAAAAACGACATAGTATAGTAAAGCTTTTTTTCTTAAAAAACGACATAGTATAGTAAGGCTTTTTTTCTTAAAAAACGACATAGTATAGTAAGGCTTTTTTTTCTTAAAAAACGACATAGTATAGTAAGGCTTTTTTTGTTAAAAATGACATAGTATAGTAAGGCTTTTTTTCTTAAAATACGACATAGTATAGTAAGGCTTTTTTTCTTAAAAAACGACATAGTATAGTAAGGCTTTTTTTTCTTAAAAAACGACATAGTATAGTAAGGCTTTTTTTGTTAAAAATGACATAGTATAGTAAGGCTTTTTTTCTTAAAATACGACATAGTATAGTAAGGCTTTTTTTCTTAAAAAACGACATAGTATAGTAAGGCTTTTTTTCATAAAAAACGACATAGTATAGTAAGGCTTTTTTCTTTAAAAAACGACATAGTATAGTAAGGCTTTTTTCTTAAAAAACGACATAGTAAAGTAAGGCTTTTTTCTTAAAAAAACGACAGTATAGTAAAGCTTTTTTCTTAAAAAACGACATAGTATAGTAAGGCTTTTTTTCTTAAAAAACGACATAGTATAGTAAGGCTTTTTTTCTTAAAAATGACATAGTATAGTAAGGCTTTTTTTCTTAAAAAATGACATAGTATAGTAAGGCTTTTTTCTTTAAAAAAACGACATAGTATAGTAAGGCTTTTTTCTTTAAAAAAACGACATAGTATAGTAAGGCTTTTTTTCTTAAAAAACGAGATAGTATAGTAAGGCTTTTTTTCTTAAAAAACGACATAGTATAGTAAGGCTTTTTTCTTAAAAAAACGACATAGTATAGTAAGGCTTTTTTCTTAAAAAACGACATAGTATAGTAAGGCTTTTTTCTTAAAAAAATGACATAGTATAGTAAGGCTTTTTTCTTAAAAAACGACATAGTATAGTAAGGCTTTTTTTCTTAAAAAACGACATAGTATAGTAAGGCTTTTTTTCTTAAAAAACTACATAGTATAGTAAGGCTTTTTTTCTTAAAAAACGACATAGTATAGTAAGGCTTTTTTTTCTTAAAAAACGACATAGTATAGTAAGGCTTTTTTTTCTTAAAAACGACATAGTATAGTAAGGCTTTTTTCTTAAAAAAAACGACATAGTATAGTAAGGCTTTTTTCTTAAAAAACGACATAGTATAGTAAGGCTTTTTTCTTAAAAAAACAACATAGTATAGTAAGGCTTTTTTCTTAAAAAACGACATAGTATAGTAAGGCTTTTTTTCTTAAAAAACTACATAGTATAGTAAGGCTTTTTTTCTTAAAAAACGACATAGTATAGTAAGGCTTTTTTTCTTAAAAAACGACATAGTATAGTAAGGCTTTTTTCTTAAAAAACGACATAGTATAGTAAGGCTTTTTTCTTAAAAAACGACATAGTATAGTAAGGCTTTTTTTTCTTAAAAAACGACTTAGTATAGTAAGGCTTTTTTTCTTAAAAATGACATAGTATAGTAAGGCTTTTTTTCTTAAAAAATGACATAGTATAGTAAGGCTTTTTTCTTAAAATACGACATAGTATAGTAAGGCTTTTTTTCTTAAAATACGACATAGTATTGTAAGGCTTTTTTTCTTAAAAATGACATAGTATAGTAAGGCTTTTTTTCTTAAAAAACGACATAGTATAGTAAGGCTTTTTTTTCTTAAAAAACGACATAGTATAGTAAGGCTTTTTTCTTAAAAAAACGACATAGTATAGTAAGGCTTTTTTCTTAAAAAACGACATAGTATAGTAAGGCTTTTTTCTTAAAAAAACGACATAGTATAGTAAGGCTTTTTTCTTAAAAAACGACATAGTATAGTAAGGCTTTTTTTCTTAAAAAACGACATAGTATAGTAAGGCTTTTTTTCTTAAAAATGACATAGTATAGTAAGGCTTTTTTTCTTAAAAAATGACATAGTATAGTAAGGCTTTTTTTCTTAAAATACAACATAGTATAGTAAGGCTTTTTTTCTTAAAAAACACGACATAGTATAGTAAGGCTTTTTTCTTTAAAAAAAACGACATAGTATAGTAAGGCTTTTTTCTTTAAAAAAACGACATAGTATAGTAAGGCTTTTTTTCTTAAAAACGACATAGTATAGTAAGGCTTTTTTCTTAAAAAAACGACATAGTATAGTAAGGCTTTTTTCTTAAAAAACGACATAGTATAGTAAGGCTTTTTTCTTAAAAAAACGACATAGTATAGTAAGGCTTTTTTCTTAAAAAACAACATAGTATAGTAAGGCTTTTTTTCTTAAAAAACGACATAGTATAGTAAGGCTTTTTTTCTTAAAAAACGACATAGTATAGTAAGGCTTTTTTTCTTAAAAAACGACATAGTATAGTAAGGCTTTTTTCTTAAAAAACAACATAGTATAGTAAGGCTTTTTTTCTTAAAAAACGACATAGTATAGTAAGGCTTTTTTTCTTAAAAAACGACATAGTATAGTAAGGCTTTCATTTTATTCTACAGTACAACTGGATAGTAAGGCTTTTTTTCTTAAAAAACGACATAGTATAGTAAGGCTTTTTTTCTTAAAAAACGACATAGTATAGTAAGGCTTTTTTTCCTTAAAAAACACGACATAGTATAGTAAGGCTTTTTTCTTTAAAAAAACGACATAGTATAGTAAGGCTTTTTTCTTTAAAAAAACGACATAGTATAGTAAGGCTTTTTTTCTTAAAAAACGACATAGTATAGTAAGGCTTTTTTTCTTAAAAAACGGGATAGTATAGTAAGGCTTTTTTTCTTAAAAAACGACATAGTATAGTAAGGCTTTTTTCTTAAAAAAACGACATAGTATAGTAAGGCTTTTTTCTTAAAAAAACGACATTGTATAGTAAGGCTTTTTTCTTAAAAAAACGACATAGTATAGTAAGGCTTTTTTCTTAAAAAACGACATAGTATAGTAAGGCTTTTTTTCTTAAAAAACGACATAGTATTGTAAGGCTTTTTTTCTTAAAAATGACATAGTATAGTAAGGCTTTTTTTCTTTAAAAACGACATAGTATAGTAAGGCTTTTTTTTCTTAAAAAACGACATAGTATAGTAAGGCTTTTTTCTTAAAAAAACGACATAGTATAGTAAGGCTTTTTTCTTAAAAAACAACATAGTATAGTAAGGCTTTTTTCTTAAAAAAACGACATAGTATAGTAAGGCTTTTTTCTTAAAAAACGACATAGTATAGTAAGGCTTTTTTTCTTAAAAAACGACATAGTATTGTAAGGCTTTTTTTCTTAAAAATGACATAGTATAGTAAGGCTTTTTTTCTTAAAAAACGACATAGTATAGTAAGGCTTTTTTTCTTAAAATACAACATAGTATAGTAAGGCTTTTTTTCTTAAAAAACGACATAGTATAGTAAGGCTTTTTTTCTTAAAAAACGACATAGTATAGTAAGGCTTTTTTTCTTAAAAAACGACATAGTATAGTAAGGCTTTTTTTTCTTAAAAAACGACATAGTATAGTAAGGCTTTTTTTTCTTAAAAACGACATAGTATAGTAAGGCTTTTTTCTTAAAAAAACGACATAGTATAGTAAGGCTTTTTTCTTAAAAAACGACATAGTATAGTAAGGCTTTTTTCTTAAAAAAACGACATAGTATAGTAAGGCTTTTTTCTTAAAAAAACGACATTGTATAGTAAGGCTTTTTTCTTAAAAAAACGACATAGTATAGTAAGGCTTTTGTTCTTAAAAAACGACATAGTATAGTAAGGCTTTTGTTCTTAAAAAACGACATAGTATAGTAAGGCTTTTTTTCTTAAAAAACGACATAGTATAGTAAGGCTTTTTTTCTTAAAAAACGACATAGTATAGTAAGGCTTTTTTCTTAAAAAACGACATAGTATAGTAAGGCTTTTTTAAAAAAAAAACGACATAGTATAGTAAGGCTTTTTTTCTTAAAAAACGACATAGTGTAGTAAGGCTTTTTTTTCTTAAAAAACGACAGAATAGTAAGGCTTTTTTTCTTAAAAATGACATAGTATAGTAAGGCTTTTTTTCTTAAAAAATGACAGTATAGTAAGGCTTTTTTTCTTAAAATACGACATAGTATAGTAAGGCTTTTTTTCTTAAAATACGACATAGTATAGTAAGGCTTTTTTTCTTAAAAATGACATAGTATAGTAAGGCTTTTTTTCTTAAAAAATGACATAGTATAGTAAGGCTTTTTTTCTTGAAATACGACATAGTATAGTAAGGCTTTTTTTCTTAAAATAAGACATAGTATAGTAAGGCTTTTTTCTTAAAAAAACGACATAGTATAGTAAGGCTTTTTTCTTAAAAAAACGACATAGTATAGTAAGGCTTTTTTTCTTAAAATACGACATAGTATAGTAAGGCTTTTTTTCTTAAAATACGACATAGTATAGTAAGGCTTTTTTTCTTAAAAATGACATAGTATAGTAAGGCTTTTTTTCTTAAAAAATGACATAGTATAGTAAGGCTTTTTTTCTTGAAATACGACATAGTATAGTAAGGCTTTTTTTCTTAAGAAACGACATAGTATAGTAAGGCTTTTTTCTTAAAAAAACGACATAGTATAGTAAGGCTTTTTTCTTAAAAAACAACATAGTATAGTAAGGCTTTTTTTCTTAAAATACGACATAGTATAGTAAGGCTTTTTTTCTCAAAATACGACATAGTATTGTAAGGCTTTTTTTCTCAAAAATGACATAGTATAGTAAGGCTTTTTTTCTTTAAAAACGACATAGTATAGTAAGGCTTTTTTTTCTTAAAAAACGACATAGTATAGTAAGGCTTTTTTCTTAAAAAAACGACATAGTATCGTAAGGCTTTTTTCTTAAAAAACAACATAGTATAGTAAGGCTTTTTTCTTAAAAAAATGACATAGTATAGTAAGGCTTTTTTCTTAAAAAACGACATAGTATAGTAAGGCTTTTTTTCTTAAAAAACGACATAGTATTGTAAGGCTTTTTTTCTTAAAAATGACATAGTATAGTAAGGCTTTTTTTCTTAAAAAACGACATAGTATAGTAAGGCTTTTTTTCTTAAAATACAACATAGTATAGTAAGGCTTTTTTTCTTAAAAAACGACATAGTATAGTAAGGCTTTTTTTCTTAAAAAACGACATAGTATAGTAAGGCTTTTTTTCTTAAAAAACGACATAGTATAGTAAGGCTTTTTTTTCTTGAAAAAACGACATAGTATAGTAAGGCTTTTTTTTCTTAAAAACGACATAGTATAGTAAGGCTTTTTTCTTAAAAAAACGACATAGTATAGTAAGGCTTTTTTCTTAAAAAACGACATAGTATAGTAAGGCTTTTTTCTTAAAAAAACAACATAGTATAGTAAGGCTTTTTTTCTTAAAAAACGACATAGTATAGTAAGGCTTTTTTTCTTAAAAAACGACATAGTATAGTAAGGCTTTTTTTCTTAAAAAACGACATAGTATAGTAAGGCTTTTTTTGTTAAAAAACGACATAGTATAGTAAAGCTTTTTTTCTTAAAAAACGACATAGTATAGTAAGGCTTTTTTTCTTAAAAAACGACATAGTATAGTAAGGCTTTTTTTTCTTAAAAAACGACATAGTATAGTAAGGCTTTTTTTGTTAAAAATGACATAGTATAGTAAGGCTTTTTTTCTTAAAATACGACATAGTATAGTAAGGCTTTTTTTCATAAAATACGACATAGTATAGTAAGGCTTTTTTTCTTAAAAAACGACATAGTATAGTAAGGCTTTTTTCTTAAAAAAACGACATAGTATAGTAAGGCTTTTTTCTTAAAAAACGACATAGTATAGTAAGGCTTTTTTTCTTAAAATACGACATAGTATAGTAAGGCTTTTTTTCTTAAAATACGACATAGTATTGTAAGGCTTTTTTTCTTAAAAATGACATAGTATAGTAAGGCTTTTTTTCTTAAAAAACGACATAGTATAGTAAGGCTTTTTTTCATAAAAAACGACATAGTATAGTAAGGCTTTTTTCTAAAAAAAACGACATAGTATAGTAAGGCTTTTTTCTTAAAAAAACGACATAGTATAGTAAAGCTTTTTTCTTAAAAAACGACATAGTATAGTAAGGCTTTTTTTCTTAAAAAACGACATAGTATAGTAAGGCTTTTTTTCTTAAAAATGACATAGTATAGTAAGGCTTTTTTTCTTAAAAAATGACATAGTATAGTAAGGCTTTTTTCTTTAAAAAAAATGACATAGTATAGTAAGGCTTTTTTCTTTAAAAAAACGACATAGTATAGTAAGGCTTTTTTCTTAAAAAACGACATAGTATAGTAAGGCTTTTTTCTTAAAAAAACGACATAGTATAGTAAGGCTTTTATCTTAAAAAACGACATAGTATAGTAAGGCTTTTTTTCTTAAAAAACGACATAGTATTGTAAGGCTTTTTTTCTTAAAAATGACATAGTATAGTAAGGCTTTTTTTCTTAAAAAACGACATAGTATAGTAAGGCTTTTTTTCTTAAAATACAACATAGTATAGTAAGGCTTTTTTTCTTAAAAAACGACATAGTATAGTAAGGCTTTTTTTCTTAAAAAACGACATAGTATAGTAAGGCTTTTTTTCTTAAAAAACGACATAGTATAGTAAGGCTTTTTTTTCTTAAAAAACGACATAGTATAGTAAGGCTTTTTTTTCTTAAAAACGACATAGTATAGTAAGGCTTTTTTCTTAAAAAAACGACATAGTATAGTAAGGCTTTTTTCTTAAAAAACGACATAGTATAGTAAGACTTTTTTTCTTAAAACACGACATAGTATAGTAAGGCTTTTTTCTTAAAAAACGACATAGTATAGTAAGGCTTTTTTTGTTAAAAAACGACATAGTATAGTAAAGCTTTTTTTCTTAAAAAACGACATAGTATAGTAAGGCTTTTTTTCTTAAAAAACGACATAGTATAGTAAGGCTTTTTTTTCTTAAAAAACGACATAGTATAGTAAGGCTTTTTTTGTTAAAAATGACATAGTATAGTAAGGCTTTTTTTCTTAAAATACGACATAGTATAGTAAGGCTTTTTTTCTTAAAAAACGACATAGTATAGTAAGGCTTTTTTTTCTTAAAAAACGACATAGTATAGTAAGGCTTTTTTTGTTAAAAATGACATAGTATAGTAAGGCTTTTTTTCTTAAAATACGACATAGTATAGTAAGGCTTTTTTTCTTAAAAAACGACATAGTATAGTAAGGCTTTTTTTCATAAAAAACGACATAGTATAGTAAGGCTTTTTTCTTAAAAAAACGACATAGTATAGTAAGGCTTTTTTCTTAAAAAACGACATAGTAAAGTAAGGCTTTTTTCTTAAAAAAACGACAGTATAGTAAAGCTTTTTTCTTAAAAAACGACATAGTATAGTAAGGCTTTTTTTCTTAAAAAACGACATAGTATAGTAAGGCTTTTTTTCTTAAAAATGACATAGTATAGTAAGGCTTTTTTTCTTAAAAAATGACATAGTATAGTAAGGCTTTTTTCTTTAAAAAAAACGACATAGTATAGTAAGGCTTTTTTCTTTAAAAAAACGACATAGTATAGTAAGGCTTTTTTTCTTAAAAAACGAGATAGTATAGTAAGGCTTTTTTTCTTAAAAAACGACATAGTATAGTAAGGCTTTTTTCTTAAAAAAACGACATAGTATAGTAAGGCTTTTTTCTTAAAAAACGACATAGTATAGTAAGGCTTTTTTCTTAAAAAAATGACATAGTATAGTAAGGCTTTTTTCTTAAAAAACGACATAGTATAGTAAGGCTTTTTTTCTTAAAAAACGACATAGTATAGTAAGGCTTTTTTTCTTAAAAAACTACATAGTATAGTAAGGCTTTTTTTCTTAAAAAACGACATAGTATAGTAAGGCTTTTTTTTCTTAAAAAACGACATAGTATAGTAAGGCTTTTTTTTCTTAAAAACGACATAGTATAGTAAGGCTTTTTTCTTAAAAAAAACGACATAGTATAGTAAGGCTTTTTTCTTAAAAAACGACATAGTATAGTAAGGCTTTTTTCTTAAAAAAACAACATAGTATAGTAAGGCTTTTTTCTTAAAAAACGACATAGTATAGTAAGGCTTTTTTTCTTAAAAAACTACATAGTATAGTAAGGCTTTTTTTCTTAAAAAACGACATAGTATAGTAAGGCTTTTTTTCTTAAAAAACGACATAGTATAGTAAGGCTTTTTTCTTAAAAAACGACATAGTATAGTAAGGCTTTTTTCTTAAAAAACGACATAGTATAGTAAGGCTTTTTTTTCTTAAAAAACGACTTAGTATAGTAAGGCTTTTTTTCTTAAAAATGACATAGTATAGTAAGGCTTTTTTTCTTAAAAAATGACATAGTATAGTAAGGCTTTTTTCTTAAAATACGACATAGTATAGTAAGGCTTTTTTTCTTAAAATACGACATAGTATTGTAAGGCTTTTTTTCTTAAAAATGACATAGTATAGTAAGGCTTTTTTTCTTAAAAAACGACATAGTATAGTAAGGCTTTTTTTTCTTAAAAAACGACATAGTATAGTAAGGCTTTTTTCTTAAAAAAACGACATAGTATAGTAAGGCTTTTTTCTTAAAAAACGACATAGTATAGTAAGGCTTTTTTCTTAAAAAAACGACATAGTATAGTAAGGCTTTTTTCTTAAAAAACGACATAGTATAGTAAGGCTTTTTTTCTTAAAAAACGACATAGTATAGTAAGGCTTTTTTTCTTAAAAATGACATAGTATAGTAAGGCTTTTTTTCTTAAAAAATGACATAGTATAGTAAGGCTTTTTTTCTTAAAATACAACATAGTATAGTAAGGCTTTTTTTCTTAAAAAACACGACATAGTATAGTAAGGCTTTTTTCTTTAAAAAAAACGACATAGTATAGTAAGGCTTTTTTCTTTAAAAAAACGACATAGTATAGTAAGGCTTTTTTTCTTAAAAACGACATAGTATAGTAAGGCTTTTTTCTTAAAAAAACGACATAGTATAGTAAGGCTTTTTTCTTAAAAAACGACATAGTATAGTAAGGCTTTTTTCTTAAAAAAACGACATAGTATAGTAAGGCTTTTTTCTTAAAAAACAACATAGTATAGTAAGGCTTTTTTTCTTAAAAAACGACATAGTATAGTAAGGCTTTTTTTCTTAAAAAACGACATAGTATAGTAAGGCTTTTTTTCTTAAAAAACGACATAGTATAGTAAGGCTTTTTTCTTAAAAAACAACATAGTATAGTAAGGCTTTTTTTCTTAAAAAACGACATAGTATAGTAAGGCTTTTTTTCTTAAAAAACGACATAGTATAGTAAGGCTTTCATTTTATTCTACAGTACAACTGGATAGTAAGGCTTTTTTTCTTAAAAAACGACATAGTATAGTAAGGCTTTTTTTCTTAAAAAACGACATAGTATAGTAAGGCTTTTTTTCCTTAAAAAACACGACATAGTATAGTAAGGCTTTTTTCTTTAAAAAAACGACATAGTATAGTAAGGCTTTTTTCTTTAAAAAAACGACATAGTATAGTAAGGCTTTTTTTCTTAAAAAACGACATAGTATAGTAAGGCTTTTTTTCTTAAAAAACGGGATAGTATAGTAAGGCTTTTTTTCTTAAAAAACGACATAGTATAGTAAGGCTTTTTTCTTAAAAAAACGACATAGTATAGTAAGGCTTTTTTCTTAAAAAAACGACATTGTATAGTAAGGCTTTTTTCTTAAAAAAACGACATAGTATAGTAAGGCTTTTTTCTTAAAAAACGACATAGTATAGTAAGGCTTTTTTTCTTAAAAATGACATAGTATAGTAAGGCTTTTTTTCTTAAAAAATGACAGTATAGTAAGGCTTTTTTTCTTAAAATACGACATAGTATAGTAAGGCTTTTTTTCTTAAAATACGACATAGTATAGTAAGGCTTTTTTTCTTAAAAATGACATAGTATAGTAAGGCTTTTTTTTCTTAAAAACGACATAGTATAGTAAGGCTTTTTTCTTAAAAAAACGACATAGTATAGTAAGGCTTTTTTTCTTAAAATACGACATAGTAGAGTAAGGCTTTTTTTCTCAAAATACGACATAGTATTGTAAGGCTTTTTTTCTTAAAAATGACATAGTATAGTAAGGCTTTTTTTCTTAAAAAACGACATAGTATAGTAAGGCTTTTTTTCTTAAAATACAACATAGTATAGTAAGGCTTTTTTTCTTAAAAAACGACATAGTATAGTAAGGCTTTTTTTCTTAAAAAACGACATAGTATAGTAAGGCTTTTTTTCTTAAAAAACGACATAGTATAGTAAGGCTTTTTTTCTTAAAAAACGACATAGTATAGTAAGGCTTTTTTTTCTTAAAAACGACATAGTATAGTAAGGCTTTTTTCTTAAAAAAACGACATAGTATAGTAAGGCTTTTTTCTTAAAAAACGACATAGTATAGTAAGGCTTTTTTTCTTAAAAAAACGACATAGTATAGTAAGGCTTTTTTCTTAAAAAACGACATAGTATAGTAAGGCTTTTTTTGTTAAAAAACGACATAGTATAGTAAAGCTTTTTTTCTTAAAAAACGACATAGTATAGTAAGGCTTTTTTTCTTAAAAAACGACATAGTATAGTAAGGCTTTTTTTTCTTAAAAAACGACATAGTATAGTAAGGCTTTTTTTGTTAAAAATGACATAGTATAGTAAGGCTTTTTTTCTTAAAATACGACATAGTATAGTAAGGCTTTTTTTCTTAAAAAACGACATAGTATAGTAAGGCTTTTTTTTCTTAAAAAACGACATAGTATAGTAAGGCTTTTTTTGTTAAAAATGACATAGTATAGTAAGGTTTTTTTTCTTAAAATACGACATAGTATAGTAAGGCTTTTTTTCATAAAATACGACATAGTATAGTAAGGCTTTTTTTCTTAAAAAACGACATAGTATAGTAAGGCTTTTTTCTTAAAAAACGACATAGTATAGTAAGGCTTTTTTTCTTAAAATACGACATAGTATAGTAAGGCTTTTTTTCTTAAAATACGACATAGTATTGTAAGGCTTTTTTTCTTAAAAATGACATAGTATAGTAAGGCTTTTTTTCTTAAAAAACGACATAGTATAGTAAGGCTTTTTTTCATAAAAAACGACATAGTATAGTAAGGCTTTTTTCTTAAAAAAACGACATAGTATAGTAAGGCTTTTTTCTTAAAAAACGACATAGTAAAGTAAGGCTTTTTTCTTAAAAAAACGACAGTATAGTAAAGCTTTTTTCTTAAAAAACGACATAGTATAGTAAGGCTTTTTTTCTTAAAAAACGACATAGTATAGTAAGGCTTTTTTTCTTAAAAATGACATAGTATAGTAAGGCTTTTTTTCTTAAAAAATGACATAGTATAGTAAGGCTTTTTTCTTTAAAAAAAACGACATAGTATAGTAAGGCTTTTTTCTTTAAAAAAACGACATAGTATAGTAAGGCTTTTTTTCTTAAAAAACGAGATAGTATAGTAAGGCTTTTTTTCTTAAAAAACGACATAGTATAGTAAGGCTTTTTTCTTAAAAAAACGACATAGTATAGTAAGGCTTTTTTCTTAAAAAACGACATAGTATAGTAAGGCTTTTTTCTTAAAAAAATGACATAGTATAGTAAGGCTTTTTTCTTAAAAAACGACATAGTATAGTAAGGCTTTTTTTCTTAAAAAACGACATAGTATAGTAAGGCTTTTTTTCTTAAAAAACTACATAGTATAGTAAGGCTTTTTTTCTTAAAAAACGACATAGTATAGTAAGGCTTTTTTTTCTTAAAAAACGACATAGTATAGTAAGGCTTTTTTTTCTTAAAAACGACATAGTATAGTAAGGCTTTTTTCTTAAAAAAACCACATAGTATAGTAAGGCTTTTTTCTTAAAAAACGACATAGTATAGTAAGGCTTTTTTCTTAAAAAACGACATAGTATAGTAAGGCTTTTTTCTTAAAAAAACAACATAGTATAGTAAGGCTTTTTTCTTAAAAAACGACATAGTATAGTAAGGCTTTTTTTCTTAAAAAACTACATAGTATAGTAAGGCTTTTTTTCTTAAAAAACGACATAGTATAGTAAGGCTTTTTTTCTTAAAAAACGACATAGTATAGTAAGGCTTTTTTCTTAAAAAACGACATAGTATAGTAAGGCTTTTTTCTTAAAAAACGACATAGTATAGTAAGGCTTTTTTTTCTTAAAAAACGACTTAGTATAGTAAGGCTTTTTTTCTTAAAAATGACATAGTATAGTAAGGCTTTTTTTCTTAAAAAATGACAGTATAGTAAGGCTTTTTTTCTTAAAATACGACATAGTATAGTAAGGCTTTTTTTCTTAAAAAACGACATAGTATAGTAAGGCTTTTTTTCTTAAAAACGACATAGTATAGTAAGGCTTTTTTTCTTAAAAAACACGACATAGTATAGTAAGGCTTTTTTCTTTAAAAAAAACGACATAGTATAGTAAGGCTTTTTTCTTTAAAAAAACGACATAGTATAGTAAGGCTTTTTTTCTTAAAAAAACGAGATAGTATAGTAAGGCTTTTTTCTTAAAAAAACGACATAGTATAGTAAGGGTTTTTTCTTAAAAAACGACATAGTATAGTAAGGCTTTTTTCTTAAAAAACGACATAGTATAGTAAGGCTTTTTTTCTTAAAAAACGACATAGTATAGTAAGGCTTTTTTTCTTAAAAAACGACATAGTATAGTAAGGCTTTTTTTCTTAAAAAACGACATAGTATAGTAAGGCTTTTTTTTCTTAAAAAACGACATAGTATAGTAAGGCTTTTTTTCTTAAAAACGACATAGTATAGTAAGGCTTTTTTCTTAAAAAAACGACATAGTATAGTAAGGCTTTTTTCTTAAAAAACGACATAGTATAGTAAGGCTTTTTTCTTAAAAAAACGACATAGTATAGTAAGGCTTTTTTCTTAAAAAACAACATAGTATAGTAAGGCTTTTTTTCTTAAAAAACGACATAGTATAGTAAGGCTTTTTTTCTTAAAAAACGACATAGTATAGTAAGGCTTTTTTTCTTAAAAAACGACATAGTATAGTAAGGCTTTTTTTCTTAAAAAACGACATAGTATAGTAAGGCTTTTTTTCTTAAAAAACGACATAGTATAGTAAGGCTTTTTTTCCTTAAAAAACGACATAGTATAGTAAGGCTTTTTTTCTTAAAAATGACATAGTATAGTAAGGCTTTTTTTCTTAAAAAATGACAGTATAGTAAGGCTTTTTTTCTTAAAATACGACATAGTATAGTAAGGCTTTTTTTCTTAAAATACGACATAGTATAGTAAGGCTTTTTTTCTTAAAAATGACATAGTATAGTAAGGCTTTTTTTCTTATCAAATGACATAGTATAGTAAGGCTTTTTTTCTTAAAATACGACATAGTATAGTAAGGGTTTTTTCTTAAAAAACGACATAGTATAGTAAGGCTTTTTTCTTAAAAAACGACATAGTATAGTAAGGCTTTTTTTCTTAAAAAACGACATAGTATAGTAAGGCTTTTTTTTCTTAAAAAACGACATAGTATAGTAAGGCTTTTTTTCTTAAAATACGACATAGTATAGTAAGGGTTTTTTCTTAAAAAAACGACATAGTATAGTAAGGCTTTTTTCTTAAAAAACGACATAGTATAGTAAGGCTTTTTTTCTTAAAATACGACATAGTATAGTAAGGCTTTTTTTCTTAAAATACGACATAGTATAGTAAGGCTTTTTTTCTTAAAAATGACATAGTATAGTAAGGCTTTTTTTCTTAAAAAATGACATAGTATAGTAAGGCTTTTTTTCTTGAAATACGACATAGTATAGTAAGGCTTTTTTTCTTTAAAAAACGACATAGTATACTAAGGCTTTTTTTCTTAAAAAACGACATAGTATAGTAAGGATTTTTTTTCTTAAAAAACGACATAGTATAGTAAGGCTTTTTTCTTAAAAAACGACATAGTATAGTAAGGCTTTTTTCTTAAAAAACGACATAGTATAGTAAGGTTTTTTTCTTAAAAAAACGACATAGTATAGTAAGGCTTTTTTCTTAAAAAACGACATAGTATAGTAATGCTTTTTTCTTTAAAAAACGACATAGTATAGTAAGGCTTTTTTCTTAAAAAATGACATAGTATACTAAGGCTTTTTTCTTTAAAAAACGACATAGTATAGTAAGGCTTTTTTCTTACTAAACGACATAGTAAACTAAGGATTTTTTCTTAAAAAACGACATAGTATAGTAAGGCTTTTTTCTTAAAAAACGACATAGTATAGTAAGGCTTTTTTCTTAAAAAAACGACATAGTATAGTAAGGCTTTTTTCTTAAAAAACGACATAGTATAGTAAGGCTTTTTTTCTTAAAATACGACAGTATAGTAAGGCTTTTTTTCTTAAAATACGACATAGTATAGTAAGGCTTTTTTCTTAAAAAACGACATAGTACAGTAAGGCTTTTTTTCTTAAAAAACGACATAGTATAGTAAGGCTTTTTTTCTTAAAAAACGACATAGTATTGTAAGGCTTTTTTTCTTAAAAAACGACATAGTATAGTAAGGCTTTTTTTTCTTAAAAAACAACATAGTACAGTAAGGCTTTTTTCTTAAAAAACGGCATAGTATAGTAAGGCGTTTTTCCTTAAAAAAGACATAGTATAGTAAGGCTATCTTTTCTTAAAAAACGACATAGTATAGTAAGGCTTTTTTCTTTAAAAAAACGACATAGTATAGTAAGGCTTTTTTCTTAAAAAACGACATAGTATACTAAGGCTTTTTTTCTTAAAAAACGACATAGTATAGTAAGGCTTTTTTTCTTAAAAAACGACATAGTATAGTAAGGCTTTTTCTCTTAAAAAACGACATAGTATAGCAAGGCTTTTTTTCTTAAAAAACGACATAGTATAGTAATGCTTTTTTCTTTAAAAAACGACATAGTATAGTAAGGCTTTTTTTCTTAAAATACGACAGTATAGTAAGGCTTTTCTTCTTAAAATACGATAGTATAGTAAAGATTTTTTTCTTAAAAAACGACATAGTATAGTAAGGCTTTTTTCTTAAAAAAACGACAGTATAGTAAGGCTTTTTTCTTTAAAAAACAACATAGTATAGTAAGGCTTTTTTCTTAAAAAACGACATAGTAAACTAAGGCTTTTTTTCTTAAAAAACGACATAGTATAGTAAGGCTTTTTTTCTTAAAATACGTCATAGTATAGAAAAGCTTTTTTCTTAAAAAAACGACAGTATAGTAAATCTTTTTTTCTTAAAAAAACGACATAGTATAGTAAGGCTTTTTTCTTAAAAAACGACATAGTATACTAAGGCTTTTTTTCTTAAAATACGACAGTATAGTAAAGCTTTTTTTCTTTAAAAAACGACATAGTATAGTAAGGCTTTTTTCTTAAAAATCAACAGTGTAGTAAGGCTTTTTTTCTTAAAATACGACTTAGTATAGTAAGGCTTTTTTTTCTTAAAAAACGACATAGTATAGTAAGGCTTTTTTTCTTAAAATACAACATAGTATAGTAAGGCTTTTTTCTTAAAAAACGACATAGTACAGTAAGGCTTTTTTTTCTTAAAAAAACAACATAGGATAGTAAGGCTTTTTTTCTTATAAAACGACATAGTATAGTAAGGCTTTTTTCTTAAAAAACGACAGTATAGTAAGGCTTTTTTCTTAAAATACGACATTGTATAGTAAAGCTTTTTTTCTTAAAAAGTGACATAGTATAGAAAGGCTTTTTTCTTAAAAAACGACATAGTATAGTAAGGCTTTTTTCTTTAAAAAAACGACATTGTATAGTAAGGCTTTTTTTCTTAAAAAACAACATAGTATAGTAAGGTTTTTTTTCTTATAAAACAACATAGTATAGTAAGGCTTTTTTCTTTAAAACGACATAGTATAGTAAGGCTTTTTTTCTTAAAAAACGACATAGTATAGTAAGGCTTTTTTTCTTAAAAAATGACAGTATAGTAAGGCTTTTTTCTTAAAAAATGACAGTATAGTAAGGCTTTTTTTCTTAAAATACGACATAGTATAGTAAGGCTTTTTTTCTTTAAAAAACGACATAGTATACTAAGGCTTTTTTTCTTAAAAAACGACATAGTATAGTAAGGCTTTTTTTCTTAAAAAACAACATAGTATAGTAAGGCTTTTTTTTCTTAAAAACGACATAGTAAACTAAGGCTTTTTTTCTTAAAAAACGACATAGTATAGTAAGGCTTTTTTCTTAAAATACGACAGTATAGTAAAGCTTTTTTTCTTAAAAAAACGACATAGTATAGTAAGGCTTTTTTCTTAAAAAAAACGACAAAGTATAGTAAGGCTTTTTTAATTTAAAAAACGACATAGTATAGTAAGGCTTTTTCCTTAAAAATCAACAGTGTAGTAAGGCTTTTTTTCTTAAAATACGACAGTATAGTAAGGCTTTTTTTTCTTAAAAAACGACATAGTATAGTAAGGCTTTTTTTCTTAAAATACAACATAGTATAGTAAGGCTTTTTTCTTTAAAAAAACGACTTAGCATTGTGAGGCTTTTTTCTTAAAAACAACATAGTATAGTGAGGCTTTTTTTCTTAAAAAACGACATAGTATAGTAAGGCCTTTTTTCCTAAAAAAACGACATAGTATAGTAGGGCTTTTTTTAAAAAAACGACCATGTATAGTAAGGCTTTTTTTAAAAAACGACCATGTATAGTAAGGCTATTTTTTGTGTAAAAAAAAAAAGAAAATGCACAGCTAAGGCATGAGAAAAATGGGCTATATGACTTCATCTCATCTCATTTTCTGAACCACTTTATCCTCACTAGGGTTGCGGGGTTGCTGGAGCCCATCCCAGCTAACTTCAGGCCAGAGGCGGGGGACACCCTGAATTGGTGGCCAGCCAAGCTATATGACTTCCCTCCATTTGAATTTCAGACTATTATCGATCAGGTTATGGCACGAGGCAGCTCCGAGGCGATATTACGTGTATATCATCATCGAGTCGATGAGGCAATCTAAAAGGATGCAATCCAAATAAGTCAAGTGTATGTTGAGTCAGGCTCAAAACGGCATCTTCATGACTTTAGGCAGAGTGGGACACTGTAAAATCTTGATTTAATGAGCTCCATTTAATAGCCCTAGTCACACAATCTATCGATGGTCTTTTTTCTTTCCTTTCTTCCTCTCAAATCTCAACCTGATGTCCTTTTTTTCATGAAAAATAGAGTAGGGGGATCTATCTTTAGAAAGCAAGGAACAGTTTTTCTTCTGCTTTCATCTCCCTCCATCTCTGGGCCCATTCTTAGTAGGAAAAGCCATCTCTCTTAATGGGCCCTTGGCCGGCAAGAGATTTTTGCCGCTCATTTTCTCTCCTGTGGTTGATACAGGAAGGATTTGCAGCGCGGGTGGAAGAAGCAGAATAAGAAGAAGGAGGGTTTAATACAAAGGCCGAGGGATTCCAGCATGAAAGTAATGATGTGGGGAGAAAGCACAAGGAGGTGCGCAGCTGGAAAGTCACCAAAACACTCAAAATGAAACAGGATTTGGTACCACCAAGTTTTAACTATTTGCGTCAACTGGGGGTGCAGGGGTGGGGGGTTTTGATTTCAACAACCTAAATCTTTTTAAGACATTATAGATTTATAGACAGGTAAAAATTACGATGAAAGCTGAAGAAGATTTTGGCGGTCACGAGTGAATACGTTATAAAAAATGCAGATAATTGTGAAAACAGGCAAATAGATTAACCATTCAAAATCAACTTCAGCCATTGGCCTCTTAAAGAAACGTTTATTTTACTAGGATCAGGTTTTTTTTTGTATTACCATTTGACTGATTCATAGAACAAAAACGCAAAACGCCATGCATATTTAAAAATCTAATAATAATAAAAATCTATAATAATAGATAATTTAAAGTTATGGCACAATATTTAATATGGAAGCTTTAAAAAAAAAAAAGACTTGCCCTAAATTGGTGTTTTTTTCAGAAACTTTCAGTCATTCTTGAAAATTAAACATCAAACCTTATCTATTAATGACAACTGAAAAATGGACCGCACAGTAACTTGGGCATATTAGGACTCACAAAACCGAAATTAAGCAAACAGGTCAACAAGCTTTCCACTGATATAACGGTTTTAATGTTTTCTCATAAATCAACAAATGGGTTTGATGTCTCTCTATGTCAATGACAGTGAAAGCGAAAAATTGTTGGTGTATCCTTTCACTTCGGCTTAGGTCTGAGATACGAAAGTGCTGGAGTTAATTTCACGTAATCCATTAAAAAAATGCTCGTAAAGGCATCAACAAAGTTGTAAGATAAAGGCTTAACGGCTCTGTGAGTGGTACAAAGGTCACAGCGTATGCGTTGGTCTCATCTAATGAATAAAAAGCAAAACAATTTGCCCTTTTACCAAGCAATCAATCAAGTGACCACCAACAACAATGTGGAAATACATCTGTGGCTCAACACAATCAAAGATGTATAGAATTGTCTTTTGGTGCTTCATTTCATTCTACAAAGACGTAGACACAGGCATGAAGTCATCCATAGTATTCAGGCAAACGGCCATTTAAACAACGAGGCACAACTTTTTTGACATCAATAGGTTGTGTGAAATCATAGCAAAAATGCATATCAAGGCTTTGTATTTTCATGTGCTGTGCTGTGTTTATCGTGCATATGCTTTGGACATTTTTAGCTTTTTCCCCCCTCGATATCGTCGTCCACGCTAATATTGTTTAGAAAAAAAATAAGGCTAAAAACAACAACAAAAATCAAAGGTCACGTGACAACAGATTAACGGTTTATAGGGCACTCTTAACTCAAGGACTGCAACTGACATCACTAGACGCCAAATCCATTTCATTGGCCCTTATCAGTCAAAACGGATTGGACGTCAATGGCACTGAAACATACTACGTATTACCCGGACTATAAATCGCACTTCCTATCGTCGGTTGGCTGGGCCTGTGATTTATACTCTGGTGCAATGAATGTCTATTTGTCTTTTTATATTTTTTACTTTTGTGTCCGCAGACATCAACTTTTGGTGACATTAGGTCAGTGTAAAAATTTTGGAAGATTTTGGAACTGTTTTTATACGATTCCTGTTGATAAAAATTTGAGGAGAACGACTTTATATTGTTAATAGGCGATATAGTTTTAAATTAGAATATTTTCAGTCAGGTGGTGTGCCTTGAGATTTTTTTCAATGCAAAAAATGTACCGCAGCTCAAAAAAGGTTGAGAAACACTGCTATAAAGTTTTAAGACTGTCACACTAAAGAAAAAGATGGCGATGCTGTTTAAGTCAATCATAAGCCATCTGCGTAAAAGGCACAATAATATTGACACAGATAAACAAACAACAATAAATTAAAATTCGCTAACACATTGAGGTCTGAAATCTTAAAGGATTTTTACCATCTTAAAGAAAATGGCAGAAAATATATACATTACACAGGCTAAAACAACGTTGTTCATGGCCATAAAACGAAAGAAAAATTCTTAGGCACCCCTATCTAAAATACTCCATCAAAGAAGGAAACAGACCAACTCTACAGTGACAGACTAAAAGGAATAACAACTGTTCACTGCTGACATTTTTTGTAGCCTCAAATCTTCTCATTTTTTGTTTCTCAAACTGTGGAGGATAAAAAAACACGAGCTTCTTCTCATCCTCAAGAAAGAAAATATGTTTCCGTATCATTCATGAAACACCAGACAGGTCATTTAGGGTCAGGCACCATCCATGCAAGGACCAGAATGAAGCAGAAAGACATATCCTGCTGTGAATTCCACAGGAGAAGAAAAACAAGTGCCATTTCAGCTTTTGATGTACAGAAGAAGTAGTCGTTGTGTAAATGAGTCTTCTCTTATCAGTGTGACAACTCCTCCCAGAGAGGAAGCCAAAAAAATAAAGACTCATCCGGATCGGAAGCGTCTATTCTAGTCAGTCAAATTCCTGCTTTTTAGGGAGTCTCCTTTTCAACATTGGGAATCGCAACAGTCGTCTTTGTCTTGCCCGCCAACCAACGTATTCTCCTGGCTGGGCCCGCTTAGCGGCTGAGAGGGGTTTGGTTCGGCGTTGTGGCCCAGATTACAGCTGGAGTTTTGGTTGTAGAAGCGGTTGGGGTGGTTTAGATGTTGGCTGTTGTGGTACATGACCGAATGATGGTGGCTAGCGCCGGTCTTGCTGGAGCCCCAGCGGCGCCGACGGCAGCACAGTACCACCGCCGTAATTACGGTTAGCAGCAGAAGGAGTGCGCCACTTCCCGCTAACACGTAGTACCAGTGGGGGGTAAATGGCTGCACTGCCACTGTGTCTACAGTGGGCTCCATTCCAGACATGGCACCCCCTGGTGGGCAGGAGGACACATTACTGGTTGGGTCAGTGTTTGGGGAAAGCTTGCATGCAGCAGAGATTGAGGGAGGCGGGGTCAAGGCTTCACTGACACTTATGTAAAACATACGCGGTGTCAAATTTGCAGCTCGGGGGCAGAATTTTTGTTGGTGTCGTTGTTTTTGTGGCCTGTGCAAGTCAGTAATGCGCGTCAACTTAGTTTATAACGAATGAAATTCGGATAAAATTTCGATTTAATGCTCAATAGAAGATCAACGACTACAGAAAAGGGGATATTTATTGTCCCCGCCATAAAAAAGATCTTAAAAATCAAAAGTCAACATTATTATAAGACAACATTTTAAAAAAAAATCAATTTAGTCCTCATGTAAATAAATTAAAAGAAATAAAATTACACCTTTTTTCTTGTATGAGTATTTGCTGTAAAAGAGACTATTTTAAGGTTCCTTTGAGGATTTTAAAAATTAAATAACTTACGAAAATAGCTGTCAATTTGTAGTAGGCAGACAGAATTGCTTTCCGAATGAACTGTAATGAGGCCCACAACAATGATGAATTTAACACGCCTTAAAGGTCTAGAATTTCAGTGAACGCTTGCAACTAGCCACAAAAAATTGCATGAATAATATGTTAGGTGGAAATGCAAACAAATGTAAATAAACACAAGCGAATCAGTGTTTCCTTTAGGTTTCTTGTTGGAGTTTTGGGGGATGAAGCAAACAGCCAAAGCATTGTCGCACAATGACGTGCAAATGCTCATGCCATGCGTTCAGCTCTGTGACTTTTGGATTTGGGCAAATGAAGTCGAGCTTCAACAAAAAAAATGCAGCTTTAGGAGGATATGTGAAGGAAATGAGAGCGGGGAATGCGGGAGAAAAGGTGCGCGGCGGTCCACGGCTAGCTCCATTTTGCATCAAAACATTGGTCTTAGACGACTGTCAACTCATTATATATAAGGCATGAGTTGCTTCAGCTGGAGCCCGGCGATAAAGATGACAACAAAAAGCGAGAGCAGTACAAATAAACACCTTCACTGTTCGTCACAGAAGAATGGATTTCTGCAGCCGATTTTTCTATAATGAGCTAAAAAAAATGGTGGCTACTGTACATGGACATAATTAACACTCTGGCAAAAGCAGGACTTAACAAAAAAAAATGAAATTGTCACATCGATTCTCAGGTCATTATGAGCTGCTGAAAGAAACTAGTCTTTTAAATCAAAAATACACTTATTCATTGAGAACATATTGGTTTGGTCATCGCAAAATCATTGGGTGCCATATTTATTTATTATTATTATTATAAAATATATAAAAGGAAAACTTATAAAAGCGAATATTTTTTAATACTATTTTCCTTATAATTTTCAAGTTGAAAGCGTTATATTCTTTTTGTAAATATTTTGTAAATGCTTTAAATTTTAAAAAAGGATAAAATAAATAAAAGTAAATAGCAATGAAATGGCATTGAAGCATGAGCTTCCACCCAGTTTAAATTCATTGGTCATCGATAAGTTAACTCTTTCAGTGCCACTGACGTTGATAAGAGTCCAGTAGAAACGGACATCCGTCACAATTAAGTCATGTCAATAAGTTAAGCATTAATGAGCCAGAATAGCGCACCTGACTGAAAAAAACTGTGGATTGCAGTCCCTCTTTTGTAATGACTATTTATAGGAAGGCAATAAAAATCTCCGGTGCTGACAGCAGTCACACAACGCGTCTCATCTGTTGTCACAAAAGCAAGCACGTGAAAACACAAAAGCTGTTTTGTTTGTTTCTTTCCAACACACTCCTGCTGGTTTTAGACGTTGCATGTTGAAAACACATCCTGAAGTAAGGCCAAAAGTTACTTTTTTATTTTTTTTCTCCTGTCACGCCAAGTTGATGACGAGGTGTGTAGGATTTGCCAATATCAGTGTGTGTGTGTGTGTGTGTGTGTTTCATCCTTGAATAAAGCACATTTTCTCCTACAAATCTACTAGCTGAAGGCTACACAGAGCGTTAACAAACCTTTAGTTATCACTTATTATTAGATCAATATTATATTTAAGCTATTATTGATACACTAGAAGCTAAAAATAAACATCAGTTGGTAGAGAGAGGGATATATTTTTGGGTTGCCAACCATGCCATGTAAAAAAAATCACCACAGAAATAAGAAAAGCATTAATATCAGACTAGTAATCTGATGGTTCTCAAAGTGTGCCATGAGTTCCACCAGTGGCTTGAATGTATTAAAGGTAGATAACTTTAAAAATAAAAAAATAAAAAAATTACAACAGCATATTTACAATATAGTTCTGCTTTTTCAACCCGAAACCAAAACTATTCACATTTACTTTTTTTAGAACAGTTTGTTTTCAAATTTAAGTATTTAAGCAGACTCTCCAAGTGTAATACTATTTAACTCAATCCTTACCATTTTCTATTTAATGCTCAAACTAGTTTATAGTAATTACTAATGTACTTATTTGTTAAATTTGGGTCTACTACAGTACTACTAATGCTACATGTAGTTTAATTTGTTGGCTCCCATTGATGGCGTTAAACATCCAATACAATGTCCAGAGAATGTGCCCCCCGACATCAGCATGTGTGTGCGTGTGTGTTTTATTCATTGCCATGGCAATGAAGCACGACCTATCATATGCAGCCTCAACTCTTTCAGTGCCGTTGACGACCATACCCTTCAATCATGGGGCTGTTTAAATATTTCTGCAAACCTATGCGTGTGATTTAAATGAATGAATTTGAACCGAGAGGGCTGACAGCAAACAAAATGTTCATTTTAGGCCAACCCTCCCCGGACGTCCATCGCCGCCAATGGCAGCTAATGAGTTAACGCTAACCCTGATAGTGCTCGGTAGCCCAAATATCATTTGAGGTGGCCCTTTTTTAAGAACCAGTGATCTCTTTTGACATCTATCGCCATCAATGGCACTGAAACATTTCTATTTTTTTTTTTTAAATATGATATTAAATATCCTCAGGAGGCAATATACTGCAAGTGCAAGGCTTGAAGCCGAGCTTAGCAACAAGCAGGAAGCACATACATTAGGCGGAGAAAATAGAAAATATAACTTACTTGTTATGTCAGGAGTCAACGGGTGGAAGTTTTCTGTGAATGAAAAAAAAAAATAATCATATGAAACTATAGGAAAAGATGCATTAAGTGATAACAGGGAGCGATAAATTTGTCATCTATTTCAGTTCCTCCCGACTTCTCGTCGTTTCAGACAAACTAACTGAAGTACTTTGTTTCATAGCATCACAGGCACGCACAGATGGAACATCTCTCTCAAATTATTGCTCGCAGGCATATATCATTTGTTGTTTGAACGCCGGCGATGACCCAGACGGAACGGAAGAGGGAACATGAGAGACCAGGAGACGAAAGGAGGGAAATCAAAAAATTACAGGGTGGGATGATACCGGAAAGACTAAAAAGGGAGAGATGTGTAATAAAAGATAAATCAGAATTGTGCCTCACGGCATTTTGTGGCCTAGTTTCATTCTTATTTAGCCTCCTTAATGCCTGTAAATGCAACATATAATAATGAGTTTTCCTTTTGCCCTTTTGTCTCATGAGCTTTGCGTAGGACCTTTGGCTTATTAGCCCGAGATGAAAAAAACAAAGTTTTGCCGACTTACGTGCACACTGCTCCAGGTTGATGGTGTTGCTCATGTGGATGTTATCTATTCTAATGTGACCTCTGGTCGGATGCTCAAAAAAACCTTCAAACACCACCTGCGACACATGAGAAATTCAATTAGAGATCACGAGATCAATTGGATTAGAAATACAGTCTGCTTGAATGTCAAGTCCTAATGAGATGCCGTACGCAAGATATTTTGAAAAGTCGGCTTTTTTTACAAAGATAAAAACACGCCGTTATGATTGACACGGACAGGTGAATTTAATGAGTACGTTATCGTTTTATGAGAACAACACAGAGGTCATGTCTTCCAAAAAAACCATGCTGGTGAGGTCAAGTGAAGACTAAAATAAGTTTAGTACGGTAGTTTTGTGTCCGATGAATAAACGAATTGATTATTAAATAAATTGAAAATTATTTTGCTCATCAACTTTTTAAAGAATTTTTAGTGAGCCTCTAAATAGCATTTTTTCCATTTTTATTTTCTTTATAATTTCTAAAAACATGTCAATGAGTGCACGATGGTGGTATTCAAGGTACCTGATATTCCTTGGGGCTTTGCGGCAAAACTGTGCGTCCTTCCCTCCAGTGAGCGCCTTGATCTCCTTTCAGAGACCACAGAAGCGTCTCCTCCTGATCGTTGTCCCTCAAAAGGACCCTGAGGCTTGCCAGCGCCTCCCCTTGAAGCTGATAGTAAAAGACCAGGCAGAGGGGCCCTTGCTCGGGGGCCACCTCTGGGCTCAGGAGCCTGGCGCGCTTCCGTTGGGTGTGAGACCCTGCGTCCAGGTGGAGGTAGTTCCCTGACAGATCTGAAGGAAGACATAAAATAGTATGACTGCTTTGTTCCATTTGTATCTTGGCAATACATAAATGGAATTGGAAATACAAAACATACATATTGACAAAAGTGCAAATGTTTCCACTAAATTTAATATTGCTGCTAATATTGTTTTCCCAGCATTATCTTAAAATGTCAAATTTACTCATTAGAAAGTATCCGAAAAGGCTTTCTTGGTTGTCCATATTTTAATTGACATTTTCTCGTGCTTTGTTTTGCAGAATTCTTTGTATTTTCACTTTGAAACCTGAACAATAAATGTATTGTTCACAACTAAATCCCAATGTTGAATTGTTAATCGTGGTGGACTTTCAGTTTATCCCCTCGCCATGATTTTCAGACTATACGCCGCAATGTTTTTTTTCGACTATCACACGTAGGAAAAATCGAATTCCGTCAATTTTCAATTTATTAAACAAGATTTTCCTGCTTCTCCCCCTTTAAATCCTATCTAAAATATGAATCTTTCTGCCTTTCAAGCAATTCATTTTTACAGGGAAAAGGAAACCTGAAAGACTTTGTATCACAGCTGGAAGTGGTTACTTAGAGCCATGAGTATTACCGCCATCCTTTTGCGGTGTGAGGCCAAACCGCAAATGAAACCAGCATTTCATCATGGCCACTAATGGCCACACAAATGAGCATGTACTCACAGTAACCATACAAGGCGACTCTTATAATGAATGCAGACATACATTATCTATTTATCTATCCATCTATCTGCTCAGACATGAGCAACATATCACAGCTCATGAATAATGTATTTAGGCTGAGTTAACTGTGTTTCACCACTTGGAGGCATTAAAAAAGGGACCTAAATTACAGATGCTCATTACGTACATTTAAAAGGGAAAAAAAAGTTGCTTTGCCTCTCTCTGCTTTTGATCTTGGCCAATATACAAAGGAAGAGAATTAATTAACAACTCTCCACGGGCAAGCCAGGCGGAGACGCTTGGAGGGAGTGTATTACTTTTCACGTGAGTGCTATGCATGTTCACATCATTTGTACTTGTGCGGCTTATTTTTAATATCTGTGTGCAACTGTCAGCTGTTGTGTAGAAATGGAATGATAAGTACAGCCTTTGTATTTGTGATGATTTATGAGAGCTCTAGTGATAATATGTACTGGCTATCAAAAGAAAAGCTCCAAACAACCTATTTTCATTCTCTCCTCGCCATTGACGGGGGTTCAATGTCCAAGAGATCATCTTTTAACCCCCCTACCCATTGGTGTCAATAGCTGGCAATATTAAAATCGAATGGGGTAAGTAGGCTTTTATATCTACTGTATTACAGGTGCCGTAAAAATTCATTCAGCTCACTTCAATGCGGGCACCGCGGGGTCGATTCCCACTCAGTGGCGGTGTAATTGTGAGTGCGAATGGTTGACTGTGTCTGCGTGTGCCCTACAACTGATTGGTGAGGTACACGGTCGATTGGTCGCCGGTCTTTTGGTCGCTGATCTTTTGGTCGCCCGGAAGGTAAGTGATAATTACCATTTAAATCGTTGCTCAAATTCCCTAAATACAAACTGCGAATTACTATTTAGTCATACTTAATGCCCTAGTAATTATTAGGCTAAAGAAAAGCTCCAAATTTCCCGGACTTTTATTGTTTTTTGTTGGAGAACTTGTTAAGACCCTGACTGACGTAGCCTCTTAAAGGGACAACGCATGTACATACAAACTCTTATACACTCACACGTGGGCTCAGTGAAACTGCTCATGGCCATTGTTGGCTTTTATTGATGCGTAGACCGTGTTGTTTTACCTTGTTTTGTCGCCGGTCTTTTGGTCGCCCCTTGTTGCGGTCGGGGCGTCCAAAAGACTGCGACCAAAAGACCGGCGACCAATCGATCGCACACGGATTGGCAAGCAGCCTAGGGTGTAGTCTGCATTTTGTCCGTAGTCAGGTGTCATAACAATGAATGACAGGCGCATCTATAAATTGAAAATGTTCATTAATCCAAGTAGCAGCTGAATTTAAAAAAAAAAGTTTGCCTTGGACGTGTAATTACTCAGATACATAACTACTGTCTGTGTCACATTCAACCACGTTCTTCTTCTATAGCCATTTTAAAATTCATGCCAAGGTCACATCCACCACTAGCCAGACACGAATAATCGGACTTTCAGTCACTGGCGTGAACTTTGCTATAATTAATACGCGCTGACACAATTACAGGGCAAAATAGTGTTCAGGTCTGAAAAGGCGAGATAAGACTCCCCAAGAGGGCTGACACCTATCCGACCTAAAGCAATTCAAAGCAAATGTATTAGGTGTTTCAAATTGATATCCTAGTCAGTGGCAGTGAGTGGCTTTTTGTTGCTTTTTTTTTTTTAAACACTCCTTTCTTTTGCATTTCAATTACAGGCATGTCTACTGTGGAGACTTTCTTTCTATGAAAATCTCACCAGGGTATAAAATTCAGTCACGGTCTTTCTGAGATCAAAAGGATCCTTTTCTGAGCTCGGTTTAGTTCAGGTCGGGCTTTTCTATTTTTTACAGGCGCTAAAAGAGCTTTCAGTGACAAGTGTGGGGTTTTGATCTGACAGCTCGCAGACGGGCTGCTGTGCACATGTGGCTGTAGAACAAGACTTAATGTCATGTTAGTGTCTAACGGGAAACTTTCTCTCCGGCTCGCTATTAGAGTCAAATTGACTTTTTCTCATAAACTGGCACATTCCGAAAAGCTTAAACACACGTTTGTCTGTTCGCTAAGGAGCTGTGCAATCACGTTTTTGGCGCTGACACACAAATAGAAAGCCTTGGTATATGGCAAGGTCATGTCTGCATATCTGTGTGCGTGTGTGTGTGTGTTGGGGGGTGGTTCTTGAGTGTTCCATATGTCTACAGGCCCACCTAAAGTGGTTAAATATGTGTGTTTGTGTCTGCGAGAAGCCTCGGGGAGAGCCGGAGAGCAAAGACTGCACTTCTGTCAGAGGCATCATCTGATTTATCTAACCGCAGTGGGTGCGTCACATACAGTACTGGAAGTAGTTGGTGGCCAATACGTTGGGAGGGAACCGTAAGCTTTCTTAACCCATTGATGGTGATATTCGTCCAATCTATTTTGACAGGGATGGCTGACAGTGTATGGCCGCTGTTAGCCCTCCCAGTCAAAATGGATTGGACGTCCATCAAAATCGTTGACACTATGACATCAAGAGTGATAAATACGAGGCAAAAAAAGGAATCACATTAATCTATTAATAGATTAATCGTGATTGAGGTTCATAGCAAAAATGTGCTTTTTCTCTTCTTGGTAGCCTTTTGTAATCAACATGTTTTTACTGTCAATGACACTGAAAGAGGATCATTCTCTTCTACATGAAATTTGACATAAGATTTTAAGTACCCATAATTCAAATTCTAGCACACCTACATAACAAATTTAGCCTAAGACTTCAAATAGCACACTGGCAGAAGGGGCAGTCGGGTAGGTTGTTAAGATCAGTGTTCTGCACATTCCGCTGCCCTTGATTTGGCCAAGGTTGGAATCCTACTTGCCTATTATCCAGGCAAGGCAAATGTAAAACAAACAAAAAAAACATGTTCCTAAAAGGGAGATCTTATATGAAAATATCCCTTTTCTGAAAAGCATATGCCACACATGCAAGTACTCACTCTCTGATGCCAGTGTTAAATCGAGCCTGGTTACATGTGGGCTGTGCCCCGCAGCGCTGCTCCCAGCGGTGTGCAGGGACCAGCTGACACCTGATTGGGGATCGGCAGACCAGCCGCACAAGCTCTGTTCAAAGTCACACACCGACCACAGCGATGGAGTGGTGGCTGAAACACACACAGACACACACACACTCATATGGTTAATTTGGATTCTTTCATATTCATCTCTTGCTACCTTATCTAGCACCGAGTTTAACACTTAATGCTGAGCAGGACAAATTCTGTAGAAAACTGATAGTGCTCACTAGATTATATTGTAATGTTTTAATGAACTGGTGCGGGCATGAATGTTTCACTAATATAGGAAAAGGAAGTAAAATGTATTATTTTAGTTGAAGAAATCGTATTTATGTGATTAAAATAATTCATTGATATCCAATCCAATTGACTGCGATATATGTCCGGTTTATTTATGAATCATGTTATTTTCTGTTTGCTTTACAGAAACTATTTGCAGTGTTTTTTTCATGAAATATATAAAATTATAGAAATATAAAAAAACATTTAATATATATATATTTGTTTTTATGATTTAAAATATGTTAAAACGCTCCTTAAAAATATATATGCATCACCAAATTAAATAGGAAAAAGATCAGATTTAGTGTTTTATCACTTTTTAATTCAATTTAAAAATAAAGTAAACATTAAAAAAAAGGAAATAGGCGAATATTTACTGCTAACTCATTTGCTACTATTGATGGTGACAGACATTCAATACATTTGGATTGGAACGACTTGTAGCGATTATACGATTTGCTTTGTGGTCAATATAAAAATATCTAATTATAGCATATCTGGTTTGTCCAATGCTGAAAATGGGCCAAATTATTTGCTAGAAAACAAGCCAATCTGTCACACTCATCAAAATGATGTGGGTGTGTATTTGTCTGAGTGCAATAGAACGGATGTGAGGTCTACTGGCTGTGAGATCCTATTTTCACTCACGCAGAGCTTCATCAAGGACTTTTGATTCCAACAGACTTCAAAAGCCTAAAGAGCCAGTGGTGCACAATGACATTAGCAGGCTGACCTTAAGAGCGGATCCTCATGTGCGGGTTGTTTGAATCTAAAGTATATGTGTGTTTGCGTGCGTGCATCTTTACCAGGTCTGGTTGCTGCAGTGGACTGTTCCACCCTTGGCAACGTGGGCGTCGCTGTGTCAGGCAAAGTGGTGGTTTCTACAAACAAACAAAAATACAGATGGAAAATGTAAATAGTATAACTCACAAATGAATTAAATAACTCATAATATTTACAGCTCAGTATGACTACCATTCATTGCAATATTGTTTAACCTAAAGTGTGTTTAAGTAGATTCCTTGTTGTGTTTGACAGAAGCAAGACTGAAGTTTTATTGCTGCCCTTTCCATTGTAGGGCGGACGTCTGGACTCGCCGCCCATTATTTGATAGATGCGGCACTCCCAGCGACCTCGGTGTCAGCGGGTTTATGATAAATCAAAGACTGGTGCAAACAACAACGCATCAGTTGGGCTTTTTCACGCACCGACATTTTGGCTGTGATATCCACTTTTCCGCGGCTTCTTCTTTAAACAACCGCCAAATGTTTAACCTGCAGGGCCATACACACCAATGGAAGGTCTACATTTGTTTATCTGGATCCTTTCACAGAGTTATTTTCAGGAAAGTGCTGTCTCTCATCTTCTGTCTTTCACTCACCATTTTTTTTAGCACAGAACTCACACTAACGCGCATGAATAGAGACGCAAGCGTAAACTATTTCTTTCTGTCCTCCCAGAGGTATGCTGAATGTCATCTGGATGTATTGTTTATGTGCGTCTCATTCGCTGTCTGCTGTCGTGTAAAAGCAATTTTGTGGATTGACTTACCAATGAGAGGTTTTATCACATCGATGAACATTTTTATGTATTTTATTTTTTTACTTACACTTCTATTTGTATGTAGTTGCTTTTATGACACTAAAGTGGTTGGTAATGTTGCATGCACTGTTAACTCTACTTGTTTACAGATTAGATGAAGTATTATTTTGGAAAGCGTTTAATTAGCAAATGCCTTTTTGTCAGATTATCCTTCGCGATTATCCTGTAGGCTTGAGTCTTTTAAATTGGATTTTTTTTTACTATTTACACAACTTGCTCGTTAACCTTATGTTTCTTTAAAGACAAAAGAAAAATATGATGCAGTAATCCCTCAAATATCGCGGTTAATGTAGACCAGACATGGCCGCGATAATCGAAAAATCGCAAATTAGCGTCACCACTATTAGAACTTTTTTTACAGTGCTGAGTCCTAGTAGCAAAAGTGGCTTTCACTTAAGAGTTTCAGCACGGATTTTCTCATTTTTATGAACTTTAAATATATACATATTTATTTTTAAATAATTAATAGCGGGGAAAAAATGCAATTTAACCCGAGCAAACCAAAAACTAATCATGATAATAAAAGACATGTTAAATGAAACCAATTTTACTGAAACATGGCAAGCTAAGCAAATTATTTGGTCCCAAAACATAAATACCGAAACAAGTAAGGGCAGGTGATTTGTCACACACCGGAACAGATATTAAACAGGATAAATTGCTCCCGGCAGCTGACATTAAGATCTTTTAATTTGGTGCCCTTTACCTTTGTAATTAGCCCCCCCGTGAGAAGGGGAAGGAGGAAGTAAGCACAGGGAAAGGCCGACAGACATGAAAGACTGGTTTTCCTGCACCACCTACCAAATTAATGACCACACGCAGAGTTTGTCAGAACTATTCTATAGCTGTGCCCGATTTAACTCGCAAGCTAGTAGTCCGTGTTTGCTCTCGTTACTTTACCCCTTTTCATATACAGGTTACACTGCGGGAAGCCCCCCACCTCGATTTTTTTCTCTTTTTGATTCCAATAATCATCCTCTGAGTAGAACCCATTGAACATCTCTTCCAGCCTCGGGCCTCATTCTAAATCTGCTGAATAAGCAGCCGGAGGCGGAAACTGAGACAGGAACTGTTCAATTATAGAAAGAGCTCTGGGTATAAATCTACCTCTGTCTGCCTAAATAATGACTACCCATTCCATGTGTGCGCGTGTGTGTGTTTGTGTGTGCTTGTGTTTGTGTGTGCGTGCCACAGAAGGAATATTGTGAATACTTCAAATGTTAGTGACATTGTGCAAGGCATGGGGATTTCTCCTTTTAAATGATAGACTGACATACTATACATCTTTGTTTAGATTTAACTGTGGAAATAAATCAGTGTATCTAGGTTTGCTGTCAATTTTAAGACTCAAATGGTTTTAAATTTGTGAAGATTTAGACTACTTTTGATTATGAATGAAGAAAAAACTCCAAAATCATTCAGTGTTACTGAATTACTATATACATTTCTAAGGCAGTCCACATTTTTATTATTTATTTTTTAAGCTCGACACGATCATAAAAGCTGGCAGCGATGAAACTCCCGATCTTGATTGTTTAAACTTGGAAGAAAAAAAAGACCTGTTTCTACATCACGCCTTGAGAAAATATTTTTGCATTTCGTCAGCAGTAAAGTTTTTATAAGCATTTCACAGGGCTCCTTTGTTGACAGTAGGGTTCTATACATAACAAAAAAAATTAATGGTCGGAACGCACAGTAAAAAAGATATTGTTTGTATCCGTATTTTCCTTTGTTTGAACCGTAAATGAAAAAAGTTTAAAGGACCAGGCCAGAACACATGAAAGACTGGCTTGGTACAGTAGCGCGAAGACTTACGGGTAATAAGCTCGGGAGTGAAGCGAAGGTATGGAGGTTGCGGTGAGTAGTGGGGGTGTTACAGGAGCCTTGGCAGAGATGGGAGTGATTACTACCTTGTGATGAAGAGGGAATGCAAAGGGAGGGCTGAGAGATGGAGCGGGCGAAGCTACACATTTACAGACCCGACCTCCTACACTGACATTAGTTTCCATCCCTGCTCATGTGTTTATACCTGTTGCTATACAGCAGGGCACATCTTTACTTAATGGAATCTGCTGGAGGCTGTTGATCATGCACGGCCAAGTGCACATAGAACTTACAATCATGGTACAAAACTCACACACTAATGAAATCGAGATTTAGAATCTTGAGACTAGTCTTTTTAAAGTCACACAAGTTGAATCCTTGAGAAATGAAGAGCAGCGAGTGGCTATCAGCAGAACTTGGTGTATGTTGACAGGCCAGGCTACATTCCACCAATCACATGAACTCTCCTGGAATGGAGCCATGTCAACATGTGAAAGCTAACAGTGATGGTGGACATTTTCACATGCAGACACAGAGCTAATTCTTTAGTTTAACTGGATCTACAAAATACTGTGTTGTCTTGTATAAGCTTGTATGGAAACCTAGACTGTATGATTTTGTAATCATTAAAAACAGGTGCTTTCTAAAGCACATGACTGAGCCTGTCCAATAAATTTCTACGTTTTTTTTAAAATAAACTGCTGTCTGACTTCCACATCACAATGCTACTTTCAGCTCAAATGAGAGCATAAGCACTTAAACAAGAACAAACCTGTTTATCCAAACAGGTGTCATGTGTATGTACATATTCACTTGTCAGCCTGCCAAACAACAAGATGCGGAGAAAAAGTGATGCAGATGTTCTGCTTGCTGAAGCATTAAATCAAAACTAAATCTGGCAGATTGCAATATTCTAAATTGCACGTTGCCCCAATAGCTAGCGTGAATGATGAAAATGAGTCCCGCAAACATATTATTGCCCCCCCCTTCCTCACTTTGTAACACAAGTCCTTTGTTCAATAATGTGATACCAAACAATGGCATTCTGCACACATACTAAGAACCAGGCATGCGTAACCTTGAATTTCTTGATTGTAATTGCCGAGTCAAATTGTTTTTTTATGGCAGGAAATTGTTTTGCCGCCCTGAAGCCAATAGTTGAGGGCACTTCATTTTAAAATATGAAAATAACACAGTGGATGCCATGGAATAACAAATGCTTTTAAACTTCCGTATTACATTACCTATTCTAGCCCAGTGTTTCGCAAACATTATATCCGCAGAATCACCTCAAATAATCAACATTAACTCATTGGCTCCCACTGATGGCAATAGATGTCAAATCAATTTTGCCGGGGAGGGTTGGTAGCGAATCATCACTGTCCGCTGGGCTGAGAGCTGGTCAGTACCACTGGAATATATTATATATGAATTGTTATTTTACATTACTGAAATAAACCTCTACATGGAACATTCAACTCTAAATGCAAGGTGTGTGTCAGCTATTTTAAATAACACCATTTCGTTCTATAAATCTTTAGCTTTAAATGATCAAGCGTGAGCCACAAAAATGCCAACAGCTACGACTGTGGCTTTGAGAATGTTCTACTTGTTGTATGCATGAAATTGTTCCATAGACAAACAGACATTTGTCTTTGAGGGAAAGTTAGTCATAAGTTGTCTTTATTTGCTGCAGTGGATGCATTTGTAAACAGAGGTGCTCAGTGGACTGAAGCTGATGTGCTCTGTTGAATATTTTATCTACACTAGCAGGGACTTACATAAAGATGAACAAAAAGTAAAATAAAAAAAACAAGTTAACACTATCAACAAAGTGCCGAGAACATTTGTTTTATTGTTAAAACTGTTCTGAACTGAACTGATTCTTAATGCATGGCTGATGAAGTCATGACTTTTAGGTAGAAGCCCTTTGGGAAAATGAAAACTGACAAAAGAAAGTGAAAACCGAGTTGCAAAATGACGATTTTTAAAAGGCGGGTGTTGTTGCCTATCATGTAGAAAGCTATGATCACATCCAGAAGGCTAACATCTGGCAAGCAGACCCAGACAGGCTGCTATACGACTTCAATAGTCAAGAGATCAATTTGTAGTGGACTCTAGGTTGTAATGTCCGCCGAAAAGATGTCAGGTGATAATTCAATACACCCAAAATTACTGAAACTGGGAGAAAATAAGGAGTTTGTCCATGCTTGAGTCCACTCACCTGGAAAGACGAATCATCTACAAAATATTAAAGTGTGCCTGTGGGAATTGGGGTTCGTTCGTGCAGAACAATGCTCTGACATCAACAGCAATGATATCGATATTAATGTTCAAAAACAGGGCCAGCTGGCTCACAGTGTCAGTTTTAGCTAAAGGTGGGGAATGGTGTTTTCCTTAGCTGCTCACCAAACATACATCATTGAGCTTATGAAAGGGGCCTTTCCCAAACTGTCTCCACAAAGTCAGAACCATTCAATTGTCCAAAGTAATGTCTGCTTGATGAACTCATTAATTGCAAGTAATTCCCTAGATGTTTGTCTAGACCAAAGGTATGCAAGCGGAAAGTTGGCAACTTGAGCTCACCATCCATCAACCTTTCAATTGTCCATGCTGAACTGGACACACATTAACATTTACACCTATGGAAGATTGGGAATTTTTGGGGGGCCTAACATTCATGTTTCTTTTATGTGTGAGGAAATGGAGAAGACGCAAACTTGGCACATGAAAGGTAATGCTACAAATCAAACCAGAAACTCAGAACATTGAAAATGACACCCCACCTACCTGCAAGATAACTATGCTGATAACTCAACATTTGATGACTGTTTGCCTGAACCAATATTGAAATTTTTTTCTCTCCTTGAGTCAGATTATTACCAGAACATGCAGATTTTTAAGTATTTGAGTTCCTATTAATATCAGTACTACTACAATTCAAATTTCTACTCATGTAGCAAGATGAAAACATTTCATCCAAGTGTTAAAACAGAAGGACATCTGTTCTCGTCTCATCAGTATTGAGCTGATGGTTGGCCCTGACACATTTAGGATAGATGCTTCCCTCAAGGTCTACCATCTCTTCCATCAGTTCAGACCAACAGGCTACTTCAAGTCCATTGGTTCCCTTCACCTGTCACAATATGACTGCAGCACTAACATCTAGTGGCCCATGAAGTTGAAAGGAGGTCGAGCATTACACTTGCATTTTTAATGTGCCCTTTGCAACATATTGCTTTTATCCCTTACAGAAGCCAGGAAGCGCTTGTCCTTTTGTTACATCCATCTATAAACATCTATGAATCTTCAGTGGACTAACATGCATACCCGAAGAAAACCAACACGGCGATAACGATGTAGAGATTCAAAGCAGAAGTGTAACCACTAGTTAGTAAACAGATGGCAGCTACTGGTGAAAGCTTTATGACCTAGACATGTTAATCCATGTCCAGACAAGTTGCAAATGCCTATAGACAAAGATGACTGTGATCTCACGTGCGGCATGTTAAAAGCATTAGTCATTATGTTTCAACTTAAAAAAACAAAACAAAACAAAAATGAATATTCTCTGATACAATTTAAACTTGTGTAGAACAATATCTGGCATCTTACCTGGCAGGTCACAACCAAGGACCTCCATCCTCATGCCAATTCCAGCAGGGGACCACCTCTCAGGAAATACTCGGATGTATTGAGTCACTATCTCATCAAAGCGCCGCACCTCGGGCGCATCGTAGTGGCTGTTGCCCTCAAAAATCTGACAGAAAGGACCAAAGACAAGGAGAAGTTCATGTACATGCCATGTAGTATTTGATTTCATTTCATAGTGATGAGTCACAATGCATTTTCACTTGATTTTTTCCTTTTTAGGGATTTTGCAGGAAGGAAATGTGGATAAACACTGCTGCTACACTGTGTCGAGGACAGTCAACAAGGAAATCTGCCTCATCTGACAACAGACGTCGTCTGCTACAGTCAGCATCCTTCTGCTGTTTGCTATCAAAGAGCTTGCTTATAGATTCATACCTATTTTGAAGGGTGCAGGTAAAACTGTCATGAGAAATAAAACTGAAAATATAGCAGCCGTTCCACTTAAGTCACATGGTCCCACGGAAGACTATTGATTCCCGGCATAGAGCAGCATGTGCCGTAAAAATAACAACAAAACGGCTTATTCCTTTGACTGTCAAGGTGCAAAATGGATAGACAGCAGCACATCATTCAAAAAAAATTAGAGAAAAGTGCAATATTACGATTTATTATCTTATATCTTCTCCCTAGCCGTAATGAAAAATGAAAAACATGCAACAGATTTCCCAGGTCGCTCATTTAAAAAAGACAGAGAGATGAGAGAAAACAGCAGAAAAGCCAGACACTCAGTAGTACTATTACAGCTCTTAAAGACCTTGTCTCGCAGCAGCGCCTTCCATTGCCAGCAGTGTTGAGTAGTGATGCAGGACAGACAATTTTTAATTACACCCATGAGAGCCGAGTCGGGGATGAGTGAACGAGAGGATGAAAGACAGACAAAAACAGAACCAGAGAGTGCCGAAGACTCAATGTGGAGCCCCGTGATTAAATTGAATTATTAAGCCTGTAATATATATCATTTTCCAAGAATTAAATGGCTAGAAGAGAGAGGATTTGAAAGTCCTCCAGAAGCAAACTGTCAAATGTCAGTTTGGAGTCCCATGCAAATCGCTTTGTAGTAAAACTGGGTTTATTCATTGGGATTATTGTTGGGACAGACCATTAAACCCAGTTTAAAGATAATCAGTCTACCAGAGTGCTTAAAGCTTACAACTGCCCATGATGTTGGTGATAAACTGTACCTTTGCAAAGCCTGTTTTACTGTCCGTGATGTATGTCCAATCCTTCCCGGTCAAACTGTGAGCCAGTTTATACTTGCGGACAAAAGCTCGATTCTCAGCGCTGGTGCTGCCCTCTAGACCTCTTGCGCCCTGGGTGATGACCCCGCGCACCAACTTGGGCACGCCAAGATCCACCTACAACACATTGATTGTTATTTCATACTCCACAGTACAGCGGCATGGTGTAGTCTGTCACTAAGTTGCCTTTCATTTTTGTGCTGTGCATTGCAATGAATTGTACTGTCAAATAAATCCTACAAGTCATTCTAAGAACCAGAATTCTTCAGTTCTCTGAACACATTGGCTGTCATTGACGGCGATGGGCCCACAATCCCTTTGAACTGGGAGGGAGGCTGCAAATTATCCGTCGCCAGCCTCCCAGTTCAATGGACGCCTCGTAATTTAAATTCACAGTACAAAGATGAAAAGAGACAAATAAATGGACAGCTATCACCATCAATGAATGGTACAGGAAGATTTATGTGTACATTAGTAACTAGTTTTTTTAATAAACCTATATCATTTTATTGAATTGAAATTGAATTTAGAAGATGATTTCCTTCTGAAAAAAATGAAGTTTGGTACGCGATTCCAATATGGCAAAGTTGCCATACACGTACAATACATTACAGCAGTGTTTGCTTTATTTTCATTTCTTCGCTTCTCTCAAGAGAATGATCGCTGCCAGCCCTCTAATTCAAAATGGATTAGATGCTAAAGCCTTCAATGGCAGCCAATGAATGGGCCAGCCATTAGATCTGTAAAGTACCTGCAACCATTCTTCTCCAGCAATGGGCTGTGTTGGGTTGGGAAACCAGCCTGAGCGACTGGCCACCAGTCTGGCTGCGCCCATGGAGCCGTGAATGTCCCTCATGGAGGAGGCTGATATTTGTGAGTCTGCTAGTAATCCAGACAGCATGCCTTGGAGATCTGAGCATGGAGCATCTGAATAGAAGAGAAAGCCAACGAAATATTCAATATATTATCCATACTGGACAAAAGTACTTGTGTAACTACTATTTAAAATTTAAAATGTGTAGTCCCAATGAGAATGTACCAATATACTTTTTATTTTGTGTTAAAAAGACGTTGATATATCATAAAATCATAAGTTAATTTGACATTTTTGCCAAGTTATACTTGCTAAAAAGGTTGCAATAATTTCAACAGTTCAATGGTTGCAACAATTCCATTCTGCAAAGTACAGTATTTAAATAATAATAAAGGGGGATATCCTCTTTCAACCATTATTGCTTATACCAATCATCAATAGACGATTTTTTTTACATATTCTGCGTGGGTCTAGCTCATTTTTCAGCCAAGCTGTGTCCACTGAATCTGCAGCTTCACATAGCTCACGTGTTGTGATGATAGAACCCTTTTTTTTAATTCGAGACACTCAGGCTTGTTTTGATTCTTATTGGCTTTGTTCTTCACTAATTACCAACAAAATGCTCTGGTTGCAGCCCACATCACGTGGAATGTCAGATTGGACTGAATCCAAGCTGCCCGGCCTTCTAAAGGCTAGGAGGTATCGATAGAACTGACAGATGGATGCTGGCTTGATCTTGGAGGGAATTTTTTTTGTGTGATTTTTCGTTTTAAACTAATGTTCCATTTTGCAGCTCCTCTGAAGCGCTTTCCATCAAACCGTCTGAGCATTTTGCCTTCATTGAGCTACAAAGTCGATGCAAAACTTGAGCTGAACTATGGGATTCTTTGCAGGGAAATGAGTAAAAAAAAACTCCCAAATGGAGGAACAAAATGAAAGCATAGCGTGAAGCAAAGCGGCGTGCTTTATTATACTGACAAATGTGTGGATCAGAATCTTACGCTCATGAATAATAATGGAAACTAAGAGGAGTTCCAGATTGGAGTTTTATATGGAATTAAGTCGGTGATAAAAATGATATGAGATACTATGCGAGTATGGAAGAAATTGCAAAAGGGTGCCACAAAATTTAAAGAAAAAGAGAAATTTTAAATGGAGAGAAGGATTCTAAAGATGGAAAGAGAGGAAGAAATCAGGGATGAAAGAGGGTGGATATTGACATTGAAGAGTGACGGTGATTGATTGTGACATTCTCCGGGTCTTGTTGGAGATGAATGTTTAATGCTGTGATGTTTGCAGGCGCACCTTACTGCAGTAAATAATGACTCAACAATAAACAACAATAGCTACCGACACAATGGATAAGCTCCCTCGATGGGGCAGTTAAAAAAGGAAGAAATTCAATTACCATCCCGTTTATTTTCAAGTTTTTCTTTTACGGTTCAATTTGTTCAAGCAGGTGCATCTCAAAAGTAGAGCTAATGAGAATGCGATCTCTGGAGGTAACGGAAATAGTGGAAGAAGAAGTTAAATGACACGCATAGAGTGGAGGTAAAATGCCTACACGCACCTCTTTGACTAATTGGCTACGATTGACATCTAGTCCATTTGAACTTTTATCCAATCTTCTCAGTTAAAATGGAATGAACATCTAGTGCTATCAATACCACTGAAATATGGTACTATTGTTAATTTAAACAGATCTGTTTTATTTTTGTATATTTGTTCTACTTACATTCAAAATGGACAAAGGCTTCCATGATTAATACAAACTAATGAATTCTGAAATTAAATCAAAATTAGATGGTTGAAAATAAACACAATTCTCAGCCCTTCATTTTTTGGGTTCTAATTCTAGACAAAATGTAAAGCCCAGAATAGTTTAACAATGTGATTAGAGCCAATTAGTCACCCGAACGAAAAAATAATAATTTGTGACTAATCGACTATTAAATTAATAGTTTGAGGCAGGTTAGCAGGCCAGCTGTACACCCACACTGATTTTTCCAAACCTGCAAAGGAAAACCTAAAGCCAGCAAGTAGAACGATAAGAGTGCTATAAACAAATGACTGATAGACGCTGCAGGGCTGACATAAAATGAGATTAAAGACAGAGTGAGGAAGGGGGTCGGTGAAGGGGGGGAATGAACACTTGGATGAGGCTGTAACGGACCAAGATTTAAGAGCAGAGATGTGGCGAGAAAATGAGAGAGGGCAAAGGGAAAATATGAGAGTGGGTGCAGAGTGGAGACGATAGATAGGACAGAGAGAAACGCACGGCAAGAAAAAGTGAGTGGCGCCACCAAGACGGGATAGAAAGAAAGTGAGGAAAAAGGAGAGCGAGAGACATAAAAGTGTGATTTAAGTTAATGGCATGTCACTGTCTGACTGCTTTATGTGCGCCTTTATAGGACTGCATAGGGCATTATCGCATCCCCACGGGCATCTTGATAGGCTGAGTGCGTGTTTGTCAATACTCTGTCTGCACCAGGGAAAGAGACAAAAGATATTGCGGGGCGGTTTGCAGGCAACGTTACTTGGGAGCTTGGCCACGCTCATTAAAATGATATTCGATAACTGGCCTTCAAATGATTGTGGGCAGCAGTTTTTTAATAAAATGAATAATTTATCCAAACACTTAATGGATTGAAGATGTTTCACACCAGGGATTGCCAATACTGTGGGCAAGGAAAGTAGTATTGGGATCATTTATCTCTGGCCACTGCTTGAATTCTCCGCTCCCATCGCGCGTGTTGGTGGTGTGAGGTTAGAAAATATTGCCACAATGTTCCAGTCAGTGAAGGGTTTCCGCATATTTTATAAGCCGTGCAGTGCTTTTATAAGCACTTCATGTTTTGGATAAGCATTGTTACAAAAATAAATGACCTAAAATTGATCGGAATTGGTAATAAGATCATGGGTTAGCAAGGAGATTCAAATGTTTAACAGGATTTTACGTGGCGAATCTCGAACAAAAACATTTCCCTAGTGTCTCCATTTTCAATCTATTTAACACAACCATAGAACATTTGTTGCTACTTTCCGGTTGATATTTTCGTGTGCGGTCGATTGGTCGCCGGTCTTTTGGTCGTCGGTGTTTTGGTCGCCCCGACCGCGACAACGGGCGACCAAAAGACCGACGACCAAAAGACCGGCGACAAAACAAGGTAAAACAACACGGTCTACGCATCAATAAAAGCCAACAATGGCCATGAGCAGTTTCACTGAGCAGACGTGTGAGTGTATAAGAGTTTGTATGTGCATGCGTTGTCCCTTCAAGAAGCTACGTCAGTCAGGGTCTTAACAAGTTCTCCAACAAAAAACAATAAAAGTCTGGGAAATGTGGAGCTTTTCTTTAGCCTAATAATTACTAGGGCATTAAGTATGACTAAATAGTAATTCGCAGTTTGTATTTAGGGGATTTGAGCAACGATTTAAATGGTAATTATCACTTACCTTCCGGGCGACCAAAAGATCGGCGACCAAAAGACCGGCGACCAAAAGACCGGCGACCAATCGACCGTGTACCGATATTTTACAGTCCTTTTCTATATTCAACTGGAAAATGACTAAACAAACTAACGTAACCAAATTTTGGGTATCTCAAGTAGGAGTCGTGGTGGTCAAACGCAACATTGCAAACTACTGATTTAGGTTTGGAAATGGTAAGTAAGAGTCATGACTAAAGCAGAGGAACACATCATACAAGTCGAGGTGTTGGAAAAAAGCCGAGAATAGCAAATCCGTACTCAAAAAAGGTGCAAGGACTGCCTGCTCCAGCTTTCTTAGGCACACATACACACAGACACACACACACACTGGCAGTATCATTGTTAGGATATGATTGCGACTTGTGTGGGTGCTGAAATAGCCCCGTAGATAAGAGCCTATCTGTCGTTCTTGATGGCCACTACAATGGCAGCAGTGAGAGGACCTAACCTAATAATGATACAGTGGGGGTGCACAGACACACACTGATTGAAACCTGCACCTTTAGCATTGGTACAACACACAAACACCGACTCTCTAATTAAGTTTTATCTATTTATAGTATTGAGCTGATTATGTTGGTTGAAATCCCGTTTGTCTGCCAGGGCTGCAGATGAAAGCCGAGAGCCCGTTACTCTCTGATGTAATCACCCACACATCACACTCTAGTATTATTCTATTAGGACCGACTGCCTTTTTTTGTGTGCGTGGCCGTATTCTGGTGTGCGTGCGAGTGTGGGAGCCTAAGAGGGGAGGAGGTGGATCAGGCAAGAGTTTGAAAGCGCGTGAGGGTGGGTGTGTTACATGTGAAAAGAAGCAAAATAAAAGTATAAAAATAAAGTTTAGAGGATTTGGCAGATAGACAAATTGATGGTACGAATGTAGGGAAATAAAAAAGAGTTATGCACATCTTTTTCACAGGAAATGTTTTCGGAGGGAGTTGTTCTTGCACCGACCCACCTTGTGACCCGACGTTAAAGCCAGTATATCACCGCAATAAAACGACTAGCATGTTTTTACAGGAGCCCCCGGAGGAGATTGGCCGGAAAACCTCCGTTAAGCTCTGTAGAAAAAGATACGAGGTCTTTCTTACCCGTAATCTGACAGCCGTAAAGCTCAAACCGTAGAGCGATGCCGTTCTTCCATGATTGAGGGCGGATTCGCACAAAGCGGGCCAGTACTGGTTGAGGGATCCGATTGAGGACTACCTCAGTGGCATCGGTGTTTGCATGGAAAACCTGAAGAAAAAGTGACAGAGTGAATTAGGAAATTATTTTGATAGTTGATTAATAACCAATGTTTTTTTACACATTGCAACCACAACCCGTCTGTAAACAGGTTTGCAAACAACTTATTTTGATTAATCACAGAGATACATTTCATATTTCACACAAGTACTGAAATCTGAGAAGGTTTCCCTTTTTTGAAAGCATCTCTGATTGTGTTCCCACAATAAATCATGGGTGGGTCACACATAACTATCACGATTAAATGTTCAATATGAATAGAAAGATGGGAGGCTGGGGGAGGAGATTTGGTCTCACTAAGGTTTTACTTGTTTGCTGCCATTAATGGCGCTAGACTTTTAATCCATTTTGACTGGAAATAATTGCTGCCAGCCTCTCCCAGTTTAAGACCCTTATCTCCTTAAATGGCAGCCAACATTTGCTTTTAACTCTAGAATTTTTTTTGTTTCTTTTACTACAATGCATCTAGTTAAAATAATCTTTTTTGTTGACCCCTTGCATAAACAAAGTCATCACAGTGGTGTGTGTTTTATTAGTAGGAGCAAAAACAAAGACTACAGTTAATCATCGCAACACATATTTATGGTTCACGGTGGTCTGTTCACCACGACAAGATTTATAAATAAATACTCTACGGTTAACACAAGCACAAATCCAGGGAAATACACTCTACGTAACGTTCCTTTTCAAGGAGCAGTGTGAGTGCAAAGGTTAACTTTAAGACTCACACGCAGACGTACACTCTGAGGCTACCTTGTGTGTCATAAATCAAGGGTGTAAGCATGCGGTAAAGCATCCTCTTTTCACGTCCTTTGGAGTTAAACACACATGCTCACGAGCAAACACACAACGGCACAAAGAAAAACACAATAGCAAAGAGTGAGGAGGCGAAAAACAGTCACATCTAGCCTCGGCTGTCTTCTAAACACACACTGCCCTTTCGATGGCTAGTGCCCTTGGAGATCAGCTTTTTTTTAAATTAAAAAAACTGCTCTGCCAGTTTAATCAGACTGGACGTCTATCGCCGTCACGAGCAGTGAATAAATTAACAGTTCAGTCTGTGTCTGACGGCGACAAGTACATTCCTAGCTGTCATATGTGTTGGTCTCAGTTCAAGGAAACACAGCTGGGGTTCTCCGGATTATGTATTCCCATCTTATTTCTGGCTTTTACTTTGACATCTTCACTCTGTCATGATAAACTGTCCATCTCAATATAAAATACCTCCTGTTGTTCGACTACAGCTGTTTCTCCTCTGAGCTTTGCTCTTCCGTTACAGTGTGGAGAGAGTGCAGTAAAACCCTTTCACCAGCGCCAAAGGCCTTGTAATTACGTGCTTGGGTACTCATTTATAGACGTTTGTCGTATTTTTTTGTGTCCAGATTCATCATTTCTTCCTTCCTAAACCATTAAACAACAGAAGCCTTTAGGGGTGAAAAAGTGTGAAGAAAGAAGCTCTCTGAATTCCAAGAGAGCGATCAAGGCAGTAGGCCAACTGGGGCTTGAACCCGCACCCAAACTGGGGTCCGATATGAAGGCAGGCTCAGTGAACCGATACTCCTCTAATGGCCTCAATACCAGTTAAATGATGGAAAAATGCCAAGAGGCCCCTAAAGACGTAATGGGATTGTAATTACAAGCGTGTGTGTGTGAGTGTGTCACTGTGTAAAAAGTATAATTATAAAGTCTGACTGAGGATTTGGGCCTGGTGGCAGCTTTCTGATTTCCCTCGGTGGCCAGTGAAACATTTCCTTGGTACGCTTGTGTACACAAATACACACAGTGCTTTGTTCGGGGTCACCAAACAGAGCTGCGAATGTAGGACAGCTTCTACTGTGACAAATGTTATTTTACAAAGCCTATGTAAACGCAAATCCCTTTAGCGGATGGCTACTGTGCATATTTAACTTGGTGACCTTATGTGGGCTGGTAGCATTTTCTGTTTGGTTTCATGAAGAGGGTTAGGAAAGTCTTCAAGAGTTCTAAACTGGTCGCCAGTCAGCTGTAGGGCACTCAGAGAGACAGACGAACATTCGCTCTCACAATCATACCGCCACCAAAGGGGAATCGAGCCCGCGTTTGCCAGCACCGAAGTGCAACTACAACATCAGGCCTTTCTTTGACCTTTCTTCGGTCCAAACTAAATTGAACACCTTCCTAGATATTAGAGGTAGCTCACGATGATATACACAATACAAGGCTCACAATACTGATTCTCACATGATAAGCCGATAGAATAACTATTGAAACATCGGGCAGGAAATACTTCTACAGTAAATAAAAAAAATCAATAACTAACTAATAACCAGGAAAATTAAGCTCTTTTCAATCGTCTGCTGCAAACATATCAACCTGATATGAGGAGAAAAACAAATGCTGGAATTCAGCAAAGCCGAATCGTCCTAAATGTGTCAGGAAGAAAAAAAAAACCTGCCAATTGATAAAAAAAATAAATAAACAAAAGCAGTGTCAAGCCATTTTTAAATCTACGAAGACAGAACAGTGCTACAGAAGTGAAATCCCAGGTCTTTGTAAATGATTGAAGATGAGAGACCGTCTCAGTCTTTCGCGCTAACAATGGCTCGCATGGACCCAGGACATAAATTTATCAGACGGACTCTAAAATTGATCGGCAGCTAACGTCAGCACTGAACGGTTAGCAAAAATGCAGAGCATGAGCAGGAATACAACATGCCCATCTAACTTAGAAACAGGTGTGTCCGGTTGTTTCTATGTGCGTCGTGAGCCCTGGGGTCCGTCGTCAGTCAGCCAGCAAGGACCGGTGCAGACGCATTGAATTATTCAAAAGTCTATGATGTGCGTCTTTTGCGAGTATGTGTATGGACAGAGTTATAAAATAGTAAAACATCCTCCATCTCCTCGCATCTCATCAGACACGCACACACTGTGGGACAGTTCTTTCCCACTGTGCGTCTGTTGTTTTCAGACCAAATGTTTTTCTAAAAGAAATGATACATGACTACCTGATAATTTCCCCATTTGTCCTTTTCCTCTCCATTTGCTCACAGAGCGTCTTCATTTATCACATTTGTTTTGACCTGGCCCTCCCTCTTGATTTCATCCTCTGCATGTACTTGCACTTGTCCTTTTATTTTATTTCCCCTTTTCACCTCTTCATGTTTGGGAGGCCAACAGATCTATCTAGAGACATCTGTGCAGGCAACACCCTAGTCTGCTATTCTCATTATTCCCCTTCTGCTCCCTGGCGCCATTTGCACTCTCATTCATCCATTCTATCCTCATTTTGCTCCCAACTCCCCCCGCCGTGTGCACTTCATTCCAACCTTCTGCCACTTTCCCTCACTCACTCGTTCCCAGGAAAGTTTCTACCTGGGGATTTTCGAATCACTATACAAGTTCTGTCAACTCTGCGAGTTCAGTGGACTGCTTGATCCTTTGCTTGTGTTGCTCTTACTTTCCGGCAAGTCACACTGTTTTCCATAAGCCGCATCTGGCTAACATAAGGCTCTGAATGACATTATCAAATGCATTACAAATCACACAAATCATTATCGCATGTGACAGTTGCACCTCCCTTATGGACTCCCTTTTACATGTTAACTCATTGACGGCGATAGACGGCCAATCCATTTGAACTGGGAGAGGCTAACAGGCAATAATCGATGAAAACCCTTCCATAATTGAACTTGCGTATAAATGTGAAATTATACTTAATAAAAATCCAAATTATCAATGTGAAATTACTTAGTTAAAATCCAAATTATATTAAGTTAAAAAAAAAATAGAACCTTCCCAGCATACAATTAAAACTATTAAACATTTGCAATCAATACTAAGAGACAAATTCAATATTATTTTTTTCTTCTGAAAATGCAGAGCACAAAACAACAATTAGAAAAACTAGACATCAAGTTTAACACATCACCCCAAAAATATAACAAAAATCTGATTCAAATTATAGTTATACGTTTCAATTGAAAATATAGCAAAAGTAATACCTTAACCTTGTATATACAATGTTTTTAAACACAGTTGCATGGTAGTAGCAAAATAAGTACGTAAGCACAAAACTAAACGTTCAAAAATAAACTTGTATAAATTAGCTTTTTTTCAAAATATATTTCTCATCAGTATGAGGGAACAAATAAATATAAAAAAGGGTTGTGATTAAAGATAAAGAATTGCTCCCGATGACAGTATTTTCAGAAGATCCAAATCAGGATAATAAGATCAGATTTTGAAAATTGATTTGTTTTCATTTTTAGAAGTCTCGTCAAGCACTGTACCGTGTAAACTTAATTGATGTTTTGAAATATTGTTATTGTTGCAATTAGTGCAATTCCCAATCTCTATTTTTCTTATTTATTTAAGCTTGTTTATGGCAGACGGGGGATTTTTAGGTTGCAGTTCTTGGAGGATGTCTTAAATTCAAAAGGAAAAGTGTTTTTTTCCCCCCTCGTATTAGATCAGGTTACCCGGGAAAAAAATGTGTGATTGGGATATCGCTAAATAATTGTAATTGGGAAAATATGCTTCTTAGCAAGGGCATACAGGGGATTTTTAGGTTGCAGTTCTTGGAGAATGTGTTAAATTCAAAGGAAAGGTGTTTTTTCCCTCCTCGTATTAGATCAGGTTACTCGGGAAAAAATGTGTGATTGGGATATAGCTAAATAATTGCAATTGGGAAAATATGCTTCTTAGCAAGGGCATGAACAGCTAATTCTCATTATATGCTGACCTTTTCTTTTACGTTTCTCACTCATAAAAGGCAAATAGCAACAATTAAGAGAGAGTAATGTGGAGTCATTTATTCCAGCCGTATAAACTTTCCTATTGTCTACTGGGTAGAGTCAAGGTAATGGAAAAGCTGAGAGAAGTGGACAAGAAGAGGGAGAAGATCATGCAAATGAAGATGTGACGAGCGTGCATGAGTGGACAAGAGGGAAGCCGTGATGGATGGATAGATTTATGAGAGAACTCGAGAAGGGGTGAACATAAAAAATGTCTAGCATGTGGACCCTTTTTTTTCTACAGAAGAGATTATATTTGATCTCAAAGCATGCAGTAAAAAACGTATTTTCTCATCTGTCATTCGTAAAAAGGTGCATTTTCTCACTAAATGTTTCCATCTGAGGTTTTGGCAATGGGATCCAGACCTTGGAAGAAAAAAAATCTTTTTGACCACTGCTGCTTAATGATTTATGCATTAGAGCCGCTTACGCCATTTAGAATGCTGTTGCCTCGCCATGTGAGGTATGTCAGCTAAGATGAGCCATCGGGCGCCGGCTAAAAAATGCTTCATCTTTTATGACTTCATCAATAACACTGCAGCAGGAAAACCAGTGGGAACAGTATAATATAATAAATGAAAGAAATAATGACCCTGAACGGAACATTTACATGACAACATTCCAAGTCGAGAAGTTGTTTTCTTCACAGATTTCCAAACTATTCTTTGCCTGAAGAACTATTGAACATAAGTCCAGTACTTAGCAAAAAGAAAAAGAAACAGCGCATCAAAATGTTTCATATTGGTTGTGAAGTCCTTGCATGTGCCGAGATCGAATATTGCGTTGTTACGGTTTGTTTTCAGTTTTGTAACAATAACAAAATGAGCGTGTCTCGATGACTAAAACATAAAGAAACATTTAGCAGTTTACGTCTGACGACATGGCACAAAAATGCAGAGTAGGTTCTTTTAAATGTTCATCATGCTTGACATTTTTTTTTGCAAATTGTACTTGTATATTAGCAGACTGCATCCCAGCCGTGTTTGTTCATTAACAGTGTTTGACTTTTGACTTATTGCCTCGCTGGTGATCGACAAGTTTCTTAGGGTTTCATTTCAGTTTCTGAAATACTGTTATCTTAATTACCAACTGATCCACCCTTGGATTTACCAGTGTTAAACATATGTAACAAAACAAATTGGGAAAATGATAGTTAGGATTGTAAGATAATTTAGAATTAGAGTGGGATATCCTTATGTGAACGGCAACAGTGAATTTAGCAGATACACAAAATTCGTGAACAGTTCACCACCACCCATTCTATGTGAAATAGCTTAATGCCACAAGAAATCTATGCACAGCATGCGTAGATGCAAATAACAGCAGGCAGACAAGTGCACTGCGGTAGACAGACTATAGTGTTGAATAGTAAGTGGGCAGGAAGCACTGTTCTCATTTAAAAAATGTCCCTAACTTACCAGTGCACCTTGAACATGGTTATCCAAAGTATTATGCGATTAGGCCTGTATGTGTGTACATGACAAGAGAAGGATATTATCACCATGTAAACCCCTCCCCCCAGAAGACTTAACTCCAGTAAAACATGAGTAGCACATGCCCGCCCCATCTGTGACACTGTCAGCATTCAGCTGCGAAACAGATTTCCATGGTTATGACAGAATCAAGAGGATTATGGCTGCTGGTACCAACCACAAAATATCATCATCAAATTGGTTGAGTCACTCGCAAGTTTCATCGATGAAAAATTTCAACGTGCAAAGCCACATCATAGAGCCGCAATATATTTTTCTCTTAATTATCCCTTTAACTCGATCAACTGGAGCAGTCAAAATGGATTACATGTATTTCTGTTAATGCTAGCCAATAAGTTCTATATATGAAACAACATTTTTCATAAAGATTTAAAACAAAAAACATCAAACCATGTTGCGGGAGAGTGAGTGTGGTTATTAGGGTAATGAGGTGAATGGCACAAAATGGAACACATTAATACGTACTTAATAGCAGCTGTTTTCGTCCATTGTTTTTTTTTTATATTAGTCATACTAGTTAATATTCGTTTTAATTATTTTTTGTATTTTTATTTTTTTTTAAACACTATATACATATTTTAAAAATGTATATATTATCCTATATTTTTATGTTAAATCATTTATAAAAGTACATTTTCTGATTCTTGCAGTCCTTGACCTTTTGTTGAAACAAACAGAATTGTTGTTGTTTTTCTCTCTTTTTTTCCAGGTCTAGCCCTGAGGCCATGAGTTTGACAGATTGAAAAAGAAAGACAAAAAAACTAAAATTTGATAAAGTTTGTGTTTACTGCAACCTCAAGAGTACTTGAATTGATTTCCTGACCATTGGAAAACTTGGAGTATGCAACTCAGAGAAAAATCCAAAATTCTTTCACTGTTTTTCTTTGTTTCCCTCTCAAGAGGGGAAAATGTTGTATGTCTGTTTCTGTGAGGGAGTAGCTTTGCATGAGTGTTCCTGAAGGGTTTACAACCAAGCGCTTGACATGGTGTTAGACCGCAGGACAAAATGTGTGGACCACTAGCACGGGAGGAACGTCTGTGATGGTAAAAACAGCCACAACCACTGGACTAGTGCAAGAATGCTTTTTCCATTTAACCACAGTGGCAGTAATTTTAAGACCCCTGATGATAGCATCTGCTTGTGTTCTTCACAGCATCCCTAGACTATAGTGCAACGCGACTGTTTTAACACCTTAGAGAAGCGGCTTTGAAAATTGTTCTCTTTGGCTGAGAAAAGTAAGAACTTTTTACAAGGACGTAACAGTAACCAGATGTGATAGGAAAAGCAGATTGGGCAGTGCGGTCACATGAAATGATGTAAGGTATCATTAAAAGTTTCAAAACGTGTGCTTGGTCATAAAAAAAGAAGCTAAATCTAGCCAAATGAACGATGATGGGTGTAATTGCAGGCAAGCAGGTTGGATTTTCGGGATTGTGGTCGACTTGTTGCTGAATATTCCATCTCCTATTTCACGCAACCATTAGCACACATGCCCATGTCATAGCCTTCGTGTCAGCCAGCAGCATCTAGACTATTTGTGGTTGACTTTTTTTACGACCCGTACTCTAGAAGGATTAAGTGAATGCGGGTGGGCTGAGCTCTGACCCTACCTTATGATTCTTGCCGTGTCTGTAAACCATCCAGTCCTCGCCATTGGTGCTGACTTCCATCTTGAAAGTGGTTACATAGTATGACTTTTGCGTCTCCTTGGAAATGGCGCCTTGCATGGCGATGCCTGTGATCACTTTCAATGTATAGAGATCCACCTGTAAAAGATATATAAAGGTTGAAAAAGCACCATCCTGATCATGGCACATTTATGCAAACATTCAACAAAATGTAATAACGAACACACACAACTTGCCCTCATAAAAAGTCTTAATTTTCAGACATCTATATTTAATCTAATGAAATTCAAGCCCTTGACTGTAACTCCTCAGTCTGTCAAGCGGCCTTCAATTGAATGTCTTAATGTGTTAAAACCGCCTGAAGACAGACAGAAACATGCAAATACAGACATCAACTATTCGGAATCTATTGTTCACCTTCCCCATTCTCCCTCCTGCTCCTCATCTCCATCTCTGGCTTTCCTCTTTCTCTCCTTTGGCAGATCAATAATGATGACCAGGGGCTCATTTTAATTTCCTGCTATACAATAGCTGTAATCACCTCTCCAGCCTGATTGTGGATGCTCTGCTGCATGCGGGCTCGCTGTGAATATACTATACGTGGCATTTTAGCCTAACTGCAATTTTGACATTGCGTCTGTTCTTTGTCCAGAATCTTGACTATGTAAGAAATGGCCGTGCTTCAGAGCCATTGATGCCCAATCCATTTTGAATGGGAGCGGGTCAGCAGTGGGGGTGTCATGATGATACGACTGACATTCTTATATATATTTTTGAAAAAAAGGAACATTTTAAGGACAGTGAGGAAATAAAGAGTAAATATTTGGTTGTATTTATACATGAGCCAGATAGTCAACAGATTTAAAAAATAATTGGAGATTAATGAACTACAGGCGGCCCACGGCTGAGTGGTTAGCGCATCGGCTTCACAGTTCTGGGGTCGAAGGTTCAATCCCAGGTCGGTCCTCTCTGTGTCGGGCTTGTGTCGGTTTCCTCCCACATCCCAAAGACATGCAGGGTAGACTGGTTGAAACTCCTGAATTGCCCCTAGATACGAGTCTGAGCATGAATGGTTGTCCGTCTCCTTGTGCCCTGCCTTTGACTGGCCAACAATTCAGGTTGTCCCCCGCCTGGTGCCCATTGCTAGCTGGGATAGGCTACAGCACCCCCGCAACCCTCTTGAGGGTAAGTGGTTCAGGAAATGAATGAATGAACGAACGAACGAACAAACTACTACAAAAATAATTTGTAGCAGGCCTAGCTGGAAATCAATGATCATATTTCATAAATGATTGCTGTCAGCCCTCCAAGTCAAAATGAATTGGACATGTACAGATGTCATTAGCATATACTAAGTTCACTGAAGTGTAAATATATATTTTTTAGAATCCTAGGAGAAATTAAATAATCAGCATTCAGATAACAATAATAAAAAACAATCAACAAAGACCCTTGAATTGTTGCATACAAAAGCTCAGTCACAATGTGTGATGACTATATTATACACGCGAGTGCTGTGCGGCCCACTAGGGTGCAATCCACCTCATCAGGGGAGGTAAAATGCTGTGTTTGTTACCTGTCAGGAAGACAGGTGTTTCAAACTACTCCCTCCACACATACACACACACATACCCCCATGCTCACTTAGGCCCAAACAGAGGTACACCAAGACACCTAATCGATAGTCCTGAGCTGAGGAGAAGAACACATAAGAAGGGGTAAGAAGAGGTGAGGAGTGAGTGAGATGCTCGAAAAAAGGACAAGATAGAGGTGAGGACCAAGTAAGGAGTAAAGTGGAGAGATAGAGACAAATGCTAAGTGAAGCTTCCCTGGAAAGACTGCTCATCAATCAAACAACTGTTGGAATATTGCAGCCACCAGCTCTCGCATCATCAATCTGCAGCAAGCAAGAGCAACGGAATAGTAATATAGAATACAGCAGGACAGAATGAAGCTCCCTTTGACACACACAAGGTGCAAGATTCAAGTATTGCACAAGCATGATGGCATTCATGGCAGCTGCCTGTCAAGAAAGGAGCCTTTTCCCCACTCACATAGACATCAATAGCTTATCACATAGACCTACACACCAGCGGGTGTTAACGCAAAGAAACAGCTGAGGGTCTCAGTGGAACGCAGCAGCCTCTCAACAAAACTATTGGCTAGCAGTCACTTTCACAAATACACTTTCAAAGAAAAGCCAGATCTTGACTTTTCAAGTCAACCGATTTGATGTGGAATTTAAAAAGTGTACTTTAAGTGAATTGGATTGGATTGGATAACTTTATTCATCCCGTATTCGGGAAATTTCATTGTGACAGTAGGGTTTCAAGGTCTGGGATTGCCTGGCAAACAATTACCCATAATATTATATGGGCAGTTGTGATATGATATTGTGATATTTAAGTAAGTATTTGTGTATAAGTACACCCCAGACTGGTCGCCAATCAGCCGTAGGGCACACGGAGACAGACAACCAATCACGCTCACAATCACAGTATCACTGAGTGGGAATCGAACCTAGACTACCTGCTCTAAAGTCAGGGGGAAGAGCCACTGCACCATCCGGTGGCTTGGTTCACAAAATTAACTTGAGAAAATGTGTTAAAAAGTCTAAACAATAGTTAAAACACAACATTCAATTTACTTAAGAGAACCTAAGTATTTCAGTAACATCTAATTAGAACATTTAGTTAGCATGACTAATGGGAAGGTTTCCAGTGTAATTATAATGCAATGAGTATCTAAATGAGGCGAACTTAACATGAAAGGAGCAACAATGTCAAGCATGTGACTATGCCTTTACGACTAAACCATGCATTGTTTTACGTCTGTTCTTTTTATATTCTGACAAATATATCAGCCAAAAGATCAGAAAGAGCCTTTTTCCCCCCTGGATAGGACGACAGGAAGGAAGTGCTGACTGGTGGGACCTTGACCTTGTACTTCTTCTTGGCTGTGGTCCCTTCCTGTGTTTCACATGCAAGACGATGGCCTCAGTGGAGTCTTGACATTTACTACGGCAAGGTTATTTCTTGTGGTTCACCGCTAACATTCTCCTAATACACCTGTATGAGGTGGCAAGGCTTCTAAACAACCACATCAATCTGCTTTCTGTGTCCCTTTACCACCGGAAAATACAATTTAAAAATAATTCAGTTCATGAGAAGGAGCCTATAGAGAGCATAAGGGGTGCATGCATGAATAGGTTTGTTATTGTGATACTTTGATCAAGGGATATGGCAGAGAGGAATGTTTGTGATATGCCTATTCATTTCTTTTTTATCAAAGTGCAACCACGCTCTACTTGTTTGTCAGGAATCAATTAATTAGAGACGCACCGGCGCACAGACATCCTCATGATTTTTTTTGTTTTCGTTTTTAAATCAAGTGAGGTTGTTAAAAATAACGCTGTCATTTATTTGCCTGAATTTTGATTGGATATTTAACAACTAACAAAGTGGATATAAAAGAAACAACCTATGTAAAGTTCACAAGTTAACACATTTGCTCGCATTTATGGGGATAGGCAACGGGTGTCGAACTAAATTTTTCTTTTTTGTTGCATTTTTGGGGGAACAATACCAAAACCGCTATCAGCCCTGACATCACGACTCCCAGCCACAAATTTATGGCAGATCACACAAAACCATTCGGCGAGCATCAAGGCGTGGCGTATCATAAATGGATACCCTCGTAAACTAAGCCAGCCAAGTCTAGTGTCCCACAACGGATCGTGTTCAAGGTTACTGATTCCGAAGTTATGGGATTCAATTACAACAGTAGCGACAAGAGCTTTTCACGAAAACATCTGTTCTGTTTTGGAGTTTAAAGGACAAACATGGCCGCCTTGATTGCTTACTTGAGTATAATGGGAAAGATCATTATAAATGCATTATAAATAAAGATCTTGTAAATCATCAAATGCAAAAGCCGACTCGGGCTCCCTTTGGGAGGCTAAGAGAAGGTGACATCCAACAAGATAATCTATTGTTTACAGAAGGAGTGTCATGAAGGAGGGCCTCCTTGGCTACCTCAAATCCATTTCTGTCTGCGTGGTGCATGAACCTCTCACTCCCTTTCCTCCCAATGAACCAGACAAGCTCATAACTCAGGCTTGGCAAGTGGTTGGCACAAAGTTGGCACTGTGATGGAACACAGTAAACAATGCCTTACTGAGGCATCGAGCTGCTAAACCTTGATAACAACACACCACCCACTCCCGCTCTCTTCGTCTTCCTGATACAAATATAGCAATGGAGAGCTATTATGTGTGACCTCCTGCCAGCACAAGGACAAATATGGTGCTAAAATAACAATGCAATCTCTTTCCAGATGAGATTTCTATTGTGATGTGAATGGGATTCTAAAAGTCAGTAATAGACTGCACTCGGCTGTTTCTGAATAACTTTGAGAGACAATCATGTGGCCAAAAGCTATGGTACTGCACCTGTATGTATTCTCTGTTGCTGTCCTCATTGGGTGTCCATCCATTGTTGTTGTAGTTTAGTCTGGCCTGATGTGGCAGCCAGTTTTCGTCATAAAAACTTGATGAAGCTGTGATTTGTTCATCAGTGATCTTTCCAGATTCCATGCCGAAAGCATTACTACAATGAAACGCTGCAGAGAAAGCACGCTTACTATAAGAATGAGGATTATTTGCTTTAAAGGTAACAAAACTTTCATTTACTTACTCTCACTAACTTCCTTGTGCGTCATGTTGTAACGTGCCGAGAAGCCGTCTTTAGCCACTGCCATGTCGGTATGGAAGGACAAAGAGAGAATTCCAGTAGATGATTGGATCTCTGGTGGTACCATGGTCCCGCAGTATCGCCCAATCAGTGGACCCACTGTGCATAGAACAAAGTGACCGTTTAAACCAAGTTCAACAAATACAACGGTCGTACATTAAGACAAAGTACACTAAATACTTTTGATGATCTCAACACTTAAAGCAACTCAAACAAGGAATGCTGTCACTTGCTCATGTCTGCCAATAGGCAGGAAAAGGGACCCCTCTATTAGCATGAAAAACATAAAAAAAATCACATAAACTGTATATTGCTTCTCAAAACATCGCTAATTAAAATCATTTGGCTAGGTTAAAGTTGCTTCTGTTACTCCCACTCTCTATAAATCATCTCTTTCATTTATCAAGACCCTTTCCTTCTTGGGATTGCATCCTCCACAGTCAACCCCCCTCCTCCCTCTGCAATTCCGTCTTGAAATATTGTCAGGACCACACCTTTCTCTGTCATTGCCTCCCTTCCGATCATTCATCCCCGACAAGGTAAGCTGCACATAGTTTTACACTGTACACTTTAATCGCCCGCGCATTGAGGGGCATGTCTGTGAATGCAAGGATCTAAATGATGCATCTACTGTCGCCTTCTTTGAAACAGCAACTTGTATATGTCAACACAAATAGATGAGTATGATCTCAGGCCCTTGGGTGCCTATGTGTGCACATGAGGGAAAGATTCTGGCCATGAATTTTCTGAATGTTCCTCACGCGCAGACGCGCACACAAGCTGAAGCTCGTAGAGGAGGTAGAAGATGAGAAAACATCCAGCAATCGATCACTGCTATTGATTTTTTCTCCCTTTTGGAATGGGTAGATATTTGAAATGGGCCTCTTGAGCAAACAATAGTAATAACTCTTCTCCTGATAATGTTGAGAGGGGAAAAAAGGACACAAATTATTGTAAGAACATTAAAGCTTTGTGCCACTTGGTTGACTATACTTTCAAATGTACCGTATGTAAATCTATAGGAACTGAATTACTGTGCTAATACTGCATTAGATGTGAAGTATGTAGTAAAAGCACCATGACTTTATCACATCGTTGTGGTCTTTTCCTGCCTCCTTTGTCCTCTGGAAGCACTAAAAAGAAAAGTCCTTCACCTCTTGATCTCACTCTTTAGAGTTCCTTCCTTTTAACATCCTCCGAATTCATTTCACTTTCCAAGTCTTTATGTCATAGCAATTGTCTCATCTTCCCTACTAGGGATGTTTCTCACGCGAAACTTTTCACTTTAACCCTTTTAAGGTCACTTGTTTAACTCCTGCACTGGCATTGACGGTACTAAACATGCAATCTATTTGAACTGCGAGAGGCTGTTTATTAACATTGTACTAATTAATAGATGCATTCCTGAATAAAAAAGATATAAAAATCCTAAAATACAATAATGACGAGTAATACTTATTATTTTGGATGATATTTCTGTCAGCTAAACCATTTTCCTCTTCCTGGAGGCAAACTAGAGGTCTTCTGGCCTTCACTGATTCATCTCAACACATCCTTTTATTCATCTCCTCAACCCTTTCACCGAGCCCCCTCTTTCTCTCTTTTCCTTTTCCATCTCTTGAAACTCTGTCCATTTTTTTTTCTGTGCCGAGGATTTGTCCCTCTCAACTCTCTCCAGCAATTCGAGGAGCAGGAACAGAAATATCCTAACCCCCTCACCTCCCATGTTTTTTTTCTTTCTCTCTTCTCTCAAAAACGCTCACTTTATTTTCCCCATGAAAACATATGCGGTTTCTCCGAGGTAGGTGCCAACATTTTGCCTGGAAGCTCAGCTTTTATCAACCAACGCATCGCTACTAAAATACTTGCCATTCCAACTAAATCAATACAGATGTAGGCAGGGAACACTTCAACTTTTACTGTACTTAGTGGAGTCCACCTCAAAATTGCTGGAATATTATTAATTCTGTAATGTGCAACCAATTACCATCCATATAGGTGTCACATTCAAGGACTGGCGGACAGATTTGGCCCGCCACATATTTTTATGTGGCCTGTAAAAGCTAATTGTGATACCAAAATTGCAGTTTGGACTGGGAATTTGTCACACCAATCTTAAAATATCTTGAAAGATAACAAAAGAAAATAATGCTATAAAGTTTTTGCACATTAGCCTAAAAAGATCTTACAAAAACTGAGAAAATATATGTGTCTATTATAAAGAAATATGTCAAACTGCCTCACCTCCAGGAAGGCCATCCCAAACCTCCAGCCAGTCGTACTTGCAGTCCCCCTCGGCTCCAGGCAAAGGGTCATTCTCCAGGTCAAAGGTGAGGAAAGTGAGGCTCACATCCATGCTTGGGGGCACGACGATGATGAAGGAGCACTCCAGGTTATGGGGGTATTTGTCAGGGAACCCTGGAGACTCAATGAGACCTGAGGGACTTGTGAAGTTTCTGGAACAGTCGGAGCCTACGATGAAGATTTAAAAATAAAAAAGGGATTAGGATAAAGAAAATAATTTGTGAATATGCGCAACTCAAAATACTTAATGTTAATATAGTTACAATTTAGCATATTTTAAATATTTGATGAGAAACGAAAAGTGATTTTAAAAAAATCATTATCCGAGCAGTTTATCCTCACAAGGGTCGCAAGGGTGCTGGAGCAGATCCCAGAAAATGGGCAAGAGAGGTCATACACCATGAATTGGTTGCTAGACAATCACAGGGCACACAGACTAATAATCACACACATACACACTCATTCATACTTTTTATTGAAATTCATGAGTTACAACAGAAAGAATTTTTGACGATACATAATTTACTGCCAGTACTACTCTCAAACATATTACACTTAAAGACTACTGATATGATTCTGGTGGATACTTATTGATGAAATAATATATTCAGAGAGCATCCCACTTCTTTTCTCTACATAGATTATGTTTACACTGTCATGGTTGCTTGCTCATCCTGTTAATACTTTTTAAAACATACACTCGCACACATGAATATGCACACAAAAGCACAAACACACGCCAGGTCTCACACCCATTCATATGGGTTTTAGTCCAATCCAGGACCTTTTGATAAATCCTCTACTGTAATATTCTCTCGATCAGTGCTCTGTCACACACAATTGGCGTGGTGCAGTGCCACCATTATTCCAGTTTATTCAACCATGTATGGCTATACACCCAAACATACACACACAGCACTGTGTAAGCCTCTTATAGTAACCCGTTTCCCTGCAGTCTGTTTGGGTGTCTACGCTTGCATACTTTCACAAGGAAATGAAGAGAAAGTAAGTAACACTCATGTTAAATCATGACATTATTTCCGAGAGTTTCTTAAAATAGAGTTACAAATTTCACCTGCCAAACACACCGTTTTAGGTACTTTTTATTAAAGGAATTTATTTTGAAAATGTAAACAAACAATCAGTGTTTACCTTTGTGCCCTACTTAGAAATCTGTTTCAGTCTCACATGCGTTGAGATCATACAACCACACCAACCCTTGTAGGGTGCCCCTCCCTGCACTTACCTCAACCCCTCAATAATGTGGGTCTGCGTGACTGTAAGCATGTGTGTGTGTGTGTGTGTGTGTGTGTGTGTGTGTGTGTGTGTGTGTGTGTGTGTCTCTGTCTGGAGTGATCGCCTGACCAATTCTGTTGCCAGGAGCAATTTTATTTCCCCCCCCTCATTACTTCCAAGTTCATGCACATCACATAAACACTTTTGCCCTCCTTTCACATTGGATAGTTCCTTTCAAGCCCTCTTAACCCGTGTTTCCACCTTGCTGCTTGTTTAAATGTTTTTTAAAAAAAATCACAATCCTATACAAAAAAAAAAATCAAAGCAGCAAAAATAAGAATGAGTGATTTTGCACATTGAATTTTGTTCCTACTTAGTCCGTGTCAGTGCCGGTATGAATCAAGAATGCTGTTGCGGCACTGCAGGGTCATTTGTGTTGCTGGGTAGATTTCGGTGGGCTAAAATCTGGAGGATAATAGACAGTAGTGCTCTAAAGTTTCTTATATATTATATGGTTTGGTATTGTAAGGGTTTAAAATTTTATAATAATATTTCAAAGATAACATTTCCACTTTCAAGTGAGCACAATAACAGACACAGATAGTTCATTTTTGGATCTGTAATAAATGTCCGCAGAGTTGGCGTATGGGCCATTTGATTATTATTTGGTATTTAAAAAGAAAAAGAAGAACGCCTTATGAATATACCATACAATATTAGAGTATTGTATATAAACAAAGCGTACATGACCCAAAATGTGACCGAGTCTGGCTCTCAATGATATATAAATACACTCTGCTTATGACCACCAATAGCACTATAATTAAATTGAATAGTATTGAACTCATTTTTTGTGATTGTTAATGTTTGAAGACCACTCCATTCGGTGCCATCCTAACCCAGTGAAAATAGATTGGACGTCTAAACGCCGCCAATGGCAGCCAGTGAATGACATGAAAGCCCTGTATGTAATTATAGAGTAAAGCAAAATCATGACATGGATTAGATGTCACGGTCAATTCCTTAATATACACTAAAACAACTCATGTTTAGGCTACTGAGTTTGACTCAATATATTAAGTAATACAGATTTTACGGACTGGGCTATTGTGCATAACAAAAACAAAAGGGCACGTGAGTGAGCGTGTCATGCAGACGTGTTTGTGTACTCATCCTACATCTGTGCAGTCATACACGGTATGCACATGTATATGTGTGTGCGCGGGGATGGGCGTGTGCATGTGTCTGGCGATTTCTGGGTCACAATAACAGCTGGGGGCACACTGCCTAGACAGTAGGATTTGATTGGCTGCCCCACAAGGGCTCACCATGTATTGCTTGTAATCTTCTCGAGAAACCATAGTAACAGAAGTGTAAACGTAAGCATTTTCTTGTCGTATTTGCAAACTTTTCTGGATTTGCTCATTTCCAACTTGGGTTTATTTTTTTAAATTTGTATTTTTATGCAACGATTTTGGGCGCATCGTAAATATTACATGTGAATGTTTAAAATGTGAATAGAGCAAATGACTTCCTGTGGTAGATGTGTTTCAGCATCTGCCAATGTGCCCTTTCCACTCTGACTGTCTGTTAGTCAGACTGTGAAGGTCTGGTCGTCACAACACAAAGACATGGGGAGACAATCTCCCTCAACACAGACGGGGATTAGACAGAAACCCTCTCTAAAATCATCCTCTCTTAGGGATGAGGGACTCCACGTGGGAGAGAGAAATCATTAATACAGCAACATGGCTCCATGATACACTGAACAATTGAAATCCATTATTAGAAGAAAGACCAGCCTGAGCTAGAGACTATCAAATACACATTTCTCTGAACGAGCAGACTTGCACCCAAGCAGCCAAATTCAAAGCATCGGTGGATTGGCCACTCCTTTTAACTATGAAATAACTTGGCTAATCCCTTATTAACCTATTGAAAATGTTATTTTCTGATCTCTGCAGCCTTAGATTTCGTTCCCCCAAAATGTAATCATCTTTTCTTTTTCATATTACTATAAACATACGTTGCAAATCCTTTTGTTTGTTCTTGGGTTATATTGAAACACGAACATACAAAAATAATTTCCATACAGAACCGAATATATAATCTCAATTTTCCGTAGATTTCACCTACTGGCGGAGAAATTAACTGTTGAAATCGGAAAAATACGGGGAAAAAACGAGCAATTTGAAATTGTAAATTTTCTTACCACTATTCTGTCAAAGAAACCATTTAAAAATATAAAGTGATTATGATGACTAAAAATACATGGTGATAATGGCAGTAGGAGCCCAAATCATAAAGAGACTATAAAAAGATGATACATGTATTTAGAATACAAACACCCACACAACCAGACGTTGATGTGCACCTTCCAAGATAACAAGCTCTTATTAACAGTGTTGTAGCAGCTTGAATGTTCAAAATGCTCCATCATTGCCAAGTACGCACACAAATACGCATCTGTACAAACACACGCAAGGACACTTTTTCTTACGGTCATGGGACACAACACAGTGTGCATGCTTTCTTGATCTTTAGACTTTGAAAATTCATTGAAGAAAAACTGCATGTATTAAAGTTTGAATGTGCCAAGAAGTTTTACCTCAGTTAATTGGCCAAAATTCCCAGATTTATTGTAGCATGTGACGGTTATTAAAGTTGTTCTTTCGGGGGCGGAAAAAAAAACGTTTTATGTTAACCTTACTCTAAAACAGTAGGCAAAACCTGACGGCAACATTGCAGAGTCCAGCTGAGAACTTTGACATTCATCCTTAAGTTGATTAATGGGAATCGAGTGCCAAAGACAGACACAGAACACAACCCAACAGGATGGTGTCCGAAAGTGAGACACATCAATTTAGCCGAGCACACGTGTTGTGTTAGTAACCTCAGCCCGCCATGAGTGTGACAGTGTCTCTCAGGGCTCAAGACTCAATTAAAAAGGCATGAGCGGAATGCTTTCAGAGGGAACACAACAAGATGGCCGAAATCACTGCCTTTGTTGCCCTTGATCGCAATTGGACTCGCTTTGGCTAACCATGGCAGCGTGAAGGGGATCTCTATCTCCACTACACACACTAAGACTTAGTAATTCTAAGACAGACTGAAGGCCATTGAGGGCAGGGAGGTCTCGCATGGGCAGTCCAACGGGGCCTAGAGGGTCCTGTGCTGAATCCGTCCTTGCCTCCTTATTGTCTAACGTGAAGTGTGGAAGACACATCAAGTCTGGTTCTCTAATGAAACTTGCTTTCCCCACTCTGAGAAACTAATAGAAGATTAAGTGAAAAAGTTCACTTAGCTAAATAAAGCCCCTCTTAAGAAAGTTAGATACTTGAAACAAAGTCCTGTGTTTCAGATAGACACCGTATGCATAATTGGAAAAGAAAACACCTTTGAACTCATCGGTTGCTACTGACAGACATCCAATCCAGTTGACCTGAGCGAGGTTCACAGAAAATAATTGTTGCCAGCACTCCTAGTTTAAATGGATTGGATGTTTATCAGCATAAATGACAGTGTATATGTAAAACAGTGGGAAAATATATTTTGGGCTGTTTTTGGTCAGATAGCTGCTTTTGAATACTTTCTGAGTGCAGAATCCAAAACTGATCTCACTTACCGTAAAAAACAAAACAACAAAAAACAAACAAACACTGTACACAACATATGAGCTAGTTTTGTATGGTTTTTTTTAAACTGACTTGACTGTGTGTGTCGTACGTAAAATGTGAGGAAAAAACTTGATGTGATCGAGAAAAAAAATGAGATAAGCCAAAAACAGCCATCACATTTAAAAAAACAAAAAAAATAAAAAATCCTAAATTGATGAAACCCTATTTGGCAGATGGAAACCATGCCTACGATGTGGCCTGTAACATATACGAGTTTGGTACCCCTGCTTCATATGACTAAATTATCAAGTGCGACATTGTCTTACCGGTTTTGAAGATTTCATAGCGCAACGAGAAGCCAGCTCCCTGGTGGGCATAATCAGACACAAATTTGATGTGTAGAGCAGGTCCGGATGAAATGATTGGCGCTGGCGCAATGTTGCTGCAATGCTTTCCCAGCAAGTCAGCAGACTCAGAGTTGCCATCGTGGATCTCAACATAGTCGTACCTGCAAAGCATGAAAACAATGGATTCGATAACATCATCACGCTCAACAATGCAAGATTTTCCTTGTCCGACACATTCATTGACTGTCATATCAACAGATAATGTTTCCCATTTAGTGGGAATGATAACATCAGCGGCTTCAATACAATGACTCTGCTGAATTCATGTATTTGTTGCCAAATGTGTTTAAATGTAATATTTACTGTCAGCAGAACTGCGGGGAAAAGATACATAATTCGACCCTTCTATAATGAGCACCATGGAACACATCGTGCAAAGGCGTCTCATTTCAGGCACTCCTAAAATCAGGTTTCCATTTGTTGGTTGTCAACATTGTTAGGACATGTGGTCCCAAAAACTATTTTTATTCCATTACTTTGATGTCCTTTGAGCACCAATGTTGGTCTGTGTGCAGACGAACAGCTTGAGTGTTGCCGCTGTGTCTGGACAACAGCCAACTGGTCACCTGCTTGCCTTTGAAATAGCATCTTGCCAACAAAATTTGCTTCAAAACGTCTTGTCGTGACAGAACACATCAAATGTAATTGGGAATGAATTTGATTTTCACTGACACTTCGAGACCCAATGAGTACATTTGGAGTCTATTTGCACATCTTTAGCCACTTAATCGATCAGTTCTGAGCACATTCGTTTTAATTGCTGCTCCTCGACAGCGATTTTTTACATCTCTCCCGTGCCATCGGCAAAGGAAACATTGAAGAATGTCTGCTTTTAAAGAATGTCATTACAGAGGAAATATATTAAAAACTATTATGGCATTGATGGCAGAAAGCGAATTAGATCTGTTTTTAAAATTAACAGTTTTATACTGACCATACAATACCTTTGCAATAAATGTCTTCCCCAAAATTGATCTTTTAATGGCTTGGAGCCCTTTCCAGTCAAACTAAATTGCACGTTTATTGACCAATATCGCCAATTGACACTAAAGAGTTCAAGGTAAATATTCTATTATTACTTTTAATGTCAAAAAAAAATTCGCCTTACATTTGTGAAAGACTTAAAAGAAAAATCTGTTGTTTTTTTGCAATTCTGGCCTACAATAATATAAGTGTTGTGGTGCAACAAACTGGGATTCGTCATTCCACCAATTCAGACATTTTCTATAGTTTTGTATGAAAAGCGACTTTGGTTGAGAGGCAGGATTGGGCCTGGGCTAGTTGCCATCCAATTGCTGAGCACATCCAGACCAAAAAAATTCACACTCATTTAGCAAATTGTGATCATCTTTGTGAGTGCATATGCTCATTTCGCTTGGGCACTTGCACAACAAGCATCTACTCACAATGGTTATGCATCTTCATCAAAACAAAAGGAATAATCCAACAACCATGCGTTTGAAACACATTTGCCCATGTGTGTTTTACATTCTCACGTGTTTCTGACAAGTGAGCAAGCTCCCAAAGGTCAGACAACCCCCACACTCTCAACATCTAAAGTGCCAACTGGCCCTCCGTCACAATGCAGCATTCAAAATGTGACAACTTATAATTTTTGGGGCGCTTTCCCCCAAAATCTTCCAAGAAGCACTTTAGTCATTTAAGCGTAGGACATGGTCTCCTGCGTATCATAGTCAAACCTATAATTAACTTGTCCTTACCTACTTATTTTCAGGAGTGACATTGCGTGGGTGCCATGTTTTCTCATGAAAAGTAGGAAATTGGAGAAAAAGTTAATCACTGTAATATTGGACTGGGCTATAACAAGTGGAGTGTCAGTCTGCGTCTGCAAGGCTACGTATGTGCATAAAAATCACCACAGTGACGTACTTGAAAATATGTATGTGCGGGTTTTTGCAACTCCTTATTCAAAATGATGTTGAAAATGATATATATAATCCTAAATGTATATCATTTGAAAAAAACTTGGGACCAGACATGGTCAACTTTTTTAGCTGTACTATTAAGAGATGGAAAATACAACCTCATTTGTCTAGGCGAGGTAAGAAAAAACGTGTTAGTTTAATGTAACTGATTTTTTTAAAGTAATTCATGGATAGTATAATTTTTTATAATTCCATGAGATTAATTGAACATTCAAAGCAGGAAATTAGAATTGGGGAGTACAAAGTACCTTTTTAAAATGACAGTTTTAACCCATTCACTGCCAGTGCCGGTTTTGTTTGTATAGAATTCACAGAGTATGTGCCATGGTGGTTTGTAAAAGCAGAAGAAGGTGGAAATTAAAAACACTAATTTGTGGCAATTGATGTCATTAGCATTAGGCAACTGTGAAGTGACTGACAGTGATAGACATCTGAACCATTTGACCCCCCAGTCCAAATAAATTGATGTCTTTTACCAACAAAGGGCGCCAAAGAGTCAATGTTGTTGTTTTCTGTCACTGTCGTAACATCCAAATTGAAACTCTGATCAAACTTCGTGCTGTCCCATGACACCAACATGGAAAAACCACATCCCTTTCCTTTCATACAATACTTCCTTGTAAACACAAAAGACAAAGGCTGCTTTTTCAGATGATGACGTAGACTCAAAATCAAGACAAAATGTTTACTGATTTAGCCATTAGAGCGTGGATGCGGTCAGAGAGAACCTGACACTGCAACTTCGGTTGAACTGACAGCCACAGGTGTACCCCCCCATACCCCTATCCTGTCCTGTCCTCCCTTCCCCCTTTTGGCCCTGAGCCCCCCCAGTTGAGGAGCCGGTATCCACATTTAAGTGTGTGTACACACCAACACACCATGCCTGCGGCTTGCATGCATCCATAGACGAGCTGGAGGTTTCCTTCAATCTGTTCTGTGTGGGAGCAACATAGCTTTAACACGCTGTTGAAATCCCATCATCTCTCTCCCTTTTGCTTTCGCCTTGCCCTCGACAAACCCCCGAAAATAAAAATACAGATATGTATTCCGCAGAGCCTGTGGGTTTTTTGCAAAAAACTTGCCGAGGGGAATGATGAGGAGCGGGGATTTTTTTTCACACGTTTTTGTTGAAATTCGTTGGTTATCAAGAAGTGTAAAAAAAGGATTTTTGCTTCCTCCCCACAGGTTACAATCGAAAAAGCCGATTGCGTGTCCATAGCAATTTAGGCAGCCGACTGTGAGGATACGGCAAAAAAAGACATGCAGAATGGTGAAAATCATACTATAATTCACTTGAACTGTTTTGGGTGAGACACAAGGGAGATGACGTCGCTCTCGTTCAATTCCAGTGGGCTAGTTTAGTTTATATTCGAACTGGAGGATGTTAAGATCAAGATGGGATAAAAACTTAGCTCATATTTAATTGATCATATGCAGATGAAGATGCAAAGTGATGAATTTGCCAGTTTTGAACAGTCTTTCAAAAATAGTTTACTCGTAATGTTTTCTCAATTGGTTAATAACACTCAAATGTCGTCAAATATAAAGCAAAAGACACACAAAATAATTAAAAATAGTGTGCATTAAAATACGAAAGAGATTACATTTTTCATACACCCACTGACTGAATGCTAAATAATAAAATCTATCAGTTAAATGGCACTTTGGATAGAGAAAAGTGGGTTTAAGTATCCCAACCAGGTGGCAAATGAAAGACGCGCATTGCAAGAAAGAAGTCAAAATATGCTGAATTTGTTATGCTTCCTGTTTTTCTGCGAAAAGAGGAAGGAAGGAGTAGGAGCTGATTCACTTGGGTGTAATGTTGAGGACGAGGTGATGAAGAGAGCGACATGCAAGGATGCGATGGCCGAAGAAGGCGCCTGATCAGATGGAAGACGGATGGGCTCGGCGTAATGGTGCCGGTGAGAATGGTGTAAGAGGAAGGGTCCGAGGAAGAAAGAGAAACCGGGAGGGAGGAATAGAGCGAGTGGAGAAGCTGTCAGGAAGATTTGCACTTGCCCTCAACAGACCCTGACGCCGCACTTTTCCCTAAGCAGCCAGTTTGTGTGAGCTGGGGTGTGCACACACACACACACAAACCCACTCTTTCACAACACTCCAAATAGAGATCCAGCCTTCACCGACAGAGTCGTGCAGTGAGCCAAGAGGGAAAATTTGAAGTAGACAACCAGCTGCTGTGTTGAAAGGCAACATAACCTCTCAAAATATGACACTGGGGCAGCTCTTTAACCTTAACTGTCTCAGGGGTCACCTCATGAAGAATTTAATATCACTTTGTTGGCAGAAGTAATTTTATTTATACACGCCTGCATAGATACACAAGGAGCTCCTGTTTTGTTGTTTTGTAGTGACCTTTTATACACTTATGCCAGTTTTTAAGGGGGAAAAAGATGATAGAACAAATATGACTAATTCTGTGACTCCAAATGATGAGGTTTTGAAGTATGTGTCGTGAATGGAAGAAGGGTGTGTTAAAATAGTTTCCATCCAGTGTAATGGTTAACTAAAGTGGCAGTCCACTCGAAACCAGCCAAGGCTAAAGTGTCCTAATTTGGAATGGCTCCAAATGGTAAATCTTCAGATGACATCTCCTGCACACATTGTAGGTTCACATGGTGAGACAATGCTCACATTCTCTTCCTCCAATGGTGAAATTATGGGCTGCATTTGCATTTTATATGCATCGAGAACTTACACAGTTTAATCTTATAAGTGAGGCAAAGAATGTGAACGACAACACCCTGTCATGCATTTCCCATGTGATTCAAGAAGAGGAAATTTTCAACTTAGTCATAGCATTGATGCATGTTTTTTTGTTTTGTTTTAAATCGTTCAGAGGTCATGTGCGTGCATCTCACTTCTCAACGTAAACGAAACGACCGCCGAGTCAGGAGCTTAATGAAAACATTGTTTTCGCTCTCTGACCAGCAAGTCATCGATTTGACCAGCCACTGAGGGCAATGCATAATTTAATGCATTATAGATTAAAGATTAGTATTTTAAATCAGAATCAGGACCGTAATAAATCTGATTATAATACTGCAGCGTTGTTATATAATGAAACAACCCTTGACTGATTAGTGTATGATGGGTGCGTGTATAAGATGATAGATGAGTCTTCTCTCCGTTCTTGGCATCTTTACCCTGTGGACTTAACGGATCAATTTCAGCCTCCCTCTGCCCATACAACACTATGACATACTATGAGTGTCATGAGACTTTAAGAGCTCCATCCCATGCTGTCTATTAGGCTCAAGATGTTATTGCTGTAAATTTATATCCCGATATAGTTGAATTATGTAATATAACATGCAACTTGATCGACTGAGATGTTTGCTTGTAGTTAATATGAGTCTAACAGGACAAGACAACTACACTACCAAAGTGTAATGCAAAACAAATCTGTCTTGTTTTTACACTTGTTCAACTTCAATTAAATGTTCCCTTGCTGGGAAAGTGACAGACTAAAATGTGAGAGGCTCACAAGGAGTGACTGGCAGGGGTTGAAACGAAGGGAAAGTAGTAGTTGTTAAAAAAATAAAATAAATAGGATGTGAAAGTAGAGCACAAAAACCATTCCGACCTTTTCAGTCTTGTGCTTTCAACAAACAGCCGAGTGAAATATTGATGCTGTGATTCTACCAAAGAAATGTTGGAAAGATTTTAGCAAATCTGAGTGGGGGAATTCTTGTAGTCTATTATTAATGTTAGGGACACTTTGCGGTTGAAAAGTGTATGAGTACTGAATTTGTAGCTCTCTGATCACTGCCGACCGCTCCAAGTTGAAATGTATTGGAAGTCTATTGTTATCAATGGCACTGCAAAATATTTGAGGTCCACTAGCGTAAAGCTATTAATACTTTAAAAATTCTTGAAAATGTTATAGCAACAAAAACTGGTGCAAAACATAGACAGACAAAAGCCTAATAATAGTGCTAAGGTATAATTGAAATTACCAAGAACACATTCCAATGTCATTATTAACTATTAAAACCTAAACGGTGGCAGAACACATGTAGACAGGCAATGTAGCAATGCTGTCTATACTCACAGGCATATATTTTTCTAATACTGCAAACAACTAATATTAAAATGGCAGTAAATGATCTAATTTAATCCATTTTAAACATAACACTAACTGTTATTGCAGGAAATAATCTTGTCAAAATAAAACTTGACAATCATCTCATCAATCGTTTCCACAGCTGGTTTGCCTTCAAGCTGGTTAATCAATCTCATACTTATTTACCAGAGTGAATTCATTATTTCGCAGCATGCGTGTTTGCCCTCGTGTATATCATTGCCACATCCAAGGTTTCAAGTGTGTGCCGCTTGATTCGAATTCCTCCCAGTTTGCCAAAACGGCAAAAGATGGAAAGTTGTCTTCCTGACTGGGATAATGTGTTCAAACTGTGAAAAAGGATCTTGGAACTGTAAATGTGTGGTAATTAGGCTGTGAAATAAAGAGATGAGGGACTTTGGGAGGTCCCAGAGAGATTATTGTGGGCTTGCTGAAGCCAGGAGGAGAGTGGGCTGACCAAATAAACCCAGCGACTCCCACAAAAAGCACGGAAAGTTTTGGCATAATAATGAATCCTCAAGTCATCTTCAGCAAACGGTCATTAGTGAAATGCAATTCTCCTCACCTGCAGTCCAGCTTCTCAATCTCAAAGTGCGGGTTAAAGTTGAGCACGATGCGCTGAGAAGATTCTGGTGCTGTGATGACCCAGCGGCAATTCTGATGGGGGGGATACTCCAGAGGGTAGCCGGGAGTGGTGATGTAGCCTGCGTCGGTGGCATCCAAATAGCCACCACATGGCTCAGAGCCTGGAGGACAAAAAAAGAAGAGCAAGGGATTAGACATGCTCAGAGAAAATACTCTAATGTTAATTTATGAGTATTTACCCGTAATGGAGGACTCATTTTATTGTCTGCTATTGACATTGCTAGTTTTTCGATCCATTTTGCCCGGGAGAGGCCGGCAGCGAATGATCAACTCTGCATAAAATGATTTATGTTTATAGCTCAATCTTTCCTTTTGGGAAGGGTGAGTAAATTTCCCCGAGAAGACAATTGTGGGTTTGAATTGAAAATAATTCTTGCTGCCAAGGAGATAAGGTGAACGATAAGGGCAGTGTTTGAAGAGACAGGATATGGACAGCAAAGAAATGAGTCGTTGGTGGTGTCAAAAGATCGACCCAACATCAAGAAATACAAAGACTCTATTGACTACCCCCACCAAATACACACAATGAATGGAGCATCCAGATGCCACAGTTTTGTCACGGAGCAGATCGTCTCGTCAGCAGCCATACGTGTGTGTGTCGGCTCGTACTCAATGGCTCTCATTCAGCACCCGGACACTAGTCACATCTTTGGGTGACTTCCATTGGCATAACATGCCTGCTGCACACAACTAGACTCGATTGTAACTTTGTTGTCTATTGTTTAGCATAGTGAACATCCTGCTTAATGCACTCAAATCAGTATCTTGGCTCGTAAACTAACAAAGAGGCATGTTAAGCATGCTGCAGGATGTGAGTGTCTTTTCCTTTGGGCCTGTTCCGATAATCATTGCCACAGCGTGTTAACCTTTTCCATGTGCAGTGTATCTGTGTAATTCGTACATCCAACTGTCTGATCAACTGTCACAAAGACCTTTACGTGTGTTCAAACTTGCAAGTGCATTCATAGAGGTGCTGACAGACCCATGTGGGGTGACATGTCTTACCCCAAGTACACAAAAACAAAGCACACAGGTGGAAGTCGAATCCTCGACCTCTGGGGTGAAGAACTACTCTTCCAATGAGTCACGCCACCCTCAGCGCAAGTGTTATATTACCATTTAGATCACTAAAAGTAAGGAAAAGATCAATAACCTTCCTACAGTAACTGCTCAATGTTTGTATGTAACTCATTTGCTTCCAATCTCTCCCATTCCAAATAGATTGGACGCCTATTACCCTCAATGGGTATAAATGAATCAGAGGCAGATACTGGATTGTGCACTGAAGTTGTTAACACAATATTTACAAGATTTAAACAAATATGTTTGACAAAGGCATTGGTGGTTTGTCCGTTATGTGAGGGCATAAACAGAGTGGGATAAGTCAAACTCAGCAGAAAGTTTCACCACTATAAATAGAAGGGAGCTGGGGTCTGTTTATATGGCATTATCAGTTACAGCCATGGTTTTTAAAGAAATCACATGCTCAAGCCACAAATAGAAGGCAAACAGTCATCCAGGATCTAATCAGCTAATCATTACTGTAACACGGTACTGTAATCAAGTGAAGACAGTATGCCAGGATAGTCGAGTAATAAGAGTGAAAAGAGGTCAGAGCTCAGCATGCAGCAGTCCAAAGTGATTGATACTAGAAATGGGGTCTACCTTCAGCTGCCTCTAGTAAACAATCACTGATCACCTCTGTTTGACGCTCCACTACCCATTGCCATCTTTCTTGCTCCTCCCTTACATTTTCAGAGTCAACTGGTAGTGCTCGCCCTTGTCCTATCTGTTTCCAATCTCCCTGGTGACATATGGCAACACCGGAGTAGAGTTACAAGGCCAGTGAAACCCTGCCGGGCTTATCTCATCCCGCCGCCACTTGGATTCGTGTTAAATCACCCGGAAACCTCTCAGCGACGGCAGCAGCAGCCAAACATCTCATGTCAAACTCACAGATTGCCACCAACTTTATGTACCAGCATAAATTAAGTACAATGCTATTATCATTATTTAATCAAAGGCGGTATTGTAAGTGACATTTGGTGCATTACTTGAATGCGATCTTATTTGATTGTACGCATTTGCCTTAACTGGCCAAAGAAATGAAAGTGTAAGCATGCAGTTTCCAGTCAATTAAAGGTGACCTGCCATTGTGTCTGTGCATGAGAAAACAAAAATGATGAGTTAAGAGTTCAAGTCAAGAACAAGAAAGCAGGTAGACATGACAGGATGGGAGAAAGTGAGCCAGGACTGTCAAACAGTTAACCAGAAAGACGATAGAAAAAGAGATCAAACGTGAAAATCAGGACTAAACAGGTTCTGTACTGTTGACGATTAGATTAGATCCATATTGACATTTCGCAGTTCCCCATTGATCGCCTATTGATATAAGAACTTGATAACACCATGGCGAACTGAATCAGGTACTGGAAATGAACACAAAACCATAGAAAAACAAGTGTGGTCTAACATTTTTCCACGGCTACTTTTATTTTCATTAGCTGCTTACAGAAGTGAGAGTTCAGTACGTCTGAAAGTGCTTTAGGAGGAGCTGAGACATCAACCACAAATACCAACTTGCCAAGCCCATTTCTTACTCATCCAAATGTCAAATATGCATCTTTTTTCTTCATTTATTCCATCCACCCTTCATTTATATGCCTTCGTGCTCCATCCTCGTGCCCTTATAAAGACATTGGAAGGGCATTTACTTGTGCTAATTCCAACCAGCTGGCCTGCGCCTGCAATTCACGAGAAAATGGATGTTCTGTGAATGCCACTTGGACTTAAAACAAAATTCTCAAACAACTGGCTACCAAGAAAACAATCCAAAGGTGTACCACAGCCACTATAATGTTTGAATATACTACTATAATAAAATTAAGTTTTGCTTACCCTGATTTTCCCCTTTGTCATTCAAAACCAATATAGTACAATTGCATTTGAGGTTTTGACGAGAATGAAAAAGTGCAATCATGCAATTAAAGATGACATGTATATTTTCAGCACAAAATTTCATTCAGAAAAGAATTTGTTTATCAAACACATTGTACTTTGTTAGAAGCGAGCTTAAATATGGTATAAGCCTACTTTCCATTAGAAACCACAACAATGTGTGTGTGATCCTCTGGGAAAAGCTGCTTTGAGACCACAAACTGTAGTCACAATAAACACAACCACAGAACTCTGGCCACTCTGGTTTGGACGTAGCTGCATGAGCACACTCGCAAACAGAACATAAGTAGCGGTAAATGGTGCTAAGCAGTCTAGCAGGGATAATAGACAGGTTGCTGCATTATTTATGTCCCCCCCAAACACATTTTGCATTTCTGCCTGATAACACCTATTCAGCAGCTTTTGCACACTCAACACACCTGAGATGCACATCTAGCAAAAACGTGCGACACGACACGCAAAATATAGAACAAAAAAGAAACTTTCTAGCTGATGATGAGAGCTAATTTCACATCATAATCTCTATAACAGACACATTTTTCCACTTTGAAATCATTTTCCTACGCTGTTCATTATTCTTGCTTTTCTGCTAGCACGTTTCTAATTTTTGGATAGTGGTGTGACTGAGATTTCCACTGGCCAGAAATTGTATTATAGACATGTCTGTGTATGTTGAATGCTCATGTTTCAGTTCCATTGACAGCAATAGACGTCCAATCTGTTCGCCAATAGAGTTTTAGTATTATAAGCATTATAATTATGTTAGTAGACGTTAAATAGGTAATCATGTTTCAGTGTTAGAGTGGACTCGACGTTTATTGTCGTCAATGGTGCACAAATATTCATCTTATTAAAACTAACATAAAATCAGTTACAGCAGTAAGATGTGTTTTGATATGTTTCCTTAGTTTCACTTTATGTCGTAAAACGTTGTGTGCTCAATGTGAAAATATTCATTAAAGTATCTTGAGTCGATTGGCCCTGGATGACAAAACACTGATTTTTACTCCTAGGATTGCTGCTATAAAGTCTTTTGAAGCAGAGTTATTAATCGCTAAAATCATACTGGGAGACCAGAGGAATATGAGAAATACAGCACATAAGCTGAATGTCTACATTGGACGGAGCCTAGAGAGATTTAAGTCATCCCAAACCTGAGACACCTTTGGAATGAGAGAAAAGAAAGGCAGAACATCCAGTGAAAAAGAGTGTAAGCAATGCCAGCGCATCTGTCTCTCATAATGTGAAAGGAGAAAGTCAGCAGCTCTGAAAAGGAGCAAAAAAGGCAGACCTAACATCTTTTATTAGTATGTGGAATGGAACGATGGCCAAATCAGATGCAAATCCTGTGCTCCCTTTTTTATGACAACTTTTACGAGTCAGGCACTGCAATAACAATGATTGCAACCAACTAGTACATCACTAGCTGTAATAGTACTGACCACAATTGTGTAGGAACTCACAAATGAAAATAAATAAATAACATGTTAAAATGCCTGTAAATGTACAACTCAACTGAAGTCAATGGAGTAGATCTCCCTTTTTTCCCAATATCAATCTTGGAGGGGGGGGGGGAAAGGGAAAAAAATAAATTACAGCACAAGGGTGTAAAAAGAATAAGAAGCTGGAACACTAAAGAGATTTCCCCACCGTAGCACAGAGTGGGACGAAAAAAGGAGGTTAGTGAGGTTTCCTAATCGGAGCGAGGGAAAGCGCTGAGGTGTGGAGAAAGAGACACAAAGTGCTATTAAAGGAGAGGTGGAGGCCGTGAACGGAGGAAAACAACAGGATGATTCAGCGTGACGGCGGGGAGAGAAAGGAAAACAACCTGTGGCCCTGCACGCCACTGATCTACAGGGACTGCAGGGGACATCAAGTATGCATACACACACAAAAACACACAAAATGCTTCTTTACATGCCAAATTTTGACAAAAAGACAAATTGCGACAATTGCATCTGTTTACACATAGTCACACATGGAGCTCCGGGCTACTCTAGTCATTAGGAATGGCCGGCAAAGACGCTAAAATAGAAACAGTGCGCTAATGACATGATAACCGTAATTAGAACATCCTCGTGGACACGCTAATTGTCCTCTCCGTTTAGCAAATGAAAGCGAGGGCGGGAGGCAGACGAGAGAAAATTTACTAAAGGTTAAATGCCTCAATGCTTGTTTGCTTGCGGCATTAACGACAGGTTGTCGGAGGTTCGTGGAGTTGCCTTGATTATGCGCAAAAAAAAAAAAAAAACACATTATGTACACCTGAATAATCAAATGATATCCAGGAGCAAAATTCACTCTCTCCAAAGATAGGGCTCTTGTATGAGAATGTTGGCTTTCAAATGTGATCTTAGAGACAGCATAGTACTAGTAAACATACACACACGTGCGCAATCTGCAAGGTTAAAAGTTCATCAGGTTAATTTGGTAAATGCATTATTGTTTTCAAACCGTTTTTGTAAACAATGCCTTGAGATGTAGAAATATTGAAAACAGCCTGTCGAATATAAAAATCTCCAGCTACATTAATGATCACATTGCACATCACATTGCCAATTCTGCTAAGAATTCTAGAATATACTGGTTTTTGTACCAGCAACACCTGTACCGACTATTTTTTACAGTATCTTAGTGGTATAGTACAGTGGATATTAGGGATAAACAAACAAAGAATAAAATCGAACTACAAGATTAAAATCGTAGTATTTACATGAAAAAAAGTGGTTTTATAGGAACCAGCATAGTTTTAGCTGGATTCCTCAGTAGAAAAAACAACCTGTAAGTGCACAATGTCGGCACAAGGCATTCACACTGATGAAAACCAACAACTTGTGATATTAATTTATTTAAAATCCACTTACCCTCTGTTACTCTCCTCTGTACATGTCTGTGAAAGGACATAGCTGTTAACCTAGTCTGCTTGCATTGACTGAACATATATAAAAACACGTGTAGATCGTAAAGATCGAACACATTTAACATTTTCATCTTCCTCGACAGATAATCTCTCAGTATAATATTTAAATAATATCATTTTTGTGGCCTTTGTTCACTTTGTAAAGGCGAGGAATTGATCTAATGTTTTCCAATTATCACTGTGTGGGCATCTACTGAATGTGTTGTTATTGAGTTCGCAGTATATTTGTGCTTCGGATGTATCAGGAGTGAAAGTGAGTATTTGTTTTGCACGTGGCTCCACTCAGCTAGCACTTCACATTCTGCTCCCTTGCTTTTCTTTCACCGATGATCTCTCCACTGCCATTCTCGTTTCTTTTTTAAAGCACCCCACTTTTACTTCTGGCCTGTGTTACTTTCTTGCACTTTCTGCTCTTATTTTCCTTTGCTTTTGACGTGCCCTTTTTTTCACTGCTTCAGTTTGACAGTCTTTTTTGGCAGTCTCCGTATTCTTATCATCCAAATCTGTAAAAGATTAATCCCATCTGACAAAATGTATTCAATAAATGAGGAAAACAACCACACACAAAAGAAAAAAATAATATTTGGATGAGCTCATTGTGTCAACAATTACTCATCTCACTCTAGTATTTCTTCAATTACTGAGAATTCAATTTTTTTTCCTCGCTAGTTCGTCAGCGAAGCGTCATCCTTGACAAATAAGCATCACGGCACTCCGTGTTTTGTGTATCTTTCTGAAGTGGCAACATTAATACATTCGGTTGATTTATATTCCAGAATTTGAAGGTAAAGATTTACTGTGTCAGTAAATCAATTCTATCTTGTGGGTTCAACGGAACGTACCCTTTTTGTGAGGAATAACGACGTAGATGGTTTGTATTATTGATGGCAGATTGTTTGCGCAGGCAGCAATTTGACTCAGACCAGTGTAACATTTAATTAATACAAGCAGGTCCCACGAGGAGACTGTGGCCGGATGTGTTCGACTAAGGGGGGACAGCTGGAGAGACGCAAGCTGTGCAACAGGGGTTGTTGTTTTTGAATGTGCAAGAGAAATACAATTAGAAGTAGTGTTTAGTAAATGCTCTGCTGGCAAAGTAAGAAAAATATTACTACTAACACTTCACGATGAATGTAGAGCAAAGTACAGATAAGTGGAGATTTATCGTAATACATTTGAGGGGCAGTCCACAAAAATCACAAATTAGTGCATTACGATTTTCCGAACTTTCAACTATTTTCTCAATGTCTAGTCACAAAAGCACAACTGAACACAAATTTAGACTAAAAATCGTCGTAGTGAAAGTTTCTGAAATGAGAGTTCATTCATGCACAGAAAATAAGTTGCATATAAGTGTCATATCAGAAAATGTATAAGAACGAGGTGGAAAACAATTCTTATTTTTAGTCGAACGTTTATGACTTTGGATATAATCCTGTTTTGCCGGTGTATTGGAAGTTGTGAAAAGTACCTTAATGAGTTTTTGAGCAGCTTTCCTTCTAAGAATGCAGAACAATTACATCACCCACAGACACAAACGTGCACATTCCACAGGAATAATTAGCGGAATTAATCAATTTAACTGGCCTGACTCATGGTAATGTTTTGATGGCATACTTTCAAGACTCCCCTCCATTCACGTCAACTCCATCAAACCAGAAGAAGCTGGCATCACAAGTTGTTGTTCTACTAGCATACCTGTAGGCACTTCAGCCCTGTGAGAGCTCCCGACATTCCCTCCTCATCACCTCTTACCGTGTTTCATCATCAAGGATATTTTGCAAGAGACACCATAGAGGGAGACAGCCAGTCTTGAGTGGCCAATTACGGCCGTTTATCTAGCTTCCAGGCACAGCCGCGATCAAACAGAATGAAGAAACAGGATCAAACAGCAGAGCTAAGAAATCTTTCTTGTGTCTCGTTTACTTCTCTTGGCAGCTCGCGTCGGCCTCTTTCTGTCTCGGTTACTTCCTCACAGTGCACTTCCAACCTCCCCTCTCACTATACATATGCACGTACACGCATCTCAAGAATACCTTCTACTCGTCTCATCTCAGGAGACAGCTGCGCTGAGCCATTTGTTAAAGTTTACTGCTGAGGAGGCTGCAACCTGGATGTGAGCGAGTTTGTTCCTGTAGCTAAGCCAGAAAAGATCAGCACAGGAGACTGAGGGGTGGGGGGGGGGACTCCACACAAAAATATGTTCTGTAGTCATACTCAGAATCGTTGGATGCGATAGAACCTTTAAAGTCAAATAGCCCGGGGTTCCTCCGCTTAGAATACGACCCAGAGGACAAGCAGAGACGAAAACTGGAAGCTGCGGCCAGAAATGAGAAGGTTTCAGCCAAAATATCCATAAGGTTTGGGGAGCCAATTATACACGCTCAGAGGAACAAAGAATCCCCACCACCTAAAAGAAACCCTTCTTGGAACCGGCCAACAAAACGCTGCTGGTGCAATGATTTATCAGAGGCGGGTGGTCCATTGATCCAAGGTAAACACTGGATAACATAGAAAAGTACTCGTTAAACTATGCAACAATGGTTCATCATGTAATTTCCCCCCTGGTGTTAAGCCGGTTGGCCTGTTATCTAAAGCCGGGGACAGCCAAACTGATAACGGGACAAGTTGGAGCATTTTCCCAAAGATTATCAATGGCACTTACTCAAGGGAGGTTTTTTTTGCCTTTTTCACAACAATCTGGATGAGAAAATGGTCACGGTCTACAATCATGGTATTTTAAACTGTTCAATATTCAAATCACGTAAGACGACACCACGACAGAATTGGGGACGTCAAACACAATGAGGGCCATAGTAATTTGTCTTTATATAATATATAAATATCCAGTATGCTGCGAGTATTGCCAGGTTGCTTGTCTACATGTGTTGCGCCATATTTATTGTTGTTAGATTTGTTAATATTGACGTGACAACCAAGTCTATAGGACTTTTTTTTCCTTACATTATTAGAATTTGGCTAGGGCACATCACTTGAATGATCAAATTTAGTGCTACTGACGGCGATAGATGTCCAGTCGATTTGAACTGAGAGAAGCTGGTAGCGATTTTGGTATTATTAGCATTAGTCAACTTCAGTGTATTATCATGTTTCATTGACATTCACAGCAATAGACTTCCAATCTATTTTATCTAGGAGAGGCTCATCCCAATGCAAGTGGATTGGACGTCTATGGACGTCAAAGGTAGTTAAGGAATTAACAAGCAGGATATATGATTTAACCTCACTAGGCGGTACTTTGTATATAATGTACCGGCTTTCTATTCCATGCTTTTAAAGAAAGCCATAGAGATACGGTCACGTATTCGGTGACCGGGTCAAAGAGGAATTAACAACTGCATTTGCACAGTAAAACTTGCAGCTGCAGGAGCATTACACGGGCTCCTTCCGGAGGGGAGAACGAGTTCAGAGGGAATTTTAGACCTGCTACTGTATCTGAGCCAGCCAGGTCCTACAGAACCAGAACATAAAAACCACAGTGGGGGAACTTTTGGTCAGGAGCGAACGTTACCAAAGTGTTTACGGCACTGACTCCTATATACCAATAATAGCATACATTCTAAATTGTAGTCGTATATGATTTGGATTGCAGTTCCCAGTCTAGGAGTAAAAGTAAAGAAAAAAAAGTATTTCAACTGTTAAGTTTTTGAGGCATTTGGGAAAAATCCACTAATAATTATCAACGAAATGATGTCATTGTTTACCTGCACAAGGGACAAGAGCTGTACATTAGCCCTTGGCTATAATCTTACATATTTACATATATATGTTCATTAACATGAATATGCATAGGTTCTTTAATATGTGCTGTCCCTTTATTAAATAAAAAAAAATAAACTTAAACCAAAACCATATAGTACACAAAAGCTATATGTAAATTATGCCCACAAATCAATGACTATATTTTAATGGCATGTGCAGATTGAAAAAAAAAAACATAATTTTGACGTTTAGTAGCGTTTTCTTTCATTTTAAGGAACATTGACAACTACTTTTACAGCTATTTTCCCAACTAATGACACGTGAATAGCCCCTAAGCAGGTATGGGACACAATTCCGATCAACATTTTTCTCCTTTCCAATAACAGAGATAGAAGGGGATAGAGGAGAAAGTCCTGCCGCTCTAAAGTGAGTCGAAGGCGGCCAGTGCGAGGCGGCGCTCGCGTCCTTCCAACAAGTCAAAATAAACGCTCTTCCTCTTCAAAAATGGGGCGCGTAATTGAATTTTCTCGTGGAAAAACAAAAAATACGCAAAGGGAGAAGCTGTTAGTGACACTGATAGTAGTCCCCGGAGGGATAACGCAGAAGAAAAGAACGCTCTTGAGAGCAGATGGTGATGAAGAGCCACTATGGACGTTCAAGACTTAAACAATCAATAGCCCACCTTACAAACACATCGGAAGCTGATAAAACGGGGGAAAAAGAGCTCCGGTGGGCGATAAGGATAACATTAAAAGATGTAGGAAAGCCATTCGAATGAAATCTGCTGGCAAAATCCGGTCGAAAGTAGTTAGGTTTGGTGGTCTTCTATAAAAAGTTCCTCTTTTTTTTGTTGACATTCATTGGAGACTTCAGGTGCGTCCTTATTCTCATTGTAAAATCAATACTAGAATCACTCCAACTTCCCCCTCGCTGATTGTTTTCTCGGTTATTTATTAACCAAGAAGCACTCTATCCCTTGCAAGTTTCCTGAAAAATCAACTTAGGTGAATGAAATGAGTGTGAAAAATGTAATTAAAGCATTAAATTTACCTGCTTCCTCCGCTGTGACGGTCAAAGTCAACAACACAAGTGTGTGCGCACAAACGCAAACCCATGTTGATAAATCCATTGTTTTTGGACACAACTCGTCAAAACGGCAAAGTCCCAAAACCTCCTTTTCTTCCTCCAGAAAATCCTCCTTCCAAAAATCAAGTTTTGATCGTCCAAACAGTCCCTCCACACAAAAAAACGCCGCTTTGCAATCAAAACCTAATCGACGCCCGGACGTGTGTCATTTCACCAAATAATGTCCAAAATCCATTTTCCGGGCTGCGAAATATCACTTCGCCAAGTCACAATTCGAGTTAAAAGTGTCCGTTTTCTCTTCCCACATGCGGACAAGTTGCTCAAAAAAGGTGCTGGAAAAGTATGAAGAATAAACGCTCCGCGTCTTGATTGGGAAAAACACGTGCTTGCAATAAACGCGCTCGGACGGAGATCCCTTTCCTCCAAAATGGTCAGCAAAGAGTCCGTTGTTTGGGTTGGATCGAGGAGGAAAAATGCACTGTGCGTTTTCGGCAACGCGTGCGTAAAAAGCGATGTGGTAGCGAGAAATGTGGTGGAATATCTGCGCCGTCCTCCTCCTCACTGACACTTAGTTCCCCGAAACACGCTCTTCCCCTCCGCCTCCTCCTCCTATTTTCTCGCTCTCTCTCTCTCGTCTCTCTCTCTCTCTCTCGTCTCTCCCTCTCTCTCTCGCCTCTCTCTCCCTCTCTCTCTCTCCCCTTCCTCGCTTTTCCTCTTGGTCTCCTTCACCGATCCCTCTCCCCTTGCTTAACCGACTCCCTGCCATTGACGTCAATAAACGTCCAATCCTTTTTGCCTGCCAGCCCTTGAGTCAATCTTATTCAAAACGTGCATATTCAGTAACAACTCTTCCAGTTAAAAATGGATACTTCATACCTGTAAACCTCCTTATTAATGATTGCAATTATCCTGATAAAAAAAACGTACAAATGCAATGCAGCACATATGTACTCATATAGGGTGCATTTAAAAGTCTAAAATTTTCTCCAAAGTGGATGTGGTGCCCAATCAGTATGCACTAAATTCAAGATACGGATACCAAAACTGCCCCCAAAAAGTAAAAAAATAGCTTTGAAAAAGTCAATATGCACTGTATTTTTTTTTGTCGAGAAGCCCACTGATACGGATACCAAAACTGCACACAAAAAAGTAAAAAATAGCTTTCAAAAAGTCAATATGCACTGTATTTTTTTGTCGAGAAGCCCACCGGACATTTAGGGAACAAGAATTAGATTAGTGATGTCTCAGGCCGATGGTCAGTATCGGTATTGCCGTCTGATAGGTCACAAGATCGGATTCAATTCTGTAGTCGCATATGTTTCAGTACCAGCCCTTTTTAGGCTGCTGTAAATCAACCCAATAGGCAAATATGTCTGTCTATATCTACATCTCTTTAAAAAATATATAATAACCGTAACTGTGCATCGTGTAATTTTTGGACTTTTTCTTGGCTTAAATACAAAAAAAGTGATTTATCATTGACTGGTTACATTATATTATGCATTATTTTTGTTGGTTGAGAATTGTGGGCATTGGATCGGTGTCAACAAAACATATCTAAAAAAAATCGGATGGAATCGTAAGTCAAAAAGTCAGTATTGATGCGAATTTCTATTTAAATCGGTGGCAGTAAATGAGTTATTTTTATGTGAGCTGTGTATCTGTGGTTCATAGTGGATTACCAAGATTTCATGACAGTACCTTATTTTCTCTACTGTGGGAAAGTAGCATCTGTGTTGAAATTGGTCCTAAAAAGCAAAGAAAAAAAGGCTGTGATTAGACCCAAATTGACCTAATTACAAACCTTTTAGCATGTGTTCCTGAAGTAGGCTCTCTCAGCTCCCCTAAAATCTCTTGGGGTGATTGTTTCAAGAAATACAAAAAACGAAAATATGAGGAGGAACAAAAATCTTACAAATCCTTCTTGTCTTCCCAGGGCACAACTCCTTAACCCAATTTCTTCCCGTCAGTACGACTGGATATTAACATCATGGGACATTTATTTATAGCTTGCAAATGTCATTAAACAGTACCAATGATGATTTTATTAGAAAATTTAACTGTCACGGGTCTGCCATGCCATTTTGAGCAATGATAACACGCACTAAACTAATGGTTATGTTGGCTGATGTTATGTGAAAGATGATGCGAGTAACTTTGTTCCTTGCAGTCCAAAACACATTTTACAAGCAGAACCTAAGCATTAATAGCGGAATGGCTTTACCAGACATAGGGAATCTTTTTTTCTTCTTCTTAGAAGCACTAGGCTGGTCGATGGTGGGTTTTAAAATTCATTAGACAAAAGCATAAACAGAATAAACTAACATTTTGTTATTTTTCTTCTTCCAACGGTGGGCATGGCTTATATCAAGTTCAGGGACGTTGTTGGGGTATGTTACTTTATCATTATAAGTTTGTTTTACAAGCTTAGGGAGTGTATACATTTAAATTGTTGCACCTAAGTCAGAGGTCACTAGTACAACTTTAGGCACTTGTTTTTATTCATAATGAATTTAATGTGCTAGTTAAGTGATTCTTTGGTTGACCTTTTTTTAGGTATTATATTTGGAAATTTAACAGTACAGAAAAAAACATAACCTTTTATGAAGCAAGTAACCATTTTTGGTCAATTAAAAACAAAACTCAACCATCAGTATTATTATATTACTTTTTAAAAATCATTAATCATTATTGTATTTTTATACTATCAACTTTAGGGACTTGTTTTAATTCATAATTAATTTAATATGTGCTAGTTAAGTGATTCTTTGGTTGCCATTTTTTAAGTATTATATTTGGAAATTTTACAGTACAGAAAAAAACAAGTAACTATTTTTGGTAAATTAAAAACAAAACTCAACCATCAGTATTATTATATTACGTTTTAAAAATCATTAATCATTATTGTATTTTAATACTATCAACTTTAGGGACTTGTTTTAATTCATAATGAATTTAATATGTGCTAGTTAAGTGATTCTTTGGTTGACATTTTTTTAGGTATTATATTTGGAAATTTTACAGTACAGAAAAAAAACAAGTAACTATTTTTGGTAAATTAAAAACAAAACTCAACCATCAGTATTATTATATTACTTTTTAAAAATCATTAATCATTATCGTATTTTATACTATGATTTTTGTCATTATTAACACCTTTATGAATTCATACAATGTAAATGAAAGCTAAAGAAATAAAATTACTACGTGCCATTGATGGGGCAGGACGTCCAATCTTTTGACTGGGGAAAATGGATTGGACATCTAGAGTTGTCAATGGCTGTCAGTGAGTTAAAAAAAAACTTAATTCATGCTTGGAATTTTATTTAACAAAACACACTCACCAAAAAGGCTTGGAAGACCATCTCAGTTCAACTTGTTGCAATGATGTCATCACTTTGGCCTTTTGATGCCACTGGAAAAGAAAAAGAGACATGTGACACACATAAACCATGAACCTGTCCATCAATCTGTCAGATATTTCCCAACATCCCTGGAGGTATTAAGTTGTTTTTCCACCTCAAGTCTACCGTTATGCGTGCATGAATGTACCTTGGGTCCTTGCGGTTTGGTGACCTAAGTAGTAACTCTCTCTTCTGCGTCTCCACATTCCTCGCCGACCATCCATCTACCGCAACCTAAATCCTATCTGATCGTCTGCAGGGACTTTGCGAGAAGACGGCAGTAACTTTGTTTCAAGAATTTCCCCCATCTGCTGAACGTGACTAAATAAAAATATTGTATTGACTCATTGTTTCGTTTCAGTTTGTTTTACAAGATTAAGACAAACAAATCACTTTGTGTCCATGTTTTAATGTGTCGCTGTGTTGCTTCACCAGAGGGTAATCTTTTACAGACAGCCGATCAATTGTCCTTTTACGACACAAAACAACAAGGAAAATCATGCTAAAATTGCCAGATTATTTTTTATATCGTTTTTTTGCGTGCTATGTGATGTGGTGAAGAAAGAGAGCATTATATGATTGGGCGTCGGATAATATTCTCTTCCAGCAGTGTATCATGGATGTTTTGTTTTTCTGTGCTATTAATAACTTAACTGGAACACAAATTGGTGGGAAAAAAATTCTGACAGTTGTTGCCCAACAGTTCCTTCCACATAAAACTTTGCGACACACAAGGGCGTTCCTCCATGACCGCAGGAGTGGCTATCTGTTCAAAAAATTTTCAGTTTTCCTTTTCCCCCCCTAAAGTAAGTGTGACCAACTCATCTTGGCATAAAATATTAGCCACCAGATGTTTGAGAAAATTGTGTATCCATTTGGAGGGGAAGGAAATGTCCCTCTAAGCGTGAAATGCTGAATTGTTCGCTTTATTAAGTGTGTAAATTAAACTACTACCTCCTGTGGTGCATATTTTCAGCATATAGAGCCACACCTCCTTATACCAAATTGTATGAAGGTATATATTAAAATTTGACTCATTACTTTATAGGCGGCCCAGTGATGGGGTGGTTAGTGTGTCGGCCTCACAGGTCTGGGGTTGAGGGTTCGATACCATTGTGTGGAGTCTAAATGTTCTCCACAGGCTTACTTGTTTTTTTTTTCCGGGTACTCTGGTCTCTTTCGACAACCCAAAAACATCCAGAGTTAGCACCCCCACGGCCCTTTTGAGGATAAGTGGTTCAGAAAATGAATGATTACTATAATTTTCACAGCAAAATCCAACAAAAGTTACTTCTATGAATTTTTCTCCTCTTTAGACTTACTTCCTGCTACTAATCATGTCTCTAATTTTTTTAGTTGTTAGAATAATGTGACAACTGATGTGTAAACTGACACGGATATACAAAAAAGAAGAAATCGTGTGGCACAGTGTTGTAATTGTAGGCTCCGACCATATATTTACGCTGTTTCTCAGATTAACTCAGAGTTGGTTAGTTTTTCTTGTGTTATATTTGAAGATCAACTTGAATATAATGTTAGTGAATATGCTACCACTCTCATACTTGTTGCAATATTTCCAAACGTGAAAGGCTTTGCTACTTGTTTGCTACGCAGGCCGACCACCTGTTGATTTCAACAAAACCATCATAATTAATGCCATTACACGTAAATGGAGATGAATCCTTTTAAAGCTATAGCCAGTGGTCAGATTTCAAACCTTGTTTTTTTTGTCACATTTGTAAACTGCTCTAAAACTAAACTCTCACTTTCTTTGAGGTCAATTACCACACAGTTTGTTCTGTTGTTTAGACAGCACACACGAGCGTGTGTGCACGCACATTCTTTGAGTTGACCCTGAGTAATGTTAGTCCGTCCAAAGTAATCAAGCTGAAACGTTAGCGGGCCCGCTGAGATTTCTCCGGATCCTCCCGATCGCCACTCTGCCACCGCTTCCTTTCCTTCATCCATCTCAGAGGTTAATAATACATGGAGAATGTTGTGTTCTCAGAGGGGCCGGCAGCGCCACGTCTGTCATGTCCTCCTCACTCGTGCGCATCTGCGCCTCGCTTAAATGTTTGTATTTGTGCGTGCATGCGATTCGTTTCAAAGAAGCGTGGCGGTGTGAAAAGTTTGGCACTCTCGCGGGAGATCGGAAGCTACGCCGGGGTGCCCTGTTGACACCTTGACGCACCAAAGACATCACTGTTTGAATTTGTCTGGGCTTCTTCTCCACATGTGCTGGAGTACTTAAAGGAAAGATTATTCATTGACTCATTGGCTGGATGTACAAACACTGGTGGTTCTCGGGCTCCCTCTAGTAGTATCTAAATGAGTACCAGTACAACTCAGTTGTATTTAACTTTATAATTCCTGTGCAATATTTTTTCAATGAAGTACAAATGTTTTGCTTGGGAAATAAGACATTAGTGTTTAATGAGTTTTGTATTTTTAGCCTGGGATCATTTTTCTTGAGTGCTAGTTTGATCAGAATTTTGTTTACCTTGTAATGTGACTATTTGTATTCTTTGGTTCATGAAATGTGAACTTTATTCTTTAAAAATCGAAGTTTTCTAGTAATATTGCAGCTTTAGGAGTGTAATCTAAGCCTTGTTTGACGTAGGGGCAATTGAGGGTGTCCAATCAGCTTACCATGCATGTCGGAGGAAACCAGAGTACCCGGAGAAAACCCACACAAACTCAGGAGGAACACGCAAACTCCACACAGGAAAGCCCAAACCTGGGATTGAACCCTCGACCCCAGAATTGTGAGGCCAACGCGCTAACCACTCAGTTGCCTGAAAAATAAGTTGATTTATAAAATAACATGAAATTAGTTAAAGCAGTAGGAAGTTGTTGATCTGTTTCCTTAGTTTCAAAAACAGTTCATTTTTAAAGCAGGTCTGGTTCGTCTGTCATTGTCAAAGGCAGCCAATGAATTAATCAGTATCCGTGTACCTCTTTTAAGGATGGCTTGCTTCTTCCTCTTCTACCATCTCTCCATCAAACAGCCTACAAAGGGGGAAAAATAGTGGATGACCACCAGTGGACAGCTCATATTTTTTGTAGCAACACAGGCAGCGCGAGTGTGGAGTAACACAAACACACACACGCTCCCTGTGGCCTCATCAATAAGCTTTATTACCAAGCAGACCTTACGGGAAGCTGCAGTAAATGAGTTTGTCAACGGGCATAGCTGACTGCGCCGACGTCCTCATTTAAGGCAGGAAGAGAGGCAGCCTGGGTCACATTCACACAAACATTCATACAAGCGTATGTGGTATCTCATAAAAAGTTAGGGATGTTTGGACTGGAATTTTCAATAAACATGTATTGCTGTTCATAGTTGTGTACGTTTATGCACAACGGGGTCGTTCTCAAATGGAGCTGAATGGCAATAACCAGAGTACGTGGTTTATCCATGAATCTACCAATACATTTTGTTCATCACCGACATCTAAAACAGTTTTTAAAAAAAAGTTAAATGTACGTTAAGAGATGCTGCAATATTTAAAGGCACTGCAGTACACTAAGGTTTTTTTTTAATGTGATGAAATCAAGCAAGAAATAGATTCATTCCAACTTAACTGAATGTGTAGGGAAACAAGCAAACACACACAGTAAATGATGCGTAAAAATAATGTGTTTCCACTCGGAGAAAAATGCACTCATTCAACTACGAATTACAGTGCCCAGCATGTGTGTCGTCGATCTTGCCTTACACTGTTTTGTGTGTATGTACATGAATGTGCAAGTGTGCAATTGCACAAGTAGGTGTTGATAATCACAGAGCAGCCCGCCGAGCCTGCGGGGAGCCGGCCGACCAGCCTATTAGCAAGGACACTGAGGTGAGAGAGACAAATATCTCATTCAGGGATGGATAAACATACCAACAGGCTTAGCAGACTGTGTGCAAAAAAGGTCTTCCTAATAACTTATTGTGTGGTGTGGTGTCTTTTTCAAGGTCTGATTTATGTGCATTGGACCACTATTTTCTACGGTTGGGCAGCAACTTTTGCACGTGCCCTTTCTCCAGTCTCCTTTACGGCCACCCCATTTTTAGCACCCCGCCCCCTTGAAACCAGCAGCACCCTCTCACTTCCACTCTGTGTGGTTGGAGATAAGGATGTGCTCGGTGGATGTTTGACTCAGCTGGAAGCACAGCGGCTTCAATCAGCAGCTTAGTGGTCCTCAGTGGGGGGAACTGCAAAGATGTCAAACTGAAATGTTAGCGTGCTGTTGGAGAAGGTATCACATTCCCCGCTCAAATGTCTTTTTGAATGGCATGCAATTTTAACAGCGGGAAGACTTAAGTGTTATGATGTCTGTGTCATATTGAGTGGAGGGAAGGATCTGCTAAGGCAGAGTCACTGACAAAGTTATTGAGCATGTGAGCATTTGTTTGAAAAGTTAACCTTCTAAACATATTGAAACACTGCAGTCATTTATGATGGACATTGTTTTTCAAATAGTCGGTCGATTTTGATGAGGAAACTGAATGCGATTGGATGAGGATGTGTTGGGGTGGGGCAACAATTGACCATTCAAAAACTCCTAAGAAACCGCAATTGACCAATCATACCTCCTAAGAAAGTTGCAAACCACATTTGATGGATTTTAGAACACCAACTACCAGAACCCTTAATAGAAGACAAACCAGATCAACAAGCACAGATGTCCAAAATGGTGAGAAAATGCGCATATGGAATATGTAAATTGGGAATAAAGTACAGTTTCTCTTGTGTACAGTAGCTGCAGCCAGACGGCTGGGTTTGTGTATCACAAACAGCTTTGAATGGGAGAAGAACACACTTTAAAGCCAACCATTCGCTCCCTTTGTGTCTTCTGTTATTCAGTCCAACTAGAAGTCACTTTACATAACCTCCCATTCATCTCTATTTACAACACAAACAAGATAACTTCCATAATTGGAACCAACCCTAGTTTTCTGAATTGCATACACACCCACTCAAAGTTTTCACAATTCATTATCTTCAAAATAAAATGGCTACAGCCCCATGTATAGTGACATTGTTTCGGAACAACAAAGGATGGGGAACTGTTCACGGGCACGTGACTCAACTGTAACCAGCTATGCAGAGAAGCATGGGTCATTCGTATGTAGAAAACATGCAAGTAGGTATAAAAAGAAGTACACTGTTGCCTCCTGTAAACGCCAAGCACTGTGCATGAGTCCTGTTTGTCTATCAGTATGCAGAGCCGAGGGGCGAGACCCAATCACAAGTGGTCACAAGAGGCTCTTGTGGAAATGCATTCTGAAACCTGAGGTGAACTCATGTACTTAAAGCTGCACTTGCGATTGGATAAGCCATGATGAGAGTGAGTGTCAGAGTGTATGTGTGTGTGTTTCCTAAGCAAAGAATGATGAGGAAGCGAAATGAGGGTTGACCGCACTGGATAAACAATTTGATTTGGAGCTGCTTCTTCAACAAGATGGTTGACCGCACGTACCCACACGCGTGCACGCATGCACGCGTGCACACACACACACGCTAGTAGATGCTAATCGATGGAGATGCATTGTCGTAGAGACAAGGAGGGTGGAGGGGACTACAGCTGTTTCATTTCCCAGGACCTATTTAACCATTTTTTGGGGCACTCATTTAACTCATTGGCTGCTTCTGACGGTGCTTGACGTCCAATCCATTTTAGCTGGGAGAGCTGTCATACCTCCCAGTCAAAATGTGTTGGACGTTGAGTTTTGTTTTTTATCAACATTGTATTAATGTATGATTTTATTTATTCATACCATAAAAATAAATATTTGTAATTTAAGTAAATACAGTACATATAATGAAAACTAAGACCACGTGCATCATATTTTGAGTCGTGTAGGCCTTACTTGAAGACTAAATGTTAATATTGAGAGCCCCTTAAGACCCAAAATGCAAGGCTTTTTACAGGTTTAAAGTATTTTCTAAATTACCAAAAATAATAACACACCAAAACACACTCTGAGCACTTCAGTGTATATAAAATGAAGACTGCTAGTGATTGCATATGATGAGAATGCACACACATGGTGTCAGGTCAACCTTTGGACATGACTGATTATGTTTCATCATTAATCTATCAAAAAGAAATTTAGGTCAAAGACACAAAGCCCATCAAACACATCTGACAGGTCTCATGCGCAACAACAAAGAAATGAACATCAACATTATTGCTCTGTTTGGAATTATATTAACTAGAAGATGAATGAAGACAAGTAATAGCTTTGGGCAGAATAACATTATTGTCAATGGAACTGTAGCCAGATTATTACCTTGCCATTGGGCAAAAAATGGGTGTTAATACCTCCATTTTGATTGAAAATGAAAATGGCTTTTGAAGCAGAATAAACAAACCAACGAGAACGGATGAACGATTTAAATGCTTAGTGTCCATTTGAAAAATAGTTTCTATTCATCTGACTTTACATGGGACTGTTCCCAAATATTTCAAGTATCCAGTTTGAACAATAGTCTACTACCCTTTACAATGACCTCAACAATAAACAATAAAAGGGACAGCTGATTAGCATCCTCAGCGGTACCATCTGCAGTCCCCATTAGTTAACATTGTCCAATAATTAATGAAGTGTTTTACGCTAGCAAAGCAGCACAATGAGAAGCAGTTAAAGAAAGTAGACGTCAACAAATCTGCACTAACTCAACTGAACTTTTTTTCTCTCCCAGCTGCTTTCTTTCCTCTTTACCACTCAAGATCACCTTAAAACAGGGTGCACAATGAAATAGAAAGGGTTTAATGTACCCCGGGCCAATGACACACACACACACACACACACACACTTGCAATTCACTTACTTTACTGGTTTTCTCTCCCTTCAGTTCTTTATGACGCTGTAAAAAAAGGAGACAGTAGACAAATGGTCAGTGAAGAACAGCCTCTGCAGAGAGTGTTAAGTAGTCACGGTCACTCATTAAGTCAGTCAATAAGCTCACGTTCACTCACAGAAGCTTCTTTGACGCTAACATTGCGCCAGATTGCTATAAAAGCCAGCCAAAAACAGTCTGCAAGCAGGCTTGTTTACACTCAAATTAACACCAGAGAAACGACATCCAAGCGTGTGAATGTATAGTCTTCAAATGCACCCTTCAAGATACACATTTAGCCAGCTACCTGCTGTTATGTTATGTAACAAAACAAGGCTTCATTACAGATGCTGCTTTTCCACAAACAATCAAATGATGCCTTATTGCCTTTACTAGTGGCTCTACTTGGAATTCAGAGCTTGTCAACGAGGTTAACTAAATGGCTGCCATGAACGGCGATAGACGTCCAGTCCATTTGAACTAGAAGAGGCTAGCAGCGAATGGTTGCTCCTGGCCCTTCTAGTTCAAAACAATTTTTTATTTGTCCTGATTTGATCCATATATAACAAGTCTTGTAGTGGCAAAATCAAGGCGCTCCTTTTCTTGCCCTATTTCCCAACTTGGATAGGACTTGCACCCCCAGTCATCTTGGCAGTTGAGCGTGCTGACCACCGAGTCCCTGAAAACCGTTGGAGGAAGTGCTGTAGAAATAGAAATCAGTTACTGATAACTTAATAGAGAGTACCAACAGCTGAAACTTGATTTGTTGACTTAATAGTCAGCATGCTCAACTGCCACTGTGATAATGCAGACTCAACCCGAGGTTGGATAAAAGCAAAACAATAGCAATGAACTGAACTCCCACATCTGTTTGTGTGAGTAAACGGACTAGAGAGTTCGAGCCACGTGCAACCCCTTCACTCTGCAAACATAAATATCTGAAGCCAACTCTTCACAAACAATGAGGCTTTTCCTCGGGTGACCCCTACTGTTGCCCCACTCCATCAAGACTAATGGGTTGTGACTCTTAAAGCTTGTGTACATGAGCACACACACCACCATGAGAGAAATAATGGCCTTATCTATCTGTCCCAACAATCTGTGTGACCTCTATTACCCTTTTCTTTGGCTGAACACTATCCCAGACGCAACCCCGGAATAACATAAGTCAAACAAATAGAAACTCTGTCCATCTGTGATGCCATTTGCCTAAAGTCGTGTTTGAGGGAAGCACAACATCCTGACAACTTTTTCACCACCTGCTTCGAATTGAGATCACAGTTTCAACGCGTGGTATAAAAACCTATCTACTGTAGTCACTTGAAAGCCAGAGGCTAGAGTTAATATTGTTTGGTCATCAATATTATCTTGTATGTTGCAAATTTAATTCTGCTTTGCTTGCGGCACAATGCAATGATAATTGTTAATTTAAATCAAATATATGGGGAGCAATGTATGAGGCTGGCTCACTCAGACAGATGGTCGACTAATGAAACTGAAAGAAAAGAGAATTTAAAAAAAACCCTCGGGAAAGCTCATTGCGTGTCTAACATTATTTTGGGGAAATTATGCTCTTATTCACATTTTGTTGTTCACTTCTAAAAAAAAATCAAAGTTAGGGAAAATATATAGTTATACTGGCAAGCAGACAGATGGATTAATAGATATTGGAGATGGATGATCAAAAGTACAGATGGAAGATGTCTAATCCATTTTGACTGGCAGGCTTGGCAGCGATCACTCCTACACTGTCATCCCTCCCAGTTCATTTCCATTTAAAGGTGACTTTATTTACAGCCAAAATAGGGGAGGAGGGAGACATTTACAGGTGATAACAAGGTGTGTGAGCGTAAGTCTTTGAAAGCATTGTAAGGATAATTTCCCCAATCATCAGTCATTTCAGTATCAAAAGGGTGAGAAGAAAAGAAAGCTTTTTAAAAAGCTGGCTAATTGTTTTAATGGTCTGTTTCACTCACTATGTGTGACTCCTTGATTCTCCTTCCTCACTGTATTCTAATGACCTACTCCTATCTCTCTGTCATTTTATTCTTGTGCATTTGTGAGTGGCAGGTGTTCATTTTTTTCCCTATTCAGACAAAAAAAGCAAAAATGGCCAAGTTGATGTCCCATTATAAACATTACACACACTTTCCAAGCAGATATTTTAGATTTTTACGGGGTTGAGCTGTGAAATGCAAAGGAGAAACAGAGCAAAGACGGATGTATAGGAGCATCATTCAATTAGTCACAACATGCCATTCAGGCCGCTCTATTTTCGATCCCTCTTGTAGAGAAAGAAATATGTCAGCTGTCTTGGCTCATGTGCACAAAACCCATGCGGGCGCGTTACAGATTCCGAATGATGGATTGTTGAGTGAGGCCAATCACTCAGGCCTGTTTTTGCAAAAAATGATTCAAATCAACAGACGCAAACTTTGATAATGCCTCACAAACTTCCATATTTCGTCTTTATAGCTAACAGATAACACTATTTCTGAATTTCCGAATGTGTAGCAGCACGTGATTTGAATTTTTGTTCTTTGTAAGTGTGTAAAATCCAAGTAAAATATGCCTTATAGTATGGAATTTCCAATATAAACTATAAAGCAGATGTGCTAACCACTAGAATAGGCTACTGTGCTCCTCTAAAGGGGTGTGTGCAGAAAAAAGCATGAAATGAAAAATGTGGTATTCGTTGCTAGTCAATAATAGAATAGAAAAGAAATAATGAGAAACTAAAATGCCCGATGAGGGAATAAAAAAGTAAGAATGGGAAAAGGATAAGCAGGAAATCAAGCTGTGAGTGCAATAAAATGTATTGACCAACCATAAATCACAACGTGTCTGCTTCACATTGGCCTCCAAGTAAGTGATTGCATTAACTGACCGCTCAGCTGACACACATCTCACACACAAGGGATGCCAATACAAAGAAGAAGCCTGATAGTGTGAGAAAGAGAGCGCGAGATGGGGCAAAGGTCAAAGAGTCAAAAGTCTTTTGATCACATTGGCTGCTATTCACACTGATTGAGGTTCAAGGCATTTTGTCAAAATGGATTGGACGTCTATCATCGTCAGAGACACTGAAATATGATCACTGCGAACTTTGTTTGGAGTTCTCTTCAGGTCTGTTTCCAAGATTTGGTGTGATTTGTTTCCCATCTGCTCTCAATGTTATGAGTTGCACTACTTTCCACATTTCATTCTGTAAACATTGTGACGGGGTTATTCCCTGGCTTTTGTCTGTCGGATTTACTCCATGGTTGTTTCTGAATTTAAGCAGTGCAAAAATTTAATGGAACCCTCCCGAGGATACTTGTTCCATGTGTACAGTAGGCCTCTTCAGATTGTACCTGAGAGGAAATATTTATTTCCATCAAGTTCTACAGTTTAGTGCAAGGCTGTCAGACTCGGGTTGGTTCGCGGACCGCTTTAACGTCAACTTTTTTTAATAAATTGATTAAATGAACTGGATTAAAGGCCATGAATCTTCAGTTTTTTATAGATCTAAAACTATGTTTATTTGAGCTTTATATATATATATTTTTTTTTTTAGGTTTTACAAAATGATTTTTGAACTAAAAACATAAAACAATGGTTAAAAAATTACAATTATGGATTTAAAAGGGGGAAAATCATGAAATTTAATATACATCTATACTCTTCATTTTAATTTGATCCTATAACAAAAAGTCGGCACTCATGATTTACTTTCTCGGGCCACACAAAATGATGCGGCGGGCCAGATTTGGCCCCCGGGCCGCCACTTTGACACTGTGGTTTAGGACATGCACGCTTATTTGACATACAGCAGCAGGTTCTCTCTCTTATATACATGCATATATATTTAAAATCCTAATAATCATCTGTTGCAGCCCTATTGAATACCCCCAAAATATTCTTATCATGCTGTTAGTATCTACTGTCCACCTCCAAAATCTGCCCAATGACCCTCAATATGCTGAACGGTTGGATAATAATAACCCTGTTTACTCTGAACTCATGGAGTATTTACAATAAAAACAACCCAAGCACCTTTCTGGGCCATTATGAATAAAATGATTAGAATTTTGCCGACACCAAATACACGCTTGTCGTGAAATAGATCTGTGTGTCGAGGACAAACAGCTGAGTGAGATTAAGTGGACTCGAGGAGAAGAATAGCTCATTAATATGTCTGTGTGCGTGTTTATGCTTATTATTCATTCATAGGGTTGCTAAGAAACGATGCAGCCAGCTGAGGAGCAAGCGCCGCGCTCAACCTGTGTTGTTCTCCCTCATTTATTAAGGCATGTGCAAAACCCACACCCAAACCGACGTGTAATCTGCAACACAACGTGAACGCATGACCCCGCGCACCCTCGCTCGTGTAACTTGCGGCTTGTTTGTTCGTGGGCTCATGACTGGTCTTTTTCTCCTCCTACACACAACTCCCTTGGAGGATTTTTGGACAATTCTAGGATGAATTCGATCTCATAAAATGACTTTTGGGGGGAAAGTGGCATGACTGGTCACCAAACAAATGCAGGACAAATAGCAATTCACACACACCGCTCCAATTTTGAGCCTTCAATGGTGCTTGGCAGAAAAGTATTGACAGAAACATAAAATAACATAAGAAGAGTATAATAATAATAATAATAGTCCTTAAAAAGCTTTGAAAAAGCAGCACGTCTAGTACTTAAACGAAAAGGACTGAGTCACATATATTTGTAGAGGAAGTCCCGATAAAGCTTTGGAGAAGCAGCATGCCTGGTCACCAACCTTAGAGCAAAAATACGCAGACACAGTATTTTACGGACTATAAATGGCACTATTTTCATAGTTTGGCTGGGTCTGCACCCAATACTCAAGTATGACTTGCATTATTTTTTTCTCTCTGACCCACAGGCAATAGTAATCTGAACAATTTATCTTAACATATGCCTATTTAGCCTGTTTTTCTCCATTTTACTATTGTCATGTTAACATATGTTTGTTCTTATTTTCTGAGTTTCTGATGGGCACTAGGCAGGGGACACCGTGGAAGCCAGCTAATCGCAGGCCACAAGGAGAGGGAAAACTATTCACGCTCACACTCATACCTAGGGGCAATTTAGAGGGTTCAAGTTTTTGAACTGAAGGAGGAAACCAGAGTACCCGGAGAAACCCTACACAAACCGAGGTGAACATGCAAACTCAACACAGGAAGGTGGGAATGCACCAGGGATTAATCCCTCCATCTCAGAACTGTGAGGCTGAAATGCTAAGCATTTGGCCAGCGAGCATCCATTCCCAACTCCATCAAAAAAAAAATCTGAAATAGGCACAACACTCACAACACACTGGTGGGAATTGAGCTTCATGAGAGACATAGCCTCCACGGGTGATCAGTGCCGTCTGGGGGGGACCGGGAGGTTCCGTCTGGATCAACAGTCCGTGACCTGTCTGGACAAATACACACACGTTGACTCATTATCACCTGGCTTGTATTCTCTCAGTGTGTCACACATCACGGCTGGCTGAGCAGCTACAGGAAAGAGGAAATGGGAGGATTCCGAGTGTGACAGCGAAGGCGGAATTTGAGCGAGTAAATGGTTGTTTGTGTGTAATCGCTGGTCGTAGTATTTCCTCGGTCGCCGGCGAGGTTGCACGGGTCACCGAGTTGGATTGTGTACAATGTGCAGACAATCGAGCATCTGCCCCAACACACTTCGTGTCTGTTTACACCACTTGGAGACACAGATGGAGACGGTTCGGTTTCAGTGCCAGTAAGTCACAGTGAAGACTAAATACCATGAAGAAAGGAAGGTGAGCTGATTTAAATTGCTGAGTGGACAGCTTTCGCTAAAATGCCTGAATTAAAACAACCCAAGGACACTGGATGAGACTGACACAAGCTTTAGGAATCCATCTTCTCTGGTTTAGCCCAACACTATCTCCTGAGATTTTAGTATGTAATTGCACACTATCTATGTGGACTGTTACTTGTACTCAGAGACAAGAGCCCACAAAATAAATCCACCTGGCTGGACTTTGTAAAAGCGTCAGGTGACGATTTTCCTCATAGAAAATAATGTATATTTTTTAGAAAGGTCAAAAACTATTGCTAATAAAACACTGCACAGTCGAATGCAGGGATTTGATTTGAAAACATATTTCAATATTAGAGAATATTTTAATAAGAAAAAAATTGACGCATGGTTGTAAAAATGTTCTTGAAGGTATTCATCTTGTAGAGTTAAAATTGACTTCAATTGGTAAAAAAACAAACAAACTGTTGTAGTGGGCGCGTTCTCCAACTTTTTGAAGTCATATAACTTTGCACTTTTGACTTAATATGCAAAGCGTGTGTAGGCGGCATCAAACTGATGCAAAGTGAGTCACCGACTGGCTAGAATGAAGCAGAACAAAGCAAATTCTTTGTAGGTAGCGCAAAGGAGAAAGAAGGGTGATGCATCAAATTTGAAGAGGGTTCGGCGATGGAGGGTATTAAGCAAACCCCAAACAAAAATAAAAAATAAAATCTCCAGTGACTAAATCAGCCTTTGAATTAGATTTGAAAGAGAGAGGAAAAACAAACCTAGACCCAAGCATTTGTTTACATTCCGCATCCCTATTAAGTCAAATAGAACATTTTAATGGGCATGACATTTAAGCAGTACATTTAGCAACAGAAAAATCTCTGCTGACTCCAGGTGAGCACCGAATAAAGACTGGTAAAAATGTCAGTTTGTGTCGAGAACCGCGCACTAGAGGCGAGTGTTTGCTAGCTTTTCTTTCAGTCCGTCGTCCCGTCTGTCTCCGAGCGGCACTTTGTCTAAACACAACAATCTGGAAGGCTTCATCCAGCCAGCGGCTGCTAACGGGCAGCTCGCCTACAGAAGCGAGAGCGTATCGCCGGGAGGGAGGCAAGAGGAGTGGGAGGAGAGGCGATGAAGAACAGAAAAAGAAGAAATGGAGTTGGGGTGCCGCGGGTGGAAAGTGATTAGCGTAATGGGAACGATGGATGGAAAGTGTGTGTGTGGAATGCAGACCTTTGGAAACTCCCTCTGTGGTTAACTTTTAACTTTTTATTCCTAACTGAGCTCATTTATGGCCTACTTCTCTTTTCAAATTCTGGGCGATTGAAGATGACCAATATAGCTCGCGACAAGTGAGAGATTAAAGTTATTATGTAGTCGATTCCAATATGCTTTAAAGTCGAGTTTAAGTCCATGATTTCATGCCGCCATCAATTATTTTACAGTCGAGAACATTTTTTGTTGCTAGAGAAATTGACCACTTTTATGTAAACATATTTTATCAGAGAAACAAATGGCAACACGATGAAATATAAAAGTTTTACTTGTATGTTGTTGTTGTTGTAATTAGAAGCACTGTGCACATTTTTATATTTTACAAGCCAGCTGGTCTCAGCTTGTGTTCCAATGCATGGCTTGTTTTTAAATGAGAATTTGAAGCCAGGCTACTAAATGTTAATGGCTTCTGTTTCATGGTTTGCATTTCACTTGTGATTTTCTTATTTATTTGAGGATGAACTAACACATTAGGCATGTGATAATGTCATAGTTTTTGCAAAAAAACCTTGTAATACAATATGACCTTTTGCCAAAAGTATTAGAAATTTTAGATTTATACTCAGGTGCGACTTATATGTCTTTTATTCTTTTCACTTTTATGTTGTCTGTGCAAAATGCAATTTATACTTCTTTTGCCCGTTTATTGTGCATTCATTGGTTAGTACGACTTATACTCAGGTGCGACTTATGGTCCGAAAACTATGGTAGTTTAACACTTTACCGCAAACATATCCATATATAACGAATGGTTTTTTTTTAGATTAAAAAGGAATGGAAAAATGCTGAAATCCATCCCAATCGTCTCTACCCGCACTCCCTTTAAACTCTCACGGCCCAGAGGATGAAACTCAATCCAGGCCAGGTGAAAATCATTTCTCACACTTTTTTCCATTTTAACGTGTGTGTTCCATTGCAATGCATTCGCACTGTTTGTGTGTCTTTTTACGTCAGAATGTCTGGATAACAGCTTGACTCTCGGGGGACGTTATCGTACACTGTACGCGTATGGGAGTGTCGGCTTAATGGCGCAACATTGAACAGATCTCCTGTTGAAAAGATCAATTAAACACAGATCGGCGCACCTTCCCCCCAAAATGTGAGTGGCTATGAAAAATAAGCTGGCGTAATTGGACACATGGAACAGCTCCCCTCATAAAGGCAGCCAACAGAGGCAGACAGGATAAATGCTTGGATGTTCAAAATGAGGGAGACGCTTCACTGGTCTGTGGAGGGGGAAAATGGTTTCATCCTCTAAACTTGTGCAAGATTAAAAAGTTACTGATCTGTTAAATGAAATCTATGGACAGGTAATAAACTTTTATATTTCCCTGTATGAAAGAAGGGCGAAGAAATGTTCTTTTCTTACGGTTATTACTGAATAACACTCATCTGTGCTTTTTTATTGAGATGTCTGATGTCTTATTACAGCAATTGTGATATAAAAAAAATTCACAATTGGATGACAAATATAAGGGAATACAATTGGATTTAACTGTGTGTGCTAGCTTTAGCGTATCTGTCAGGTTTATTTATGTCACCCGGTTTCTGTTGCTGGATCACGTTTGACTTTGAGTATGTGTGAGTCTCTACACAAAGCAATGTTTCAGTTAAGTACAGAAGGAATCCCCACTGAGCGTTCAAATGAAATCACGCAGGGAATGTCACACTTTGATTACTCGAGTCATTCCCAGACGAATGCTTTTCCCAACGAACCCAGCTTGATTACGGGAAATTCATTATACCCTTGTTTATGTCACAATAAAAATGTTTTTCGGTGTTGAAGTTAAATAATGTCGGTGCTTAAAAATTAGATTTTGCCGATACGCCAGATTGTAATGAAACCGATAGTATGTGAATATGTCATGGCAACGACAGATCGTGTATTAATGCGTTGTTCTGATATTGTCAGATTTTATTATTTTTTAACTCATTGGCTACCAGCGAAAAAGGTCAAAAGGGATGAAATGTCTCTTACTGTCTATGGCACTTCAACATGAGCATGAACTGTCAAATATTTTGGTTGTGTTGGACAAAAATCGTTCATTTGTCAAATATGTATCAAATCGATGCGATTATAAAAGCAACAGATATTTCTAGAATTGTGTTTTTATAAAAACACTGCTTAAAATTTGGGTTGGGTTCCCAAGATATGGTTCATGCACTTCTACAGTTGTATTTCACTTTTGTGTTTTAAACCAAACATTTTGAATCTAATCTTCAAATCAAGTTCTTAAAATGTTATTTAAAAACAGATGTAATGCAAAAAATGTCCATAATCTTAAAAAGTAGCCTATGATAACATGAAACAAACTTAAATAATTGATGTTTAAATTTTGCCAAAAAGGTTTACAATGCTACTCTTTTTTTTATTTGGTTATGTTGTTGGAAACTGGAGATTTATTTTTCCTATTTTGTCGATAAATTAAAAAAACAACTTTTTAAGTGACTGACAGTTCTTTTCAGTCATAAATATTCTTAATCTTGTTTAGAACGACAGTCATTGTTCTTAAACGCCCAACATTAAAAACCTAATGCAATTCTGAAAAGTCTTCTTCCCTAGCATGCTCTTGAGCATATGCAAGGAATAATAAAGAGCATGTGGGCTATGCATGCTCTCATTTTCTTCTTAATTGACCTTTCCATGGGCCTCATTGGAATGACAGGACTTCTGCTAAGAATCAGTCATCTATACAAAATCTGATTAAAGAAGGCACACGGTTTGTTATATGAAAGACTCATCTGTCTTTGAAAGCGCTAATGTGCCCGCACTGCACTGGAACAAATGACCAACCCTAGGAATATCGTCGTGTTGACGGCGATAGAAATTCAATCCACTATGACTAACTCTAGGAAAAGTTGAGTTGCCGCCGATAGATGCTCAATCCATCACGACTTGGAGGGCTGGCAGCCAATGATTGCTGCAAGACCATCGTCAATTGTATGGTGACATTGGTACATAAGGACATTTATTTATTCGTTTTCTTGTGAAGAGTTATTCAAAATAGCAAGGTCCTGGAGAACAAATTTTGGTCGTCTTTAACAAATACTTTTACAGATGGAGCAGAGGGGAAAAAAATGACAAAAATATGGTTGATAAAATAAAATCCTTTCTTGTAGAACCTCTGGCTTTTATAATGATTTGCACTTTATAAGGAATGGACAGAATGAGTGCTTTTCATTAATCTGGCTCCAACGTTCTCTTCCAAGAACATCTTTACAGCCTTGTTATGGACCATCTTCTTTCATTCCATCATAGATTTTCAATTGGACTGTGATGTGGCTAATTTTGCAGAACCACGACATTGACCTGACGTGTCTTTTCAGTTTTTGCTCATTGGCAAGGTGGATTATCAAGAAAGATTTTATTATCCACCAATATCTTTACAACAGAGGGGGCAAGTAAGAAATGTCTAAAATGTCCAAGACTCCCAGGGCCTTTCCAGGTCATGAAGCCCAATATGATTGGGGAAAATTCTTTTTTAGGTAGCCTTCTTCATAAATCTTATTGGAAAAGTACTAAACAAAAGTTCTAACATGATGAACAAAGTCTTTGACTTGTCTGGCATCATAACCGAGACTGTGCTTGGTGGGCCATCAAGGTGGACTGTGATATCCCCTTTGTCTTCACTTCAGCGAGAGTCATTTTCCTTTCCAGAGCTTGTGATGATGTAAGAATTGGCCTCGTGCATTCCTCTGGCTGCGTTGAGACTGAAGCCGAAAGAGTGGTGCCATGTTGGATGTGATTTATTTGTGGCAAACCTCGGGGCAACCCCCCCAAAACCCTCAAACCTCCAGATGGCCAGTCCAGCTCTGGCCACGCTTGATTCATAAGCTGTTCTTCTCACTACAAGTGCCATTGGATGGCAAGAAGAGGGGGACAGATTCTTTGCTCAAATCCATTTGATCCCCTGGAAGTTTTGAACGGAGAAGAGGCAGAGCTCAGAGCTGTTTATCAGGTCGCAACCGACCAAATGTCCTCCCAAGTTGCTCGTTCCTTTGCTTCTCGTCACGGTGCTTTTTTTAATAGATGTGATTCTAAGACTGGCACTTGGGAGTCCAAACTTACGGTTGTCGATGCAAACGTGTTACATCACCCGTTTTGTGGCCAACTAGAGCTCGCTGGGATTGCTGTCCAAGAAACCAGCGAGTGGTGGATGAAAGCAAGCATTAAATATGGATAAAGCAGTTTAAAAGGATAACCAGTACGCTTGGATGAGGATTAGCTGCTGTTTTCGACCCGGCCAGCTGGGTTGCTTCCAAGACGTGCGACTGTCGTGTTTTTAGAGAGACATTTTTTTTTATGTGCAGTTTTTAGTCCCAAAAACATACATTATTCATCAATAGAAATGTAGGAAGTATTTCATCATATATTACATAGTTTACATTTTGATGGAGATGTTCAATTTAAAAAAAAATCTATTCATTCATTTTCTGAAAGGCTTAAGGGTCGCGGGGGTGATGGAACCTATCCCAGCTAACTATGGGCACCAGGCCGGGGACACTTTGAATCGGTGGCCAGCCAATCGCATGGACAAGGAGACGGACAACAATTTACACTCATACACGGGGGCAATTTAGAGTGTTCTACCAGTTTACTCTGCATGTTTTTGGGGTGTGGGTAGAAACCGGAGAGCCCAGAGAAAACCCACGGAAGCCCGGGGAAAACATGCAGAGACTGGGAAAGGTCCTACCAGTCTAAATAGATTTGGATGTCCGTCATTTCCTCTGAAATATGACCATTCACTGCCACCCTTCCCACTTCCGTTGGATCAAAAGTGCTATGTGCTCTGGAAATTATAGCCAAAACATACAGCGTGTATAGTTTTAAAACACTTAATACACAGTTGGCATCCGTAACCAAAATACTTCCTGTCACCCCAACATTCTAAGATGGACCCTGTAAGAGAGACGAGTACTTTTTTTTCTTTTTATACGAGGGGGATGCCTGACGGTTACAGCTGACCTGGCCTGTGTGTGTATCTGAGTCGGGCAGGAAAAGGGGAAGCAGCTGCCACTGGAGTTTAAACAAGTCGATAGAGTCCACAGGGGCAAGAGGAAATGTGATTTTTACACACACTTACAGTACATGATGTACCGGGTGCTCATAATATACTGTCCATGACCCATTCAGGATGTGAGGCTTGGTGTAACGCACACACACTCACAAAAAGCTTGGGAATTTCCTGCAATCAACACTTTGCTTTGCCAGTGATTTTTATCACTTCCTGTGCCGCCACAAAAGTATAAAGTCAAGCATTCTATTAAAGTTGAGAGTTAATTGAACACCTTTTTACAGAAAACAAACAGTAAAAGTTAAAACTGAAAAAAAGCAGTTAACGTCTTCTCTGTTGTCTAAGTTTCCAGCCAGTCCATCAATGTCAGCCACCTGTGTCACATCTCTTCCCCAAAAAATCTCTTGGTCAAACTCATTCCGTACACAAATCATGTTACTTACTAATATAATACTCCAGGTTTAACATTTTAACATGATATATGAAAACTCTAACTTTTTAAGAGAATTTATAGATGCTGCTCCATCGTACTAATGATTTTATGGTGTTTACCCGTTTACTTAATTGAGTATATACACTTTTCATGGTCATTTTGACAAGATTTTCTTGTGAAGAGTTGAACACATTGATTCACCATTCATTAACAATGGTATGTTGACAATAGCTAAACTAAAACGGAGAGAAGTTTGATGCCCATAAACGACACTCACTATGGTTATTGTTTTATTCATAAGTGAGTTATGGTGTCTTGTTTCAGGCTACAAAGTCCATCACTTCACAAAAAATGTCTCAAATACTGTAAATGAGGTTATTATTTGAGGTTGATGACTTTGAATGGAAAAGACTGAGTTCATCCTTTTCCATCATTCAAACAACACTAATGGCATATGACACCATCACCGGCACGGCAACAATTTGCCATCTTTTTCCCTTCTGGGCCATCCAAATTAAGGCTCATGGTCCCGTGTATTCCTGGACTTTGTTACTGCTGTCATCCTGTGAGATGTGGTTCTATTTTTTTTTCCTGCACATTTTATTTCTGCGCCAAAGCCTCCTTGTGCCTAAGTGAAAGTTAAACCGATTTTCCCTTGCATGGCCTCCTGAGAGACACGCTTTAACTCCTCTTTCTGGAGAGAATTTTATTGTCCAACACTGCAGTTCATCTGTCTTGTGGGTTTCCCCCCTTAATTCAACCAGCAAAACCCAAAAAGCAGAAGTCGCTCTGTGTACAATTTTGCACCTCCTGCAACTGACTCCCTCATGGGCCAAACAGCTGTTGTGGGCTGAATACTCTTATAATACTTCCCTTCCGATTGCTGTCCCACTTGGCATGGTGCCTACTGAGATCTCTCGGGACATCTGAAAAGTATCTACCATTGCCGACCATACACGTTTAATCCACTTGGAGTGGAAGGGGCTGGAAGCCAGTCAATATGGATTGGACTTTGTCTTTTGCGCTCAATGGCGGCCAATGGAAGCCAATGGCAAGACATGGTTGGTCGTTAGCTAAATGTGAGAAACCGCATGACCTCTATTTTAAATGTGGCCGGTGCAGCAATGCTCTCATACAGCTGGGTAAGTTATCTTCAATATATTTGTCTAGTATGAGGATTACTGCTAGTAATAGCTAATAAGAGAAAAAACACGATGTTTGCATTTAAAAAAAATTTTTGCACACTCCGAATGGACTGCGAACAAGGGACATGAAGTAAACCAACTTTAGTGAACGGAACACCTATAGTTAGATGTTACAGCAATGTCATGCTAGGAAGATATAATATTCGATGACAGTTACTACAACCCCACCCAGTTTTATGAATAATCTTGACACTATAATGGAAAAAAAACAGGCAAACTTACGTTCTTACGTGAATAGAAATTTGTGTTGATCAAATATAAAATAGATTTCAATTTTTTAGATGGTAAATTCAACAATAGTAGAAAGATTTAAGTCCCATTTGGAAGTGGATCCTATCATTAAGAGGGTGCCAAAAGTAAATTATCGTGGAAAAGGTGAAATGATAAATGAATGTGGCTGATTTAATTTAAACTCCAGACTGTTGACTCAAGAAATGATGGAAAAAAATGCATCAACCTCAAAAGTAAATATCCAGATGGGCACAATGGTAATGCAACACACTTTCTCCATGACACATATTCATACATAATAAAAATTTGCAGATTGAACACTTCGCCAGGAAAAAAAAAACTGTCAATGTGATACGCGCGTGACACGTTTTTGGCAAAGTAATGTAATCAGTAATGAGGATTTGGGACTGGTCTGCCAGTCTTTAAACAGTGTTTACAGTCAGAACAATGAGCAGACACAAAAGGGAAAAAGCAGGTTGTCAAGCTGCTAATAATAGCTACTTTGAAACAAAACCTCGCCAAGTAGTTTCATCCACGCTTTGGCAGCCACGTATTAAGGGAAATACGAATTTCACTGACTACCAGGCTAATTAAATCAAATGAATAATTGAAGCATGCCAAACCTGTTTTAGAAAGAAGCAATTACACAGCAAGACAGTCTGTGGCTATTCCATGCAGTGGGTCAGTGATGCATATTCAGCACATCCTAGCAGTTACTGTACCTACAGATTATGTCCAGGCAATTACACTTGCATTACCTGACTACATGTGTGAGCTGTAATATGCTGTATTTAATCAGGGTAAATTGAAAGAAGCTTTTAATGAAGCACAAATTGAGTGTGAGAAGACTAGAGTTGATTAGAAACTACACTGCAAAAAATCGAATTTATTCTGAATAAATTGTGCTAATTTAAGATTTTAAATCAACATAATTTTACTTTTTATGTTCTCATGGGTAACATTTTTTAGCATTCCAAACTCATTTTGTCAAGTTCATATTGTCAACCTTACGTTCTAACTACTTAATGTAAGTTAAACTTACGTAGAAGGTTGGAGTTGAAACTATTCATTCATTTTCTGAAACGCTTTATCCTGGCAAGGGTTGTGAGGGTTAAAATGTAAACATTTTTCAAAAGATTTTTTGTGCTTGAGTTAGCTTACAAAAAATAACCAAAAAAATAAGAATTGTAATACATATCTTAAAGTGAAAGGTTGTTCATGAATACAATTGCATATAGAAAAATACATTTACACAACATTTAGACACAGCAAAAATCATTTTTAGAATTGTTAGAAAGAACTTTTTTTTACTAAGTTTATTCTAACATGATGATTCCCAGATTTAAAAAAAACTGTCATTGTGCTAGGGAAGGTTGGAACAGAAAAGTAGCATTTCAATTAATTTTACTGCTTAAGTGTTTTGAGTTATGGAGTCACCAAATATATCAAACTCATACCTCAAGACACCACTGCATTAAAACTTGATTATCATGTTATTCTGATAGCATTTCCCCACATTTACTGAGGCACTGCAATATTTCATTGGAGAATATTTATCATTCAGGGAAATTGGACGAGTTATCATTAATTTGCCGGAACCCTCTTCGCCCACACTACCATATTCTGCAACAGCTAGCTTCCCTTTAGGCCAGGTTTCAATTTACAGTTTAATTTGGCTCAATGTCTTTTAAAATTGAAAATAACACACTGGCCAAGGGCCATTAGCTATTATACACCAAGTTGCCCAGCTACAAAACAACACTGACAGAAGAATTTTAGCATTGTGCCCATGAAGCTGTCATTTCACGCCTGTTTGCTACAAACAGCTCAAAGTGCCCTGCCATAAATGTGTTAAACTAATAACTTCTGACATATTTTAACACTAACAAAATGAGTAAATTATCCATGTTGATGTTGCACACCATTTACAGCTCAGTGAAATAAAATGGTCGGAACTCTGTCCAATTCAACGTCTTTTACTTTTGTCCCTATTGGTCGAAAGGTGTGGGATATGTTAATTAAGCTTTGACTGATAAAATATTCCCTTGGCCTCTGTGTCTTATTATGACTAACTTCATTGATTGCTGTCCAAGTCCTGCTTCTTTAGTGTCTGATAACGCGGGAAGCGATGGCTAAATGCTTATTAAAAGAAAGCACATGACATGGGAAAAAAACTCAACTTTGGGCTGTAATCAGTGCACCAGATCTATTTTTTTTTGAATAGATAATTAGTTGCAGACTAATTTAAGGCAGACATCTATCACGCTTTTCACAATGAGACAACTTATCAGCTGCTTAACGGACTAAAAGTGGACTCACCTTGTGGAATATGCAAGGCTGGATGAAAAGCATTTCTCCTGACTCACGATTAATTAACCTTAACAGATGAGCAGAGCAAGAGTTAGTAAGGGAAAAAAAAGAAACAGACAAATTTACATCAAAACAGTTATTTAAATGGATTTTTAATTTTTAAAAAAACTTTGTACATGGGTATAAAATGTGGTTGAACATCTATAAAAATGACAGTTATGATACTTGTTGCAAACAATATTTCATAAAAACGGTATTATTACTTTGTTCCTTCATACATTGGTTTCGGTGAGCACCAGAAATCCGAAAGAAATAAAACAAGATATCTGGTATGTACCTTCAGCTTATATCATTAAAAAAAAGTGTGCAGAATTTTAAGCTATGCAATTACGCACTTATTCCAAAAGGTTTGCTTGTTCAAAGTGAAATTGACAACAATCATTCTTGAAACGAAACATGAAAAATGAACACAGTATGCCCAAAAAGTTCCAGGAGAATGTTCCAAAAACACAAACTGGTGATTTGGTGAAACTTTTCAATCCAAGTGTTGATTTCATTTTCACTTCCATGATAAATTTGTTGCACAACTATTTCGCTTTTGATTTATTTAAACCTTTTTTTCATTGCAATGTCCAATTAAGCAGCTTTGGGGAAATACCAATTTGCATAGTGACAAGCAAGATCAAAAAATATGTGGATGCCTAGCCCTTTTGAAAGTAAGTGAATCTTGGTCATTTAAAAAGCACTAGTATGCTACTACAGACTGAATGCTCTGACAGAGAATGTGCAATACACTGTGAACCTGTCCAGGAACTTTTCTGACATACCTTTTTAGTAATAAGTGTCATGACAAAAACTCTTAATTAACCTTGCCAATAACAGTCCATTCCTCACCTAAGAATGCTCGATTTCTCTGTTTTCTTTCCAACTCTATCAATATTTACTTATTTATAGCACTTTTTTGATATATTCGTACCATCGGTGTGGCTAATTTTGACAGCGAAATTGCTGCTAAAATGAAATGTTGCAGTGGAGTTTTATCATGAAAATTTCTTTTTTTTTTTTTTTACATTAATACTGCTAAACTAGGAAACATAGATGTGACCACAGGTTAAAATGCTTATTTGTGTGAAGTGACTTTGCAGCGAGTGGTTAAATGCTGTGAGGACACTAAGTGCACTTTTCGGCTCGGTTCATTCGCGCACTTGAACACATCACCAGTTGAAGAGATGAATTTCGAGTATCTGGACAGATATGACAAAAGGTTTGCAACTATCCTATTCAGGTAAGTCTTTAAAAATGGATGCTGAAATCTTACTTTGGTGTACGGGTACATTAAATTAGCTGTAAAACAACCAATTTAATTAAATCTCACGTTGTTGTTGCTAGGAAAACAACGCATTTACAAGAGTAAATGAGTTAAAGCGTTATGTGACTAAAGGTTTTCGTACATTCATGTAGATATTTCAAGATAAAAAAATAACTATTGCATATTCACATTAGAAAAGTGGTTAAAACTATGTATCATTTTCAAAATGCAATCATTAAGTGCAGAAAGTTTCAGACTTTGTTATGCTAGTCTATCCATCAAACGTGAAAATACCAATCATAACGCTGTTAGGTGTGACAGTATTCGGTGGTAAAGCGGACCCAATTAAATTCTGGTCCTGGTGATAAAGCGTGACAAAGCAGTAATGGGGTTCATTTGTGACCAAAATCAGCAGATTGACTGATATTTCCCTCCTGTGAGAGCAGACGTGGTTTGAAATTGACAGACGGATTGTATAGTTTGTTCTGCGAGGCAGTTAACATGACTTGAAACAACATGATATCGTGAGATATGTCCTGCTATTAACCTCCATTGTTTAGCTTCTGGGTCTACTTCAAACATCGGATTGTGTTTGATATCGACAGACATCGGAATTCTACAACAAAAAGCTTTGATTTTCTTTAGATTTTTTTCAACCTACACAGCTGCGGTCATGCCATTCTTCTGTCTTGGGTTGGTTTGCGGTTGATGTTGCCGGCGTCCACTCTCCTCAGTGTAGATGTACTGTTCTGGATTGGGATCCACAAGGTGCCTAGAGGAATAATTTGCTTTCATATAAAAGTTGCGCTAGCTAGTTGGAATTCAGTGGTTTCATGTCATGCACATGACCTTAGCATAAAATATAAGCCAAGATCTTTGATTTCGATCCTAAAATTGCCCAGCAAAGCAAAGCAATACCTAGACTATAAAAATAGAATACCTGATTTATGATGACTTGACATCAAGGGTGTAGTAATGCATCGCTCTTGACATTTGCAATTATTGGTTAAGAATCAAATCTATCAAATTGATTGAAATGCTTGAAATGTTGAACAAAAAAACTCTTCATTGAAATGTCTGAAAGTCTTGATTAAAATATCTGAAATGTCTTCTCTCCCAAAAGATTCCAGAATGTCAAATTTGCTTCCAATAGTGTTAAATGTGTATTTTATATTCAATTAAGTCATAACCCATGAATCGAGGAGAACTTTGTAATATCAGCAAATACATCGTATTCTCATAAAATATGCATGATTCACCTCTACAGTACACCTTTTCTATAATCCCACACTGTGCACTATTGTAGCATTCTATGATCTGTTTTCCCAGTCATTTCATCTCAAACTATACTATCAAATCATCCGTTAGTAGCTAGAGGCATGCTCACACTCAAACTGAACTTACCTGTAACCTCCTCTGGCAGCAGTTCCACGGGTCATTGTGTCATACCGTGTTCCCCGAAGCGGCGGGGTGGGTGATGGGGGCACATCCTGCCGCAAGGGTCCTCTCTGCTGGGAGCTGAGGGCACCAAACTAGCAGTAAGTAAGCATTGTTATGACAACTCCTAGGACAGTATTTATATTTCCACTCTTGTGGGAAAAATGGTGGCTAGATAAAGAAAATATGAGGTGTATCCAAAAAGTTCCAGGTCTCGTGCGACATACTATTTATTCTAGACATGGACAGCATTAAAATGGATGTGAAAACTTTTCGTTTCATTCAAAATAAACCTTTAAAGACAGCCGGACTGCAACTTTTCAGACACACCTCTTCTGAGTTTGGATCACGCTTTAAGAAGACACTGTTGCATTCAATTACCTTGGCTGGGGGTAAAAACCTGAGTCAACTCCCCGAGGGTCTGCTGGCCGTGAGTAAGGCTGACTAGGGGGGTAGTTGGAGAAAGATGGAGGGGATTGGGAGCTGGGGTTGAGGTAGGATGGGGCCTTGTGGTAACCTTGGGGAGCGCCAATGTAATGACCTGACCAGGGATGCATGGTGTACTCAGCTGGATCCAATGGACCTCGCCTGGAAAACCAAACATGACAAATGATCGATTCAGACAATGCTAATTTATCATTTAACACGTGGGTAGTTCATTTTCAAAGGGGATATTTAAACCATTCCTCCAATGTGTTACTGACACTTCACATGTCAGTGTCTTAAAAGTTGTGCGTGACCTTAGCGGTTTCACTTTATCCATATTGATAGCTTTTGACCAGTGGAAAGTAAGTGCAATACACAGATGTGGCCATCACGTAGCTAATATAATGGTAAGTTGCAATATCTCAATGTCACTTCATTCCGTAACATGTCGTTATTTCCCCAAGACATGATACGGAATTTGGTGACAGGTTAATGTGCATCAGATGTTCAGTACGATTTGTTTTAAGAGTTAAGAGTTTTATGACCACATCTGCCAGAAGCTATGACAGATCAATCTTGAAAGTCAACCCGGTACCCATATCAGTGAGCCAGACCGTCCGTCTCTTATTGTTTGGCCTGACAAAGATGAAGTCAGTAGAGATAAGAGTGGGGCAAAGGACAAGCTAGATAGGCAGATGTAAGAAAACGGTGTACCAAGAGGAGCTTCATGCATTTAAAACAAATGACTGCAGTAAACATGGGAAGCAAACTGGTACAATATGATGGATTTTTAATGTGTCTCATATCTATATGTATAAGAAAAGGAAAAACAAAAGAACACCAGAAAAACATTGCTGTTCCAGACTTCTCTAAAAGGTTACTTTCAGATTTCATAATAATTCATAGTATTTGGCTGACAGGTATAAAACTAATTAGTTGTTAAGTCTTTCAGTCTTATGAGAGAGGCGATATTAGTAATGGAGTGGAAATCCAGTCAAAATCTGTAGGGAATCAATTGTAAATCAGTGGCAAGTTTGGAATTCTCCCTCAAGGAATCACGTCACGACTGCACAGCAGCTGGGGATTATGGGGCAATAATGAGAGTGGAAGCCATTACTGGGTGGTATTTACACACATGCATGCATCCAACCACATGCATACACACAATTGTTGCAGCCATAAAACGCCAGCACATATAGAGTACGTACGTCAAGAAACCGCAAATTAAACTTTCCAAGTCACACCCTCCAACCCAAAATAATCAGTGAATGACGTGCTTGTGGGAAAAGCGGTAGAACACAGCATCCACATTTAACTCATTAACGACGATGGACGTCAAACGGAATGGACGACTCTTGCCGTCACTGGAAGCTGATGTGTCACCCATTAAATAATTTGTCAGTTATTGAACACAAAGGGTGAAATACCAAAACCAGATGCAGAGTAGGGGGGAAATATTAGTTGTAAAGTTGAAAGGATAATTGGTAACACAGCCCTCTAAGCCAAGGACTCAGACAGTGTTTTGGAGTAACGTGAGACGTTCTAGTTCTGAGGGATTTCAGGTTTGCAATGGATTTGGGAGTAAACACAGTAGATGTTATATCACTTCCTGACCAGCCTTTCTCGTTCACTCACTCGCACGCAGGTACACTTTCACGTACCTTTGTAAAAGTGCTTCCTACAGCGTAAAGACATGGGTGCTTATACACAAACAAGTTTGTAAAGATAATTTTGTGAATGTTGCACTAAGCCTGGTTTGCAGAAAAAAACTCAAATCGAAATTTACCCTTCTCCACTAAAAAAATATCACAACCAGGCCCCAAGCAATATGTAAGAGGGGAAACAAGTGAGAGGGAATAATGAGGTAAAGAGTAAAGGTAAAAATAAAAAAAAACTTGCTGTTCTGTGATTATTTCGTATAAACATACTCGTGTGAAAATGACACAGCAGTTCACTTTCCTAATGTGCGACTCATGTGTTTTAATCCCAAAGGCAGCACAGGGCAAACAACATAGCGATAAAAATCTACTTCCCCCGTTATCTGTTGTGCATCACTGTTACGTTTAATACAACATAAATCCCTTTACAGCGTAGTCTTTGAGGAAAAACTATGCGCATACGGAATGCAATTTCAAGCGTAATAGCATTTTTTCCTTCTTTGGGTGGACTGGGCAGAACACATTGCGGAGAGAAGAGGCTTTCAGTAAGATTGGCAGTTGCCTTTGTTGACTAAACTAAACCACGCTAAGCTGCTCCGTGAAAAACCTGGCCAGGTAAGGAATTAGGAATCTTGGGACTGTATGTGTGAGTTGTGACAAAAGCTAATCTGGGCGAATAAAAAAAACCTTAGGAGTGACACCTGAAGCAGCAGAGATAGGCAGAAGCCAAATAAGACATTAATCTATTTTGCTACTTATGGTTAAGTGATTGCACACCCAGTGTGTTTGTGTGAGATGGTCTCTTGTTAGTTCAGCTGCCAGGGAGATTTGTGTTGGTGCTTGGGTGCTGGAGGCCCTTAAACCTGCCTTGATCCTTGACCCCGCCAAGTCACACGATACTCCATTAGCTCCTAACTAACACTTATTTGGGTCAAAGTCTAGAGAATATTATCAAGAAGAAATTAGGAACATACCAAATGTGTGGAAATATTGAGCAATGTGTAAGCGAAGACTAACAAACAGTTGGTCACCAAAACCTTGGAAAAAGATTGGAAAACTGCCTGAGATGACAGTTTCCAGATGAACAGAAAAGTTTGAGGATTTAAAGGACGAACAAAAATATCTCAAAGCACAAATTTGAAAAAGGAGTTGGGCCAGATCATTGTTTGGGTTAGGTCTGCAAACAAGGGCTGCTAGCTTTAATCGATAATTATTTGACGGACAAATGAATCGATAGCTGGTGAAAGTGACAAATTGTAAAGGCCCCCTTTTTGAGGCTCCGAAAAAATATATATATACATATTTAATTTTAAATGTTAGTTTTTTTTAATTAAAAAAAAAAACAAGATAACAATTTTGTATTAGTATTTTCCAAAGGAAGAAAACAATTACTACTTTTTCTATTTCTGAAATTTTCAGCTACATTTATTGCTCTTTATTTGCATTTTTTGGTTGAAAAACAATCATAAAACAATAAAAATCATATTTATCAAAAAAAATATTTCAAATTTAAAAAATTAACATATTATAAACATACTATCTGATTTCTGTAATCCTCAATCTTTCATTGAGAACTACCGAAATGTCTCAGTGAAAAAAGATGTCAGGAAACATGTTTTTTTTCGTGGGCCACACAAATGTGGCGAGGTGAAAGATAAAACTTGAAAAAAATCCACTTAAATAAAGGTTGAGTAAATACAGCTGGTGAAAGGAGGAGCATGGGCTTAAAGTTCGGCCATGCTGAAGGTCAATCTCCTCAGACGGTCAATTGAAGTTTAAATGTAGAAAAAGAAAAACACACTTGAAGGGCCTTCTATCCGTCTTTGTCAATAAAGCTCTGTCAAATATGATTAATTCACCAAGAAATTATGAATCACAAAGTGGTCTGTCCAGGAAGCTAACATGATTACATTCCCCAGTGAATGCTAGAGTGTGCACACGCTGGTATCGAGTTTACGTATGTGCACTTGTGAGAGTGCGAGGTGGACTGTATAGGGGGGAAACTGCAAAAAGAATACAGTCCACAGTGAATGAATACAAAATGTATTCCATGAAAGAAAGAAAAGGGAGAAGGGCAGGGGACAAACCTATTATAGGAAAGAGAGAGGAAGCGGAATGAGGGCCTTCCAGATGGTCGGGGACCGTTGCCTCGGAAACACAGAAGAGGGCAGAACAATAGAGATTTGGAGTGCTGGTTCACAAAACATCATAATACTGCAATGCCAGTTGGAAAATGTTTGTCAAAGCTTCGGCCAAAAAATACTCAACGGTACCTCATTAAGTCGCATAGATAAATTCAAATGAGTTCTTAAAAAGATGAAAATTGTTTAAAATATGTCCCTCACATGTGGTTGTCAGTGAATGATCATGTTTCGTTGTTACTGACAACGATAGACATTCAATTTATTTGAACTGGCTGAAGCTGGCAGCCAACGACTTAATTTAACACATCATAAGGTTTTATTATTTGGGGAAAAAAAGTCACATTAGAAGCTATGTTAGTTGCCTGAGAACTGTAATACTCAGCAGTCATTCTCGAGTCATGCACAAACAAAGTTGCTCTAAAAATGTTTTTTTCATTGATCAAACAGTCATTTTGGCATACTCCACCTTATAAGTTTCAGACTACGAACATCAACAGCCTTCCTACTGTTGTAACGGCAGGCTGCGAATGAGTGACAGTGATTGAGCTCCAATCCATTTGGTAGAAAGGAAGACAAAATCATTTCGGATTTTTTTTGCTACTGCAGGATTTGCTCCATTAACGCATTGACGGTGACACACAAATCCTAGCTGTTTTTACTTTGACCACACACACTACCTTTGGCATATTACCACTTACAAACTAAGGAACTACTTCAAAAGCCTTCTGTCTGATCCAACGACTAATGTTATTTCATAAATGTACTCACTCGTTGCCATTGGCGCAAATAGACATATCCATTTACCCCAGGATAAGTGCTGCAAAAAAAATCTTGCATTTGAAAGTGGAAAGAATAACAACCAGCCAAGCAAGCTGCAGTATAATTTAACGTACTTCATTCTGTCTCTCTGGTCCCAAACAATAACACCACAAGATCCATATTTTCACCCTTGAGTATCACAGATAGGGGTCCCCATTATGATAATTGTCTAAATTGGTCACATCCAACGTAGACACAAATTGTGTTAAAAGCTAAATAAACCCAACAGATATTTGAGTCTGTAACAGCTGTAATATAATCATATTAGCTTGACTTGGTAAGTATCGGTACTGGTTTAGGTCATGTAGGCCCAGTAGGTTTAATTGGTTGTATTTGAGCTTGAAAGTATCATACCTAACCACTTAGACTGTATAGTTGGTGACTTCCTGAAACATCACAAGATCCATGACCGGTACTACATACAATGAAACTACCTCAATTATTTCACATCTTGAGCCAATGAAGGTCCCGTAATGTTTTCAAGCTGGGGTATTGTGCTTGAAGCGTGATGTCTTTATAAATATTATTTGTAAAATTACAACACCAAAAAATAGAGCGGCTGGTAATTTGGTACATGAATAGTTTTGAAATAGTGCGGGCAGAGGTTAAGGAAGAACCTTGAAAACCAGGTGAGGTTCTCAACAAGGCAGACATTGACAGAGGCAAAGTCATTCACTCAGCGCTTGGCAAATTTATCACGGTAAGTCAAAAGAAGAAATTAATGAGGATAAACGATTTAATATTATTTTGGAGATTTATATCGTCAACTTTCACAGGACTACGTTCATAATCATTCTCTGGTTCACCTAATTTTGGCAATGAAAAACACTTAAGAGGGAAGGAAGGCTTTTAGCATGTCCTTTATAGCGAACAAATAACAAGGGTCCTGATGAGTCCAGACCCAGTACAAAAGAAAAAAAAAACAGTGGACAATGGTGTGGCCTATGCAGCGGTGGTAAAGTGGTCTGGGAAAATTTCGGGCCTGGTTGGGAGGTCTTGTCAAGAGAGATTGAGAGAGGCAGAAAGAGTGAGGACATTCCATTTCCTTTCTCTGCTAAACACAGGCAAAGAATGCCACCTTTTTTAATCCGCCACGAGGAAAAAGTGTTTGTGATGTTTGAGATGGGGATTTTGTAGCAGAAAGCTCAAAATAGACTAAACAAAAACACAACTAAAAAAGACATAGACAAAGGAGGTCAACAAAACAGCATGCACTTCTCATGAGTAACAATCAAATTATCATTCTAATGAGGAAATGACAGCCTTCCCGGAGACCTGAACGACATGTCTGATTGGTGAGTTAAATCCAATAAGACTGATAACAAGGAAAAATGGGACTGGGTGTTTGGCTAATCTAATTGGGTCAAACCTGCTTTTCAAACAACAGATGGCAATCACCAACAAAAATCATTGGATATAATAAGCACAATAATAATAACTTAGAAAGAAAAATTGAATGTCCTTTGGAAGTTGCACACAACTCAAGGCAACACATAATAAAATCAGTGAATACAGCATTTAACATGTAAAAATCAACTAAGGAAAAGTGCTTATTCATATCCATCACAGCTTGCCATATAGCATAAAATTAAATTATTATTATTACCATTATTATTATTAGTATTATTATCCTCATTATCAGCATTATTATTATTGTTATTATTAATTAATATCCTGGCATTCAAGTGAAATTATTAAACTTGAAATTTTAGGTTCCATCATCTTTTTTTGTTGATTTTGTTATTTTTACAGTGCAGTTCCCTAAGCACTGATATTAGTACCATATCATTGTCACAATTTGCATTCAGATACTTTCTCACTGTCAAACGTTTGCAGGAAAGTATATAGTTTTACATTATTAACATAATGTTATGTAGCATGTGCAAAAGATGTCTTGCACTCATGTTGTTTAAAAAAAATTCCAAGGCCACAGGGAATTGATTCCAAGTCTCGGCATGGCTGATCCACTCGGCAATTGATTTCTACTAAAGATTACTGGGTGATTGGTATCGATTGAGGAAGTCTCCTACTGACACAGCCGTATCTTGCCTTGACTAATGTCTACTGTATCTGTCCTGGTCAAACCACTCCAAATTAGCAAAAGCACCTTGTCCAAGCCTGAAAAGTAATATCCTTGAGCCAGCAAAAAAATAGCTTCACCGAGTATGGGCAAGACAGTAGCCTATGGAAAATATCAAAAGTAGGAGATCCTGGGTCACCATGGTAAGGACAGAAATTCTATGCTGCCCGTAATAAAAGTCAATATAGCAGCAACATGATGTTAAAGCTCTCATGTTCAGGTAGAATCACCACATGTTGATTTAGCTCTATGCTTGTTTACAGTTCAAACTCGCTCTCAACAGGGGACTATTGTTCCAGTATAATGCAGCACTCTTGAGATAAAAGCGGGGACTTGTGAGAAAGTGGTAAAATACAGATAGAAGGTGCGATGTGGAGGAGCGGAGATGGAAGAGTGGTAGGAGGCAAGAAAAAGACAATTGGCAGTGATAAAGACAATTTTGCTATCAGTTTCTTCACTTCTCTTATCAGTTGTACAGAGCTTGCTATAGTACTAAATATTTTCTCTTGTAATTTTTTGGAGACTTATTCATTTGTTATGTCTTGTTTGAAAAAGAAAAAAATATTTATTTGTATTTCCTATTTCAAATATACCGCTATACTTAAATATTTTGCTGGCCTGCCTTTATCTTTGATTACAGCACACATTTGGTGTATTTCGATAAGATTTCCACCTTTGTGGAGGTCCTCATTACATTTAGTGCTTTTCTAGCCACTAAAACCTGAATCTGAAACAGTGTCTTGAATGTGTGAGCGCATGCGTGTCCAATTTCTGCAGGCTTTTCAAAGCGACAGCAAGACCCCCTAACTATCATCACTGTTCGTGGCCCCATCTGCTAAAGTCATCATCAGCGCAGACACTTTGCCTCCCTCGCGCTCACACACATGCGCAGACACACATGGAAGAGGTGTGAAAAAACCATCCCTCAGCATTTTAACTGAGATGGGAACCAGACCATACTTGTTATTTTTGTACTTCTGTCTCCCATTCTGTTACTTGACGTTCTCTTTTTAGAATGCCAGTGAATAGCAGTCTTGTATAACATACCTAAAACTGATACCTAGGTAAATGTACCTATATGTTGTGGGATTGTATCAGAGTACAAATTATCCAGGTATCTACTTGAATATCAAAGTAATTTTCTTGTATTAAATGGAAAGTGAGGCGGCTCAGTGTAAGACGGTTTGGCATATCCGCCTCACAGTTCTGAGATCAAGGGTTCAATCCTTGATTGATTCTGGTTTTTATGTGTGGTTTGTTTGAAATAGCCATGGGAGGCACGCCATCCTTGAAATAGCTAGTCTAAAATTGCCAGCAAGTTCTTCCAAAAATATCAGCCGTCATATAAATCTGTCATTCAATATTGGCAACTAAAACAACAACAAAACTGCATAAGCATGACAGCACAGTGTTAATATTTTATATAGGAAATAAATACTGACTTCAAGTAACACTTTAGAATAAACTCAATGGAAATGAAATACGCTTACATTAAAGTTCGAATAAACATTTCCATTGAGTTAAATGATAAGAAAAGGAAAGGCAAACTTGTCATGAAGAAAGTTGTAACCGTAGACCAGTTGTACTCACTAAATTGACGAAATGATGGCATCTATCTTTAGACAAGGTTTAAAATATTGTTTAGTTGATAGTCTTAAAAAATGAATAGAGATTGAAACATGAAAAAGGAGAAATAAAGATAATTAATGCAAAATGGCAGCAAATAAAGGAAATGATTCACAGATTGGACACTGAGGCTTTGAAGAAGCAAGACTGTGGCTTGAAAACTGAAACCCTAAAAAGTCGTGAGTGACTGATGATGCACAGAGAATATAGTATGTCCACAACTGTGTTTCCCATTAAGAGTAACACGTGTAAATAGTGGGTGAGCAGCTGCAGCCCATCACTTGTCTTCAGCACGACAAACATCTTACTTGGACTTTTAGCCATTCATGATTTTACAACATAACAAAACAAAGCTTAGTGGTAACCCCATGTTGATTCTTGTCTGTAAATTTGGATTTTTTTTCTATTTTGGGAAAAAGAAAACCGAAACCAGGCATACTTTGGAGTTTTGTTTTCTATTTGTTAACAAGGGGAATAAATTGCCTTCTTTTAGTCGACTGAAAAATGGTAAGTGAGAAACAAGCATTTATCCGATGTTCCATTAAGTTTATTTAACACAATACGATCATTATTTTTTTTTCTCCCCCATAGTTCACACCATCAACTGAAAGAAGATTCTCTGCTGCTTCTTATTCTAATTTTCGACTTTTTGTTAACACACAAAAAAACGAACCAGAAATAGGCTTGTTTATCATTGTTTTCTTTTTCCCAAATTCGAAAAATAAACGTCTGCAAGATACACCGGTCAATGTTGAACAGTTTGCAATGTGAAGGTAATAAAATAAAATAAAATTAGTTACCTTGGTAGAGAGGCATACTGACGCTCAACATCTTCATATTGTGGCGCCATTCGATGATCTTGTCCTCTGCTTGGAATCTGCAAAAAAAATCCAGTCAAAACGGATTGGACGCCAATTGCCATCTATGGCAGAGGAATTTGTGTTAAATGGCAAAAATGTCCACGTAAAGATGTGTAATTAGTACGCACTTTTTAGCTTGTACATTTTTGTGTGTGCCTGAGTGATAAGGATGTCATTTCGGCTTGACAAAAGCTGGATTTTAGGGATTTTGCATTGGAGACGACAGAGAAGTTGGAAACAGTAGATAAAGTTACTTTAAATATGTGCATATGTTCACTAAAACTCATACGTGATTAAATTCATGTTTCATTTCCGAATAGAAGGGAAAAAAATCTTCCTCAACAAATCCCAAACTGCAACAGAATACATTTGCGATAATGCCAGTCTATTCAGGAGGGATATTTGAGCATTAGCCTGAAAGACTCCAACCAAACCCAAGACATCACAGAACCCAAAACGTAGAGTAAAACCCATGTAATTGTGTAAATATAACTTATTTTTTTAACACACTGTGGTAAAGGTAAGCAAGGGGTGTCAAAACCCATGGCCCAGGGGCCAGTTACCAGCCGCTACCTCATGCTCTGTGGCCTGATAAAGTAAAACATGGGCACCCACTTCATGTCTTACACTGAAATAAAAATATCAGACTGAAGACTACAGAAGTCAGAGAACACACACATACGCAGACCCACTTATATATACATTTCTAAATAAATATCCATCTACCATTTTTTATCAAGTAAAGTCATTTGTCAAATTCCACACGATTTTTCAACAATGTGTTATGGCGCTCGATTCCTCTGATAATTGATTAGCTATCGCTTGATCGCAGCTCTACTTGGCAGACAAAATGAATGACCCTCGTAGCAAAGCCTAACTAGAATGTAGCCCGCGACCCCTGGTGTGAGGTGATCCAACTGCAACTAACCTTTCTGAAGTAGACATCGCTTTTGCCAGCACAGCTTTCGCCACACAAAACCAAATGCGAGAATAAAGGTTGTTTACACACATTAGAATAAAGAATAATATTACCATAACATCCAAAAGAACCGAACAAAGGGATTGGTGAAGGGCTTGCACGTGTCGTAAAGAGGGAGAAAGACAAAAGATTCGAGCTTTAACGGAAAACTCGCTTCCTCTCCCTTCAACTCACGGTAATATTGTCAACATAAAAGGTTCTGAGCGTGAGATATCACATGCATCCGCTCCACTCTGCATTCAAGGGAATGATGCCAGGAGGGATATAAAACACATTTTCTGGCCGTACTTCCTTTAGAACACCTGTCTTTATAGCTCTAATATCTCAGGTAGACAGACGTGGGATATTAGCGGGGAATAGATATGTGGAGTGAATGAATGAAAGGGTATTAGTTGGAGAAGAAAGGAGAAAAGAGAGATTGCATGAATGAGAAGTAAATGAGCCGGAGCGGTTGAAATACATAGAAGGGATATAATGAAGCCACTGAGCGAGAAGGCAGTGGGAGGAAAGACATGAGAGGTGGATTAGAAAAGGAGGGAGAGGAGAGAATGGGGTGAAGGCAGGCCTGACAGCGTAGCGAGGTGATGGGAACATTAACAAAATGATTGCAACAAGATAGCTCAAGGGTGAGCGAATACGAGAGGGTGGGTGACTACAACGACCAACAGATAGGTGAGGGAGATGATTAAAACCGGCAGTGAGTGATCACGTTTCAGTGCCAGCAATCTTAGGCGAAATGGAATGGACGTCTATCGTCGTCATTGCCAGGAAAGGAGCTGAGAGGTCGGGGGAAATAGAATGAATGCCAAAGTTGAAGTCAGGAAAGTAAAGGTTTGTTTGGGTGGTGTTGGAAAAATGCCAAGCAAGAGAGTAGTTTATTTTACATTCAAAATAAGATTCATTAAGGTCAAGATGACATTTTTTATGCTAGTGGAGTATAGTAAATATATATCGTATAGAAACATCAAGGACAGCGATAGTGGCAAACTATTCGCATTTAGAAAAGGGTTTATCACAAGGAGTTAACAGGTTTTGTAAAAAAAAAAGAATCAGTTTTTTTGAATGCGTTTACATGGCCTTGGATGATTACTGCCAAAAAGCAGATAATGAAAGGGTTATAGGCTCCAAGTAAACATAGCTACAAAGCACATTTACTTTTGAGAACGCTCAGCTACGTAAACGCTAAACACTAAATTACATATATACTACACTTGTTAACTTTCAATACGTTTCTGAATTTGTCTCTGTTTACTTCAAGCTATTTAACACTACCTAATGCACTGAGTTCTGGTGTCCCAGCGTTAAATAATGCCAGGGGATAAACAAACAGCTTCAAGTGTTTCAGAAGGCTTGAACTGATGATCTCCAAAGTAAGCAATTACGACAATTGCTGAAAGTACTAAAGCTGGGCTATATTTATCACCAAAAGCCACAGGGATGGAAGTGAACAGCTATTTTTAAGGAAGACATGTATGCTTTACATATATACCTTGACCCAAAATATGTACTTAAGACAATGTAAAAAGCTTAATACCACCAAGAAACACAGGATCAAGGTATCGTTACTTTTTTTTCATGCTAAACAAACAAAAAACCCATAGATTGAACAAAACTCTATCTCTATAAAATGCGGACCAAAACTAAAAAAACTACTAAAAGAGAGCAACGGTAAGAAGTGTGTGTGGGTATTTCTCCCACCTTCATATTTGTGGTTTGAGCTGCTTTAAAGTCAGTTTAACAGTATGGAGAGGAAAAAACTTGTTTATACCAAAGCACACAGATGGTTGTTTAATGCCAAAGTAAAGGGCAAGTAAACAAAAACACATACCCGTAATGAATGTACTTTATTTAGTTGGCAATGTAAAGATCCAGTAGATGTGGATTTTATAATAGCGCGTATTATTAGCAACATTAATCAGGCCACAGTGAAGTAAAGAGTCTACCTATTCTAGTTAAGAAAATATAACGGCCATGATTGGCAGGGGAAGGGTTCAACATCCAAATCCATTGACATCATCAGTGCAGGTCAAACAGCACATTTTGGAAACTGTGCTTCAATTTGCCAGATACTATCGAAACCATGTCCAAAGGTTTTTATACAGACAATCTTTTTGCACATAATCAGACCTCAGTGTGACCCCGTGAAGCACAAATGCAGGGTTGCAGACAACCTCAATGAATCCTACTAGGAGGCTCCCAATTATTCATGATATGCTACTACTCTGTGAATTATTCATACTCTGGCCAAAATTGGAATTAAAGTGAATTTGTATCTAATGCCTGGGATAATGCCAGAAATACCAGGGCATTCGGTAACGTAAAAGAAATAGCACAAATAAATAGAGGGTAAAAAAGTAGCAATGTAGTTTGATTGGAATTTGAAGTCCGGTCATATTTGGTTAGGAGAAGTCGTTGAATATTTATTCCCGACAGCTGTGTACCAACTACGGGTAACTCTAATAGATCATCAGTAACTAGGAAGTCATTCGTATCGGTTTTGAAAAGAGATATCATAGTACCATATTATACAGAATTTTAAAGGGGTATTAAGTATTCATGTGAGATAAACTTTCATGCAACTGTTAATTTTCAGACCCTCATTATCAATTCCAGACTTTACCATATACAACATATATCCTGTCCGTATGAATGATTTTATTTCTACTGTTACAAGTTCTTCAACTACACAGCTCCACAAAAAAGTCTCCAAAATGCCCTAAAGTAAACAGAAAGCAACGGAGAAATGACCCAAAATGGTTTTGTATTTAATTTAATATAAAGGTTAATTTTGTTTTAATATGTAGTTGTCTGATTTCAAACGATCTCACTCTCTCTCTCTCTCTCTCTCAGCTCTGGAAAGCTAAATAATCCGTTGACATTTCATAGCAGAGTCAGGAAGAAGTCATCAAGACGATGCCATTTCTTTTCTTTCAATGGACTCTGCATTGTATTTCATACTGACAGGCGCATCTCAATTTAAGCTCATTTCTCTCAGTCCAATGCTTAACTGCCTAAGTGAAATAGTCCTCAGAGTGCTACCAAACGCCTTGTCTCAGCATACACACTTAATCAAGGTTTTTATGTTCCTCATGTGAATCATCATATACCGTGGTCCTTGGGTCCACATGCGTGCATCCATTTTAACGAGGAAGGCTAGCTGTGAACAATTGTTTCAGATCATTTGCTGCCAGAATCTTCCTGTCAAAAGGAATTGGACGGCTATCACTGCCAGAAGACAGTGTTATGTTTATTTTTAAACGTGCCATTCCTTATAACATTTTAATCTACAGTATCAGAGTTCCTAAGAAATTGATAGTGTAGGTGGTGTTGCTGCCCATATTTATAGGGCAAAGTATAGTTTGTTGAGTAAAGTTTTGAATACAGAAGTCTCAGCACCTGGCAAAGTGATTGCTGAGTCACTGTTATTGATCAACAAGCCCATGAAATCTCAGCAGACATACACCATTAAGGTCACTTTGCACTATTGAACTGTAAAATCTCACTTAGAGAAATGGCAGGGCGTGGCGGAGAGGCCGGATGGTGAGTAACAACAACAAAAAAATGCATCTCAGATCAACGTAGCAGAAGGAGACTATTAGGGTGAATATTTAATAAGCGAATTGCGTGATTTTTGCTTTGATCTTTAACAATGCTCACCAGGGATGTTTATTCACAAATGTCAAAGCCGCTCGCAAGTAGATGGCCAGGACTTAAAACTGGAGCATGCTTAAATGTCACAGCAGTTAAACTCGTGGTACAATTAAGACTACGAAAGGTCAATTCCTCCAAATGTGTGCAGCCTGGAGAGTCTGCTGAATACAATTAATATAACTGACCAGTGAACAAGATATGACAACTAGAATATTAAATTTCGGGAAAATTTGAGCTGATGCGTTGCACTGCTGGTCAGTAAACTTCTGATGGTCCATTGCTACTAATTTTTCGGCTGGTCACTTTCTATTGATTTAGGGTATTTTTCTGGTAATGCATTTATAGGTTAGTTCCTGTTGATTTCGGGGAATTCCCTATTTCTTACTATTTAGGAGCTACACTCGTCTCATTCTGTTGATTTTATTGTCACTTTTTGGGGCATTCCCATGTAAATTCCAGTTAATTTTGGGTCACTGTTGAATATGCCATTGGAAATAAACGGACAAATTGTAAGTGAATGTGCCCATTGACATTTATTGGGAGGTCAAATTTCAGATAAACTATGATTTAGTGCGTCTTGAGTTTTATTTTTTATGTGAATTACACAAAAACTGTAGGACAAGTAGCACTTAGAAAATGTGAAACTTGAAAAAATGTTGGCACTGGAAGTGAATAAGACTTTTTTAAATTGAAAACCCTCTTTTTGGAAAAGCTGTGCAAGTTACTTTGCAAAGTATCCTCATAAGTATTAATTAATCAAAAAGTGCATAACTCACCCCCTTTACTGTACATAAAAGATATATTCAGTAAGAGTTGGTTATGTTTTTAAATGAATAAATAAAAGCTAAAAATGTGGAGCTCCCAAGTGTGGAGGGAGGAAATAAATGGTAGTTCGAAGGAAGGTAAGGTGATAGCAGAGGAGATAGGATTAGTCTCTGCAAGAAATCCTGTTGAAAAATGAGCACAACACACCATAACTAATACACAGGCAGTAACACGAACTGTATATCTATATACTGACACATAAGTTTAAAGCTCACACACTGGTTTTTCCAAACTATAGTGTTCTCCACAGCTGAGCTTGTCCTTGAAAACGCAAGGTGGGTAGTTGATAAGAGGCGGAAAAGAAAGCCAGTCAGAGGTGATGGTGGAATATATAGCACTATAGAGAGAGGGATCAGCAGAAGAGGTGGAGTTAAAAGTGAGGAAAGATAATTTACTTTTCTCTAAGCTTCCTCCCTGCCACCCAGATAGTATATCCCTGTTCTGCTACCCCCCACTTAGCAATGGGCACCCCTGAATGTGTCCGTCTGTCTGTGACCGCCTGTCTATATCTGTCTGTCTGTCTGTCTGTCTCACCCCAAACTATTCAACTTCAAAAAGTTCCCCTTTGAGGATTACGTGGAACAAAGAGAGGTGAATTCCAAGCAAGAGTGGGGGAACAGACTCAGGTGGGAAGTATGGGAGAGGTAGAAGTTTAAGGGCAGACAATTAAGAGATATACGAATGACGGAAGTGAGGGCTGAAGCAGCAGAAATGGGCGTCTGAGGTTGGAAAAAAAAAACTGTCAGTTCCTATATTCCTAAGGGAGAAAACACTATGGGATTTTTATTTGGGGATTTGGCTGTCATTTTATATTTGCTATCTCGTAGGCAAGATATATTAGAGCCTAAGCACATGTGGAAGAACATGCAGCCGGTACATTTCAGTCCCAAAGAAATTGACACAAAAGAAAATATGGCCATGAAGAGAACCAAAATATAGAACAGATTTTTTTTCACAATATGAGAAGGAGAGCAATTGTCTGGCTTCACTGGATAGAGATGTGGTCACGGTAAGATTTTGGGATATTACCATTGAGTGCCATTTGCTGCAATAGACATCCAAACCATTTTGAGTGAGAGGACTACGAACATCGATTCCTGCCAGAATCCAACAAATTGTATTCGATGTCTATTGTCGCCATTGGAAGTGAAACACTATTACTGAACTACAGACATCCCAAATGAAATAGATTTGAGGTCTATGACTGTCAACAGCAGTGAGTAGTTATTAAATGGCATTTAAATTTTTCCACGTATAGCAATATAACAAATGACGTTGATAGACGAACCAGAGAAAACAAACTGTTTTTACATTGACCATATAGTAGCTTTTGTCAAATTAGCAACTAAAATACAACGTTGAAACTAAGGAAACACACCCCAAATGCAAAAGGCTAAGTCATACTGGGCACATCAAAGGACAAAAACTGTGGACATTGGAGGCAACATTTCATTTTGATCTGGATGACATGCCTTTCAAAAGTGCACTTTTTTCAGTTTGGTATGTGAATGGAGTCCATGACTAAATATTTAAATATATGAACTCCCAAATGCCAGAAGGTCGATGGAAAAGTTCTTCATGCCAACAATTATGAAACATGACTCACATCAGATATTTTTCTGAAAAGGTGTAGGCATAGATTTCTATTTTAATCTGACAATGCATACTCCACAAACCTAACACAAAAAGACCAATCTATTGAACAATTGACAATTTATAGATGGACTGACTTTGATTTCCAGTTCCAGTCCAGGTTCCATGAATTGGTGTAAAGACAAGCAGACAAAAAAAACGTGTGTTGTGGGAACGGACCAGAAATGTAAGCGGAGAACATGATGGGGATTAGAAAGTCTCTGAAAGTCAGTCACTTAATTTCCTGGCTAACCTGGCTATGATTATCTCCTGAGTGGGGAAGGACCGCTTGAAGTCTGGGACCAGAGTAATCCATGGTGACTAACCTCCACCTCTCATTTCCTTTAGATTAACTCACTCGGCTACTTAATTAAATGGTAAAGGTGCACAGAAATTAATTTAAGAACAAGAAAGAAAAAAGTGAGAAGGATTGATTAACTGTGGAGACCCACTATCCAAGAAAATAAAAACAATGAAAACCTAGAACAGATTGCAAACCTGTCCCCAGCTAAACATTTAGGAAAATGCAACAAATGGATTGAATGCATTATTTTTATTTAGGTGGTCTGTGGAGCCTCAAAGTCTACTAATTATTGGAGTAAAATGTAAAACTAAACACATGTTACTTGCTTGGAAACCAATGTTATTACCAAATGCGCTGAACGGGAAAGGCAAACTACATCATAATAGAATCAGCACAAAATAAAAAACTGTGACTTAGGGAAATTCACTTCAGAGTTTGCCTGTTCTAATTTTTTTTGGCGCGTAGTCCCATTTCCTCCAAGTGCCATCCCTTCAATAAAGTGGTGTATGTGGGGTCAACTGGGAATGCTCAAAGCTCCATGCATAATAAGAATAAGTGGTATGGATAATGGCTAGCTAGATGGATGGTCTAGTGTCGAGGCTCCACTATAATTGAGAAAATGTGCCAAAGTAAGGATTGCCAAGTTTTAAAGGAGCTAGCACTTGATAGAAAAGCTAAAATAGAAAAAGGACAGGAGGGAGTGATATCTAGTCAGAACAAATAACAGTTTCTAACTGGGGAGAAAACTCTTCTTTTTTAACTTAATGGATTAAATAGGAGAAATGAGAAATGCATATGTAAATTGTGGAGTGGGAAGACGTCACTTTTTTGGAGAGAAAAAAGTTAAACATAAAAGTTACACACATTCAATATACTCTACATTTTAAGGATGAAAAAGAACTTTTAGAACCACATTTGGGAAAAATGTGTACTCTTGCTGATGCAATATTTTAGGCAGCTAATACTGATTTCGTTACAAGGTTGTGCAGTATCGGGCATTGCCAGAAAACTAGTGCTGTATTGAACATTATCATTGCTATAATGCTGTAAGATGTATACTTTTCGGCAAGCTATAAAATGGTTGAAGAATATTCAGAATTTCTAAGACGTGCTACAAATGCTCTTTAGCCCTTTAATATTTATTCTACACATTCTTACAGCATTGGAAAATGTTAAGAATGCTTGTGTCGTGTTTGTCCTGCTACAGAAACCATATTAAAAGCAAAATATATTTATTTCCCGTAATTTCCATTTTCAAACCTTTTTCAAAAACCTCCAGGGAGCCCCTAGGGTAGTGCTAAAGAGCCGCATGCGTCTCCAGATCCTAGGGTTGTCGACCCCCGGGCTACCTATTGTAGCGGACTGTGTGTAGAGAGTTCAAAATAAACACTCCTTAATAGAAAGGAAATAAATATATACAGTCCGTACACGTACATACACCAATTACAAGCAACTAGTGCTGCCATCAGCCTGACCAGTGTCATGCCACTTGACCAGCCTCTTGGCTAATGCCCTGCTATGCCACCGGCTGGGCCCCAGCTGGCCAATTAGCTCCCCCCTAGTGTGAAGAACAGCCAATGAAAAATCCTTGTGAGATTTCAGTTCATCTGAACCCACAGATGGGCGGCCATAGAATTAAAGTGGGGGGCCGGAAAAAGGGGAGGGCTCTGCTTGAGTGTGAAAGAGAAGGTGAGAAGGACTTGGCTTTAAATCTTGGTCGCTCTTGTGACATCTTCATTGAATTCGCGGTGGGGAGCAAATGTTCCAAAGTCAAAGTTGATTTGAAACTCTGATTGGTAAATATACTGATAATGGAATACTTGTACACAATAGCATTTCTGGCTGCGTATACCAACTAAAACGATTCTGAATAAAATACTTCCTTTGTTTAACATGTCAGAACATGATGAATCATGTCTGCTCCGGCTGGGATCAAGGCCCAACAATCAGTCAAGTAGTCATGGGTCACCGCAGAGCAACTTTGACCTCAAATTTATGAAACATAATTAGAGAGAGTCATACATGTTCAAAAGTGATAACTCATGACATGTGGACTCATTCTTCCTCTGGCAGAATACATGCATGTCCACTGACGTACTTTAAAGTGTGGGACAAAAAAAACGACTGGGTGTTCAGATATGTCAGCTGCATGTTTTCAACCTCTCAGTCAACGTTGTGAGCAATCAGCAGTCAGACCAGCGAGGCACCAGTGCCAGACAGCGAGCTCCGAGTTATTCGCTAATCATATTAACATTCCTCGGCAATAAGACAATCTAACTCTTCTTTTCAGGCCGTCTGTCCAACTCTAACCCCGGACTTTCCAATCACTGACCATTCCACTCTTCTCAGTTATATTAAATTACCAACTCATGCAACTACAAAATAATTCAACTTTAATTTTGTGGTTGCACTATCGAGTTCATGCTCTTAAAAGTTAAAAGTTTATCGACAGGGAACATCTTTAGTTGGCAATATGTAGGCCGTTTTAGATCTATCAAACAATGACTGATGTTATATTGCGTACTAGGAAGAAGTCCTTTGCTGACCCCAAAGATTTAATTGATTTCATGTCTGACCTCTTGCCAGGTCATTCCAAACCTTTCAACCCCTTTATGTGAAGCAGCTTGGAGCGGATTTATATGCATGCTTTGGATTGTTGCCTGACTTAAAAGTGGCTTTTATAATCATTTTTGCTTTCTAGCACATCTGAAACTTGCTTTCTTGGATGTTGATGACTAAAACAGAGTTGCTTTAAAAAATGAACTGTTATGACATTGACCACATTGGAAATCGGGCATATTAGCACTGGCAACAAAGAAACAAAATGAAAGAGAAACAAATAAACTACTTTCCTATTGTTTTTACTGCTATAAAGCTTTTGCCTAAATTAATTAATTGGCTGTCATTGACGATCATAGCCGTCCAATTCGTTTTGACTGGGGAGCCATTCGTCTCTTGCCGTCAATTTTTCTGATACATAATACTGCAATGCCATTCATATCCCAGTCCAAATGAATAGTGTATCGGTATCAATGGCAGTGAATTAGTTAAAAAATGACTACCACTTTTTTGCATATTGGACATTTTTTGATGACTTTTTTATACATTGCAGGAGTCTGGTCTTAAAAAGGGATGTAAACTTTCATTAGTCACTTTAATTAAAAAGGTAGGGCGATGTCACATTGTATTAAAGCAAAACTTGAGCTGAGTTGAACTATTTCTGCAGGCGTCTATGGAATGAGCCACCTGTTTTGGCAAGTCCAGTGCATAGATGGCAGATGTGTGCTTTCAATAAGTCAGATTGATGTCATTCGTGCATTTTTCCCCCTCATGGTTAATGTGTGTTGGTCCGCGGGGATTTCCATCAACCAGCCAGTTTTGCAATTTGTACTGCTCTTGAGCCAAATTATATAGAGACTGCATTTGGCTCGACTACTTTTTTTTTGTATTTTGGATATATATTGCCTTTTGGACACCACTGCTGTAGTCGCAGACATATACGTATCAGTGGAGATTTGGTGTCTATTATTTAAGTGTTAATGGATCCAAATCTCTAACTATGAGTCATCCACTAATTGCTTTAGTCAGTCTTAGCAATGGAACCTTGCAGATTACCTCATAATGCAGGTTTCATGCATGTCTCGGTGTGCATGTGTGTAAGAAAAAGTTATGTGTTTTAGCACTCAGCCTATGGGGACACATTAAGAAATGTGGAGGGGGGAGCAGATGTAAGATTAAAATCCAGACACAAGTGCATCTCTATTATTGACTGGGAAAGGAAAGGATGTACATCTTAGTACTGGGGTGGCTGTGAGTAAGTCCCACAGACAAGTGAATGTGTCTGGGTCCACTGGGTCGGCACTGATCCCATCTTGTCTGCTTTGGGGATTATAACCCCATGACCTCCAGCCAGGCTAAGTATGCATCAAGGCAAATAGACAATTTTTTATGGAAGCCAGTTGAGTGTTGGAAGACTGTTTTAAGTTCAACTAAAATAAAATATAAATATCATTAAGTGGGGAATGAGTTTGATATTTTCAGTGCATTATTGGACACAACCCTTTGCATTTGAATTTCCAATCTCATTTTTTATCTTTTCAACCAACTCCTCTGATTATTGTAGCTGTTCATGACAAATTCCATTCTCTTCAATGAGATTCATCTTATTTCTAAAATCCCAGTGGTCTCGTGCATCTGGGGTATGACTGAAAAAAGAAATTAGGCCATAATCCCTATCAAGGAATAATAACAAGCAGTTGCCATCTCTACTTAGCATGAAATGGAGGTTCGACATGCTCACCAGTCAGACAACATGCAGCGCCATTCAAGACAAGGTACCAAAACTTTTGATTGTTGCTTATTGTTTCAATGTAAAATTGCTATTTTCTATATTGGCCCACCAATCCATAACCATTCTAAGTGCCTAAACACAACCAAGCTGGTGACATGTGGTGACAAACTCTGAACAACCTTTTCTCTGTACTGTAGCTTCTTAGGCCGGCGACATAATACTCTTGTACTCTTTCACCTTGACAAATCCATTATTTTTCTGGCTGGGCTACCTGCTTCTGCTTTCAGACTGCAGGTCATTCAAAGTGCTGCTACTCATCGGGTTTTTAAGAAATCTAAATCAATTCTGACCACTCCCCTTTTATGCTCCCCTCACCATCTTCCAATTTGCACTGATTTAAAGTTCCACTATCACCTCAGGGGGTACTTTACTGAATTTGCAACATTGGACTACACTGAATCACAAACCGTAGTCTTTTTATGCGTAAAAACCAAAGCGCAAAAAACTGTTTGAATCCCATTTGGCTATTGGCCATTATCTGTTTAGTTTCATTCCTATCGGGCCTCCTTTTTAGTTGTTTTGTTTCAGGAAATTCAATTGCTTTATCGGAACAATAGGTAACACGTGTTGTGAAGCAAATTGCTTCAACAAGAAAAACTAACAATCTGAAGGCAGAAGCCTTTGTTTGGCAAACTAAACAAGTCATAGAGAAATGTTACCTGACAGCAGTGTGGGAGGGTAGTTCTTACTGGCATACTTATAATGTACTGTTATTCTAAAAACATGTTTGACTCAACAGCCGAGGTGGAGCTGTGAGGATGTAACAATGATCTTATGTTTGTGCAGCAACAGCTGGATGTGAACAAACAGATCCTTCAGATGCTTCACGCTGTATGCTTGAATCAGAGTGTGTTGTAATTGTACATTTACACACATTCTTGAAATTAATTAAAAAAACATAGCCATAAAAATGACAAACTCCAATTCACACTGCTTATCACAGTTGAATATTGCATTGTATTATAAAGTATAGTTAATGCACCCTTTAATTGAGAACCAAAAGTATGAAAATGAATCTTACCCTGTCCTTTTCATGCCCTAGTCGGCGAGGTTCCAGTTCTTCATATGTGGGCACCATTCCGTCTCTCTTTGCAATTTGGTATTCTTTTCTCAGCTGCTGGATTCGGTCCATGTTGCTGCAAATGCAAAGGAAACACAAACTATTGCAACAGTAATAGTGTATTGTTTTTTGAAGGTGTCTTTCTGGATAAGGTAGATTAACAAGGGTCACTGAGGTAACTAAAAATCAGGAGTGATAATTCTTAGATGGAGGTCTAGAGGACATGTTTGCAAAGTAATTCCCATGTTGACCTTGAGGAACACCAGTAGTCACAGAAAAAGACTGGAATTTGAAAGAAGTTGATAGAACTGAGTGGCCAACTTGTTGGCCAGGTTGGAGAGGATCTCTACATGGCTACTGAAAATAAAAAAATTAAGGAAGGCCAGCAACGAAAACTGATGGTTGTACCAAGTTACCTGACTGGCCATAGTGACTGCAAAGCTAGATGGCGCTTACTCTTAACCGACGACTTAAAAAAATAAATGTGGACCAAGATAACATCTTTTAAATTGCAAGATTTCAGTTTTTAAGATCGGCTAAACCTTCTTACTAATGACATTTCTCTCTCTTGCAGAGCTAGATAAATTCTTTGCTCTGGGCAGATACCACCAATAATAATTCTATAAATGTTTAAAATGAGTGGCAAAACATGCTATGTTAACGCTGATATGAATATTTCAAAAATGTGCTCCATTAGTAATGGTATAAAAATTATAGATCAGCAGTATGATATTAAATAAGAAATGTGTCATTAAGAGCTATAAATATTTATGGGCTTATGATAAATAAGCCTCATTTAATGATACACATTCAAAATCTGTTAAAGATGAAATAATCGGGGAAGTGGTTCAGCTTAGATAAATGGTAAATCATAAATATTGATATACTGGATAATATCTGCCAAATCCTAAAATCTAAACATATCAAGAAGCACTATTCATTTAATAGTTAATCCCTGGTGTAGCAAAATTGAAATATAAAAGGTATAGCAAACCATATTTTGATGGCACCTGAACCAATTCAATTTCAAAAAGAAATAAAAACAAAATAAGATGTGCCTTTACAATAGGGGGTTTAGTTTGTATTGTCCCAGGCAACAAGTAAAATTGATCATTAAATTTGGGATAGAAGGATGAGCTTAACAAGAACAATAATTGTATTACTTCTCATTTGATGCATCTTGCATCACTTTTTCATATTGATTATTTGTAGAACATTTAGGCATGCAAAATAGCCTTAACTATAAAACTTCTCTTTTTCTGAGGCTACACCAGTATTACACCCCCCTTCACACAGACACACACATTCACTCAAACACAATACATGGAATGAAACAACTGGGCCAAAGTGTGCAGAAGTGGTGCAAAATGTCTTGACACCTTGTTTTTTTTTTTAAAAATAAGAAGTGCACAATAATAGGTAACAAAAATACTTGCAAAATCACAACAATTTTAGACAAAAATGTAAAGCTTCCCATTTCAGTGAGGAGTTCATGCGTATGATTTGCTTTTAAGAGTCAGTTTTGGCCCCCAGCCTTGAGTTTGACACCTGTGTTCTATCCTTTTCATACAATCCATCTTCTTGTCCCTCCCAGCCCTCTTAATCTCTTTATCATCTTTTTATCTCCATCGTCTGTGCGGCGGCTCCACCTCATCTCATCCTAAATCATTTTTGTCTCCCGAACCTCCCAAGCTTGTGTTGCGTTCTAATTAGCTGACATCTTCACTAATGAAGTTTGACAACAAAAGATGACCAAAGATGGCAGGTGGGTCAAAAAGGAAAAGCACTGAAGGAAATAAATGTGTGTAGCAAAGAAAGACACTTTGTACAGTGTAATTGCATCATGAGGTTGGTACTCAAACTCATACAGGTTGTGCCAGGGCTCACTTTTGTCTTCAGGCTAACCGGAAGCGACACACGTTTTAAAAATCCACCTGACAGAATATGACACCGCGCCTTTTGCAGTAGCGCATAAGCATGGAGAGTAATTACGCTTCTGTCGACTGCCGTGACATCAATCGGACTGGCTGTCTAAATGCCTGCACGTGCTACACTCAGTGGTAGAAAAGGCTGGCGTCCTGTCTACACAGTGATCCGGATGTCTTTTTAAACAGATTGAAAATTATACATCATTTAGGCATAGCTTCTGTATGCAAATGAGATGCTGCACGTGGTCAGGTGCCTGACATGAACATTTCATAGGTAAGCCAGTCTGTTTACTTCACCTTTTACTTGACAGAAGGCTTATTTGCTCAATATGTCTAACAATATAAGTACACAAAAAAGAGTATTGTCCATTCATGTTTCTTTAACATGTAATGCAAATTTACGATAAGAACTTACGGAGAGTAATAATGCTGCCTTATAGATAGGTGGTCATTGTAAAATAAATCTCCGCCACTGACTTTTCCATAAAAGGACATTACGTTTTCTGCTTCCAAACCAATTGAGCTTAACTTGTTGATGGCTACACTGACTCATCATGTCTTCCAAGTACTGCAGGATTTTGAAAAAGTCGAAAGATGCCCTTGATGACGACAGATTTCTGGAGTTAAAACCAATGTCACGCATGACTTCAGATAAGACCTAAGCGTAACACACGAGTGCCTAGTACAAAAGATCAAAGGGTTAGCTGACGGATTGCTCATCCCCAAATATTTGACTTTTCCTTAAGGAATTTAAAAATATATATTTTTTAAGAATTCATTCCAAAACAACAACCCGTTTTATTATTGATGCTAAGAAACAAAAGGGCTGAAATAGACCAAAAAGCCACTTGAGATGACTAAAAACATTTATAGTTGAATAGTATCATTATTTGGTGGCCCGACGACTGAGTGGTTAGCGTGTCGGCCTAACAGTTTTGGGGTCCTGGGTTCGAATCCAGGTCGGTTCTCCTGTGTGGAGTTTGCATGTTCTCCCTGGGCCTGCGTGGGTTTTCTCTGGGTACTCTGGTTTCCTCCCACATTCCAAAAATATGCATGGTAGGCTGGTTGGACACTCTAAATTGCCCCTCGGTATGAGTGTGAGTGAATGGTTGTCTGAAACAAACTTTTAAATTATTAAAAACAATATTTTATCTTTGAATCATATCTTTCTTGTAGTAAAGGTTAAGCCAAACCCAGGATGTTTCATTTAATATATGTAATATCCTTTTAAAGAATATGCCAATTGATTTATTTTCCTGCAAAAAAAATGGTTCATATTGGTAAAAAACTTCAAATTGATTGGTCCCTACTTACAAGTTTTCCGTCCGGTGTTTGTCCCTGAGTGCTTCTGTGCCATTTCGAAATGAATGATGTGTCCTTCTACTGCCAGTGTGTGCTTTCACAATGTAAAAATCCGATGTTCAATTGCGGGCGGATGTCCTTTGCATGAAATGTATTTTTCAATGTGTACTACTTGTTCAAATAGAGGGGAGAAACATAAATGAGAGGAAGCGAGTGGACCAGGGTGAAGAGAGGCCTAGAAAGGCTTCATTGAAGGAAGGAGAGCAAGAGAGAGGAAAGGATGGTAGATGAGTGCCTCTTGAGAGCTTTCTCTATTAGCCAGCCTGAATCATTCACTTTGAGTCCAGGAAAACACAAATGCAGGCTTTTTTCAAAAATGTCCTTCCATCATCGCTTGCTCCCCGACCTCTTCTCATTCCCCTCTTTTATTCCCCTGTACATTCACTGCACCTTGCATCTCAATTTACTTCATCCTCCATTTTTCTCTACTTTTGCATCTCTCTTTTCCCTCTACTTTGCTCCTTTAGCCCTCAACACTCAATGACCGCAATATCCACATCTCTGGAATAATCACAAAACATACAGGTTAATTTCCCTTCCCCACGGTATCCATCACCAGTTGCTACTGCTTATTTACTATTATTGCTCCACAGCCAAAGTTGGGGAAAAACTGGGCATTTTTTGAATGAATTATGGTTGTGATTAACTAATTGAATGCCATCAACGTTTCTAGACGTCCAAACCATTTATAGCGGACGAGACAAATATTTGTCCCTCCCAGTCCAAATGGAATGGATGAGTCGCATCGTCAATGGCACTGAAAGTGGACCAATCATAGCCAGTCCTTCTAGTTTAAATCATTGGATGTCAATGTTGTCAATTGTCAGACAATGGTTTAATGCCATGGAACATATTTTGTTACAAGCCTAACCCTACTTCATACAGCTGTAGTAAGGTATTCAAAATAGACACAGATCATTCATGAAAGCCATAAAAAACATTTAAACATCAATTTTTCATTTCGTTTTGAACCCTTGGTCTCAAAACTGAGAGGCCAACATGCTAACCTATCTTCTACCATGCTGCCTAAATAAACATAAACACAAGACAAATACATTCCTCAATCAATGAAACGATAATTTAAACGTTAATAAATGAACAAAATAACAAATGCAGTATATTGATGTACTAACGCACCTTACCAGGTGTGTTATGTATTCAAATCGACTCATCGACGTGTGCGCCTTACAGTCCAAAAATCACGATAAATGGAAGACATTTTATGACTTATTATTTGTGATTAAACCATTATTTGGCAATATCCCTGCTACCAGTCAGAGGAAAACTATTTTCCATATTCAATTTGAAGAAAACAGCGATCCAATCAGAGCAATACTCAGTACATAATGAATGAGAGTCAGAATAGCATTCTTGGCTTTTACAATTGAAAATATCTCGCAGATCCAATAAAAGGACATGAAATATTTAAAACAAAAAATAATAAAAATATGGTATAGGATCTTTGAAGTCATAAATGTTCCCCCAAGAGTCATTTTTACATTCTTTATGAAGCTCTAAACACAACTTGTCCCTTTCCTGTCCTCAAAATGTCATCACTCACTGTCTTTGTCTCTAACCCTCTGTATTTGGTGGCTTTTTTATGCTTTTTAGAATAAATTCCTCTTTTCCCTGGCACTTCCTTTAGCCCCAAAACATTCATTCTAGCTCTTTCTTCTCTATAACTATTTTCTGCTTCATCTTCTCTCTGTTTTCTTTTCTTTAACTTCCCTACGCTTTATTCCTAATCCTACTTGACCTTCCATTTGGCCTCCTTTTACTTTCAAGACACTTCAAATCCCTCTTCTTGCTCATACTCACCATGGTCCTTGAACCTCCTTAGCGCTCACATTTTTCAACTAAGAAAAATGCATCTGGATTTTCTCATGCATTTCAATAAGTAATCAAGGGGTTGTATCCCTGTGGAATGTAAATATTAAAAGATACTACCATATTTCCCAGAATAGAGAGTTGATACAGTCCAAAATGACTCGTGACGGCAAAAAATAAATGAAAATGCTCGTATAAGGCGCAACACAATAGTATATATTTCTAACTAACATTTAAGAATAATTAAATTTCGATGTTTTGACATTATATACCATATTTTCTTGCATATTGACCCCCTCCTCAATGTGTTACTTTGAATGATCATCTGCTGGATTGCACATTCCGAAAGGGTGTTGCCTGCACGTGGATGAATTAAAAAAGGAAGTCACATGACCAGTATTACAAGGAATTGTGTCCGAGTCTCTGGATGCAATAATAGAATGAGATACACATTACGAAGGTATCAAAGCTATTCATACTCTTAGTTCAAATGGAGTGCAAATCCATTGACATTAATGGCACTCAAACATGATCAGTAATAAGCGGTGCAAACAATTTCTAGAGAAACTGAAATATCAAAATTGAACTTTTATTGTTCTTGACAATAATTTGCGATTGATCATTCTTGTGCACGTGCAAAAATAACACCTTCCTTCAAACTCACTTCACTCTCTTCTCTTCAGAGTGATTGCATTCTAATTGGTCAAGGGCCAGAGGTTGTTGTCGTTGTTATGGTAACCTGGGAGCACTTTGGATGGGCTAGTGGTGATGATTGTAGTGGAGGGGTGGCCAACATCCACTCAAGACTGTAGGGAGCATTAGACCAAGCTTTGTCAGTCACTTCAGAGAAATTGAGGGTTTTTGACAGCTCCACCTGACTATGTAACTGCACAAAACAATGAGGGCAAAATAATGCACAATCCAGTTCAAATCTTTTTCAAGGGCAAAATATATATTGCTTGTGTTGAATTTTCCTCGCACATTCAAGCCCCCGTCTTGCTCCTTTTTGCCTCCTGGAGTCTCAAATCAAGTGCAATTGCAGGTGTTTATTTTTCTATTATTGCAATTCTGTGTTTAATAGGTTTACCAAATGTGCCAGCATTAAACACTGTGCCCTTTTCAGTAATATATTTTGGAATAGTTAGAAGTAAACAATGTGATGTATTTCTGCTGTGTGGTTTAAATGAATCCCCTCGGAAAGCACAGTTGCAGAGGACAAACAAAGAAATTATGGACGTTGAAAAAAAAAAATCTAACTAGGGCTTATTCTAAGATACTCGTATCCCTCCAGGTTCTGACAAGCAGGTGTCTGACTGGAGTGTGTTGGTCTGGGATGACATTTGCATGACTTGAAAAACTAGGCTTGTCATCGTTGAAAGCAATTTTAGCGTAAAGACAAGGAAGGATATTCAGATGAGTTTGTACAACCAGTGGCAGACTTAAATGTGCGCATTCTGGGAACAAACGCCACCCTTCACATTATGACATCGCTTGACCCCACAAAAGGGTGTTCATCTGAGACTCTATTCAGTTTAACAACAAAGAAAAAGCAACCTGTCATGCATTCTACCCTACTCCCCATAACACCATCAGCATTCAGGAGCTGTGTTTTATAAAGTGTCCTACTATTAAAGTGACACTCCTAAGGTTCCTGAATACGTGACATAATAACAAAAGGTATAGTCAGCCTTACCTGTCACTGGATGTTGCAGATCCAGGGGCGAGAGCAGTCCCAGCTCCTTTGGGTTTGTTGACCTTTGCATAGAGCCTATCAAACTGGTCTTCTGGTACAACTCCTGGGTCATAACTCCGATTGTCTTGCCCAGAAAAGGTCGCTGGAGCCGGGGGAGAAGGTGTCCTGATATGGCCATGCTGTACTGTATTATGTGGAGAGGACTGAAGCAGTGGTACAGGTGGGGATATCATATCACGATCTTTAAAGGATTGTATTCGGGCATATTGGGGATCCGTGTCATCGTCCTCCACATTTTCAAATATGGATCTGCTAAATTGATCATTTAGTAGTTCAGGATGTCTCGCCTCAAGTCTAGTGAATGCAAAAAAATGTAGTTAAACATTTTTTTTGAAAAAACATAAATGATATAATAAATATTCCGAACCTCTCACGCTCTTCTTTCATCCTTTCAAATTCTAGGTCACTGAGTGGATCTGACTTCTGACGCTGCAAAACTGTCTTGGCCTCCTTCTTGTCCTCTTTTTTCTTTCCAAATCTGAGCAAATCACAGTCATGTTAAAAAAGATAGGGATAAGAAATATGAAAATTGAACTATCAAGGGGAACTTGGCAGAAAATGTTAAACTTTTAACTCAATGGCTCACACCCAAATTTGCTGGTGAACTACGTTTGATTGATTAATTCAGCAACACTAAAACTAAGGAAACACATCAGCAACCTTCAAACTGTTCTAAAGACTGTTCATTTATAAATCAACTCATTGCCTGCCACTGACCGTGATAGATGTCCAATAAATTATAACTTTTGGGCGATGTTAAAGCAAAACACTAGTGTGAAATGCTACATGTGTGTGATTTTCTTCAAAAGCAAAGAACATTCCCACAGTGTTCCTTAGAGACACACGAGATCTGCCATACCACTACTAAGTCCAACAATGCTCACAAGGAATATGACAGAACCACAGCCGCAAAGACTGACAGGCAGCCAGTTGGATGAACGCAAAAGCTCCTGCTATGTCATTAGTGGGAACAGAAGGATGACTTGTGAATATTCATGACCTCACACTAAATTCTTTACCACCACTCATTTGCATGTGAGGACAATTTAATCACAATTATCTACACAGGTTATTAGAGTACCATCTGTGTTAGAAATGGTTTGTGCTTGTAGGGGAAAAAGTAATTTGCTGGGTCTGACTTGTGACCACAAAAAAATAAAAAAATAAAAATGCTGTGAGTTCTATCGACTTACTTTAATAGTTGATTTGTTCATAAGCAATAAAGTGCCAGGATGTGCATTGTACATGTTTTCAATTTCGCAGCAATACCAAATGTAGTTAAAAGGATTAGTCCATCACACTGTTCCTACACAACTCCCTCCAAGGTGTTTCTATAATTGAACCACATTATAGTGCATTAAAACTGTAATAATTCCAAGTGTCTTGGGAAATTTACTGTATACAGCATCAGAGCTCCACCGACTGCCTGAACCCAAATTTGCCTTTATTTTATTTTTAATTAATTTGCCATCGGCAGGAACATTTCCTTAATTTACATGATCGTGTATGATGGTAATGTTTGTGTTTGATAGTGTGGTTGCTGGAAATGGAGTGAAAGCCTGTTTGGATATCAAAGTCTTAGCACACAGATGGGGATTACTAAAATAGTGAGACTGGGAATTTACTAAACCTTGATGGATTTTTGTTGACCCAGCAGACATGGGATCTCTGCTTACTGAAGGTCAGAAATATGAGCCAACAGAAGGGGAGAGATAAATATTTTTATTTTTGACTGCCACTAATAATAATAATAATCGGACATAGGCCATGTCGTCATTACCACAACACAAAAAAGCCTACTTGTCTCCAACTTTGGTCACTGCCAACCCTCCCAAAAGATTGTCCCTCACCACCAATCACCTATCACTCAACTTTCAAGTCTCTATTATTTTTATTCTACTGGTCTCTCCCATTGCCTCACCTCCCTCCGCCGACCCTTGAGCAGATCACTGATTGACATTGTGCCACCGTGACAAACAAATGAATGCAGCCAGCAAACACACACGCATGTGCCCAGAGACACACTCACATCTGATTGGCAGGCATGACAACAGTCAGTGACACGCCAATGACTCTCTGTCACATTATTTGATTGGCAGCTCGGGTGTCCATCCACCCATTTCGAGCCTGTTCCCACTAATTATAAAACAAAAGCAAGAGTCTGGTCAGAAGAGATTGGCATTTTTGCCTGATAAATCAAGAGGCAGCTACGGAACAGAATAATTATCTTCACACTTTAAAAATGTGAACTCCTAAAGTCATTCCGGTTGAAAGGCTGCATTCGAGGCATCAAATTGTTGTGTGCAAATCTTCAATGAAATCCCACTGGTAAAATTTGAACTGCTATTAAACTACAGCAATGGTTCTTATCATGTGTTATGAGTACCATCTGCATTCTGACTTGATGTTTTCTATACCTCTACATGTAACTCATAGCTCCTGTGACCCATACTCACAGCCCAAGAAATAAAGTGTACCCATAGTAGAAGTCAGAGAAAGCAACAGGATGAATATTTTCACCAGCCAGTCTCACTGACAAGCAAACAACAACTAAGCTGCCCGTAAGGAGCGCACCTCAAGCTCAAAATGGAGGGAGCCAGTATTAATGGGCCCCACTGTTATGACAGGATAATAGTCTCATGGATGGAACATTTTAAGTCTACCAGAGGTGTCACATTTGGACCAGCTGGCGCAAGCAGTGCGTGAGGAAGGAGCGAAAGAAGGCACTGTGAGCACAGCTGCAGAACATTAGCGGGGTACGCACACCACATACGCACAACAGTGATTCACGGTGACCATCAGCCAACGACGTGGCCACCATCTGACTCTGTGACCAATCGCAATGTGAATAATCATGATCTTTGCTATGCATATTCTTTCCAATGTATTTTTTACCATTATTAGTCTTAATTCCGATTCCTCATTCTTCTCCACTCACACACAAGTGACTGTTAGATCTGATTGGCAGATGGCAGCAGTCTAGTTGACAGAGCCAGCTGTCCACTTTGATTTTAATGTGTTAAAGGGAATTTAAATGAAATTGCATTGAAGCCTTTTAGCAATTCGGGTTGTATTTTCCAGATACTTTGCAAAGTCCATCGCGAGGTAAAAATGTTCAACATCTTTTTTCTTTACAGATGGTACACGGACAAATGAAACTGTAATTGCAGGTAAAAGCAAAAGTGTGAACGCTGAACATAATTAAGATAATTATACCTAAAACCAGGAACATTAGGACTATGTCCTACTATTCCATTCGCTTCAGAGCATTATGGTATACATTTGTCCGTACGCCAACGAGGCAAATCTCAGCCTAGATGGAACTCTGAGCAGCACCAATTTGCCCTCTTAGTCTTCAACCATTACGTGCAATCAAATGCAGATAGGGAGCAGAGGCTTGAAGGGAAAGAAAGCAAGGGAACATTTTTTTTGAATGATACCAAGATTACAGTGCTACAGGAGGAGCAAGAGCAAGAGGCTACATATAAAGGGTTGGAAGTAAGGAAAGAACAAAGGCTGATGACCCAGTTTATTAAAATGAAGAATCAAGAATATAGGGGCCGCAAGATATGCACTAAAATGGTGGCTCGTATTTTGTTTAATACAAAATGTTGTTCATTACCTTGAAAGTGGCACTGAATGAATCATTGGTGTCCATTGACAGTAATGGAAGAAGCAGAGTTACTCTAAAAATTCACTATTAGTAGTTTGGAGCCTATCGTAGCCAACTATGGTCAGCAGACAAGGGACCCCATGAATTGGTTACCAGTCCCGCTCGAAAACCGATGACGGCCCAGGAAGAACATGCAAACACCACTGAGAAAGGGTGGAACCCACCGGGGATTGAACCCTTGATCTCAGAACTGTGAGCCAGACGTGCTAACCACTCATTCAGATCAGATTACATGCACATGTTTTTCTAGAGATAAGTATCGAGGTCATGTTTAATGAAATCCCAACATTCATGATCAAAAATCGCACGGGGTAGCAAGTTAAAATTAAAACAAAGTCTACAGTGTTCAACGGAACACTAACCCATTGAAAGTTAGTGTATGTTCCTACCGTACCTCCCACTGAAATACACGTATACAATTGGAGTTAATTACACCAAATAGGTCCAACAGTTCATTTTAAGGACAATTTAAAGAAATTAGTACACTGCTCTAACAGTGTTCTTTCTCTGCCACTTATCACGTAATAGCGCTTAACAGAGGTAAGTGTGTAAGTGGGTTTTGATGTGAGCTATTCAATTGACTATACAACAGCTATATGGAAATGATAATTATATACCGAGTTCCCTATAGCTCCTCATTCAGGCATTTGGGACTTAGATTTTTTTTATTTGATCCAAGGCTATCCTAGTCAAAATGAATTCGACATCCGTGGCTGTTAATGGCAGCAATTGAGTTTTAAAGTAGTTGCTGTTTTTAAATCAAAACATACTTCATACGAAACGTTCCAAAGCGGGAAATAACTTGCCCAGTTTTGCTTGGATTGATACCCAAAAGCAACTCTGGTTGATGTGACCGGCCTTGAAATCATTAAACTATTTTGTGGGGAAACTAAATTTTCTTCAGAAGCTTGTAGAAGGCAATAAAAAAAAAGGGAATTTGGTTGTATTAGGGTGAGTTCAAGTGTTGGAATTTGTAGATTGTGATCCTTGATTGGGAATGGAAAAAATGGGATGTCACTTATATAGCATTTTATATCACCTTCTCAACAATGAACTAATTATAAAGGATCATCAAGAGGACTTGTTCATTTTTTTACATTATATGTCTTAGCAGTGACATTCAGTTTTTTCAAGATTAAAAAAAATACAAAATATCGACCTATTAGCGTATAGAAGGTAAAAAGCCTCACCTCAGCAGGCTAAAGCCAATTTTCTTGGACTTCTTTTCAGTCTCCTCAGACTCCTCTGCTTTTTTTCTCTCCTTTTCTTTTTCTTTTCCTTTGTTTTTTTCCTTCTTTTTAGTTTTTTTTTTCTTTTTCTTGTCTGCTTTTGTTTTCTCCTCCCCCGGATCCCCTAACCCTTGGCGCGAAGAGCTGCTGGCTGGCGTTTCACGTCCTGAGCTCTGCTCTGATACATCTAAAAAAGAAATGCAAAGAAAATGACAAAGCGTGGGAAAGGGGCACTAAAAGGCAGAAAAGATCTTAACTAATTTTCTGCACTTAAACTTTGCTCAAAATCAATGAAACCTCATTGACTGAAACAACTGTGATTTTAGACTAATGTTTAAGATGAAATAACAGAAATGTCAGTTTTTAGGTCAACAATGTCAATGTCTCAATATCGCAATGATTAATAATTCCTTGTTAGCATACAATGGCCCTCAAGCAAACCATTCCTACCATGACAAAGATGATTTACATTACCGTGCCAAAATAGCAAGAGGAAACATTTTTATACTAAACTTGTGAACGCTATCATTGTGGAGGGCACATTCAAGGACTGTTCTTTGTCAATTAACAGTGGCTTCCAAAAGTTTTGAACAATTAGAACCATGGTGACAGACACAACTTGTGTGTGTGCGCAGTGTTGACATGCCCTATTAGGCCCATCCTGTGTATAGTGTAGTGATCTGAAACAGGCCATCTCATTACTCTGGTGGTGACTGATAAGAGTTTGCTGCTAATAACACTAGTGGGAATTGAGCCACACCTCACAGTGAAATAAACCAAGCTGATAGCATTTACCTCCTGAATAAATATTTAGAACTAAGTCAGAACTTAAATATTGGCTTAAATGCTGAAGGGCAGTTTGCTACATTGCTTCATGCAGTTTCTGTTGACAGCATTTCTGTGTTTTTTTTCCTATGTCAGAGGGGAAAAACTAAAGCGGGCATTTACACAATCTATTTGTACTAGCAGGGCTGGCAGTGAAGGATCATGTTTTTGTGCCTCTGACGTTGCTAGGCGCCCATTCAGTTTTGTTTGGATGTCTATCGCCGTTAGTGGTTGATCAATCTAAACAAATATTTTGATCTTCACCTGGATCTTAAATTCACCCAGATCTATGTTGAGTTGATATTTTTGCACAAATGTTCGTTTCAAAATTCCACTCACCATCGTCATCTACAGGTGGCCCATCATAGGACTTATCGATAGCTGCCCTAAAGCTTTCGTTGCAACCTCTTCCTCTGGTCATGTTTGGGCGAGGGCGGTGAAAAGGCAGTAGTTCGTTCTTTCTGCTGACCTCGGACATAGCAGTTTGCAGACTTTCCAACGAACAGGATTTTTTCAAGCCCAGGGTGGGACCGAGTCCAGAAGGAGTTGGTGGAGCTAGAGAAAGTAGTAGAACACAAAGATCCAGTCAAGAAAGGTTGTATATGTGATTTATCTACTCAAATAAGATGATATTAAAAAAAGGCGATGGTCATTTGGTGAAATATGAAACACTCTGGTCTTGTGAGGTTTAAGATAGGGACCGTAGTACAAGAGAAGTTGGCCAGGAGTCAGAAAGCCAATAACATAGGTGTCCTTTTTTAAAACTAACGGCGCCAGGAAGCAAACCTTCGATCTAGTTTACAGTGGCATTGTTTAGTTTGTGATGGATGTGTTTTCTGGAGTCGCACAGGTTCTCTATCAATCATGACTCCATTGAAAGATATTACTAAGGGAGGAAAGGGAGCAACAAAAGGAAAAGATGAACAGAGCAGAGTCGATTGCAAGAAAAATACTCAGAGCTAACAACACCGTACGTGTAAGTTGGACCATCTGGTGGATCCAAAGGTGATGTGAAGCCTGGAACTGACTGGATTGCAAAGTTTTAACACGTTCAGATGTTAAAACAATAAGAAAACAGTTGCAACCAAGGGTGTTATTTTTCCAAAAGTGTGGATATTCACTGTAGAAGGCTGTTCTATAATTAACTGCTTCATATTGAGTTTACTGTAACAAGCAAAAGCTTTTCTTTGCCTCAATGTGTTACATGGGAAAAAATGGATGGGAGGCATACAACACCACGAAGGCAACCAATCAGGTTTATTCTTTCCAGCATGGTGATGTGGAGGAAAGGGAAAATGGAAAGTGGTGATCAAGACCCTGCTGCCAGCTCAAAATACATTTGTCCAGGTTAAAATTATGCACCCCCTCCACACACACACACACACACCTGATGGCTTGAGATTGTCAATAGGATGCCACTTTGATTCATGATAGCTAAAGCAGAATCACTTAAGATAATGATTCCCTATACACATGACCGGTCTTGCGGTGTTTGTATGTGTGTGTATTTTGTCATGAGATGAGAAGGCTGATGACTACGTGACTGCAGCATCAATTCTGGCCCACCCGCATCCACACACACATACATGCATGCATAATGTACATTGGCTGCTGGCAGGAGAGATGGACAAGGGCTGTGACTGGTGTTGCTCCCATCCATAAACATACCACACATTATGTGCAGATGCCAACTATAATTATATTTTAATGAAGACAATGGCCAGAAAATTAAATTGTAACATAATATGACCATTAGTGAGTGCCTTGTGGAAAATACTGAATTAATATCCAGGGGAAACCAACCATTAAGTTGAAATTTACGTATTATATCAACAACATGAAATGATATTCAGCTTTTGTGATTCCCTGCACATAAACTTGGAATTGGAATTCTTGCTGAAATTTTCACATACAATCCAAAACACACACATACACGTACACATTTTTATAACACTTAAAAAGGATATGGGGTATTATGTGATGCAATGAATGTACATTTAGTACCTCTAGTCTAAATGTATCAGTAGTATGAACATAAATAACAAAGCCAGGTTCTATATGATATATTTTTTTCTATTGGGGGATCAACAATTCTCTACGTCTAATACCGTCAGTTTAAGATATTTGTTACAGAAAAAAACGAAAGCGGTCTGTTTTGCTGTCAGTCAAGCACACTTACTCTCCAACACAAAGTATTTGTGCATAGCAGGATTTGTGTCATCAATGTAATTACTGTGGTCTAAATGTAAGATGATAGTATTAAGCTCCTTTTGAAAAGTGTGTGAGAAACACAGAGCGGGCGAGAGAGATACATAACATAAGTGATTAGTTGGAAAGGCTGCAAATATGGAACTGGCAGAAGAATACAGACAGTAAGACGATGACACAGAAAGAGAAACAAAGACAATGAGGAATTATAGCGACGAGAGGAGCATGGCAACAAGAAAGGAAGTATAAAAGTAAATCAAGTATTGAAAATGAAACACAAGCAGATAGGCTGCCAAGCTATCTCTGAGCAATTTTGTTGGCATCAAGTCAAAAGGCTACTTTCAAAGTCAAAATTACACTTTGGAGTAACAGCTTAAGAGCGAGCTGCAGCAACACAGCCAACCGAGCAGAACAACAAGCTTCACTTCAAGAATGTCAAACCATACTGAGGAGTTTCTCAACCAGAGATATGTATTAGTTAGCATTAAAACTTGATTACCACTCCAACTCCTAACTAGAATTGAATACATTTTAATCCTAAACACATCTCTAGAACATAGGGAGACCGAATGAGGTATGTATTAACAATCGTGTCAGTATGAACCTGGAACTCACCACTCGTCTGTGCTGTAGATACGGATATTTAAACTTCCTCCACCTACTTTGTTCGTTTTAGTTCTAGTTTCTGCATGGCAGCCAGTGAGTCAACAAACTAGTCGGTCCTGATTTGTCCTTTTACCCTGTGTCTGATTAATAAAGGAAACCAGAAGTAAGCCATGTTTAAACCTTTATAGAGGAAGTGACTATTTTTGGCAAGTAAAAATAATAATACCCAAAATGTGATATCCACATGTCAGGCATTAATTAAATTTTTTTAAAAATAATTAAACATAATATTCAATATTATTATTGGGTGGCACGGTGTTCAAGTGGTTAGCAAATCTGCCTAATAGTTGGTGGATAAAATAGATTAAGAAACTGTGGTATCATCTTCTTTCTCATATCTTAGAAGACTATTTAGTTATTTTCACTGAGCTGAATGGACAGATTATTGCACTAGCACGAGCTGCTTGATTTAAGTCCAACAATAAATCACAAAGCAAGTCTGCAGTGTAAAAGTCAGAGAGAAGACTATTTGCTCTGTGTATGCTTATATTACTTTTTCATATGATACATATTTCAAATACCAATCAAGCTCTACTCATAACTTAAAACTAATCTTACTTAGGCCTCCCAAAATAGATGGAAGAACGCCACTCCCTTTAGCAAGCCTAAAATGTTCCTCCAGTTTGATTGGACAACATACTGAAAAAAACTTAAAAATCAGAATGGCTTCTTTGCTTAATCCCTGCCTCAAGGAATAAATGTTAGTACCATAAACACTATCAAGATGATCCTCTATCTGATAGTTCTAGTTCCACAACATGTATTTTACATAACCGCTTATCTTGTGTAATTCACATCTTAAATAACCCTAAAAAAACAAGTACAGATAATGTTGCAATGTGGAGCTTATATTTCATTGGCCCTTGGTGATTGCTGAGACTAAGAACCAGCTCTATTATTAGTGCTTGACGGGAAATCCCATCAACTGGTTTTAATTCTATCCAAGCACTTCCTCACAGTAAATTGTGGAAAATACACAATATCTCTAGAATCCTCATTTTGTTATAAACCATTGATCAAAATAAACTACAATCATTAAACTCTGATATGTAACTGACCAACATACCAGAACTCATTGTACTAGACTTAAAATGTATGTGTATTTTTTAAGAAAAGCCCCATTGACACCTAATGCATGGTTTCCCCTGGTGTTGGACGTAATTAATAAATAGCATATAATAACATACCAGTCAACTTAACATCTTTATTTATTTTTCATTATTTCCTAGAAAGATTCTCTACTCTTTGGCTTTGCAATTTTTCTGGGGGGAAATCCTGCCAATGGTTAAACTGACTCATGTACGCTCATTAAATATTCATACTTAAAATGTCCAACATCGACATTAAATATTTGTAGATGTGCACTTAATGACACAATGAAAATTCTTGTTACTCTCCTCCATGTACACTCAAATGCTCTCAAAAATACATAACTTAAAATACAATAAAATCTCTTTAGTACAGTAACATTAATGTGATCTTGATTCTTCAACAGAGAAACTTCTATAATTTACATTTATGATGTACATTAACGACCACTATTGTAGATAAGCTGAAAGACTTGACCCGTTTTTTATACAACACCAGCTCTTTATAAATGAATCCATCATATGGGAAGATACTGTCCAGACACCCACTTGTCAATGAGTAGTGTGTAAAATCTGATAAAGACAAATGGGTGCACCAGCAAAAAGGGACAGCAGTGACCATCTACTGATTACTGCTCACTTTTATTGGCTTACCGGAAAAGAGGGGTCAAGGGGCATTCAAAATACAAAGTGGCAGCCGAGAGAGCACCTGAACTGTGTTTGCAATATTAGCCCTTCATGGTGCACTCATTTAACTCACAAGCTGTCATTGAAAGTACGAGACGTCAAAAGATAAACATTCACACCCGCATCTCCTAATTTTGAAAAAAATTACACCAACTGTTGTCAATGGCAGACATGTGCTAATGGTAAATAGAGTCTTTTTCATTTATTTTTAAAATGTACCACATATAGGCAATGTCCTTTTGAGGCTAAGTTTTTTATTTTATATTACCAAAAACGGAAATTGTGCAGGCAAAGGAAAGTTACTCCATGCAAGATGGCACACAGGAATGAAGTACAAGGCTCAGAATTTTTTGGCCTTTGTGACTGTTAAAAAAATATAACGTGCAGTGATGCAAACATGTAGACACCCACAGAGACTTACAAAGATGTACTGCTCTCTCCCCACCAAATCAATATATCAATCCATAAAAGCCTAACTAGGTGGCTTTCAGCTCGAATCCTGAGCAAAGCCAACAAGATGCCGCAAGACAAGGAAACAAAGGACAAGAAAACCAAGACAAATCTGTAAAATAATAATAAAAAAAAAAAGGTGACAGCAGTAAACAATCCCAGAGACGGCGGATATAGAAAGACATGGCTCTCTGAAGACACGTTTTTTGGCAGAGTATGCGACTGTCATCAAAGTCAAAGTTGCACGAGGGAGAGATTCAGACAATGGACTGTGCCAGTCTCCCTCAGCATCATGTACAAACACATTTTCAGGGGGCCGTTGTTCGTTCTAAGCCCCTCTGCCTGATTGTCAGCTTCTAAAGCCTAAATGCTGTTGGCAAGAAAAAGACTGCCAGGGCAAGTAAGAGCACAGAACTGAGGCTATGAGAGGTGGGCGGAGGAAGAAATAATTGGGGAAGAAAAAGACATTAAAAACTGAACATTCAACCGACAGCTGAAAAGTATTTGCTCCAAATAATAGTTCTGTGTGAAGGTCACTATAAAATTGTATTGGTTGTGTTTCTAACATTCTGGCACACATTTCAAACGCACTTTTGTGCATAAATTAATACATGAATACAGATATTCATTTGCTCATTACACACAGCTTTGGGCTGTTCCAATTATTACGGTAAAAGACAAACCATAAGTAGAATCACTTGTTTTTTTGTCCTATCAGCAATATGCATAATAGGTCCTATTTAAAAAGTGACTTCAGGAGAGACCAGCTGCACTTGAAAAGGTTTGGCTCGATAAAATATTAGTGGTGATTTCATGCTTTATCTTTTGATGGCTATCTTAATCATGCTGTAGTATTGAATTTCTATCTCTATTTACTCAATGGCTGCTATTGACTGGTCGATACAATAGCAGAGTGGCTAAAAAAATAGCTGTTTTTAGGTTGACCACACAGAAACTTTGCCTAACTACAACTTACAACACTGAAACTAGACCTAGGCATAAGTTTGATTTCATGAATTCAGGATTTTTTAGCGTAAATGATTAATTGTGCAGGTTTTCTTTAAGCTATGAACCTGTTTATTTTATTGTTGCAAATGAAAAATATATGAATAATGAATTCAAGAAAGACATTTTGTACTTTACCCTACATTTGTTTAGCATTCAATAGTTTTTAACCATTTACCTGGCAAATGACTATTTTTAGTAATTAAATAAAACAATGGGGTACTCTGGTTTCCTCCCACATCCCAAAAACATGCATGGTAGACTGGTTAAACACTCTAAATGTGTGTGTGTGAGTATTTTTTTCCTTGTGTTGTGCGATTGGGAATTTAGGGTGTCCCCTGCCGACTGCCTGTAGTTGGGTGGGATACACTCCAGCACCCCCCGCAACCGTTGTGAATATAGACGGTACAGAAAATGAATGAATTTCATTAATGAATGAATTGCGCAGCTTAACTGGAACTGTAGAAATGTGTCAAGAATCTTCCTACTCTTCTAACAACTTTAATCTGTAATGATATTATAAAGATGAACTTATTGTCTACCATTGATGGTAATAGTCATCGCATCCATTTAGACTCAAAGGTCACACAGCGATCAGTCAAAATGAATTGGATGACTATCACAAAAATTGATGCTGAAACCTGATCATTCCCGTCCAAATCGTTTTGATGTCAATAGCTATCAAAGGCAATGACTGAGTAAAAAAATCACTTGCAGTGTGAACTGCCATTTATGTCAGCGTTGTCTTCTCATATTCTACTAAAATGCGATACAATGTGATGTGGGTTATTTTCCAGACTGTGATGAAATATTTCCATCATCATCATCATAACACCATATGGAAAAAATGAGCATCAAATGTGTGTTGGTTTTTGGGGTGTGGAGGGGAAAAACAAGGGGGAAAGTCATAGAAAAAAAAACTGCATTCCTATCAAAAGCTGCTGATGTTATTCTTGAAAGCCCACCCAACTTTGCCCGCTCGTTTACCAACGTCACAGTTCTCCAAAAATCCTGGTAAATCAGGTTGGAAAAAAGGGGGGGATGAAGGGTGGGGGGAATGCAACTGAGCAGAATTTCGTGTGGACGAAGAATCCTTCCAGTAATGTCTGCTTTGCTACTTCACTTTAATCAGACCGCTGCATATTTACCGTTTCATGTATTTTTACAGTAATCCTCTTATTTTGTTCAAATAATACACATATACTGCATCATAGCATATAGCACTACTTCACTAAGACGTGATATATGAGAAATAGATTTGGATTAAAGAAAGAGGCCAAAATAAGAACCCACATATTGTATATATATATATATAGTTAGAAAATATATTTTGCCCAAGTGAGTTGAAGTATATTCCCTTACCTGCAGTGTTTTCAACAGTTGATCCTACATGGCTCTTATCTGCAACAGAAAAAAAAAACAATAATAAGGATTTCTGAAACATGCAGTGGAGCAAAGTTGAAGGTTGTTTTTATTAGGAGATGATCTCTCCTTGATCTCCACAATTTCCAAGGATGGTGTCCAACTTTCCAGAGTGTGAAAGTCCCTCTTCTCAAGCCCTCCACCAATCTTGTCATCAGACCATCTGATCTTTTCCCTGGGATGTTTAGTCAGCATCGCAGCTAGCATTCATCACCAGCCCTCACTTTCCCCTTTGAACATATCAATCTGGGCTTTCATCTGGAAGACTCCGCTTTACTTTTGCCTTTTTCCTTTCATGTCGTTACTTCAGCAACACTCAACTAAACCAGCTATGCTGTCTATTTTCCTCTCTATTGGACATCACTCCTACCATAATTGTCCCTAGTCATTTTTATACTTTTCACCTGTAAGAAAAGCATATTTGAGCCCTTTTTTGCCCTATGTGGTGAACAAACATAAAAAAACAACAACTGTAGAGCAGCACTCTGCCAAATACACACTAAAACCACAAAAACCAAGTAGTAAGTAGCTGTGTGCTACGAATATTTTCCTAATCAAAAGCAAGCTTAAAATGTAATACTAGCACTGTGCATTGATGTGTGCGTCTGACCACATCAGCTTGTGGCTAATTTTTATGACTGCTGCAGCCGCCTGGATTTTTGGCAAATCACTGTGCAGCTGCTTTGGTTTCAAGCTGATAAAGTGTAAACGTCCAGACCCGCAAAGTTGAAATGTCTCATTTCATTTGAAATTCAGTTGGCTCAAGCTTGTATAATGAGGCTTTTATTTTAATTGAAACATCCACTGGCATACAGTAATGTACAGATGATTAAATAGGATATAAATATTGTATTTTAAACTAGTGTCGATCATTAATAAAGAGAAATATTTGTAGACGGCAGCCAGTGAAGTAATGTAGATTGTTCCCTTATTTAAATTAATGGCAACTGTTCTGATGGCTTTAACGGTATTTCATGAATTGACTCAGACCATAATAATATCGCTTTTCCTTGCAAGGGAAAAAAATGACTTCAGTTCCCATTTAAAAGAACCTCTCCAAGTGTTTATCAGATAACCGCGCACATAAAAAATGATAGTTTAGCTTTGACAACCTTATACACAAACAGCGAATGCTACTACATAAAGCAATGGACCAAAAATGAGCATGATGTGTGACTTTTCTTTGTATGCATTAGATGTCAGTATAGATATATTTCTCAATGTGCTTTCCAGATGCATACAGTAGCCACTATGCACAGCTGAGAATATTTACATTTCCAGAATGTGAAATAAGAAGAATGCAAAGAATTTAAAACATTAAACCACCTACCAGTGTGTGGCTGGTTGGGAGTGGAGCCCAAGTCTATGCTCCGAGAGGCTTTGACATGCTGAGACTGAAGCTGGATGTCATATTGGGACAGAGATGCTTCCCTAGTGATAACAATCACAAGTCAGGTTTATCTTTTTCAAAGTGTTTTAATTATCTTAACCCAACTCACGTTTCCTGTAGGTAGTTATACTGATGAGCAGATGTTCTTAAATCTCCTCTATGTTCATTCTGCTCTGATTCTTCATCCATGTGAGCATACCTTGCAAATGACCCTGAAAAGTTTTGAGAATTGGAGGAGATTCGGCATTCTAAATTCTTGAAAAATAGTTAAACACATTTACTTTTAGGATTTTCTGTGATTTATGCATCAATAATGGATAAATTATCAATTGCTAGATTAGCTCATTTTATAGATGGTAAAATAAGTAGAAAGTATCGCTCATTGTCACAAGAGTCGCGGGGGTGCTGGAGTCTATCCCAGCCAACAACGGCCATCGGGGTGTCCCTGAATTTAGGGCATACATATTTTTAGAAATATACAATTTTTTACAAATACTACTAATGTTGTGTAATGTAAAATATAACTCATGTAAATTGAATTGAAATGAATAAAAACAGAAATATACCGTGGCTATGCCTCCAAGTAAAACTACACTACTACTCTAAACATTTTGGTTTCTTTTTAGGTTTTAAGCATTGTTTTTTTTCTTTTAGATCTCATCTCAGGACAAGCAATGTCACTGAGAAACTGCACAATTCAGAATTTTGCATGTGGATTATTAAAAATTTGAACATCCGTTCATTGCAACATTCTTAGCATCATTATCTTCATCTGAATATTCCTGTTTTTCGTCAAAGTGATTCATTTCTCCGCACTGCCAGCACCTTAATCAGCTCAACTGTCAAAAACACATTCTTGTTTCACCTCACTCGCACAAAAATCTGTTCTCACCGCCTCCCACTCTTTTGATGTGTAAAAGGCATTTGTTCTGTTAAAGATAAATCACCCGGAGCTTGCTCCAGTAGCAGATGTCCATCCTTTTCGCATTCACAGCACGCTTCATTTGCAAAGTGACATGGAGTTTGAAATACACACACTTAGTAGGAGAAGAGCCTGAAAAATGTCCTCACTGTTATGTGGATGTGAATGACACCATAGATGAGGTGAATTTGAAGAGTAAGGTCGGACATGTTTACCGGCTCTAGTGTAAACACACAAAACACACACACTAACCCATATTGATAAGACAGTTTGATGGCGTCGAACAATTCCAACATCGAAATACAAGCGTGCTTACTCTGCCACCCGCACATTTGCACACCCCAGACAGAGTACACACATTATAGCAAAGAGCCTCCTCACACACTGATACCGACTATAATTAGTATATTGTGGACACTCATGTGTGCTCATCCACCAAAAGAGAATAGGTGAAGAAGTTCAGCAATGGGAAAAAAACGAACACTGTACTCAAATAATAGCAGAAACTTGGAAAAAAAAAGCAAGGTGAAAAGGAATCACTTTTAATTAAGTCTTGATAGATGACAGTTTGGCTTTTGGTTATTTATAGTTTGTTTTATCTGAGAAACAGTGATTAGTTTGATTTTGATTATTAACTTGGAGACTATTTGACTGAGGTTTCTGAAAATGAAAAGCAAGCAATAAAGGCTGCTAAAACAAAGAAAAATGTAACATAAAGGCAGCTTTTGACGGCAAAGGACATCCAATTTTTTTGAAATGAAAATGAGTTCAATACAGCTTTCAAGCCGAAATCAACAAAAATTGTGTATTTTATGTTGAGATATGAAATGCAAAATTGCTGTCCTGTGTGCTACCATAAAAAGCCAATTAGGTCAATAAATCAGCAATGTGTCTTTTGTAGCTTCCTTGACAAACAACACTTTTGTATTCATAAAAAACATCTTTGTTCTCCTTGTTGGATAGGAGGCATTGCTATTGCTACTTGGGGGGGCGCTATGGTTTCAAAGCCTCGCTGATAAGAAAAATTCTATTGAGTCTGATTGGACTTGTAAAACCTACCCCACAGAGCAAATCGATGTACTCACCATCAGATGTGTGGAGTGTGCTGTTAATGTGATTGTTACTCTGATAAACCAATCCTGTGGGGCCATTCACTTGGTTCATCAACCCAGACAAGATCGGAGAGTTGTCAAAAGAGCGATTTGACAACTGGCTGAGTTGATCCTGAAAACGGACAAAAGATGATGCAAAATTCAGTCGTAAAATTGTTGGAAAATGATTTTTTCCAAGTGGACCAGAAGGTAAAACATTACTAGATGAAAAAAAAAACGAGGATGCATACTTTAAAGTTGGGAAAGTCATACAATGACAAAGAAGACAACTGCACTTGTGTAGACAGTTAGGCCTCTTAAGATGCTGATGAAAACAAATCAGGCATTTCAGCGTTGTGATATATTTTTGTCTGTTTCATGAGAGTTCTTTGGGAATTTGATTAGCATATATTTATAGTTTGTCTGGTAAGCAGAAACTCTGATAATTAACATATATGCATATGCATGTTTTTTGTCTGTCTCTCTTAAGAAAAATAAGTCAAACAAATATCCAAAAAGATTGTGTGTAATAGCTTTCAAATCTCCTCATTTCTTCCCTAAACACATCAATATTGACTGACATACTTTGGAAATGCAGTCCCAAAGTCTTCATATAAGAGGACAGCACTTCCTTTTTTACATTTGGTTGTTTTGTGTGATAATTGATCCCCATTTACAATTCAGATCTTAACATTGTTATGCTAAGCAGACTTTTGTACACAGCCTGTATTTCTTAAGCAACATAATATCTGTAACCAAAGGGCTTGGGTATATTTCAAGCGTTCAGGCTACACTACATAAAATGCCCGGGGCAGACAAAGTCACCATGTAGAATTTTAATGATTTAGGTTTGAAATATGGCTGGACAATTTCACTGTGTAGTTCGACCAAAAAAATCAACCTCTGTGATCAGTGGTGACATATATTTAGCAGTATGGTGGTGATCCAACTTTACTTTATTCTATCAGATAGCCAGCATGCCCTCAAAAATAGTGTGATGATGATACTTTTCAACCGGTTTATTAAACCACACTTAACACACAATGTTTAGACAAAAATCTCCTTTTTCAAACACCTGCTAAATGCTGTTTTTTCAAAATGGAAGATCCCATTCACGCACTAACAAACATTATCTCTGAGTTCCTCTTTTTCACGTTCAAAACTATTCAAACAAAAACAACGCCTTGGAGCATTTTCAATTGAGATTCATTAAAACAACCAGTTGAAAAATAGAAAACAGCATCTCTATTTTCAACCATTAATCCTTACAAGGTGGAGCTAATCATCTTTTTTTTTACATACTTAAGATGAATGCATTATTTAGGCCTGTTTAAGCCTATACATCTTAGCGATCATTGCCTGGGTGTGTGCATATGGTGTGGTGGTATGGTGGTTTCTATCAGAGAATTTTTGGAACATCCACAAAGAAAAGATGAAGGGGGGAAAAAAGAGCGCTACGGGGTTGAGTTAAATGCGAAAAAAATGAAATGTGCTAAAGATAAAGACATTACAGTGAGGGGAAGGGTGAAAGAGTTTGCATGAGAAAAGCTACCATGTATTTGTCCATTAATGTTCAATCTTTCAAAAAAAAGTTTTTTAAACATTACTGCTTTTACATTAATTAGGCTGTAGTTTTAAATACTACATCATTGTTATTTCCACCACGTCCCTTGTGTTTGCAAAATATCGACAATGCAGGAAAAAAGGGATTCGCACAAGCATTTTGTGCATGACATACATCATCTCCATTCAATAAAATCCTCTAACACCAATGCAAAAAAGAATGATGTACATTCTATCAAAGCTCAGTGTGTGTATAAGGCCCTTGATAGATTCCACACAGCGATACAGACTGGATCTGCTGAATAGCAGCTAGTCTGAAAAGAATATCTTTTTACTTGTAAAGAAAGGAGATAGAGGTGAGAGATGAACATCGAGCCACATGTGCATGCTCACAAAAGCACAAGGACAAAGGCAGTGCAAATGCTCTTTTGCAGTTAGCTGGTAAGCGCAAAAAGGAAAGCAGAGAGACAAGTGTCAAGTATAAATGGAGCTAAGAGCATTGCGGAAAAAGGCAGTCAACGGCTTGTGAAAAAAGATTTTTACTTTAATCCGTAGGGGGTGAAGAGATGGGAAAAGGAAACAAAGAAAAAAGGAAATCAATTTGGCTGTTTAGTGATTGACATTTTTACCTTCACAACTCTCATAACCACAAGCTGGATGGTCCCTCTTACGTTTCCCCCGTGTGACATGGAGCGGCGGAGTGTCTCCATGGCCACATGATTGGAGCAGCCAAGCAGCGACTCGCCATTTACGGCCACAAGCTGGTCATTGACGCGTAGGCGTCCATCCTGAACAACAGGTTGTAACACACAATTAGCTTACGAGTGCTGTTATGTTGTTTCATTTCATAATGCTTCTTTGTTACACTTAACTCTAGGACAGTGGTTCTCAAAGTGTTATAAAAGTACCAAAGGTGGTACACGAGCACCCTCTAGTGCAAGAATGTTAAATTAATCTTTGCAGGCCACATCGTAATAGTCTTCTTTCTGCCAATTACAGTTGCTACCATTCATCGATCGATTTGACGATCGAATGAATCGACGAGAATTTTTATAATCGATTCATTAAGACGGCGTTCACCTAAAACTTGTTTGAATCGTGTTAAATTCTGTCTACGGAATTTTGCACTACTTAGCGTAAATTATAGGAAAAAAAACACCTGAGATATGAATGAATTTCATTAAAGGATATTCACCTTGTAAGCAGCTCCTCCGTGTATAATGGATTTGATGAAAATTCCCAAGTCCTCACCAGTCTCTCTTGACTTGTTTCCTTTGAGGCTGACACCAAGCCCTGCTGAGCCAGAGTCATTGAGAGGCACCTCAAACATCAGTTGCTCTTTTCCATTTTCCAAAATGATGCCATGCTCACGGGGCCGGTCCTCTTTCTAAAAGTGAGAGGAAAACAGAAAAAGAGTAAGTCCAGTCTAATATTGGATTTTTTTAAAAACAGTCACCCAAAATAACCTTTCCTTCATTCTTTTCAACACCTGTTCCCCACAGGATTTAAGCAACAACAAATGAGAGCGGAATGCCCATTTTCACTCAAAATTGATATTAAAAAAAATAATTTTAAAAGAAATCACCAAATACGGCTTAAACAAAGCCCCTCTTTAAAAAAATACTGTACTATTGATCCAAAGACTCCTTGGTTTACAACGATCTGTTCCTATGGTTTCAAAATACACCAATTAGGAGCCAGTTAGTTCATGAAATGAGTTAAAATCTTTCTAGCCATCTTATCACTGCAAAATGTTCTGACAAAAATAAAAAACAAATGTGAAAATTCTACTGACAGGAACAGCCTGTTCCCTCCCTCCCCATGGTCGTGCTTGCTTTTCATCAACAAGGTTCCCCCCAAAGCTACAAGAGAGCGCATGTTAATCATTCCGTAAAGCTGGACAAAGCACAGCAGAACATTCATCATCAAAGTACAGTAAGCACATGTTCCCAAGCAACGGAACCATTTCCATTTGCAAGTTGCCTGCAGTTACAACCAGTACAGGGATAATCTGTCAGTCCTCAGCCTCAGGTGAATGCAGACATAATAGGCATCCATCATGTAGCAATTGCAAATGGGAATGTGTGCTGACAAGTAAAAGGTTCAACAAGATGCGAGATGGACCTTTTCAGGCTGACATGGCGGAGATAGCCTTAGAAATGAAGATGGGGCAAAACATTTTCTTTTAAAATATATACAAAAGCACTATATTTGCCCCGTTTACTGACATAAATACAAGGTGGCTATGTTGGGAGGTTGACAATCGAGCTACCAAAATTGAATATGTACGTTAAAATTGAACTTGTCCATTTGGCTATTGATTTTGATTTCTGTTATTGAATTGAATTTAATGTTTTTATGGTTATGTAGGCTTAAAGAAAGGCGATAGTGACAAAATATTTTTTGAAATTTATTATTTGGCAGGGTTGTTCACAGGGTTGTTGGAATTTTGCAATTAATTATTTTCACTTTAAAATGAATTAAAGAATATATTATATTAATTGATGTTGCTATTCAGTACAGGCCTTAGAAAATACTTTGGTTAAGATAATATTTCTCCCTGATCAGACCAACAGTCTAGACAGGATAGGAGGCGACAACCCCAGCCAGAAAGGATAAACATTAGAAAGAACTGCTGACAGATAATGGAACAGCAACCATTACATTTTACAAGAAACCGTCTTATTATCACCATATTCTATTTCAACATCCTAAATACTCGTAATATCTTATCCATGAATTCAACATGTTTGTAAAAGCAAAAGACATGGTTTTGTGGTACATTGTAAAGAACTTAAACCCACACTTGTAATGTAATGATTATGATCTCTTAATTTTATGTCTTTTTACTCTAAATATTACTTTAATTCCCTAATACTATGTTCCCCAGAATCAGTTTTGTGTTCACACAGATCTTCGTCCCTAAAAGTCACATTCTTCCTCTGTAATAGTTCTCAAAGTCTTCCCTCCTTCTTCTCCATCAGCAGTAATGGTGTTTTTTTTTAATAGAGTATTATCATTTCATGTTATGTATTTTTTTTAATATGTATTATTATCCGGATCTAAGTACTTTGACCTAAATTCTGATTGCTTGTAGATATTATCATATGATGGCAAGAAAATCTGTCTTTTGGCCAAATGTTTAACAATGGCTGTGGGTTAATTCACTTATTTACATAATTTTTGTATGCTTGCGTGATTTTGTGTTGGCTCTTATAGGTACTCTATCAAATGCATCTCATTAAAGACAAGATCTTTTAAAGTGAACTTCCCCAAGCTAGTCGTTTTACATTTAAATGGCTTCCCGCTATGATGGATCAGCTGGATTATGTACCATTAACAGGTCTCAGTGTGTCGAGTGGTGTGTTTGTTATTCATTAAACTAAGCATGACCGACCTCACATAAATTAGTTACACCACTCAACTAAAACACAAATAATTAAGACGTGTCAAATACAAATGAAACACAAAATATCACAAATGTTTTCATTTGGCTGACAATACAGTTACTTGCATATTAACCAATATGTCTTTTTAATTGTTTATGCTTTTAACTATTCCATTTGTGTCTGCCTAAATGAGGCCGCTATTGTCAAATCATTTGTCACACTTTCACAACAATTACCTTAATGCCAATGCCAAAGAGTAAAAGGTCCAACAAGGACCCCAGTTTAACGGTGAGAATTCTTTTTTTTCTTAAATGTACGGCCCAAATGGGAAAAAAAGGTAGACCAATAAGAAAAATGAAATGATTTACGGGGAGTGCAAAGCTGGATCTTTTAATAGCACTGCAATTATCTTCCTTTTCACATATATAAAATGTCAGAGCGGAAAATGCATGGGTAAACACAATCTACCCTGAAGAACAGTCCAAATACAAAATCTACGCTAAAACCCCCAGCTTCAACCCCTATGGCTCAGATGAGAATTTAGCAGGATCATGTTTTCATCTTAACTTCTTTTTGACTTTTCTTTTTTCTTTCTTGTTGAGGTCCATGTGTTTTATGTTAGATACACACATGTTAAAAATCTGTTTCGCACCCATTGAACCAGTTGGATAATTTGAACTGCTTCTGCACAATCGTTAGATTAAGACATTTTAGTAGCTAAAATGAATAAAATTAAATAATTGTTTGTATTAATTAAATAATATTAGTTTCGTTAATTACCAGTGGAAAGAGAAACACAGCTATTGTATGCATTGATGTTGATTCGACAATTTGTAAACATTTCATTACACAAAATGAAGCCAATGACGAATGTGCCAATAAAGTGACTAAACAGGGCCAGGAAACAACAAAGAAGAATTGTCATCTGACATCCCTTGAGAGAATGGAACCTCCTACAGAAACGAGAATTAGCCTTGGAGTTTGCGTGTGGTGTGTACGTGGACAGGTCTCTAAGGGAATATAACAGATGGGGAAATGTATATGAATGGTATTATGAGGTCACAACAGTGACACGACAAGTGAAAAGAAACATACACAGTAGTGATGTCAAGTATGAGAGAGCAGAATAAAGCAACTCAATATGCTGTCTTAATACTTTGTGCTTGTGTGTTAAAGTCAAATCAATATACGGAAATCTGATTAGTTTTCTTTAAGAGTGGGATTTTTTTCTAAGAACGTCGTTTACAGATGTGTTTACATATGTACAGTGGTCATTAAAATAATTTTATGGTTAGGTAGATGTGACTGGGCACCAGTATGTGTTTTGCTGCAGAAATAAAGTAATGTGTTTGTACTACATCGAACACAGATGTTAGCATACAACACCAGATGGTGGTCTAAAGTAAAACATCGCCAGTGGGGGAGGAGATCGGAAAGCGGCATCCATTGCCGCATCGTAGTTCTGGCTCAATATTCCGTACACAATCAACCAGCCGTGATATAGCAATATCATGCAAGTAATAGGCAGCCATTGATGGCCAAAGACAGCCAATCCATTTTGAGTTGAAGTGATGGCAGTGATCATTCATTGCCAGCCTCTCCCAGTCACATGATTGGACGTCTATCTCCGTCATGGGCACTGACAATCATTTTCTATTTGTTGTCTACATTCACTGAATAATCATGTCCAAAACATACAAACAGACGCACTGCTACTTTATTGACATGTTCAAGCTGACCTAAGCTCTTCTATGAGAAATTGCAGTTCGCTCGTATAATTAATCAGTTCTCACGATTAACTGTAATAGAGAGTCAATCCTTTCATTTTTCACAATCATTCTTCAATTTCCAGTCTCCCAGCCGAGCCTCATCGATCTGCTTTTTTCCAATTCAAATAATCACTGTGTTCCCCTTTTCCAAGATAACATTTGCATTTTAATTTGTCAAAGACTAAACTGCAAATGACATTTTTTGTGGTCCCAAATACCTCCTCAGAAAGAACAGAGCTGTGAAATTATTGAATATGTAAAGCCCCAAAGGCAAAAACAGCCCTTGAACTCCTTACCTGTAAAAAAAAAAGTGGCATCTCCAAACTGTTCCATAGTGTAAATGGATTAATAATGAATGAATTTCTGCAAGTGAAAATCATCCCAGAAGTAGATTCATTATCTGAATAGAGTTGCCCTCTTAAGACAACGTTAAAGTAATGTGCTATTCTATACTATTCTTCATAATAGTTATAATTTGTATGCATTGTCCACTACAATTTTAATTAAGCCCTGGATGAAAACCAAAAGACCGCTTTTTTATGTCATTTCACAAAGCAAGGTTGAAAACCATTTACAAGAAAAAAAGTAAAGAAAAAAGATAAGAAAGGGAATTAATTAATAGGCCTTTTATTCAGTGCGAACCCACCAATGATGTAATAACACTACTATGCACCACACAATCACATGCCATCCTTAATGACATTAGTTACTGTATGTTTTCTTATAGGCTGCGGAGATGAGGAAAAAAAACCTTTGTATACTCAATAAAAAGTGATACTGTTGATCAGAAACATAACTATGATTTGTGGAAGAAGTCATTTGGTCTTCAAATATAGCATTAATTAGACCTTACCATCTCGCGGGGAAGAAAAATGTCCTCCTGCCGTAGAACCACAAGACGCACACTTTCTCCATGCCGCGTGCTGCGCAGCATGCACACAAGTTCTTCTTGACCAACACCTGTAATATCTACGCCGTTGACCTAGAAACACAGATGACCAAAAAAACTAGCATAAAAATCAGGAATTTTAACAGTGGAGCAAAAAATGTTTTGTTCAATGACTATGTGAACCTCTAAGATGCGGTCTCCCGATTGCAAGCGTCCGTCTTTGACCGCCGCTCCACGTGGCAGAATGTTTTTGACAAGGATTGGACCTGGACTGTGGACTGAAGAATCTCTGGTTACGACTGTAAATCCAAGACCTTCTGAACCTGGAACAGTGAGATAGAATACATTTATTCAAGTAGGAATGTTGTGAGCCCAAGTCACACAGTAGAAAATAATGAACGCATGAATCATTTTTAAATCAACTTTAGTCAAGTAAAAAAAAATTTTTTGTTGCAAGTCAGGTTGTCTCTCAGCAGTGAGTCACTCGCAGGTTTGGCACTCTTTTTCTACCGGATGCTCTGTCCATTGAGAGAGAACATTTTTTGATGGAAATGTATGAAGCAAATCTATTTATGCCAGCAATGTATAATGGGAAAAAAACAATGAAATGGTTTTCCGTTAGATGACAGAGGGTACTTACAGTACCTGTGCAAAGCAGATACAGAACAAGCTGTTGGATCCTTTAATTGTATTGGCACTGGCAGATTTCCTAAATTTGTTAGTCAATTTGTCAATTCGAGGCATGTTAACATTATTTCAGGACATTAACATTTTTGCTGACGGCACATTGTCCAAGTGTTTAGTGCGTCTGCCTCGCAATTCTGAGATTGAGGGTTCAATCCCTGGTGGGTTCCAACCTTCCTGTGTGGAGTTTGCATGTTCGCCCTGTGCCTGCGTGGGTTTTCTCCGGGTACTCTGGTTTTCTCATACGTCCCAAAACATAAAAAAGCCTAGTGGATGGATGAGTGTGAAATGTTATCTTTCTCTTCATTCTCTGGGATTGGCTAGCAACCAATTTAAGGTGGCCATTTTTTTAACCATTCCCAAAGTTGTATAACAACTGGAGAACTAGATATTTAAACGAGGAAATGTGAAACCACATCTGTTTATGCTTTAAATTGTTTGTTGTTGTTGAATAAAGCCACCCCAAAAGAGAGCAGCAAAACAGTTTCTAATCTACTGCAGTTGTTATTGGGTAGACGAGCAAAAACAATGTGACTGACCATACCACATTTTATATGGTGGTGAGGTGAGAAAATTACTTCAGTTTGATTGCCAGCAAACTTTTGCCCCTATGCTTTGTGCTGCACATAAGATATAACTCAGTTCATTGCTGTAAAACAGTGGCTCGTATCTGCAAAGAGTTCAGGTGTGGGGCAAAAAAAGGGGAGGGGGGGTGCAGTATAGAACTGTGAAGCATAAATGAGGTCTAAGTCTAACGCAGTAGAAGACTGAATGTTCTGGAAAGAGAAGTGAGGAAGATTAAAATACTAATCAGTGGAAAACAGGCTGGGGCGCGTGTGCACGCACACAATGTGTAGGAAAGCACTCAAACATGAATGCCAATGCCCAATACACAGAGACCAGTTGTGTGTTTTATAGACCTCATTTAGTCCGGTCCCTTTAGCAGTGCCAAGTCAGCAGTTTGGTCTGCTATGAATTCATATCAGCAGAAATGAACAGATCAATAAAGACTTAATAGACCTTGAAGAGAACAAGTCAAAAAGATGAAGAGAGGAAAGAGAACCAGGGACAAGAGAGAGGAGGAAAAAGCAACAACATTGAACACAATCTAAGATGTGTGAGAGATGAATAGGATCAATAGTAACATGAACGTCATCGATAATGGTAACAATGAATTATCTCAGGAAACTGATAGAATTAAGTTTTTGACTACATTCACATTTTAAAATGATTCAGTGTGACCATAGGTGATTTCATTTTTTTAGCAAGAGGTGGCTATTGTCAGTCTGCTTTTTTTTGTAAAGAGGGGTTTAGTAAAAGCCTTTGCCCAAAAAGTTTTTTTTTCCTTCTTCATCCATGCTTCACCAAGTAGTCTCTTTGCCATATTAATGCATCACATGTATTCCTTTACCAGGTATGAACTAAATATATATAGGCAACATTAATAACATCATCAATGTCCATGTATGTGGACCCCTGGTCTTCATGTTTTTTTTGTTAATTACTAGAAATACACAAGGGGTATAAGAGAAAATATATAATAATTTAATTTGTCTTGCGGACTTTAGTATTCGAATTAGAGATATTCCCAGTCAAATTTCATAATGACTGAAAAACTTGGTTGAAACATGAAACAAGCATTACAACTAAGATAATATTACATTAGCATGTCTTATTTAAGGTCTTTCCATAGTTTTCAATGATATTATCATGTTTGTTTTTATCGCCATAGTAGTTAGAAACCATAGAATTCAATTAAAAAATATTGTGTAGCAGGTCTCACCTTTCTTAAGGTCAATTCTCAATCTCCTGCCACCTTTCTGATTGGCCATCAAGTTGGACAGGGTGGGGCTTTTTTCAGAAAGTGAGCTCTCACTCCCTCCTTTCATTCTCTACATAGAGAAAAAATATATATAAACACCATAATAGGAAATGAAATGTCTTGAAAATGTATGTCTATTGGTTTAGACTAGAACTTAGCAGAGTAGTTTCTATTTGTTTTGTTTGTTTTCTTGTGTCCTGAGATGGAATAAGGTTAACTTGGAATAGAAGAAGTTAAGACTCACAGCAGTTTCTAGAGAGTTCGAGTCCTCTGCCACTCGTACAACTGCACTCTCTTGAGGTTTAAACACAGGTTTAGCTTTGACAGGCGGTGGTAGTTCTTTAGTTTTGGGAATTCGGGGACTGCTGTCAGGCGCGCCATTGTTGCTAAACAGCTGACCTATCAAACCCTTCTCAAAGCGTTCTCGGTTGGATGAGGGGAGTACTTCCAAAGACACCACGGGGGAGTGCATTGCCTGCCGAAAGATTTCTTGGGCTCTAAGAGAGGAAAATGGAAACAAAGGCGAGAAAAATACACAATGTATCATTAGAGATAAAAAAACAATTGACTAAATAATCATAACAACCTCTTGTATCGAACAATATAAAAATGACCAGAATAGACCAAACATGTTGGATTTGTTAAACTCAAATAAAAGTAACAGCTTGTGTGTTTGTTTTTAGAGCAAATTGAATGCGTTTGATAAAATATCAGTTTCTATAGTTGCATCGGGGTAAATTTAGATCATTTTTATGCCTGTAAACTAAAGATGATATTTAAATTATATAGTTTATTGCCTCTCTTTACAACACTTATATTGGTCCTGTAATTTTAAACAACTAGGTTAGCTTCCCAAATGCATCAAATGTGCCTACTTGACGGATCCATTACAGATGTGATAAACTCTGACAAATACTGAGTGTCACCCTTCCAATTTCAAATAGATTGGACATCTACTAGTGACAAAGAAGTTTAAATTCATAGTAGCGAATGAAGAGAGCCACATGATTGCATGTCCACAATCTTCAATTGCACTGGAGGAGATCACAAAAAACTGTAGTAAACTAACTGGCTAAAAGTCTTGTCCTTGAGATCGGTATTGTTGATCTTGACGATGCACTCCTCCTCCTGGAACAAGCTTTCCTTATATGAGCGACTTTCTTCTTCCACTCCACGTATGTACAAGCCGAGAGATCTGTGTGCAAAGTAGCCAATGAAAAGAATTTCATTAAATATAAAAATGTTTGTCTTATTTAGGTTTATTTGGGATAACTCACCGTCCACTAAGAGATGAGCAGTAAGGAACCACATGGATTCCCAAAGGACTGTCCCCTCCTATGATCTCCACCATCCTGGTCAGGCTACATGAATTAAAAGATAAATTACTTTACCATTTCATTCATGAAAGTGACTATATAAAAAAATCTTTCATCCAACCAAGAAAGAAAAAATACTCCATTTTATTTCATTGGGAGTCATCTAAATAACACCTGTTGCATGTGTTGAATTTAGCCAATAATGTCTTCTTATCTCCTCCCTGTTTGTCATCTATGAATGTGTGCCTTCCTAAAATAAATTGTTCACATGTGAATCTGGTTTATGTTGCGCCTGTTTAAATTGGAGTGCTTGTGAAAGTCTTTGTTTGATTAATTTATCTATCAGAGCGTAGCCAATAATCCGTACTTGCCCTTCTCCTTCTGCATGTCTGTGTTATCTTTTTCAAAGGTTTGCACAAACTTAGTTTCCTTCTCTGTAGCTACAACCTCAATTATGTCTCTAACGCCATCTGCTCCTTTGTTGTGGCCTCTCCTAAAACCCCCCACCCATCCGAAAGAACCGAGTGGTAGGTATGATGAGAGACTTCAGAGGGAGGACTGAGGATCGTGGTTGCTAGCGAATGGTAAGTAATCATTATCTTGTTTGTCTTCTAATATAAACAAATAACGCTAATGCTGTCCGATCATCATTGCAGAAAGTGAAGGTGAAACAAGACAGCTCATTGGTAACAGTATGTGACAACTTGTCATTAAATCCTGCAAGACATGATGGGTTTCAACTCATGCAATTTGCAATGTGTGTTAAATATTTCAATGATTAGTTGTTCACATCAACTGCAAAGAACAGGACATCATCCATTGCATTTATCTGTTCCCATAAAAACCTCGCTTTTTAATGGATAAAGGTTAAATGATAGCCAAGTTTTCCTCTTGCTGTTCGTAAAGCATATAGTGGGACATCTACTTACGAAATGAATTGGTTCCAGAAGTTTTTTCGTAACTTGGATTCTTCGTAAGTAGAGGCATATTTTATAATGAATTTCGTTCAAGTCCAAAAAAATATTTTACAGTAATTTGCCTGAAAATTTACAAACTTGTACAAGCTCAAATCAGTGCATACATGACATTTTGATGAAAAAATCTCAATAATATATATGATTTTGCATATATATTCAAAAAGAGTAATTATGTGGGCTAAAAAACTATACAGAATGATGATATGGAGACGGAAAAAAAACGGGAAGGCAGAAGTAAATGAGTACTGTAAGCTAGATAAAGTTAAATGAAGGAAGCACTGAATTAATAAATGAATTGCATTAATATGAGTGGAGGAGGTCTCCCCCAACCATTTCTTCCTGCAGCTTTGCTCTGATTTCTTACACCCTTACAAGAACACAAAATCAAGTACTTTAGATGTATTTGCATTTTCTTTTTGATATGTTTGATAAAGGTACTAATGAAGACATGGGGAAATTGGGTTTTGGAAAAAGAAGTAGGCCAACACAAAAGTAAAAGAAACAATATACACTTTTAGGCCACACACACTGAGACAGATGAAAAGAGCAGGTGTTCTCCACCTGCCACTTCTCTGATGCTTGACATGAAAGACAGAGGACAAATTGCACAAAAACCGTACATTTCCTTACAAAACAGAGCATTTTCATCCAGTCATCTCGGTTCTAATGAATTGAATGGATCCTTTTCTTTTCCTCCCACATTTTTACAATCTGATCTTCAAAGTGCAACACACCAAATGGGAGTTTAGTGAATAGCAGGAAAAATGTTAATGTCATGCAAAATGATAATGTATGCAGGTAGAGACAAAAAATATGAATAATCTATCATTTCCAATGAATATTCACTATTTTTCCTCCCACACATTGTGCGCTATTGGGGCCTTTATTGTTTACACGCATAACTGTTTACAGTATATGTGTGGTTTCGGTGCCATTCACGGCGACAGGCGTCCAATCGGATTTGAACTGGAAGATGTTGACAGTGAACGATTGCTCAAACCTCACATTTATTCCATGTGATGACTCGGGGAAAACTCCACATAAACTCAAAAAAAGAAAACGACCATCTTACGTCTGAAAAATGATTAATGGCTGTGATAAACAATAAAAAGATCACTTCAAAACACTTTTTATGAAGCATGCCAAACCTTTGCCTCCTGCTTTTCAGAAACAGCTTCCAGGAAGAAATATGTGGCCTTACTAGCAAAAAGCCATTCCAAAAAACAATTTGCAGTAAATCTAATTTTCCAGATGAAAATGACGTTTTTATTCAAATGTAAAGCCATCTTCTTGGTCCTGTGATTTAAATTATGATAAGCTAACAGTGTACTTACAGTAGGTGATGTGCAAATATGCAAGTACGCATTCCGGCAGCACATCAGTGACTCAAACACAAACACATAAACATTGATTTAAAGAGCACTTTGCTGTTCTAATATGTACAGCCAGACCTGCTCCATAGTTTCTGATATTCTGCAATTTCAAGGCTCGTTTCACAGACAAGCATAGAAGGCACTAAATCACTTTTACATTACTTAATGCTGAGACTTGTCTTATTGCAGGGGTGGTTGCTGCAAGGAATAGTAAACATAACCATTGCAATTCCCTACTGAATAAAATCACCATGAGATTTCTATATAGTATTCAATTAACCTAAAAAATCATGAATAACAGAATCCTTGGTAGGATGGAAGGATGGATGGACGAGATGCTTTTACCAATGCTCGCCATGCAGACCCAAACTTTTGATTATTAACCAGAGCTGCCTAATTTAGTATTTGGAGTAGCGACTGCTGAATGACTCCCATGGGAAATGTTCAGTGAATATGTGCGACCTTGTTTTGCTCTTTCATAGTGGGCTAATGATGGAGAGGGTTTATACTAACTGTTGCTGTAAAGGCCTTGATCTACATTAGATGATGAATGGAGATGGTTAAGTAGGACACAAAAACAGTGAAAAAGCAAACGGACAAAAAAGGCTTATTTTTTACACAATATATAAAAACCAGGCCATGTCCAGACAATCACGTCTGCTTTGACATTTCTTTTTTTTTTAATTCAAACATTGTATAGTATTTGTGGAAGCTTATGTGATATAGCTCAAATAGAATCAAACATCATTATATTCTGCAAGTGGCCTTTTGGTATAGTTTAGCTGTAAATAATATTTATCAAGTTATTTTACTTGAAGGTGGACACTAAAAGGACTGAACATGCACATACTGACCTGTCATTGACAGCATACTTGACTTGGGGTCTGGCAACAGGACTTGCAGTCTGTTGAGGAAGCCCAAAAAACATAGTGTTTAGTTAACTGTTTGGGTGTCCTGAAGAACCATGCTGCCCCTCAGAGGTCATTTTGTTTTGGGGGAGAAACCCACTATCGTCCCCAGAGACCTCGTTATGTGTGTAAAGTGTGCATTGTGTGTTGTTGTGCGGATAGCAAATAGAAGCAAAATAGGAAAGCACATATTTGCTTGGTTTGTTTATCGTCATATGAACCATCTTTCATATTTACAAAAGGTTTAGATGTCACTACCTCACTGAAGATGTAATATAGAAAGAGGCTATAGATGAGCCGTGAAATGAAAGTAGGTGAGAACTCCATAGTAGCACCGACAGTGATTGACAGTTTACACATTGGCTACATATGCTTGGGCTTTGGTGACTTGAAAAACAATTAGCCTGGCTATGAAGCAGACGCTGTCGTATTAGTTTAATTACTGGCAGAGTGGCAGGTAACATTCATTATCCTAACACCTTCACCAGATTAGCAAGCACTGAAATACAGTATTAATTGGAAAGTCTATCAGTGCATAATTGTATGTCTCATTTAGTGGAGAAACGGCTCTCTGAAGTCATTACCAAGTGCCAATAACTTAGTATCCAACCAAACAGTGGCTTGAAAAATGTTGATGTATAGAATTGCAATATGATTGATATTAACCTTATGCATTAGATGGAAAGCACATTCAAATCAGTATGCATTTAAGCCTTAAAAATAACTAGTCATGTTGCGATTCACATATTTGAACCAAATGTGTATGGAAAATTAGGGTCTGCAGCTTGCATTTCTAATTCAATAATTACTGAGATTCAGCTAACCGTAAACCACTCAGTAATGATGAATTTGCAAGAGAGCTATTAAAAAAAACTGAAAAAAATCAAACATCATTTTCCCCCTCAGTGATGGATAATGCTATTTTGTCTAAATAGCACATGAAAAATGGGTTACAAGCAGTTTGTCTTCTTAGTCAAATTGAAAAATAGTGCATTAAAAAAGACATTTTTGCTGACCCTTGACATATATGAGTAAGGTAGTCATTTTTCTAAAATCATGCGGCATGCACACGAAAAAAACAGACGTACACCTTAAGCAAAGTGCTGTCTGATTAATAAGGACTGTATAACATTCTAGTCCCAAATGTATTCCAGGAGAGCGTGAATATTCCCAGTCTGATTAACACATCGTAACTATTCTGCCACTGTGCCGCACACTACGTTTTCGCCAAGACAGAGAACACAGCAAGGGATCAACTGCAAGAACATTATTTTCTTCCCTTCCTTTCTTGCTCTTACCGAAAAGCTAAGTGACATTTCAAACAATTACGCTGGGCCATTACCTCCACCTGAACCTGAACAGATGGACAAGTAACTTTATATGGTGGCATGAGACACACAGAAGGTAAAAGCAAAAAAAATAAAAATTAAGAGTAGGAAAATGCTATGCATGGATTTTTTTTTTTTAAATCTAATATTTGGCCATTTTAGGAAATTGTCACGTTCTAAAGGAGTAGTCTTAAGAGGGGAAAACACTTTAGCAGGAACAAAGATGCAACATACAGTAACATACAGATTAAGAGAACATAGACACGTTTTGAAATCCCCTAGGGGAGACTTTGGCAGCAGAGCAAGAAGTGATGCAGGCTGTCCACCAACATCCCTGACCCAGAGCTGAAGCTGTTCTATAACAAGGCAGCTAAACCGAGCACCCACCCCTCATTTAGCTCTCTTTTACAGTCATCAGTGTTATTGTGTTTCACAGTGCACCGAATGCCCCTGCAAGGCGGCAGGAATCTATTTCCCTTCACTAACCACATTTGTAAAATTCTGGAAGAAGAATTGCATTGATTATTTTCTGCTTGTGGCCCAAAGAAATGACATACATAAGGGCATTATAAAATGCACGATTGTTAGTTAATGTGCTCTAGTTATGTTGGTTAACTCAATTGTGAATGGAGAAAATGTTTTCTATATTTACAAAGCATGTTTGAATATAGAAAATTCTGAGTTTTTGTTTGTTGGTTTTAAGCAACAAAGACAGCATATGCTCCTGTTTACCTCAGGGAAAATTGTTGTTGCTATATTCAGAAACAGATTTGTCATACTTTTACTGCAATATTACCTCTTTCACTGCCACAAATGCCAATAGATGTCCAATCCATTTGAAATCAACGATTGCGTCCATCCTCACCCGGTTCAAATGGATTGGACGTCTATCACCGTAGATGGGAGTGAATTAGCTAAACACAAATCAAAATATGACTGTTTGGATACCTACATGCTCTAATTTTTTTAAAACTTTCTATAATTTATGCAAACAACATTTGGAGTACCCAGTTAAAATTTTCTAGGTTTTTTTTCAATAGCATATTTTGAGAACTATGTTTTTCTGTCTATATTTACTTTAAATTTTGAGCTATGACTAAAGAGAAATTCAGTCCATTTTTTATTTTATCAAAAACCAAGAACAAACATATGTTAAGTAACAATAGTAAAATGGAGGGGGAAAATGGGCTAAATTGGCATCTGTTAAATAAACCCAGCCCAGCCAAATTATGAAAAAAGTGGACCTTAAAGTCTGGAAAATACAGTATAAAACATGTTTTGTTGTTAAACCTGATCAGAAACATACGACAACAGATTACCAATGTCAATGATATGGACCACCTTCAGGAAAAAACAAATCCCCTCCCCCTAAAAGAACTAAACCAAATAAAAACACTCAGTTCTACAGGGATTACCGCCTTGTAAAAGAAAAAAAAAACTTGTCCAGTGAGAAATCTCAAGAGGCTCACCACTCAGGAGCCCAATCAGCCATGAAGGGCCTTTCAAAAGACATCTTGTGGGATTTGCCTTCTCCAACCATGTTCGGGTAATAACTGACACTACCATAACAAGCACTTACAACTGAAACAAAGATATTCTAATTATGGTATACGTGGTCCTAAGGATTTATGATATTAAGAAAACCTTTGTATCCAACCTAAAAAAAAATGCCTGTGCTAGACGGGTTGTGTGTACAGTATTAATGGATATAATCCCAATGGAAGGTTTAAGGTTGTCAGGATTTCAAATGATGAACATGACCAAGGTTTTGAGAGAAATATCTCAAACTGTCAATTTCTTACCATCACAGAAGCATCTTCTTTGTGGGTGGGTTCAAGCTCTGCTGACTGTGTGCCAAGTGCTGGATCACTGCTGCTTCTCACTAGCAAGGGAGTGTCTGTGTAAAATCCAAGGCACATTATGGAGGTGTTATTTTCATTGGTATACATATATACATATATATACAAAATAAAATGTTGATTAATTGAAAAACTGTCCAAAATAGGTGAGGTGGGACACCAGACTAAAAAGGCTATTTTAGGGATATTATAAACTACTCTTAAATGTATGTACCCTACGTAATCATAATTCATTTGTTTCTACCATAAACATTAAGTTCTCAGTCACGTGAGTCTTTGTAGTTCCGTGGAGAATTGAACGACAGAACATTATATGAGTGAACAGCCGTGAACAAATGACAAATGATATTTTCTGGGGTCATTTATTGATCGTGACAAAAAGGACCCTTGGTTCTCTTAAGAGTGTCTAGGGCTAAGGATTGCATCAATGCCACAATCAATGTATTCTTCCACTCAATGGCAATGAAAGAGAATAGTTGGCTGATGTTGGGTACAACATGATAGAGAATGGAAAATAAAAGCAGCAGCTAATTTTAGAAGACGTTTTGTGTCCTGAAAGCATCAACAAGTATCTGACAAGGGGCAAAAGGTTTCACGAATTTACACTAATGGACTCAAAAAGATAGATTATTTTCCTATATTCATTTTAGGAAGTATCGAGTGGAAAAATGAGGAAGAGATGCATTCAAAGGTAGAAGACAACAGAAATGTGAGAAGACATGATAGAAGCTGTTAGGAAGCGAAAGTTGTTCAATAGTATGAGTAGTAGACCGAGGCCTAACTCTGACCTTCTCACGCTGACAGTAATAGTCTCCAAAGCGCTGTTACCTCTAATCTTCCATGACAACCACACATTACCTCTAATCTCTCCTGCCAGGCAACCATACTGAAACAGACTAAACTTCCTGTCTTAACAGTGTCTGGACTGAACTCCTAAGGCATCTTCTCAACCTCAAAAAGTTAAACATCCTCAAATGGCACTGCTCTTAAGGAAGTTAGAAGATTACCGTTATTTTCGGACAATAAATTGCACTTTTTATCATTGTTTGGCTGGGCCAGCAGCATATAGTACTTAGCTATATATTTGCTCCACACTGACAGCCACAAAACAAACAACTATTTAGCATATTGTTCTTCCTTTTGTATTAATTATTATCTGTCAAAAACGCAACATGTTCTGTCGCAACTAACAAACACAAAATATGAGCAAAGCAACACAGCTAATGTTTTTCCATTTTCCAATTATTGATTAAATGATTAACATCATTTGTTCTATCACAACACTTTTGAAAACACTGAATGCACAGAAGTGCGCAGGCATGTATCATTTTGTTATCTGCCATTAGAAAGGATTCTATTTGGTCAAACTTTTACAAATCTTACTTGACTTGAGTGCTGATGAATTTACTTCTATCTCTCCTCCTGTTATTGGCTGGAAGACAGACAGCTCGGCCTGGTAACGATCATGGTTGGGAGCGGGGCTTATGTTGGCTGCATCTCGCTCTTGGGCTTCCTGTTCCTCATATACAGCCATCAGCTGAAGACACATAAATAAAGCATTTTAGCATTTTCAGCAATGATTCGTCTGTTATTTGTTCGGGAACCCCAATCAAACTTTGCGATTTTACAAACACCTAACATGGGTTATAGAAAAGGACAATGTCAATATCCAAATGTCCTATAATTCCATATACATCGCAGCTGTATGTAAATAAAAAAATGAAAAATGTCTTTTTTTAAAAAAGGGGAGGGTTGTTAGTTACCTTACCTTGTGAATGAGAACACTATAAAGGACGTCCAAGGAGCCCAGCATTCCAACGGGAGTGTGTATAACTACTATTTAGCAACTGCCTCCATTTGTGTCTGTCCTGTCCATGTGGGCAACAACCCTTCACCTCTAGCCGTTTTATATAGTGAAATTCCTGCCTATTGAACGTTGCACTGAGTCTGCGTTTAGTTAAACATGGGACAGAGCTCGTCAACGCTGGGTTCTAGGGGCCTCACAAATGCTGAATAGGCCTGTGTTTGTATGAAGCTATGGATATAGAGTGGTAGAAGAATAAAGAAAGCAGAGGTTGCCAGTAAAGCCAGAGCCTTCCTGTTGCACTATAGTGTTTGTCTGTTCATGTGATACAACAATATCAATGGGTAGAGAAATGAAATGTTTTCTGTCATTACAGTAGAGGAATGTTCATTATAATAATGATGCTGGATACATTTTATTTAGTAGGTACCAGGTAAAACTAAACCTATAGTGATGGATACAATGACAGATGAGATAAAATTAAGATGTTGAGTTTTTCTTTAGGAGTGACCGATCTTTGTGTTATAAAAGAATATTAGCAATCTGGGTTTGTGTGTTTGTATGTAAGATTTACAAAAGAGTCCCTCCTAGTGTGTGTAGAACACAAAGGCCATATGGAACAGCATCATGGAGTCGAGTGTAGCCCAGATGGACACATTCTGTGCTGGCAATTGAAACACATTCAGACATTCACAGAAGGCATCGAACGGTGCTTTCGCACTTGCGAACTCTAGTTCCTCACCCCAAATCCCAATCCTTGCCACCGCCCCCAATCAATCTTGTTCGTATCTTAACGTACTCTTTTTCATTTTTTTTCCATTTAATGAATGGTTTAGCTTAATTATACAAAGGTTCAGTCTACATCCCTCAATCCCATTTAGTCATTTAGCCAGCATTCCTTTTCTCCTTCGTCTTTTTTGCTAGCTCTTATCTCATTCAATTACCTCACCGCACAACAATGTATGTCTGAGTAGCTTTTGAAGTTGGAATTGCTTTCTGTCAGGTGTCACTGATTAGAACACTCCAACCCCAACGCTGATGACATGAAGTAAGCCTTTATGTGCAGCTTTCAAGGATTTGATGGTAGGTCTGTCTTGAACAAACCTTTTTGTGTATACAATTTCTCTCTCTCTCTCTCTCTCTATATATATATATAGGTATGCAGTTAATATAATATCTTACATGTATGGGACATTTAAAATTTTTGTACATTCAAAGTCATAAAAAAATCACCAAGCACAATTGTATTGGTATTTTTTACTGATAATGAAAATAATATTTTGAAAAGACCAAACCAATTTTTCTGCAAGGCTAGGTAGTTTCGATTCTCATTGAACATTTCCACCCTACTGGATAAAAGAACCACAACAACTGTTGGCATACCCCATCAGGCTATAAAAACTCAAATGTCCGTGAGAGCTAGGAAGACCTTTTATGGAGAACCTTAATGAACTGCCATGCCTTTTTAAGATTTTTTTTTTCATAAAAATCTCTTGACTAGACAAACAAAAGGTCACTATGGAAACACGGACCTGGCTATAACAATATCTACAATCAACAGATTGTCAGTCTAAAGGTTAGTTATTTGAAGGAATATTTTTTTTTCTCTTTATATATCCGGAATCAACTGCACGCAGTCATTCAGGCTTTAGCTTTCTCTCCAAATCAACCCCAGCCCCCTCTGTCTCCTACTTCACTCACCTTTTTTTTTACCCAACCGTCTAATGAATTCAATCATGTTTAAGTCACATCTTAGTGTGACCAGTCCTGATACATATGTTGACCTTCAGCAAGCAACCACAGGGGTTAATTGAGTCAAAGCGTTTACTCCACAGGAGGATGAACCAGAAATCCAGAGAGATTAAGAGATGTCGGCAATAGGTGCATTAAGAAAGCCCGAATAAGACAAATAGGTACAATTTATAAGAGCCTGTGAGAAGACAAAGTAAGGGGGCAAGCGGAAAAAGGGGTTAATTGTTGGTGTGAATGGAATGAAGCACACTGGGAGACTGCTAATTAAAGAAGTGAGGAGGAGATATTGAAATATAGTCAATGTAGGCTTGATGGGGACAGTGTGTGCGAGATCGGTGCAAGGTGACAGCGAGAAGTAGCCAATCAGCAAGATACAGAACATTGATTTTAAGTGATAAGGAGAAGGGGTTAACAGGGCGATTGAAATGAAACGGAGTGAGAGGATGATGGGGTGAAAAGGAAACGGTTAATTATGAGTATAATAAACGATGAAGCCTCTAGCCTTCATGGACCTTAACTCTTAATTAAGGAAACACAGCTGCACCTGAGGTCCACCCATAATTGATGGATGCATGAAATAAGGAAATGTGGGGGAGTGTATTTGTGCAAATTGTTTTCATGGTGAAGACCACATCCTCATGGCTCCATTGTGATGATTAATTATTCTAATGAAGTATTCCAAAGTGGGGATTGTTAAAGAAGATTAAAAAGATAATAATAATAAAAAAAGAACTGGGCATTTATATCCTTAGCCCATCTGTCAGTCATGATACCTTAATACATTTTTTGAAGTTATACAAAATCTAAATCAACTGGTTTTAACGCTGTTTTAATGTTTGGAGGTGACAAGAGTGGGAAAAATAACATGATTCTCTATCTAAAGCCCAGTTTGGGGAAAACAAATTTGTGCTTTATTTCGATTATTATTAACAGACTGCTTGATCTATAGGCTAACACGTTAGTTTAGATTGACCTCCATTTGTACACAATCAATAAAAGAGCACAACAAGAACTTTGCACAAAAATGGTGACAACATAAACTGATGATTTATGGGACAGTAAAGTGCAGTTTACCAATGAGGTCACAGCCCCATCCAATATAATTCACAATTCACCTAATAAATGATCTCAGAGAGTGAAAAAGTAGATCATTTATGGTCCCTCTACCCTTCTCAAGGACTAACATCTAACCCCTTCTACACTCACATACACGCCCACAACCATGAACAAGAATGGCCAATTACAGTTCGACATTGGAATGATGAAATGGAAAAACTATCAAAAGCATTTCAGTCTTATATGGATTGATTCAAACGGAATAAAATGGTCCATAACAATGTAACACATTTTTAATCTTATTTGATGATAGGTTTTTTTTTCTTCAAATATTGATTTTGTATTTTATGAAATCCTTAAGTTTCTTAGCTAAGAAAATTTAGTAAAACTATAGTTTCAGATAGTTTGTGAATCAGTGTTGTTTTACCTTCTCAGTCATTTACACGATAACTTTATCACAGAAGAATAACATACAAATTGAACAGCAGGAGAAAATCTGTATAAAAGGTTTTAGGCTATACAAAATACGAAATGATTGTCGGTAAATGAAGCCATTCCAAGGTGGAAGCAATAAGGTGCTATGCTTTCTTTGGTTCAAGGTCAATATTATTCTCACCGGCTGGCCAGCCAAGATGGCAAAGGTGACCAAGAAACTGTTTGCATAGCTACACATTGGGTGTGACAGAAACCTTAGAGTGTGTGTTTGTATTTCCCGTTCATTCACTTAACCTTAGCAAGCTGACATTACACTCTCGAAAAATAAACCACTCTGAATCTACTCGCTCTGAAAGATAGCATCTTAAAGTAAAGAACGCTTTCGCCTTTCCATTTAGTATTTATTAATGAGAGCTTGAGAGGGGGGGGAAAAGGCACATTAAACAAAAAATAAAATTTGAGAAAGTGCCATTTTTATTTATACATGCCTGTGAAATGAATGCATTCAGCCACCAAGTAATATCTGACCTCACATGCCTCTACCTCTATAGCCTTGTTGTACTTTGCAAGGTGAGTACACAATAACCGAGTAATTGTGAATTACATTGCACACATCGCCTCACACAGCACTAACAGCTGTCAATGTGCCCTTCTTTATGTAGTACATACAAAAAAGTCACAGTGTGTGATATCGACGTTTCCCGTAATGAATGAATTGGGCCCAGTGTGCATCCTTAATTCAAAATATGCTCTTGTGCAGAGATGAAAATGTCTGTGCAGGCACACCCACATAATGAAATCACTATATTACACTAATATGGCCAAAAAATATAAACATTCACGTACTTACCCAAATGGACAAAGCTAGCATTCTGGATGGAATACCATTATGGGCTGTATTTAGTAAGAACACAAATAGTGGGCGCTTGTTTACTCATTAACAGATTGAACAGGATGAAAAAAAAGAATAATTTTATTGCTAGATGAAATCTGGGCAATATGTCCCTTAGGTTTTTGAGTATTTTGCCCTGTCATGATATTAAATTCCAGTAGTTTTAATGGGTTATTGTTTCAAAAATTACTGCTCATGTGCAATATTAATATAATAATGTTGTTTTGGCCAGCCCGGGAAAATTAGAGACCTCATTTTCATTTACAGTGCAATTAATTAACTTATTACATATCGGGACATACAATACTATGTGAATGCACCTCATAGACCAACCATGCATTATCAGTCTTACACATTAAAACATTACAGGCCATTTATCTGCTCTGCGTCATTGTGTTGACAAAGCAGACAAATAGTAGTTTTGCATGCCTGAAGAAATGAATACATAATTTAAGTGTCCAAAACACAGTACTAGAATATTGTCGGAAAAGCACAATTTGATAGTCATTTGCGTAAAAACCTGCAAAAGAAATGGGCTACCAAGAAATTATGTACATCTTTTAGACATTTTTTAAATTAATTTTGTCTACTAGCAGTGTTTGTTGCCATGCAAAAATTCAAATAATTTACATTCATCATGGATTTATGTTTCAGTTTACATATTTTCTAGGTTTTTCTTAGAAAATCTGCATATTAAAAAGATTAAAGAAGACAAGAGTCCAAAATTCTAAGGATTATTACCACTGTACATAATGTATGGTGTTATAGTGGATTAGGAAACTCAAACATTCCTTTTGGGACATCATCGTTCAAAAAAAAGGGCTGATAGTGAATTTCTAAGAGGGAGAAGGACTGTGGTGGAACAAAACAGGGAAGGGGAGTTTCGGTCTGAGGTGCGGCACTAGAGAGTGGGAGTGCGAGGAAAAAAAATAAGAGAGAAACCTTTAAGGCAAATGCAGTGAGGGTGGAATTATATTGTGAGGTGAGCCATTATGTAAATTATAGCTTGCACTAGCAACTACCAGTGTGTCCCTCGAGCTACTGTGTAAGAATCCAACTCGTTCAACTTCCAGCTCACAAGTGGATTAAAAGGAAAGTGTGATGAAATACTAAGTACAGTAATGAGACAGTACAAAACATGCCAATGTCTTCTAACCCACCTAGAACACATTGAATATATTGAGTTTGAATATATCCTGAAGCCATAAAGCGGAATCGACAAAGAGATGTAATGAGCTAACGTGGTGGGATGTGTTTGTAACCTATCATGAAAACCTGAAAATACAGGATGCTGTGAATATGAATTTAAAAAAAATAAGGCTAGGTCATGATAAAATGTGGAAAGTCCATTCATCTGTTCCAACAGTGAAAAATGCTTCAATATTTTAATTTATAAACCGTACGATAATAGCATACATTGGATGTAGAAAATGTAAACATTTGTGCATTATACACAGTCTGTTGTCAACTCTATAATGTATGAGCCATTCTGAGGAAGCATATTATATACATGTGGATTTACGCAGTGACAATTGACTCATTAAAATGTAATTAGCTGTTTTTTTGCAAAGCATGTCGAGCATTTTATGTCTGTCTATATTTTTTCATGCACTGTTGGAATGCAATTACATCTTGCTGAAAGGGTTATAACACCAATACATTAACTCGACTTTAGCACAAAATGTTTGGCAAATTCTTACCTTGTCTTTGTCCTCCACGAGATCACTAAGTATGTCATCAGGGTCCAGAATCCCCCCATCGCAGTATTCAACGTGGTGTGTCCGAACCACGAATTCTCCTTCCTGTAGGCAAAGGAAAGATACATGCAACAATTAATGTAGTGTTTTGGTGTGCGAGAAACAAACTTTCTAGTTGGACTGCTAAAGCATATTTCATTTGCATTCATTATCAAATATTTTAATGCAATGGGCAATATGTATTACTAGTGAAATTTAATAAACTTGTGCTTAATCTTTACGATGCATTTTATTGTCCTTAGTGGCTATGTGATTGTGAGTACGAATAGTTGTCTTGTGTAGTAGTTATGAATTGAAATAATAAATGGTCTTGGATCATGAAATACCTTTTTGGGGAGAGGAATTGTTGTCAATGGATTGCATTAAACTGCTGAGCCAAACAATGTTCTCATAGCATGTCTTAACTGTGTGTGCATCAATAGTATTTCATGTATTGCTAAGCTGCCCTAATGAATACTGGAGATTCTTGATGTCAATGTCAAATTGGAGTTGACCCTCCACACGGCCTATCTTTGACAAAGAGTGCTTTGTTGAAAATGTCATGGTGACCATTACTCACCAGACATATGATATCACAACTTAACACAGCATGGTCATTCTTCTTTCAGTTTTAGGTTAAGCTTTAATGTTAGAAAGAGGAACTAAATTTTCTTTATGCTCTATTAAAATACACTGCGTATGTTCTAGCATTGGATCACTTTGTCAGCATTGAATCATCGCAGTGACAAGTTTATTAAAATTCCTAATTTCATGTAGTTTAAAAAATATATATTATTCAGTCAAATGTCCGGGATATTAACAACGGTGGTTTCGTCTAATCCAACAATTTTTTCATATTAATTTGATTTTTCAGGACTTTTAAACAAAGAACAAATATGTAACAAATAATAATACCGTTTCAATGCTTTGACAGAACACTGGAATTAGGCAATCGTACAACACTACAACAAAACCGAGCTAAATAAAGGCGTTTTATGGCATACAACCGCCGTTTTATCTATTGGACGAAGGTAATTAAAAACTGTGCCAACAACCACGGAGCTTGCTGGCAACTCCCCAAAAAAACAAACTTTGTTTTCCACCTTCCAGACAAGCTTTCATCTAAAAGCAAAAAAAAAACTCTTTTTATTCATCATCTCTGCTCTTTCCAAACTGAAATTAATTGACTGAGTTTCTGTATGTTATGGTTTTTTTAATCAACATTTACTATAACTTATATTGTTTTTCCACTACCAGTCAAGATGCCTGCGTTTGATTGCTTTTCAATACATTTTCATCACTCTTTCCAGTTATACATAAATGAACATTTATATATACTTTTTTTTAAATCATTTTTAAGGAAACCAAACCCTGCCAGAAAAACACAAATGTCCAAAAGCATCTTTTAAGTTCAGTTGCCTTTATATTACCGTGGTAGGACTGACTACCAATGTAGCTGATTAGTAAGACAGTCAATATTTGTCACAGAAAGCATGTGGAGGAAAAAAATATTTTGGATCTGGCAAAATAATACTCTGAAGTATGATGAATCACAGAAGCATATGTCGTGAAAATAGACAAACAACAAGCGAGCAGTCTCAGCGCCCATTTTAAAAATGTCATTTGCATAGCACCAGCCCAGCAGGGATTAAAGGATGGACAGCGCTTCCACACCCCCCCAAAAATATACACAGCAACACCAAGGCAATGAATAAAGATGCAAACATCAACTACAGAATAAAAATTAAGCGCTTGATTAAGGTGTTGCAACCACACTACATAGACTGTTTCTTCTGTAGCAGTGGATGGAATGAGAAATGAGGAGAAAATAATATTACACAAAGTGACAATGGTGAATAATTGACTAGGTTTGCCTTACTTAAAAGAATAGTCTGTTATTGTTATGAGAGTACATTTGTAAGATTACGGGGAATATATTACGAGATTAGTCTGTTATTTTGTTTATTTTTGTTATGTGAACCAGAAGTTCTTGGTTTTCATGGACGTTGACTTTTGGCGACGTAAAGTCTGTGTCAACACAAAACTGCTTTTGGCCATCGCTGTCAACCTTCCCAGTCCAGATCGGTTGGCCATGCATCACCATAAGTGGCTCTATAAATGGATCATTCAATGTCATCCAGGCTAGTTAAAATAGATTTTGTGTCTATTGCCTTCCCTAGCGGTGCATGAAAGACCATTCATTCAAATTTGTTAATACCCAAGCCAGCTATATTGACGACCTCAAGATAACATAGTTTATCATCTGCAGTTAGACATGGCAAACTGTTATCTACTAGAGGAGGAATTTAGGAAGGCATAAGAGCTCAGATGGGAGAAGACTAGCATTAAGAGCATGTGAAAATGAAGTATGCACTATCTAGACAGATAGGATGAAAATTATGATGATGGGGTAAAACACAAGAATGCGGGGCATGGAGAGTTGATATATTGAGATATAGAGGCTCAAACAGTAATGGGGAAAAGAATCAACAAACTCCATGGACATTTCTCCATCAAGCCCAGCTGTATCCATCTAACCATACATCTGGTGGGCGCTTTAAGTAAGAGTGACTATTAAAGAGGTCACTGAGATGATTTGGTTGTCTGATGGGAGGCAGGATTGCCACCCTGAGAGTAGCACTGGGGATAAACAGCAGTCATAAAGGAATCACAGGAGGGAGCTATTTGCATTTTACACCGACTCACACGTTAAGTGGAAACGAGTCATGCCTAACCCCATCTGGAGAATCGCAATTCAGATCAGATATGCCTTTAATTTTTTATGCAGCAATTATGGAGAGCTGGACCTCGGCGGCTTTGGCAAAGACCTTCGATGTGGAAATCATTCGGCCTTTTTTATGAGATTAAATATGACAACGATTTTTTTTAATAATTGCATGACTTCTCTAAATATTCAGAAGCTTCTGCTGCTCCGTATGAGGTCATTTTCAGAAGCGTTTATGAAGTTCATAAAATATTTTATTTTTTATAAACCTGAGCATAAATGTGACAGTAGACAGGTCATTTCTTTGAATGAAAAATACTGTAACTTACCTTAACTTACCTTTATAGCATTCACAGCCAGTCCGCCGAGTTTAAATGAATCTGACAACTATTGTTGTCAATGGCAACCAATAAGTAAATAATAAATACAATTTAAACCAAGTATTAAGGCTATAATGTTATATTTTATTGTATGTACAATAACTCGCAATTGGGTTGCAGGTCATTCAAGCTATTCAACTGTATAGGTAAGCTAGAGTCAAAAAGAGTCTAAGTGTGTGGAATTTATTCATTCCTTCTTGATATGCAAACATTTTTACCTTGATGTTGGCACACAAACATTCGTCCACTTAATGTATGCAAATTTTGGGATGAATAGATTTTATATTGCAGCTTTAACATAATCAAATCCCTCTCTAGTTTAACAAAGTCAGTCTGTTCGTCTTTACAATGCAATTACAGCTTGCGAGATTTCATTGCTTTGTAGAGTATAAACTATGAGATGACGTAACACACAGCTAGATGCTGTAAACGGAAGTTATTGTGGATAATTCAGAGGAAGCATACCAATTACTTCAACAAATTAAATGCATGATTTACAGTCCTGTACTAAAAGTAAGTTTTTATTCTTATTATGCTGTGTATATCCAAAGTATACATTACAACGATGTTTTATGGGGAAGTTACGGGAATACATTTGTGCTATTTGCATTTTTAGCGTAAAGGGTTGCACTTTCCAGTCACTTCTAAAGTGAATTTGACAGAGTAAAATGTATAAATTGAATTTGTTTAATGATTGTACCTGTACAGTAGGAAAAAACAAAGTAATGCTTGTCATAAAATGTAATTAGTGAAACTGCTATTTAGAGTATTAAGTTTTCCAGAATAATATTATTTTAAACAAATCAGTTATGAACTTCATATCTTATTGAAACTGAAAATGTACTCTGATACATAAGTGTTTTTTTTGCCATCAGGGCTAAGTTTATAATTAGTTTTACCTGTTCCAGCAGCTTTCTGTATCTCTGGGTGGCTTGTTGGATCAGATCCCTCACAGTCCATCCCTCTTTACAAGGAACCACCACACCCGTCTGGCCAAATGTCACCGTCACCTTCATTGTGGCCCTCTTCCCTTTAGTTTAGGGTGATGTATCGTGGTGAATAAAGCTACAGAATTGTTAAATGGACTGCTGAAAGCCTGAAGGAAGTAACCACAGAGAGAGAGGAAGAGCAAATCAGTGACTTGTGGTGCAAATACAACACACAATGACCGTAACCGAATGGAAGTTTTTTTAATATAAATAAATATAAATATAAGTATGTATGTATATATATACATATATATATATGTATATAAATATATATGAATATAAATATATATATATTAAAAATATATATATTCATATATTTATATATATATATTGACTATGACTTGTTTATTTATTTGTTATTCATTACTTATTTATTGATTATTTATTTGTCTGTTTGTCATATATATACATATATATATGTATATAAATATATATATATATATATTCATATATTTATATATTTATATATATATATATATATTGACTATGACTTGTTTATTTATTTGTTATTCATTACTTATTTATTGATTATTTCGTGTTATTTATTGATTATTTATTTGTCTGTTTGTTTGTTTGTTGATGTTATTTGTGCACCTCGTGGTGAAGCATTAAATCACATCATATACTTGTATAATGACAATAAAAGATGTTTATATAAGGGAAAAAAAACAAATAAACTTTTGAACTTGCTGTAGTGATGCATTTGGCCATCTCCATTAGTTACCACCTTATCGATTGCGATCAAACAATGTTATACTTGTACTTTGTGCAATTCAGGTTATACTCGTTGTATTTCATTACTGTACAGTGTTTAGTGAGTTTCTTTTGGCACAATTCTTTCTCATCTGCTGTCACTTATCGGAGCATATTAGCTTTGTGGCGGTACTATAAACTAGCAACGCTAACGTAACGCAACATTCCGTTACAAGCGTAACACCTTTACGCGTTAACGTTGCTCTCCGCCGTCTGCGATTCGATCTAAAGTGAATCGCGTATAGTTCGCGTTAATCTATCACGATCCCATCTAACTAGTTTACGTTAGCTACCTTAGCAGAACTTTGTAGGGAGGCATGGAGTCGCTCAGGCATCATTCCACAACTTTCCCCCCTCTCATGTTTCCTTTCTCCAGAACCACGGCAACATCCACTTCATCGTCGAGCCTCACTTTTTTCAAGTAGTTTTAACATCTGAAAAAAATGAAAATCGCGTGAAATTGTGAGGTTAAACACTTTGATCAAAGTTTTTGGGGGAATTCTTCCCAAACCTTCTCCTCCTTGCCAGTTCCTTTCTTAAAGGGGAAGTACAATAAACGCGACAGCCACCATTTGATAGGGAAAAGGTGCAATCATAGAGAAATGAAGAGATATTAAATATCAACATCGTTCACTTTGCCGTCACCATACTAAACTCGAGTTCTGCACCTAAGAGGACCTCATCAAGACTTATCTTGTAATGCACTTGTACCTACTTATTTATGCGACCACTTATTCATGTTGATCATTACGACTTATGTCTTATGTTGATCATTACGACTTATGTCTTATGTTGATCATTACGACTTATGTCTTATGTTGATCATTACGACTTATGTCCTATGTTGATCATTACGACTTATGTCTTATGTTGATCATTACGACTTATGTCTTATGTTGATCATTACGACTTATGTCTTATGTTGATCATTACGACTTATGTCTTATGTTGATCATTACGACTTATGCCTTATGTTGACTACGACTTATGCCTTATGTTGACTACGACTTATGCCTTATGTTGACTACGACTTATGCCTTATGTTGACTACGACTTATGCCTTATGTTGACTACGACTTATGCCTTATGTTGACTACGACTTATGCCTTATGTTGACTACGACTTATGCCTTATGTTGACTACGACTTATGCATTATGTTGACTACTAATTATGCCTTATGTTGACTACTACTTATGCATTATGTTGACTACTACTTATGTCTTATGTTGACTACTACTTATGTCTTATGTTGACTACTACTTATGTCTTATGTTGACTACTACTTATCTTATGTTGACTACTACTTATCTTATGTTGACTACTACTTATGTCTTATGTTGACTACTACTTATGTCTTATGTTGACAACTAATCATGTCTTATGTTGACAACTATTCATGTCTTATGTTGACTACTATTTATGTCTTATGTTGACTGCTACTTATGTTGACTACTACTTATGTCTTATGTTGACTACTACTCATGTCTTATGTCGACTACTACTTATGTCTTATGTTGACTACTACTTATGTCTTATGTTGACTACTACTAATGTCTTATGTTGACTACTACCTATGCATTATGTTGACTACTACTTATGCATTATGTTGACTATGTTTTACTTCCCCTCACGGTGCGAGTGGAATAGAAGATGAATGCACAAACAAAATGAATAAAAACAGGAATACACACTGATTAGAGCCCCAAGTAACAATCTAACCCTCGGTTAATTATCTCACACGGACACCTCACCCGTTAACCACGGCAACCAAAATATTCTATTTTGCATAAGATCATACGCAATTTGACGCATCTTCAAAGATGAAACCCCTCCTTTGAGGCGGAGTTTGTATTTGTAATTAGCAGTTAAATGTATGCTTGTGTATGTCTACTAATTGATTTTGACTAGGTTTAGTTTCTGGGTCATTGAATTCCATTGCTTTTAATGAACCACAGGGGAAAAAGGCTTGCATAATTTATTTATTTCTTTGGTTAAAATTAGAAAAATAGAAGTGAACTTGAATAATGATTTGAGATGTGAATATTTGGGCACTTTTAAATGAACTGAAAAAGTTTCTCTTGTTTATTCTTCTCATGATTAATAAATTATAGATGAACATTATTTTCAATTGCAAATACTATTATTATGGATAATATTGAGGTCCTTGACTTTCTGTGAACTTATACTGGTATAATGTACTTTGTGTCAGCTATGTCTTAGTGTCGAATAGATAAGATTTCTGACTTGAAATGCTCCATTTGTAATTAAAACACAACCTCCGAAAAACCAAGGATATGGATGGAGAATTTAAATTACGGCATTGAGACCTCGATATGAATATTTTTTAGGTGATCGGGTACACCTGGGAACTCATGGGATTCTAACTTTCTTTGCAGGAGTCTTTTTTTGTCTTACTTTTTGTATGATTTTATGACAAGGATAATTCCATATGTAGTCAAAGTCAGTGTAGCTAAATGGTATAGCCTTCATCTGTCTTGCCATTGGCTCTCCACATGAAAAGTCCTTTTGTCAGCGGTATCGAGCAAATGTGAAAGCACCCCGCTGGTGGGCCTGATCCATCAAGACCTTGACAAATAAATCAGTGTGTCGGGGAGAACATGCTATGCGCAGTGGGAGGGAGGGACAGAAAGACAGAGAAAGAGAGAGAGAGATAGGAAAAAATGACCAATGCCGGCTGAACGCATGGATAGTGAAATAACAGACTTTTGATTGCAGATGGCTGTTAAACTATTCATCAATTTTCTATGGCGCTCGTCTTCATTAGGGTCACTAGAGCCTTCGACCCACTGATTTTGGGACCTTTCACCCTGGACCGGTGTGTAGACAAATTACAGATCCCAGAAAGGATTTTTCCAAAAGCTTACAGTTTGGTGTGATATTGCGGGGCCATGTGTCGGTCACAGAAATAGACAGATCGATAGCATCACAGCAGGAAGATTTGATCAGTCACACTTCTGAACCACATACATAACAGTAGTCCATCCATCCATCCATCCACCCATGATCAACACTTTTTATCTGGTTTCGATCTGGCTTTGGGCAAAAGATGGACTAAACTGGTTGCCAGTCAGTCAAAATAGATTGATAGTGATGGACGTCCAATCCTACATTGTTTATTTCCAATTTTAACTAATACAAAAAACACCCAAGAAACACTGTTATCTCATTTCAAAGCACATATTTGACATCCAATGTATGTTAACTAGTATGACGACGCCTGGTGCACCCGTACGTGAAATTTTCCAGATGAACATTAACACATTCAACATTACCTTTTAACAAGCAATCTGAAATCTAACACTTAGCTGCTAGCAGTACTTCTGTTTCTGTTGCAAACACAATTAAAGCTATTTTTAAGGGGAAAACACATAAATCAGGCTATTAATTAACAGGTGTTAGCTGAATGAAATGCAAAACACCTTTGAAGGAGAAGATGCACACACTTGGGAATAATGGCAAAAAAAAAATCCACAAGTCTCAATCTCTTATTCACACCTCCAACTAATGACTCAATTAACACACTGTCGTCTTAGAAAATGTGAATACATCCTCTCAACTCCAAATCAAAAAAGTGAAGCCAAAGGAAATAATTTATATTATTCACAGAACGCCATTTTGAAAGCTACTCATGTGTGTATAACAGGCAGGAAATTCATGTGACGGTTCTCAAAACCTAATCGACGAATAGCTTTCGTTTTCATTTGCGCATTTCGTGTTGAAACAATTTCCATCGGCTAGGTAAACCAATGCTTTATTTATTAGCTATAACTATCATTTGTATATGAAAACTCAATTGTGACTTCATTTAATCAGGAAAAAAACATTTTGGATTTATTAAAGATGGTTAGAACTGTTGCTTACAGGGAAATTTGCTCCTATTTTTGCTCGAGAAATGATGGCTGTTTTCGAAAAGCTGATAAATCCGGTCACTTTTACCTCAAGGCGACACCTTGTCAAAAATGACTGAAGTTGGAGTATATAGAAATATAGTATTATTCTTCACGCAATGGCAATGTAAAACAAGATTTGTACATTGTCTTTTTCAATGTTTTCTTGCAGCTTCCAACATTATTATGCAATACATAATATATTACCCATGTCTTGGGGATTATGTAAGCAAACCATAATCAGGCTTGGGTTGAATCAAAGCCTGGAGCAAGTTCATGGTATGAAAACCATGAATACAAATTCTCTTAAGTGTTCTGATGTTCTCGTTAGCCTCAACATGAGACGTGATGCTACAACCGCTCTTGTCGTTGTAAGCATTTTTTTGTGTTGCGCTTTAAGACAGGGCAACACAAAAAAAAGTGAAGAACTGTTTGGTTTTTATCTGTCCGTTCCCGCTGCTATCTTCGCAATGTTCGCAAGCACTGAGGAACATCAATGAAACTGGTTTAAATTTCATGATGCTGCCCGCCTTGCACTTAATAAAGGAACAAGTGATGCAGCACAACAATGTGATTGATTGTTTTGGACAACAACATACACTTAAAACCGCAGCATGTTTTAGTTACACAAGCAATATCTATTCATTTATTTTGAAATTTGTTGATGCTAGCAGAACTCCTAAATGTCAGCGCAAATCAATAGAGTATGTTGTATTTTTCCTTTTCAATGGTGTAAAAATTGAATGTGAGCTGATGAATAGCGCACTGGATTGGGAAGCAGTCTTACAATGAAATAAGCGGAATTGCAGGCCCGCAGAGCGCCGAGTTCGCGCCCCCTATCTCCTTCCTCTCTCTTTTACAAAAAAAGTGACATTTTCAATGCATGAAGCAATTTAATCTTGCTTCTTTTCGAGGAAAATGCCTGTAAATGAGGTCTGTGAAATTAAGAAGATATACCAGCCCTTAGTCAATCTGTTGCTCCACCCCCCTTGGGTCCCTTCCTTTCTCTGGCTGATACAAAATGTGGGACATTATCAATGCATGAAACTATTTAATCTTATTTCCATCGCTCCCCATGAAAGCCTCAATAAATTAATGTTTCAGAAATTTAGAAAGAGATCTGAGCTTTTTTCCCTCTAAGGTCAACGGCGCTCTTTTTCTCCCCAACTCTCTGAACGCTTCGCTTGTCAGAGGTCAGACTCGTTAATGTTCAAATTCTAAAAATGGGAATTGCATTTTGCCTGGCAAGCAGGCCCTATTATCTCATGTAAATTCATTAATGGAAAACCAACGCCCACTCAGTTCTTAAACTCTGAACCCCGAGCCAAGTCGTGATCAGTTGCCGTTGTCAACAATTCTAAAAGGAACTTTTCTGTTTTATTCATCTTCCAAGATCAAAGATGCTCGGCCTCCATTTTGATGTTCAACCATTAGTTGAGACATTTTTCAGCTGCTTCTTGGTGAAAGTAGGAGTAAGTCCTACAGTAGGCCTGTAAATATTTGTTCATCTAGATCAGGGGTGTCAGACTCGGGTTGGTTCGTGGGCCGCGTTAACGTCAAATCGATTTCATGTAGGCCGGACCATTTTAGATATATTTAGATTTTTTTTATAAATGGATTAAAAGAACTGGATTAAAACCCCTGAATATTCAGTCTTTTTATAGATCTAAAACAATGTTTATTTTAGCTTTTTTAAATATATTTTTAGATTTTCCAAAATGATTTTTGAACTAAAAACACAGAAAAAAATGATTAAAAATTACAATTGTTGATTTAAAAGGGGGAAAATCAGGAAATTTACATCTATACTCTTCATTTTAATTTGATCCTAAAACAGAAATTCTGCACTCATGATTTACTTTCCTGGGCCACACAAAATGATGTGGCGGGCCAGATTTGGCCCCCGGGCCGCCACTTTGACACTTGTGATCTAGATTGATACATGGGTTTGTCAAACCACGATCCAAACAAATTGATCAAAATGGAAAACATCTTGGGTACGATATGTTTTTTTTAAGCCACAATATTAGTAGTTTCACTTCTATTGATGCCTGATACCTGATAGGGATGGGTGCAATTCATTCGCTGCCAGCTTCCCACAGTCAAAATGGATTGGATGTCTGGTGCTGTCCATTGCAGCCAATGAGTGCCCTATAAACAGTTAAAAAAGAATTGTGAAAACACGTATTTAAGATGTTTCAGCAACAAAATTCTCAAAAATGTTGCTTTGGAATTTAAAAAAAGGGTCAAATGTTTACAATGAACTATATCATATCCATATATAAGGCATTTGAATGAAATCATGGCAGACCTTGGATGAAAATAATGTTATCCAAAGAATTGATATTAGCAGTTTGTGATTGCTATCATAGAGCCATTTATTGTCATTTTGCTGCTGTTTTGAACTGACAATGGAATTCCTGTACGCAAAACAAACAAAACTTCTTTCAATTTTGCATTAAAAACTAGAAACTCTTAAAATCCTAACCTGAAACCTGTTGTCAGAATCTACTTAAACAGATTACTTTGCATTTTTCTATTGCTCATACGTACACATGGTAGTCTTCAAGCATAATGACTCATTTGCATAGAGGATACACACAAAATGAATATCCTTTTGTTGCCGCCGTCTAATCTGACACGGCTCACGTGTTTCCAAAGGTACAGTAGGTCGATATGGAGGAATCCATATTTTGTACCCTATCGCACTTATATTATTAGCAGCTTATGGAAAGCAATACATTGCATTCCGGAAGATTCTTTGAACTGTTTAAGGATTAATCCACAGAAAGAGTCTGTGTCAATCTCAGCTATTCAGCAAGATGATAATGTTAAAATGAATAAAGCGCGCCAAGATGATGGCGTGTTTAACATAACAAAAGGATTTTGCGTTCCATTGCTTCTCCAGCATTGGAAAACCCTGACTTCTTTCAGGCAGCAGTCTATGCTAGTCGGTCTGCTATAAGCTTCTCTTCTTTTTTTAAAATATATTTGCCTTGTTCTTTAAGCTCCTCTGGGCTGTTTCTTAACCCCGAGAGAATATTTTCAGGCACCTCTATCATCTCTGTTTCCTTGCTGGATTTTCCTACTTACTCTCCATTTCTAATCTAGCAAAGTTGGAGTGGCCTGGTTTTAAACAATTCGGATATTTTTATCGCTTGGTTTCTAGTGGCTGTATGTTATGTAATAATGTGACACATCGGCATTGCGTTTTTTTATACATATACTTACATATATACATTTACGATACATTTTCTCCTTTAGGTGAAGAAAAAAATAAAAACAACCATTTGTTAAAAATAACGCATAAATAGAAAATATTGAAAATGCAGAAGACGTAAAGTGACTTTGAAGGGGAATATGGGAGGAAACTGGAGTACCCAAAGAAAACCCACACAGAAATAATAACATGCAAACTCACACAGGAAGACCAACCCGGATTCAAACCCAAGACCCCAGAGCTGCAAGGCCGATGTGCTAACCACTCAACCACCGTGCCGCCATAGAGCAACTAACATAGTTTATTTGTTTGCTATTCCATTAGAAGTTTAGACAAATCAAGGCAGCCCTAGTTGGCAGATATAAGAGACCTCCAAAGGAAATCATTACTATAATGTGGCCTTTGACAAAGATGAGTTTGACACCCCTGCACCAAAGGGAGGCAGCGTACCACTGGGGGGGGTACTAGTCGCACACTTTGACAACCACTGAATATCTACCTAGAAGAGCAAATTTTGTATTCTTGACGAGGCGTCCCACCACTACTTGTTAATGCTAATTCTCAAAGTCCCATCAGGGGCTGGCAAGGCTCCAGTTTGGGGATCTCGGGGTTAGCATCTTTGCTTTATGCAGATGATGAGGTTTGCTTTTGCTGGCCTCATCAGACCGTGACCTCCAGCGTGCACCGTGTGGGGCAGATGTGACCCTATGGGGATGACTGTCAAGACTTGCAAGTCAGAGGTTGTGGGGGGTTTACCTGCAGGTGCAGTCAAGTCATATCAGTAGGAACTATCGTGGGTAGGGAGCATGAAATAGGATGAGATTGGCATTGGCTGCAGTTAGTGTTTGAATGGCTGTGTAAAAATACAAAAAAGCAAGTAGGCAAAGCTTTTCATTTCTCCATATTACTCTTTCACCTATGCTGTAGAATTTGTGGGTAACGACCTGAACAATGCAGTCATTGAGATAGGGTGAGGAGTTCAGACAAGACAATTGCAGCACCTTCAGAATGAGACTTGTCAGTTGAAGTGATTCCTGTATTACAGTGGTCTTTTACATGAACAAAAATGACTGAGCTTCGGCTAAGCGAAGAAAAAGTGTCCCATACAGGTTTTTTTTCCAGCCAGATGCCAATGCCATGAATCAAATGGAATGCTCAATTTAAAAGGTCACCACTGGGATTATAATTTAACTTCATTCTTGTAGACTCAGCACTGCAGATGAATAAAATGGCTTCAATTGTCAGATAGCATTGAGGAAATGACTCAAAAACACCTTTATCGTAAGTTGATTCACACAGTTTTGCTAACAGAAACATCCATCAACTCATTTTGTGTGCACTTTTCTTGATTAAAATACATGCAAACTCCACACGAGCCAAAGCCAGAAGCTCATAATTTTGAGTACACCACTTGCAAGAGAGTTGGCTGCCTGTCGGAACTGGGAGAGCTGCAAACAAATGAATGAATGTTCATTTGGATGTTTTATATGTAACCAAAACAAACCCACTTAACTTCCTCTAAGTTACACTAGGAAAAAAACAATTTAACAGATGCAACAACTGAATTCACTTCATTTTCTATTCATTTTTCATAGTCAGTCTTGTTTGGAATACTTTACTCACACAAAAAACAATAAAAGGGGTTTCCATCATTGATGAAATCTGATTGAGACGCTTTCCCTATATATTCAACTTTATAACTCTTCCAACAAAACCTCAGTATGCCTGAGATAAAAAGCCAGATTTATTTATTAGGAACAATATTTTCATAGTCCTCTCTCATATAAAATTCCATTTCTTTGTTCACTTTGATGAAATAGAAGGCAGGTCGAGAGATATTACTGTATGCCTTGGAAAAATGAATTATAGATGATTGGCCTGAGACTATAGTGCCCCTGAATCCACTCACAATCACAAGCCTCTGCAGACTGGCTTTTGTAAAGAAAATGCCTCTGTCATGTTTTCCTTTTGCTTGCTTTTCGTGTGTGTGTGTGTGGAATGGGGGCTTGGAGAACATTTTAGTCTGTAATAGGGGGGGGTATCATATTGGAGGGATACATCACAGTGCTCAGATTGAATTTTCACCAAGCTGAGGTTTGAACAGGTCACAGGGCACCATAGGGCGAAGAAAAAGAAGGAGGTAGGAGGGCGGAATTGTGTGGAAAAAAAGGGATTTGCGTGGTATTGTATAGTTCAGAGCAAAAAAAAAATCTATTTTATTTGGCATTCTAGTGTGATCACTGAGTGAAATCACACTCACACACACACACACATGCACATTGACCTTTTCAAAGCCGTCCACATTTTCTCCACCGCTTTCACTTCATTAGCCCAGGGTCATTTTCTTTAAATTAAACCTACACACACATGGAAGGAAACATGCGAGCAAATACGGAAATAGGAAGGGAAAAAAGAAAACATTGAAGTTACTTTTTCATCAGAAAACAACTGTGAGTGTGAATTGTATGATAATTAACTAGAAGATAAATGCCCCTTTATTCATTGTTATTCCCAGCCCACAAGCTTCGCCTTCAGTGTGGCCTATTGGCATCTATTTTACTGACATGCGCCGCATTCTAAAGAGATCAGTAATAACAATCGATAGTGTTTCGAGGGCACTGCTTGAGGAAGTAAACTTTTCAAAGTTTCAATATCACGTCACATTTAGCGCTTCGGTAAATGCATTTCTTCACCTCAATAGTGAACATTTGGGTCACGGGGCTCTTCTTATTTATTCTTATTTAAAACAGATAAGAAGTGCAAGGGTCCCAAAAGTTATTTTTTTCTATGAGGTCTACTTTCAGAAAAAAAAAACAGTTTTTAAAGTGTATTTTTGAGCATTAACTGATTTGCTGCTCTTGACAATTTGCGTCAAATTGAACTTTTAATCACTGCAAGGCCTACATAGATTTCAACATGTCAGGTCTTCACCCCTGAAGAATGAAAAAGCACTTATTTACGACTATCTCCATCTACAAATAAAGCTGAGAGGTGCAACAGAACGTAGGCTGAATTTACTTCAATAATAATTTATGCGGGTCAATAAAAACATTGCGGTGGGCCGGAGTTGGCCCACGGCCATACTTTGGACACACCCGGTTAATGTATTTAACTCATAAGCTGCGATTCACAGCAATCAATGAATCAGATCTACTCTAGAAATCAGCTCTTTTAACATTGACCACAGTAACTTTGCATATTGGCATTAACGACACTAAATCTAAGCTAAGGCTCCAGCACCCCCCGCAACCCTAATGAGGAGAAAGCGGCTCAGAAAATGATATGAGATGAGTTAGGGAATGAATTAAGCTTAATTAAGTTTTTCATTGACAATCCCGTTCACTTGTTTTGTCAATTTTCCAAAAATAGGACTTCTGATCAGCCACCAGTCTGTAAATGGAGCAAAGAGACAACTAATGACCGTTTACAGAGACGTGATAGCCCCAAGCTAAGCTCTTCACACTCCATAAGGAAATAATACATAATTCACAACTAACAGCTGAGCAATCGGAGACAAAAAGGGAGAAAAATGTGAAGATCAGGGCAAAAAAAATAAAAAAAATGGCACCGGCAAAAGCAACAGTGGTTGAAAAAATCAGCATATACCTGTCTTTATGCATACATCCTGCCTGGTGATTGACAGCGAAGGCGTTCACGTGTGAGTGTGCATGTGTTGGTGTAGTAATTCCTGTTTTTAAGTGTATGTGGATGCAGTTCTGCGCACGTCTTTGCAAGCTTTTCATTATGCGAAAGCTGGGACCGAAGTGACAGCGAGCTCATAAGAGTAGTTAGCATCGCATACGCACACGCCAAGCAGAACAACAGCTGTGGCTAATTAAAGATTCATGCTTAAATTCCTGTGAAAACTCAGTGTGGCAATGAGCACTGGGGACAGGAAGAAAAGTGGGGCCGAGAAACACAATGACAGATGAAGGAAGGGAAAATCAAGAGACAAAATGCGCCAACGAGGAGAATGAATGCACGGATGCCAATTTGCAGAAGGATATGGCTCTCTGACCTTCCTAACTTTTGGGCTGCCATTGACAGTGATGGACGTTCAATCCAGTTGAAATGGCAGATGGCGGTGAATGATACTGTTTCACTGTCACTGAAGGTGATAGATGTCCAATCCATTTGAAGTGTGAGAGGTTGGCAGTGAGGGATTGTCAGTCTATCGCTGTCAATGGCAGTCATTTAGTTAACAGGAAAAACAACATCTACTTTAAATGAAATAATGGTCCAAAAATTCTAAAAATCTATTTATTAAACAAGATTCTTTCAACTACGACGCATCTGATATGGGTCTTGTATTCCTTTAAGTGCATTGCTTTGTCAGATATGTTAAGAGATGAGAGAAAACAAAAAAAAAAGACATTTTGTGATGTCAGTTATACCCACGTACAAAATGAGTATTAGTGATGTCACAAGAAAAAGGGTGGGAAATCTGAAATACATTTGATGGGCAAAAGTAGTACGGGCACTGATAAAATGTCTTTTGTTTTTAATTTATTAAACAGAATTTCGTTCACTGGGATGCACATAATACCGTTCTGTCCTTTAAAAACCTTCTTTTATTTTGGCACTGTCCTTTGCAGGTAGGTTTATGTGAATATTGCGTGTTGAATAATGCAGAGATGCTGTAGAAAAGAATGAGCCCTATTTCAAGAACACAGGAGATTATTCTTGTGTTGAGTATTTTTAGAACAATCGGGATGCCATGCTGCCGCTAAAAGGTCATTCTTGGCACGTCCTCATCATGTGTGAGGTCTTCCATTTGAAAGATTGGTCCCCTCACTATAACTACAAAGTGTGGCAGCAGATCCAAACATCGCATCATCAAAGCAACTGTGGTGACTCTAACCATGATAAAGAATGTTTGGATTCTAGCTGGAGACAAAATATGAGGAAGAGATGCATTCATTTGCATAGTAATGGTCTTTCAGGCTGTTTGCAAGATACTTGACTGATTTATGCACCGGTTAACGTCTCCCCGTTTGCTAGGTGAAAATAGGATGATGCAGTGGTTGAGAGTGAGTTGCAATACAGAAACACTTTACTACTTTGTACTGCTTTCTATTTCATAGTTTCCAATGGCTCCGTTTAACACGTCTCACAAAAGTGAGATGTACATTCATCCGTGTTGAGTTCGCTTCTCTAATGTTCTATGTAATATTTATTAGATGTGATGGAGTCATCAATAAAAGGACGATCAAGGAAATTAGCGATGCTCTTTCCCAAGAATTTAATGAAAATGTCTTTTCTTGACATTTGCAGGGAATTAACTACTGAATCCAGACTATTGTGAATAATATCCATTAAACACATTTTATGCTTACAATATACCAAACCTAATCGACCACTAACTGCCGTTTGAAACATTAGGAACATTTTTTACACGGGCCCAACGTTCATGACCTTAAGTGATCCTAGACACTAAATCCTAAAATGAAAAATAATAGCTTTAAACTGCACAAAGACTCAACATGTATCTGCAACACACAGCCAGGACTGAAGTCCATTTATGTAAAACCACAATTTCTTAATTATTGCCGAGTTATGCAAAGCACACTCTCCTGGATAATTAACCACTGCACGATATTTTATAGGAAACGGAACAAAGAGATGGATTACAATTGCTGTATTATTCAATTTTAACTCATTCCCTGCCATTGACTTTAGTAGACATCCAATCCGATAGTTTGCATTTGACATAGTAATTACATTGTAAAAGCATGATAATGACACCGTAGCCAAATAGCAGTGTACCCCTCATTCATCAGTACGCCAAATAAATGCAGCTGTTTAATTTGCTTTGACTGGCAGTGAATTAGTTAAATACTAGTTTGTCAGCAATTTGAACTTGAAAAATAACCAATCAGGGATTGGAATAGACCACTTAATTCCCCATCAAATGCAATTACCTTGGAGATTTGCATACAAATTGGGAATTTTGGCGCCATCGTTGGGATAGAATTCAAAGAATTTTGCCTAAGTGCGGTTTGAAATATACTATATTGGCGATTTATGATTGTTGCTTTCCAATCAAATTGTACCTCTTTGTGGGAATTAGTTTTTGCTAGTGGCCTAATGTGTAAATCACCAATTTCTTAATATATATATATATATATATATATATATATATATATATATATATATATATATATATATATATATATATATATATATATATATATATATATATATATATATATATATATATATATATATATATATATATATATATATATATATATATATATATATATTTTTTTTTTTTTGGGGGGGGGGGGTAAATGATACGATATTCGCTAAAATGTCCACATTTCAGTTGGTTTCAAGGGAGTACGATCAAATTACTGCAGTATTCTGCACGCATTTTTCACAATCAGTTGCAATTCAGTTATCAATGTACTGTTACATCATCATCTCATAAAGACAAGTTTAAAATTATTATGAACAAGCTTTATTGAGCTATTTGTTGCCTTTTACAGATAATCACCATTGTGTTTACCTTGTACATGACTTTGTCTGATATTCATTGTTGAACTGGGAAGGTTGGCAGTGCCACCGATGTAAAGAGAATTTCTAGACTCTAGAAAGAGCTCTTTTTGAAGACTCTAGATTCTATTATTCCCGAGATGTCTACGTGGCGAGTCCAAGTGTGAACCCCACCCGGGGCTAATTGAAGTAGGGCATCTATTAGAGTGGAGGCCAATATCTGAGGGGGATTCATCTTCATCCAAAGCTGCTTTCACACTAGCTTCCCCATAAAGTGGTGCATCAGAGGCGTAACGGTAGAACCGGGATTTATTCGCTTGTCCCTTACAGAAAGAACCCAGCCAAGCGAGATATTACCGTGTCACCCGGCCCGTGTGGCACGGTGCGATGAAATAATCAATTGTTGCTGTCGGTGCGACAGCTACGATAGCTTCCAACACAAAAGGGCGAGTGACAGCCCGACTCGGGTGTTAAGTTTCACGCCAGTCGCCGTCGATTCCGATGCCGTGGGCGACTTTGACGTCCCATTCCATAATGAGATCAACTTCTTCTGGCTATTGGATTTGTCCCATAAGTTTTATACCTGTGATTATACAGGTCTGGAGAACAGGCCTTGGGTGTAGTATGTATGTGAAAATGAAATCAGTTCGCCATGCCTTGTCCCAGGGGCGGCGCAACCGAGCCCGGGTCTTTAGGGGGTTTTCGGGTGTAAAGGAGGAATGGTTGGCCAAGCAAAATGTTAAATCCAAACAGACCAAAAAAAACAAAACAATGAAGGTCATTTGGTACTTGACATCATTATGGTGCTTGTAAAAATCAACATACATAACCAAAACTCATCTCATCATACCCACAAAAGCGCATCACATGCAAATGACTCCAACGGCCCCATTAGTGCTACATTTGAGCTCCGTGTGTTTGGTCTTAAATGACATTTGGATGTTTCCCTGGCGACTTTCAAGGAGACATTATTTGCCAGTTACCGGGAAGGCAGTTTTGCTTGGTGTAACGCAGAGTCCTTCATGCCCGAGCACTGCACTTTTGTTTGATTCGCCATTTGGTTTATGAACCCGCAGCTTTAATGGAAGACACGCACACTCTGATCCCCATTATCAAGCTGCTGCCATAAAGCAAGGCAGATAAGAGGAAGCAGTAGCTGACAGAAGACAGAAAATAGGGGGAAAAATAGACCAAGTTGTGGCCTTCATTATAAAATCCAATCAGTGAAAGAGTGGAGGTGGTTACTGGTAATGTTTTACTGACACATGGTCTATACCTGAGGAGCCCAAACTTTTTTGCTCCAAGATATAATACTTTGAGAAACCTACCTCCCGCAATCTATCTTTTTCTACCTGAGTCCGCGGAGAAAATCCACGAAGGGAGGATATGCAAACTCCACACAGGGAAGTCTGAATCCACCCGGGATTGAACCCTCGATCTAGGAACTGTGAGGTGCACGTGCTATGCACCCACCCACTTGGTATTCATTAAAGGTTCTGAACATGTATTTGATGTGAATAATCGCAAAGAAAATATTCACTTTTTTTCTTTTAGAATTGAAAAACTAAAGTAAAGTTTGAAAGCATTCAATTTTTATTTATTTTATCAGCTGTACTTTTATTGGAGCATCTTAATAGCTAATGATCTTTTATTTTCCATTTTTTAAACATAGTTACCTCATGAAAAACTCATTTTAATAAGTGTTTACAGTTTTGGGCTATTATCTATTATTTAATATAATAAAACACTAAAAAACGATTGCAATGTTTAATTTCCGCAATGTTATTTTTTTCAAAAAAAGGTGAAAATAACAAAACCATGTAGCAATAGCGCATGAAAATGGTCGATAATGAGTCCCCAAAAAAGAACAATATCAGAAAGCTTTGACGACATTGAGATAAAAGAATATATCTAAACGACTGCAGGACTATCAAATGTGTCAATTTATTTGATAATGGATGAAGTGTGGTAGCCCTAGGGGAAAGTCATAACGGCCCTTTGAAGGAAACCCTAACCAGACTACGGCCTGTGAGGAAGATGAGTTTGATTTCAAGAATCCGGTCACCCGCAGAATCGTGCCCGTCCACCATCCCACCGAGGCCACGATCCATTACCGATGGACGGGGAGCACAGCGTGAGGCCCACTCGGGCAATGACGGCGGGGTGGAGAAGTGAGGAACGGACCGGGCGGGAAGGAGGAGGGAAAGAGCAGATGACAAAAGGGGGATAATGGAAGAGGAGAGGAGGACGGGGACGAGGATTCTCAATGTATCCATTATGGAGCATCAAAAGGAGAAAATCAAATGGGCCAAAACAGAGATGGAAGCGAGAAAGTGATGGAGATAAGGGCTGAGTGAGGGTACGGAGCGAGAAAGACACAGATGGATATGGAAGGGAGATTGCTTTTTCTCTAATTACGTCCCCTTTCAGCACCAGCGAGAGAGATAGAAAGCTAATTCCACCTGCACTTCTTCTCATTCCCACTACACTTCTAAAAGCACACGCTTGTTTTTCTCATGGTCTTTTCACATGCCGCCTTGGTTTTCATGCCGCCAATTGAACACGCGCCAATAATGGCCTGAACAAAAGGTACATATCTGCTGGCTTAGCCCCGACCACCGTAGTGCACTTTGCGACAGCCGAAGGCAACTTTCCTTTTCCATCGGTCTCTCCGACTATTATCACATCAGCGCCAATCTCCACTACACTGAGTACATTTTAGAGGTGCCTTGAAATATGACTTCACCTGACCACGCTCATTTCAATAATACATCATCTTACTAAAAATCTGAACACAAAATCTAAAATATAAGGGGAAAAAACGAAAATAATAAAAGAAAATAGAAACTTCCTTAAAAATACAATAAATTAAAACATTAAAAATCAAAGAAATATTTTGGGGAAGAATATATAAATACATTTCTCTTTGTATTCACAATTTATCAAATTTTAATGACAATCTGTAAAATATATTTTTGGGGGAAATCTGAAAAAATGAGAGGAAGAACATATTAATACATTTCTCCTCTTTGCATTCACAATTTATTAAATTTTAATGACAAAATATAAAATATATTTTGGGGGGAAATCTGAAAAAATGAGAGGAAGAATATATTAATACATTTCTCCTCTTTGCATTCACAATTTATTAAATTTTAATGACAAAAAATAAAATATATTTTTTGGGGAAATCTGAAAAATGAGAGCAAGAATATATTAATACATTTCTCCTCTTTGCATTCACTATTTATTAAATTTTAATAACAAAAAAAGAAATACAATTAAATGCTCACTGCCTGCCCTCCCAGTCAAAATGGATTGGACATCAAGCTCTGTCAATGGCAGCCAATGAGCTAAATGCAAAGCATCTTGCTACATTTTCCTTCAAACCACAAGTTGTGAACGTCCTATTATAACATTTTGCAAAAGATTAAGGTCTCAATTATTCCATAGTGATTATATTTGATTAAATCTTCATCTTCACAGCTTTCCAAATCACAGATTTCATTGAAGGGCTAATTTCCTCCTCCTGACAGTAATGAAGACAATCAGAGTACAAAAAGTGGACGCGGCACGGATTACATTTCAAATACAATGGAATCCTATAGAAGGTTGCCATCATAATCACAGCAAATGAATGATGACTAATATCCCCGACGTATTATTACTCACGCCACATTGGAGAGGCGATATGAAGTGGCGATAGCATTAATGGACTAAAGAGGACGTGTGTGACTTTAGGCGGATGCGGCCAATATGTTCTTTGGACTCGTGGTCCGATAACCTGCGATAGTGGGAAAAATGAGGCGTGGGGGGAAAAAGCTTACACAGTGAGTGGCAGGGCGCTCTGAACACAACTTGGTTTGCCATCACCACGGGAGAGGTAGAACCCGAGCGAAAGGTTCTGATAGGCCCTGTGGGGAGGAGATTGGCCTGTCTCTGATTGGATGATTAGGGGCCACAGGGGCTCAAATCAGCCATTTTCAGAAAGAGAGTGGTTTGGTTAAGTGGACTGGCACAGTGCGAGCTCTGTGTGGGATCTTCTTTTGTGTGTGTGGAAGTTCTTTGTGTGAGCTCGGGCTGAGAGAGCTAACCCAGTTTTGCTCAGGTACATTTACATCTATGACTTGAAGGGAGGAAGAAAGGAAGGAAGGAAGGAAGGCAGGATCCCCAATGGGTTGAAAGGTGTTGGAAAATGAAAGGGAAGATGCTGTCGCAGGGTCCAAAGGGTGTGGAGAAGAAGGGTGGTTGGATTTTCCAGGCAATAATAGGGGGACCGTGGATTCACACGGAACGACTTGTAATTTGGAACATGCCACCTCATGTCGAACATGACAAAGGCACTCACAAGTGTTATTCGGTCGGATTTATGCGGCCTGGCTCAAGTCACACAATTCCATTTTTTGGAGGGGTCTGAAGTGGAAATGTTCGTATATATTCGAATAAATGCAGTGGGATGTGCATGGAATATTCTTCAGATGAGAATCAGGCGATTCTTAAACATTTTTAAGCCACAATCATAAAACTAAATGGAAGAGGACATTGTGCGTGTTATAATCTTACATATTTACACATGTTCATCAACATGACTATTAAACTCAAACTCAAGACGGTGTACGTTGGTGACGTCGCTCAGTAACAACTGGAGTTTTCTGGCTGACAGCGAAATGGGATTATAATACTTTTTTTGCTTTATTTTCCAAAGAAAAGGAATGTGGCTCAGCAAAGTCCATTCTATAGACGTGATAGTGGACCTTTAATCATCACTTTACCCATCGCTGCGTCGATCCAGAATGATGCATCGTTACACCTCGACCACTGACACTGATTATCATCCAAATCCATTTAATCCAGTCAAAGTGGATTGGGCGTCTATCGTTATCAATGACAGGCAATGAATTTAACAAAATGAATTTCAGCGAGTACACGTCTGAAGTTCTCATTCAGTTCAAATTACACAAACACAATTAAGGATACCCACATTGGGGTGGGCAAACCAGTCCAAGAGGCCCTCTAGGGGTGCTGTTTTTTGTGTAAAATAAAATAAAGTAAAAAAATACTACTATTATTTTTTTAAAATAGAAGGAAATTAAGAAAGAAAAACTGGTAATCATGGCGTATATGGGTGCGCCTTAAAGTACTTTTGTTTGTTTGTTGTAAATATGCCATTCCAGTCCAGTGTGGCGATAAAGTATATGTCAATTTTAGGATTTTTAAAAAGATTCATGAAAAAATAATAACTACAATGATAAAAAGATGGGTGCGGCTTATACTCGGGTGCGCCTTATAGTCTGAAAATGATTGTACTTATCATATAAATACTGAAAAAAGCACAAAGCCAAAGGGATGTCTATTTGAGAAGGTACTTATTTGCCTCAGGGCTTTAACGGCAACACCATTTATTAGAGTGTAGCCTCCAGTTTGCAGAAATATGGATTTGTATACAATTACAGCACCCCCATAAATCACATACAGCTGTTGTTCCCGATCCTCTCCATCAAACTTAATACTATTGTGACATATGGTTAATACTGAACCATTGAACTACAACAAATTGAGTTTGTAGCACTACAGCTATATACAATTAGCTCATTATTACAATCACTTTGAATGAAACAAATAGCCCACTTAGAGCAGAAGCGCAACATGTTAATGACGTACAGTAAATGTAGAAAATAATAGAAAGGTAATGTAGCCGTACGTGTAATCCCTTGTCACACTTTGTGACAGTGGAAAATATTATTGAGCCTTACACATTCGCTTGTTTTCAGAGTGAAAGGAAAGGAAGAAAAGCAAGAAAGGGTAATGGAAGAAGGCCCATCACTGCACAGATGTTGGAACAAAGAAACCAAGTTATTTTAGTCCGCTGGGTGCCCATGACAACAGGGATGTGCGGGCGTGTTTGCAAGTCCAATGGTTGGCTCAATAACCTGTTCCTTCATATTTCCAGTGCTGTCAGCGCAACCTGTGAAGATATGGCATCGTGTCTACTGCACCTAATATCGTGGTGTGGATGATCTAGTTAGATTTTATGGGATGCGTTTGTCTGCGATTCTCATTGGTGCCCATTGATGGAAAAAGAAGATGGCTACTTATTGGAAAAAAATGTCATTCATAATAGAATTTGGCACTGAAAGAGATAAAAACGGGGTTCTGTGCTTACTTATATTCTAGTACTACTACTACTACTCATTTATATATATAGTTATTATTAAAATATTATTTAAATGAGTGCTCTATAAAGTTTGTTAAAGTTTGTTATTTCACGACAACACACGATGGTTGGTGAAGGAAAGAATGTTTTCATGCGTAAAGTTGACATGTATACTGTCATATTTCCCAAGTTTGCATGTTGTCAGAGCCATAAGCTGATTTTTGTAAATGAATACCCAAATTATTCCATTGTGATTACATTTGATTAAGTCATTCTCCTTGAGGCCAGAAATCACACAATCTCATTGAAGATGTAATTTTCTACTTGATCAGCTAATTAAGCCAATCAGACCAGCTCTTAGCATGACCCAGCATGTGTGGACTGTAATTGCAGACGGGGAAGATGGTGATGTATTTTTTTTACATTTGGATGTCAAGGAACCATGTTAAATTGCATATAGATGGGAACAATAGTGATAGTATTGGCCATAATATCTGTATGCACATCATATATTTTCTCTATACAGTAAAAAGGAGCATTTGTCCATAGAAGTCTACTATTTATGTCACTGATAATGTAAACTAGGTATTAAATTGCGTCATAGTACATGTTTATAGAGACCCTTTGAATCATTTTGCAAAGACTGACATAAAGCACTTACACACAACACTAAAATATACAAAAATATAAACTGCTAACAAAGTATATTTGTAAAAAAAATGAGATGTGGGCTAAACTGAAATTACCTTGCTGAAAGGTTAGTGCTCCTGAAATTCCAGACTGACTGACCAAAATAGTACATTTGAATGAGGTTGTCCCTTATTAGGTCACAATTTGGTAGATGAAAGTTGCCCTTTGTTCCACTGGAAACAAAAAACAACCATAAACCTTGTTATGTTTTGAGTAAGAAACAAAGCCACTTCTTTATTGCATTCTGATTGCAAGCTTCCCTGGAGCCGTGGATTGGAAGTGATTTGCAATAACAAGGCTGAATTGGGGCTAGCAGGTGGGGCAAATGTGGTCAGAAGCCCCATCCTCTCCCGCTATTGGCATCCGACACCCTCCAATTTCTGGGGCTTAATTTGAAATTCATTATTTCAAAAATAAAATAACCTATTAACTCATTAGCTACTAGAAAACCGATCCATGTTGACATAAGGATTGGGAGCGATCATCCAGTATTAATTGAGCCAGCTGTAGTAGTAATAGTAGTAGTTGTAGTAATAATAGTAGTAGTAGTAATAATAGTAGTAGTAGTAATAATAGTAGTAATAATAGTAGTAATAGTTGTAGTAGTAGTAGTAATGGTAGTAGTAGTCGTAGTATTAGTAATGGTAGTAGTAGTCGTAGTAGTAGTAATGGTAGTAGTAGTCGTAGTAGTAGTAATGGTAGTAGTAGTAATGGTAGTAGTAGTAGTAGTAATGGTAGTAGTAGTAGTGGTAGTAGAAGTAGTAGTAATGGTAGTAGTAGAAGTAGTAATGGTAGTAGTAATAGTAGTAATGGTAGTAATGGTAGTAGTAGTAGTAGTAGTAGTAATGGTAATAGTAGTAGTAGTAGTAATGGTAATAGTAGTGGTAGTAATGGTAATAGTAGTAGTAGTAGTAATGGTAATAGTAGTGGTAGTAAAGGTGGTAGTAGTAGTAAAGGTGGTAGTAGTAGTAGTAATGGTGGTGGTAGAAGTAGCCATAGTAATAGTAGTAGTAGTAATGGTGGTGGTAGAAGTAGCCATAGTAATAGTAATAGTAGTATTAGGGGTTGTGTTGTACATCAACTAGATGGAGCTGTGCTAAAGGGAATTTCATGCAATGATTAAACAATATTGATCCATATAGAAGGCGCACTGCCGGATTTAGTCTTATAGTTGTACCTTATAGAGCGGAAAAAAACTATAATTTTTAAGATAAAGTGTCCTTCAATTCCGGAATAATCCAAGTCTCCTATTATTACTCTAGCATTTTTACCTCTACCATCATGACATTGTTCACACAAGTGCGCTGATGAGCACCCTAGGTAGTGTAGGAGTCCTGTCACGTCACACTTCTTTCATAGTAAGCATCTGTTCAATCCTGTGCGCGTGGTGCACTGGACCAGTTCGGTACCCGATGTTGCGCTAGTACTCGCTAATGAGGCCGTCTGATAGACATACTGATATCATTCAGGCCAGAAATGCTCATGTGTGTACAAACAGCCCATTTCGCACATGGAGACACACACTCTCCTAAGTAATTGCATGTATATCCAATCCCTAATGCATTCTGTAAATATACTTTTGGGGGGTAAATCAGTGTGTTTATTGCGGCACATGTTACATGCACCACTAACAGCGTCACCAACGCAATGTGCTAGGATGTCTAATTAATCAAAGCTTGCTCAAGGGAGGGATGTGTCACTTGCTTTGTGACAAGTGCAAAGAAATAAATTACAGTAACTGCCCCTGAAAATGCTTTGTTTTTGTGACTCATGGTGTTAACAACGAAAATACAAGGTATCCTGGGATTTCAACGTATTATAAAAAAATGACCTTTTTAACTCATTTGGCTACCATTGATGGACGTAGAGGCCCTTTCCCAATCAAATGGGATCGCACGTTTCGGAATAGGCATCGATGCCCAATACGGATATTTCTGGAGTTCTGATCCAGTAGTTGCGTGTATTTTCATTAATATTGTGTTTTTCGACTGCAATAAATTAGACATTGGAAATATTTCTCTTTAGAATCTAATGATGGTAACAGAACATCATGTAATATTTGTCAATAAAATATTTTTAGAGGTACCAGCAGGTCTCACTTTAATACTAAAAATATGGCTTGCGGTTAACTAATTTACATTATATTCTGCAGGCTGGAAGGGGGCATCTCACAGTTCTGAGGTCGAGAGTTCAATCCCTGGTGGATTCCGACCTTCCTGTGTAGAGTTTGCATGTTCCCAACCGTGACTGCGTGGATTTTTTTCCCCAGTACTCCGATTTTCCCCCACATCCCAAAGAAATGGTTATCCGTTTCAGTGTGACCTGCGATTGGCTGGTAACCAATTGAACGCGTGTAAACAAACATGTATCTGTCTTTGACTGCTTCACTAATTGGAGTCTTAGGTTTCCTTAACTCTTAACACCTATTTCCTACCAAATTTGAATACTCATGTCATTTGTATCAGATTGACAGTGTAGTTGGAACAGATTTTGGCATTTACATTGGAGATATTAGATTGTCTTGACAATAAATTCAAGTTACACTGCGTAATTTTGTAAGCAGAGGTACCACAGTATTTCTGAAACGTGACTGAGCCTGTCTTTTCACGCGTTCGCCCTAGAGTTAAGTAACAGTTTGGATAATGTACAAGATAACCACCCACACAATGTGTTTCTCCACCCACTATTTTGGCAGAGAGGCTTGGGAATGCTCCAATGCCACTTTCAAGCCACTGTGAGACTACGTTGTCAGATACACACAAGCCCCTGATAGCTTGTCAATGCCTACAGGTAAGCATGTCATTCAAACATCTAGAAACGACCTAAAAATGCATAATCTCCCATTACGCTTCTATATAATGTATAATTACAGAGGAAAAAGTTCAACTGTTGTGTTTCTGTTATGGAATTGCAAAGTTGAAGTCTGGTCTTCCATTTAAAATGATGCGGGGGGAAAAAGCACAAAAAAATATGCCAACAATGGCACCCAATAAGCTAGTTTCCATTTTTTTTAACACGAAACTGCCAATAAACAAGGGTTCAATAACCTACAGTTGGTGGCAAGCAATAGGTATTCATCACAAATTGCAAACATGTATGATTTTTTCAGTGCATTACCATTCCAAGAGCAAAAAATGCAAACCAAACAGCGGGGAGAAGCAATTTATTGGTATGCAGCCTATCTAAGTGCTTCCTAAATGGATGAGACCCCCATTAGCTTTTTCATTTAACATGTATATAATTACAGTCATGTATGAGAAGCAGATTCATAGAGTAGTTGGTTCTATTCGATGAATGAGCACCACGTTAGTAAGCGGACGAGCTTACAATTTTCTGTACCACATGGCATTAAGATATTTGTGTCGTTATTGAAATGTTTATAAAGTTTGACTGATACATTAGGCTACCGAATTACCATAAAAGCTTCTATAGTGTTACGTTAGAAAAATAATCTTTTGAATAATAATAATTGAAAGGTGAGGCTTATTTGTGGCGATGCTTTGCAAAGCAAAACTGCTCACACACACACACACACACAATACACAATACACTTAACATACTGTATCTTCTGCATTAATAGTCAAATGATACGTTTCATTTGGCTGAGATAGAGTGATCCACCACCATTATGTGAATTAATTCTACATATAAAAAGCCGGACTATTCTTACTTGGGGTCATAGCTGGTAAACATGCAATAAACATACAAAAACATACTACTTGCTTGTGTTTTATCATTGTTATGGATGATAAATGAGATAATTACTACAAAGGCTTTCTCCTATCTTGCACGTAAACTGTTGTAGAAACAATACATCAAGTCAACATCAGAACGTGACCTAAACGATAAGGCAGAAGCACACTCAGAATGCCAACTTTGGTGATTCTAGTGGGACGTCTTTGTTGAAACTGGCCGTGTTTGTCATCTAGTGCGTAATGCGCAAGTTGTACTTTTGATAATTTTGATACTCCAATGCATAGGCAAGCATTTGACGTGAGTACACTGTTACCCTCATTGGAAACTTCACTTATTGGTCTTGTATAAGTCATTATTTTGAGGATGTTTTTTAAATTTCATTTGAGTGTAATAATATTCCAGGTAGTACAGTGTTCTTAGCAAGTACAATAATGAATTTTCCCATGCCTAACAGTAAGCCTGCACCAATATTAAACAACAAACATAACCATGTATAACATTCTTAGTCACCATGAAGCAAAGTTTAGAGGAAAAACATGAGTTTTTTGTGCAGAAAGTACAGAATTATATTTTAAAAATGAAGTTTTAACACTGGCCAAACAGTGAGTATCAATAGTCCCCACTTACGACACTGAAATTAAGCAAACAGATCAACAACCTCTACACCAGGGGTCTCAAACTTGCGGCCCGCGGGCCAACTGCGGCCCGCGGGACGATAATTTGCGGCCCCCGTCTTAATATGAAAGATCGATTTTTTTTTTTTTTATTTATTTTTTTTTTTATTTATTTTTTTATTTTTTTATTTTTTTTTTTTATTTATTTATTTTTTTTATACCCCTTTCCCCATGATGGCGCCGTTTAAGTGGCAGCCAGTGGCAGTAGCTCTGTCCACTCATGTTTTTCTTGTTTTACAGCATGTTTTACATGAAAAATTAGAGGGAACATTGACATGCACCTGCTTGTGGCAGGTGTGATACTGGTGTGCCGATAGCGAGCAATGATGATGTCGTGACCGGATGATTCGCCTAAAGACGTTTCGCCGACGGACGTTTGACAGACGGACAGGTCGTACTAGTATTTGTTAGTTTAATGATTAAATACAAATACTAGTATTTGTATTTAATCATTAAACGCTGTTTTCAGCTGGATTTGACCGAATTTGAGAGCATTTTGAGCCGTTTGGCGAATGGACGTCTATAGACGTTTTTTTGCCTCCATCGCGATATCATCCAGTATTTGTATTTAATCATTAAATGCTGTTTTAGGATGGATTTGACCCGATTGCTGTCATTTTACGGCTCGGTTCTGCTACATCTGCCTGCCCAAGAGTGCTTATTCCCGGACTGCCATTGATGGTAGACGAACATTGATTTTTACTATAATTTGGACAACACCGGCGGCGGGCCGGATTAAAAATCCTAACGGGCCGTATATGGCCCGCGGGCCGAGGTTGAAAAACTTGTACACACACCATCCGGCGGGGCGAGCGTTCGAATCCCGTTTCGGCAAAACCTCCGTTCGGCCGAATGAACGTTCGGTGGAACGTCCATTCGGCGACCTGCCCGTCTGTCAAACGTCCGTCGGCGAAACGTCTTTAGGCGAATCATCCGAGGACCGATGATGTCGCTCACACTGGTACTCAGTGCGCTCAGGGAGGTTGTCTTTCTGCTCAGACCAACAAAAAATTAGAGGGAACTTTGGTTCGGAGCTGAATGAACCAATCACGGTGAGGTATACGGCTCTGCAGGGCGGGACATTGGCCGGGCTGTCCAGTGCCTCGCTCACTCACTCATTCATTCCTCCAATCAGCTGGGCGGAGGAGAAGCCGTGAGGCCGATCACTCCGCTCGGCGCGCACACTCCTCCGCTGCTCTCAGCATAGAACTGAATGTTTTATCAGTGCTTTTCTTGTGGAAATCCTGATGCGGCCCAGTCTCACCCAGACTCGGCCTCTAGCGGCCCCCAGGTAAATTGAGTTCGAGACCCCTGCTCTACACTGTTCCAACAACGTTAATGTTATTTTACAAATTATCTCACCGGATTGGACAACGGTGGCACTGGAACATTTCCATTCAGTGCCAGCCATCCCAGCCACAATATTACTCCTATGCCTTAATACACCAGCGCGTGGCAAGAAAGAAGCTGAGGGATGGCCTCCGCTTTGTCTTATATGAAAAATCACATTGTGAAGTGGTAAAAGATGAAGCTTTTCTACATTCCAATCCTTCCAAAGCATGCATCCCAATGGCGTGCTGCCTAAGACATGCTAAAAGATGATTCTCTTAGAATGTGACAGCCAAGAGAAAAATGGAGAGGCTGCCAACAGGATCTTCTTGAAGCTGGCTGTTCAAGATTGCCATCTGCTGTAGACAGGATGAACTATCAGCCCGAGTATTGGCCCTGGGCCCAACTGCGTTGGCGGATAAATGCACTAGGAAAGAGCAGCAACTCCATTTCTGGGTCCCCGAATAAAGGTAAAATGTTGAGCCTGTGATGGAAATGTACTTGGAATTAGAATTTTTTTTCATTTTCTTGCCTCTCCAGCCGTACTATTTAGTCCATTAGTTGAAATGTGCTGTGAAAGAACCTCAAGCTCTCCACATCCATCACTAATCATTATTGCATCTTAGCGTAATTGCCCTCTCCCTGTTGCGCGAGCACACTTGGCGGGGCCACTGAATGGCATCATTTCTGCAAGAGAGGGAGATATGCATAGCCAGCTCCTTTCCGCCACCAATCAAATTACTTGACCCAGCCGCAATACATCACTGCCAGACTGTTTATTAAACAAAAAGCCATGATTAAATTATTAATGACAAAGATTAATTAAAATCCCATGCAATACGCAAAAGTGAAGGCGGGGAAACACGGAGAAAAAAAAGCAGTCTTTCTGACATTTACTTCAAACTCAGAAGTGATTGGAGGCAATCAAGTCAAATGACGGCGGTGACGATTAAAGCGGGTTCGACGTGACGGGGAATGATGTTTGAACATTTATAGGACTCTTTTAGGTCTGCCATCGATGTCTATTGTTGTCAGTGGCGGGGAATGACTTACATACAAATAAAGATCAAATGTTATCAAGGCCAAAGTATGTTACCGTTTTTAATCATTATAATTGTGTTTGTATTGCCTTTTTGCTAGTTTACATCTGTATTTATTTATTTAAAAATAAGAAAATAATTGGAAATGGCAATTGGCTGCAAGTCACCATGACCACTGACTGCGTTTCAGGAAATAAGCAAATTCAATCATAGCCATTATTAGATTCCTAAAGAAAATCAATACAAAGCAGGAAGCGGACTTCTCAAATGAAAAATAATTGCATCTGATCATTATCAGTATATTTATTTCACACATCGGCAATGTTCCCTCTAATTTTTTGTTTGTCTGGGCAAAAAGACAACCTCTCTGAGCACTGAGTACCGGTGTGAGCAACATCATCATTGCTCGCTATGGCCACACACCAGTATCACACCTGCCATAAGCAGGTGCATGTCTACTACACATAAATGTAAAATTTAGTAATAATAAAATGTAATGATTAATAACCAATGAATGGGCGGCCCGGCGGATGAGTGGTTCGCGCATCGGCCTCACCGCTAAAAAAATAAAAGAATAATAAAAATAAAATAAAATGGGATTTTATTTTGTGCGCTCCATATGATTTGCTGTGCGCAGAGAAGACGAGAGTAGTGCGCAGATTAGAGGGAACATTGCACACCGGTCTCCCGCGTGATCATTCGGGCTGTGGCCTAGGGCATCTCCTTGTATTTATTTGACTTATTTGGCTCAAAGTGCAGCAGCTGCGGCTCAAATCAGAAAAATCAACCGAGGTCGACAGACCTCATCTCTCGCCAAAAGTCAGGCGGGATGAGCTTCAGCATTCCCGCAACACTAATCATGAAAAACAATCCAGAAAATGAAAGATGGGGCACACCTTCTCTATATTCATGAAGGATATCTCAATGCGCAACTGCACGGCAAACTTGACGATCATCCAGATCTATGGCTTGCCATTGCTCCGGGGTTGAATCACCAGACACCCGTCATAAAAAACACACGCCGTAAAAAAGCCGTAATGTGCGTGTACGTAAAAAAAAAAATGGAGCTCACATTTGCATTTTGCGCGTGAAGGTGGGTGTTTATGAGCAAAGGCGAGCTCAATGGGCCAAACAAAGCACTCAGCACATTATAGCCGAGAGCACTAAATTACAGTGACAACAAAGGCCGTAAAGGCCTGTATGGCGCTGTAAACCACCCGAATCATTAACACAGCTGCTTAATTGCCTGACCGAGCCTATCCCGAAGCTGGCGTACTTTCTTCGACGGCGTGTTTTACACTGGCGGACAAACAGAGCACATCCACCCTCTCCCCGAAGAGGCAGTAAAGACACGTGATGGATGGAAGGCCGAGGCGGTCGAGCGCAATCCGTCAAGGAGACGAGGTAGCCTTGCGACGACGCCGTTTCCAGGCAAATTCATCACGCCGCAATTAGTTTGCAACACGAAAAGCACGCGGTCTCCTGATGATTTTTCGGCTTCTGCTGTTACCGAGCCTTTCGACCATTACGCTAACGTTGGTCCGGATGCTTTTTAGTCGTCTTGTCTTTGAAGGATGATCATTGACAATTCAAGCCGGCTCTAATCACTAGAGATCCATAGTGTGTCTGTTGACGTCAGCGGGTTAGTAACACCGATGTAGAGGAAGGAAGATTGTTTTTTTTTTTCCAAGTGGGTGGTACTTCACTAATTCAATTAACTCTCTCAGTATTATTGACAGTGATAGGCATCCAAACATGAGGGTATTTTTCACCCATTTGCTGCGAATTTAACATATATAGTTTTTATCACTAGACATCTAATCCATTTTAAACTAAATAAACAGATGTTAATTTGTTGTCAGCCCACCCCACAATGAGTTAAAGGCAATGTGAGAAACCGTTGCAAGTGACTTTGAAATGAGAACAGACTGTATTTTCGATACAAAACATCCATACGTGAAAGAAAAGGCTTGATAATGGAATTAGTAATAAGTATTAGTAGCTAATAAGTCTTGCTCTCTCAGCTGCCTTGGATTTACCCACTTCAAAAAAATCTCCAAACTGAGAAATTACTTTGGCTATATTAACTATCAAATGGTCAAAAACAACCAAATGTTAGTGCCAAATTTGTTTTATACATGTACAAATATTTTTATGTACTTTTAATTTGATTTTGCGATACTAAGGGAAACAAACAGACATTTAATCTTGACATTTTAATGATTCGAATTGACCCTCAACATAATTCAACTGACAAATGAAAAGAATTCCTGACAACGAAGAAAAGCAAGCAACACATTTCACTATCTTCTGACATTTTTAAAACACATTCCCCAAAAGTATCCGAAATCCTTTCCAACAATATCCGTCCTTGACAAGTCCACTCGATGAACCTTAAAAAGTTACTATGTGTTAAGAGGATGTACAATGCGATTTCCTGTGGCGCGCAAACTGGATCTGGAACAACAAAGTCAAGCGCATGGACAAACAACAGAAAGTACTTCCATATGTCTCCTCACCTTCTCAACTTGGCATGGTTTTCTCATATACGAGTGCCAGAAACGGTTCACATAGTGTCAGGTGACCAATAAATGATCCTTTATTTATACGGTCAATTTTGTATAAACAATGTGACCACATACGAAAGGGATTGTAATATTTATCATCAAAGGCATTAAGAATGCTTAAGAATTTGAAAAATAACAGTCAGATGGGAGTATTTGACCCAAAATGTTCAAAGTTTTCGCATATGCAATGTTGTTCATATGCAAGTTATTACTATTTCACAGTTTTTTCTCATACAAAACAATTTATGGAGAAAAAAAAATGCCATACAGTGGTACCTCTATTTCCGAAATTAATTGGTTCCAGAACCTGTTTTGTAACTTTGAATTTTCGTAAGTAGAAGAGTACTTTATGAAAATTCCATATGTAGAAGCATTCGTAAGTTATTGTGCACAAACATCATAGTCGCATTCCACGATTCTTCTCTCAATGAAGACACTGAATCAAATGTTGAGGCTGCAAACCCCAATCGCTCTGGTATCCAATACATAATTTGAAAAAAAAGACTTGGATTAAGGAACTCATTTACCATTTTGATGGTACTGATAATAACTAATAATCCTACAACCTTCTCTAGTCTGTAAATTATATCCGGCACAAAAACATTTGAGAGTATTAGACATTAAATTTGACCCAAAATGTCAGCCTCCGGGAGTGTGTCATTTTCTGTTTTCTTCAATTTTTTTCCTACTTTATCTCATTTAAAAAAATACCTGATTGGCACATTTAGAGTATTTGAGCAAGCATCTTTCGCAACTACATATATACAAAAAAAAACAATACTAAGTATTTCTTTGACAAAGTTCAACCTCTGCCACTAATAAGTGAAGCAACTTCCTTAACAATTTCATACACTACGCAAATAAACCTAACATGATAAACTGCGACTTTTGTACACACAACAATTTCAATGAGAAATGGGATTTTTTTTTTCATTTTTTACAACATCATGAATGTTTCATGGAAGCAAGCTAGCATGGAGACCTATTAATCATTATAATAATATCATAAAAACCGTCAGCAGGAAGTTGCAAACAAAAACGCAAGCCTACAGTGAGAACACCCTTACTCTTGGAGGAAATGATAAAGAATAGTACATAGTAAAATATGTGTATTTATCATTTTAAGCACCGTTCTTTCAGAAATTAAAGTATGCCCCACAAACCTGATTATGCAAGTTAGTAAATGTAGTTCTCATTATTAACTTGATAAAAAAAGAGTCAGGAATAATCAAAACAACAACTTACCTCAGAGAACCTGAACATTTGAGTTATGTCTACTTCAAATCTTTACTTACCATGAATAATTAACACAATAGGTAATGTTCTATAAAGTCTACAAGATTACTATAACCACCCCCCACCCTCACTCCCCCAACATATACAGTGAATCAGCATTAAGTTGACCACAAATGGTGAATTTTGCTCCAAGTTTGACATTGAAATTGGATATCAAAATCCAGACTCGAAAAAAACCAATCATGCTTTTATTCCCATTGCATTTAGAAAGATGAAAAATGGCTCTACATCTGTATTTTTTTCTATTCATTTCAAATTTAAAGTATTAAAAAAACAACCATTTAACTCATAGCATGCCATTGGCAGAAATAGACATCCAATCCATTTGAACATTCTCTGCCAGTCCTCACAATTTAAATGGATTGGACTAGAGTCAAACTAATTATAAGAATGAAAAAAAAAAACTTTAGACCTCTATCAACTTGAATGGCATTGAAAGGGTTAAGCACTATTATGACGGGGCACAAAGTTGTCAAAGAGGACCATCTTCTTACGATCTTAGTTTGCTTTCCAATTCAAAGTGTGACACGTGCGGGCCGCTAAAAGTTATTCCTGCGTGTCATGTCGGCCCGTTTTTTGTCCAGTCAGCACTAATGGGGGCACTCAAGCATAATGAGTAATGAAAGAGCATCAATAACAGCCATGGGTGACATAGCTTTTATTAATAGCCACCATCAGCAGAAAAGGAAAGAAAAAAGTCAAAAAAGGGACTCAAGGATGTTAACCACGACTGTATAAGAACTAGAATGTGAGACCAGGACCTGTTACTTTTTTCCCCCTTGTAAAAAGTCAAGAAATTGTCTGACATGACCTTGCTTTGTTCAAATAAATCTTATTTATTGGCAAGCAAAATGTTATTGCTTGTTTGTTTGTGATCCACATGATTTGTGAGCGCAATATATAAATATCACCTTTCAGGGTTAGCAGAGATTCTGTTTATCCTCGTCCCATTTGAGCAATAAGTTATGGCACGGCGCCAGCACTCCAAGGGGCTAACAATAATTTCTCTAATTCGTCACGGACAAAAAAATAATAATAATATTTAGGTGTCTAAGGCAGTCAGCTTGGGTAAAAGCTCATCTAGCTTAGCCACTGATTCACTGCCATTAGTTTATTCCATTAGTATATTTTGCACTATTGGTGACAATGGCAACCAGTATTTTTTGTACATTGTTTTTTTTTATCTAAATATGAAGATATGTGGTCATAATAAACCCAGAAGAGAATAAAAGTGTACTCACAGTTGAGATGGCAATAGAATTGTGTGGTGGACGATGGACAGATGCCCGAGGAAGCTGCACCTAAAATGATAAGCTTTATTTAAAAAAAAGAAAGAAAATGGTTCAAAGCAATAAAGATACTCAGGAGGTGAAACATGACCAAAAAAAGAAGCTTCTAGTATTTATAAATAAAATATAGTATTTGCAACCTGCAGCTCCAGATCCGTGTATGGCTTTTATGTTGATTTCACTCTTTTAGATACACCACACTACATTTTAATTTTCCCATGATAAAAAGTGCCATATTCAATGAAGAATGAGCTTTTCTTTACCTTATTTTTCCATTTCTTGCATCTGACAACAGGTTCCTCTCCAAATGAGTAACTAGACATAGTAAAATTATCTTTCTGATTCTAGTTTTGCCAAACCTTGTTGTCTTCTGTCCTTCCCATTTGTATATGCATTGATATTTGCAACCTTTCCACTATATGCTAGACATAATAACTTGCTTTCCAATGTGTAGCTACCCAAATAAATCTAACATGCATCACAAGATTCTTGTACTAAGCCTCAAAATATCAATATTTTACTAAAAAAAGTATTGTGTGAGCAGCAAAACAAACTGGATTACAAACAAAGTGATTAGAAAAGAAACACCTGATTGCAAGGGCTGACGAGAACAGGTGGAAAAAAAATCTAATCAGTCGAAAAGACAAGAAATAGAAAGAAGCAAGGAACAATCGAAACTTAAAACAAACAAAACACCAAAACTAGCAGTGCAGAAAAATGACATGACTAATACTGACACATTATGAATAGAGCTAAAAAATAAAACGAATCATCGGGGAAATTTTTCATTTTTCAGATGATTCACAAAAATTCCACAAACGTCAGTCAAGTTAACGTCTTCCTGTTTGAGAGACCACACACACACACACACACACACACACACACACACACACACAAACACACACAATAAAATAAATAAATACTAATTTTATTTTGATAAGAGTGCATTTTTTACAGATTTTTGGAGTGCAGGTATAATACATTGCAAAAAATACTAATTTCATTTTGATAACAGTGCAGTTTTTACAGATTGTTGGAGTGCAGGTATAATACATTACAAAAAAAGGATTAAAAAGTGACACTAACTGTTAAGATAATATGTTTTGGACAGTGACAATTAAAATGGCACACTACTATTATTATTTTTAAATATTGCTATTGTATTGGATTATATTGCTATGTTGTGTATGTGCATGTCTGGTCCGTTTAACAATCAAAATCATTACAACAAATTCTCAATATAAAAATGCTTTTATTTCAATTAACCCATTGATGCCTTAATTTACATTAACTTACCGGTTTATCAAAAAGCATATGCATATGGAAAAACCTTCAACCTGCAAAAGGCACTAAAGATGGAAATTATCCATTGGCTACAATCTTACATATTTACATATATATGTTCATTAACATGAATATGAATATGTTCATTAATATGTACTGTCCCTTAATAAATAGATCAAACTCAACATGTTCAAAACACTGACCAAGTTCCCCTTGCTGCATTTATGCTAAATGGTGACATGGCCCACTTTGAATATGTGTCATGACAATATAAGCGAAAGATAACCCGTGGAATCAGATACTCTCAAACGTTTCACTTTCGTTTCCGTACTGACGTGAGGCAGTTTGGGCAAAAAAAAAGGGCTGTTTCTATGTCAGATCATTGTTTCTCCACCACGAATCGACTTAATCTGGAGGAAACTGGCCATTGTTACATAATCCTCCTCCTTTTGAGAGGCCTCCAAGAGAAGAGGTTCTCCTGGACTGGACGCAGCAGTGGCCAGGAGCGTGGAACTCTGAAGACTGCCAAGTCCATTGGAGCAACTGCTATCGTGCGAAATGGAAAGCTCCAGTTCCTCCGTGCTGGCGCTGCAGTCGGAGTTTTGGGTGGAGTGGGGGGCATTGGCCAGCGTAAAGGTTGCGCAATGGATAGCCAGAACTCGCTCCTGCTCGACGGTTTCGACCACTGGTTGGATGTTAAGGGCACTGAATTCCTCAGGTTTTAGGTTGAGTAGGAGGGAAACCTGGAGACAAAGATGACAAGGCATGTTTACCACAATTTGGATTCAAGTCGCCTGAAAATACATGAGCACTTCCTGATTTTCTTGCACTGAGGTTACATTTACACTGTTTCTGATTGGTTGATTTCTGTAATTGAATAGGGTTATTAAAAAATACAAACAAAACAAAGGCATTATGTTACAATATTTTGCATTGCAATGCAACAGTATATAAAAGTTGAATACACAAAAGGCAAGGAACAACATGATGTTCAAAAGGAGTACCGGTAATTAGAAGGTAAGATTTATTTCAACCCACGGCATGTCATTTTCTGTGGGTCTTTGAAATTAAGTTTATAAGAATAAGCAATTTCATTTTTTCTTGCCTTTAGAATGTAAATAAATAGAACACATAAATTTAAAAAAAAACAAAGGGGAAATGTTCTTGCTTTTCTTAATCTAAAAGTAAAATTAAAATTTCAGATTGTTTTATTGAAAATGTAAATTAAAGATAAAATAAAAAAGGAGGCTCCAAAGATGAAAAAGACTTTTTAGGAATTTCATTAGAACTGCACTAGTACTTGAACCCAGAAACTTTGATAGTGAAACAAACTGAAAATTCACCATTTCTAAAACCTCAATATTTACAATGAACCTGAAATTAGGAGAATCCTGTCACTTTTAGTTTTTCTCCACACAATACTCACAACATTGGGCTTGCAGGTCTGCACTAGAGTGGGTTTCGGATGCGGAATACTGGGCCACATATAGGAAAATATCCTTTGGAGAAAAAAAATGACGTTTGCTAATTTCTCATACTATTGACAGGAGCAGATCTATTAAGAGGTTCCTACTTTTTTTTCCAGAAGATCCCAAAGCAGGAAATCATCACCACCAAAGCGAGGAGACACACCAATAGCTTCCTGGTTGGTGTCACTAGCTTCCTGCTTGGTGTCACTTTCTCCTCACTTTGTGTCTGGACTGAGGATGGACAGAATTAGTTATTGTCTTGCTTCTTGTCAAAAAGTCAAAAGAGCCAATTTACTAACCATCAGGAATGAAGAACGTGAAGGCGTGGCTCCATTCGCTCCAGCTCCCCTTAAAATAAATGAGCGGGATTGCTCGCACTTTGACGCGATAGGTCGAGTTTTTACGAAAGTGCTCCAGGTCGACGGCCATCCTATCTGACGACGACACATTTTGAATCTGCGGTGAGAGAGCGTGATGAGGATTCATTTGATAACGGATGCATTTCCACCATCGCCTATTACCGTCTTCTCGTCGGTGTTCCAAATGAACAGCTGGAAAAGTTGGTTTTCAACTTTCAGGTAGTCTTTCTCATAGGGTGTCCGAATTTGAAAGACGGCCTGGTTGGACTCGCGTTTCACGGTGACGTTGTAGACCTCGGGACTTCGAGGTCTAACTGAAGAAAAATGAAGAAAAGTTCATCTTTACGGGATGTTTCACTAGAAGATGAGTGGGGTTTTTTGTTTGTTTTTTACAGTTCCAGTGAAATGTTATAAATGGTTACCGAGTTTTGACAGTTGGATTGTTTTCCTGACAATTCCCTCCCTCCCAATGTGGATGGTCACCTCAAGTTTGGCCAGGGGATTCAGTTCAGTAGACGTGACCGAGTCACCCATCTCTGACAGGCATATTTTTCTGTTCACTGCGTGGGAAAAGAAACTGGAGAGAAAAAAAAGACAAAAGTATAAAAAATTAACAGCAATCATCAGGTACTAAGTCCCACTATTGGTCTTTTTGATAGTAAAATAAACCAAAAAAAAAAACCTGTTTTAATACGTTAAAATCTTTTTTAATTCATTTTCGCTGTTGGCAAGAAAGCCAAGATCGTTACTAGAAGTGATGTCACGGAAAGTTGGCATCTTCGCACCATCTCGTTTCATTTTAGGTGTTTGTTCCGTCATTTAATCAGAAAATGGTTCATATGTGTTCCGTAGGAAATTCCTCCAAAACCAACATTAGTTGGCATCACCAAAAGTGCATCAGCAAAAAAAAAAATCCCAGTTTGAATATTTTCAGATGCAATCCTTGCCTTTGATTACGTCATTGGTTTCGTCTATGCAGAGGCAAACCATTATAAAAATTATTTTTATTACAGAATTACAATAGTCTGGATCTGCATGTGTCGTAATAATGTATTGTTGATTACTAATTTGCCGGATTAAATCATTTAATTAGTGTGTAAAAACTCACGATACTGGGACTTTAATTGACCGCAGTCAAAAGTTGTCAGAATGTGAGTCCTTGTCTGCTTCTTAGCGCAACTATGTACCAGATTTTCATCGTCTTCACACCGTCATCCTCATCTTGGTTGTCCTCGTTCATGCTGCCAGTCAGTTTGCAGGTTAAACTGCATTCTGTAGTGGAGATGTGCGAGGTACAACTGATTCGGGACTCTGGGTAAAAAGGACAGTTGGATAAAAAAGTAAGTTTTTTGCAGATACCGCAAGAAGCTCTGGGAATTGGACCCACTTCAGGAGAGTCACGTCATCATCTTAATGCTGATAAAACTAAAATATTTAAATTTATCTTTTCATGATGATATCTGCTTTTATTGGTGGAATGAGGTTAGAGGTCAAATGTCACAGAGGTCAGAAAAGTAATTTAATGATATCTTGATAACAGATTAGCCTATTTAATTTAAATTTGTGGGGTAAATTATATGAAAAGAGAAAGAGGGATGGAAAAAGATCATAAATGTTTTCCCTAAAGAAAAAAAACTGTTAATATTGTGACTTTCATTCATGGAAGTGTCTTTATGATTACATTTTTTTTAAAGGGGCTTTGTTTTGTTCATAAAAAATGTCAATTTTAATGTAAACTTTTTTAAAATTCTGATTTGTGTTTTTTCATCTATTGGATCTGGAATATATTCCAGTTAATGAATATAAACATAGGGCTATTTTAACAAATCAAGAAACTATTCATTTGAAAAAACATTTTGAAAATACAGAAATGTTTAATAATTCAAAAAATGTATGATGCAGGCCAACGTGAGAAGGTCAAAAGGATTTTTGACTGTCCAATGAAATCTCATAATCTAAATAATGAAAATTGTATTCTATGAAATCAGGACAAATCACATAAGGTCACTTGTAAACCTAAAAATGATATGTAGTAATTATACTCAAACACCAACAACCATAACATCATCAGTGCCACAAACATTCTGACAGTTCCTAATGAATTTCTAGTCATTAGTTCCATTTTACAAACACTAAGATGTGAAGTCTGCCAGTGTGAATGATAATTTGCAAGTATCTCGTTGCATCACTCAAACCAGGCTGAGTCTCACCCAAGTCGGTGTCTTCTTCGCCGCTCTGTGCCAGACAAGTTGCTGGAAGCAGCAACAGCAAATACAACGGCTCGGCTAACCAGCTGACGAACAGCATCTCGTCCTCGTCTTCTTTTCAGATGATTTCACCGCGCCTGACAGATCACTTGGTCAGGGAGGAAGAGGAGGAGTTCAATCGCCTCATGGGAGGTGAATCTTACTCTGACAACAGGATGTTCACAACGGCAGTTAAAAATCAAAACCCCAAACACTGTGTCTCTTCAGTTATAATTTTAATCAATGTTGTCTTAATTGCATTAGGTACATTATCTTCTTCCTTAATATACCAATGCAGCAAAGGGCCTCCATTTTGGCGACCTCCAATACCACTGTTTCTTTCATGTAATTGATCTCCTAAGTATGAGTTTGGGGGAAATGATGGCGCAACACATTTTGCTTACTCATGTTTGAATGTAAAAACAGCCCAAGATTGTGTTAAAATATCACGTCAGTTGGCCAATGATTGAGAGAGGAAAAGAGGTGAACTCACAGAATATATAAAATAACACACACATGTATATGTATATGTACATGTACATGTACATGTACATGTACATGTACATGTACATGTACATGTACATGTACATGTACATGTACATGTATATATATATATATATATATATATATATATATATATATATATATATATATATATATATATATATATATATATATATATAACATCAAACATCATTAGAAAAATCTCTCCCAGTTAAAATGGATTGGACACTCCCATCCCATTAGTGGCAGTTATTGAGTTTAATGAGTGCACAAAACAGGTTAAAATCAACTAAATTTGGGTGGATTTTGTGAAAATTGCCACGTACGACGAATTTAGTTGACTGTAAAGTAAACAGACTCAAATAAGTCGCCCACGCCAACCACACGCCTGAGGTTTCTCATCTCTACGCAACATCGCAAAAGCTTTTGGTGTTGATTCGCCTCCAATGATAGAAATCTGGTCAACCACCTGTTTACGCTGACTGCTACTGCATTGGTGGGGGCCTCAAGGTGTCAAGACAGAAGAATTGCGGGCGTGAGGGGAGTGTATAGGAGCTCAAGACCAAGGATTTTGAAAATCCAAAACTCCAACAAAAGCTATCTTTAATCTGGTCGATAGGAGTAGTGATAGGCATAGGTCATGATTGGTGCTATTTACAGTAAATACCACAAATCTCACAGATCTCTGATTCCTTACGTAATACCGAAACAAGCAGAAAAAGGAATGACTTGCCTTAGAGCTACAGAAGAAAAGCGGTACTAATATAATTAATTTAAAGTTTTTCCTCCCTATATCACTCTCAGCTGTAATTGATTACAACCATATTTTTTAATGTTGCCTTCAGGGTCTATAGCTTAATGAATTCCATGCAGTATCATTGTTAAACATATTTAAGGTATTTGGTAAAGGATATCTTCTCTGAATTTGAACTTTTTTTTCCGATCAAAACGGTGTTGCGGAAATTACTGGACATGCTGCTATTAATCTGGCTTTATTAAAACAACAACAACAACAACAAAAATGAAGGAAACAATCCCTAAAAAAATGAATTCTGTGTTTGTTCAATCTACTTAACAAGATACTACTTTCATCAGGGATGCTTTTTACACACAGCACATGTGTGCTGTGTGTAAAAAAGCACTTCCTGCTTCTTCCTCTTGTCTTTTTTCAAATGTCTGACTCGAACTTGGTTTGCCTTAAACGTGCGAGAAACTTCAACTATTGTCACCACATCCTCTTGCTTAATTTGTCTCTCATTTCAACTCACCACAAGCTGACGTACTTGGCTGCTAGATGCTTTTACAATCACAATACTCTGATTCCAAAAGAAAGAAGTTTAAATCTTAGTAGGACACTCATTTAACTTGGTGGTGCTCGGCGTCCAATCTATTCATTGATGGCAAAAAAAAAAGATCTAAATAAAAGCCGCATGTGTGAAAGGAACTGTCACACCATTTAAAATGTGACATTAGCAAAAAGAAGACAGGCCTAATTTGAGTATTCAGTTTTCATTGGGAACCCAATTAAAATCTGTGCACTGATTCTACCACTGATTCTTTTGGAGGTCAGAAAGGTCGGGGAAACTGATTAGCCTAACAGGCTGCTGACATATTCCGTAACAGAGTAGTAGAAGAACATTTGTGTTTAGTTTTATAGTTTAACTCAACTATAGAGTAATACAACTTGAAAAACATCAACATTTGGGACTGGTTGTTATTTAGACAGTATTTCCACTACATTTGATCGATTAAATATGCCACGGTTCATCACCAAATTTGTTCTCCAAATTGATTTTTAAATCAAAAACATAAAATTGGCCAATTACAAGATGAGATGCCTTCAATAAAAAACATATCAGCAATTAGTCGAGTAGGAAAGTCCAAAAGCTAATAAGCCATATGTGGAGTACAGTATTACCTCACCACTTCACAGTTTGACTATCGCAGATTCCCCAAAACATGGCCGCAAATATATATGAAAAGTATATAGTGTAGGAACAATAACACAAACATGAAAGGGTGAAAAAGGCAAGTCTGAATCGGAAATGATTTCACTAGCTACTAGAGGGCAATGTCTAAGTTTGAGAGTGAAATAATAGTATAGAGAGAGTTTTAAAAGTCCAAATAATATTAAATAGACATCATAAAAACACTGTTCCTACACGGTTATTTGACTATTGCAACAGCGGCACATTTTGGAACCTATTAACCACGATAAATGAGGGATTACTGTAGTAAAAGCAACGTGTCAAAAATCAGTTGAATGAACAACAGCATGCTGGCAGAAATGTGTCGTCGTCTTACAGCAGAGTTCTGTGTTTTAATGGCTATGAGGACATGGATGACAGGTAAACCACGGACGGCGCGAGAAGCAGCTGCTCGCTTACAGGCAGTTGGCACGAGCAGGCCCATCGTGGGAATCCTTCCCCATACACATTCTCACTGCCTGCTACCTTGAAAGCGTATCGCCAACAGGCTGGGAGAGTTCGAAGTCATCATTTGGAACGATAGGATACCGTCAAATGATACATGAAATGAAATATATTTAGCCTTCGTGTAGTTCCGGTATGGTAAAGAAATTGTGAGAAAAAGCTGTGTGATGTAGCACATTTTTGTATGACGAATATTTTTTTTAAAATTTCAACTTACTAATTACGTGAAATACAAGGCATTACTATTGCAAAAACAATGTTTAAGAATTTGTCTATTTTACAATGTTTCCATATATCAGGTGGAGCGCTGTTCTGGATGAGTGCTTTGATAATAAGGATTGCCTATTGCCAGGAGGCTGTGATGAAAGGTGTGTGGATTATTGCCTTAGTCAATCTGATATCACAATTCCTGATGATAAAGACGGAAATCACTGGAAAGTAATAAGTCTTTGGGTACGGCTTTCATAATATCAAAGATAAATTCATAAAGTTCTCATTTAGTTTTTCCGCTTGACAGCCCCGCAGATCATTTTTGAAAGTAATATACAGTTAATACAATCTGATTAAAAGTGTCTACTTTCACTTGGCTTTGGTATTGTGCGTCACTTTTATGCGTAGAAAAATACTAGATGAGCTGCTTTTTGTATGGTTTTACTTTTTAAACCTTTTAACTAAACAAAATGCCATTGTACATAGTAGCAACTTTGTTAATGTCATCATTTGATAGTCAGTAGTGCGTTTTTTTTCTTTTCCTGGTCCCCATTTTGCTTTCCGCACCATTCCTCCACTTTCAGCCACCACCATATATCACACCGGATCGGCCACGGTTTCCTTCTCTCTTTGCCTTTCAAAGACATATTATTACTCACACTAGCCATCCATCCAGTAACATCCCGGCAACCCATGCACTTTTTCATTACTCTTTATCACCCCGCCATCTCTCCATTCTGCCACACCCTGTCCTGAATTCGTCTGAGTAAATTATTCCTCCAATTTATTAATATTCATCTCCTACGCAAACAGATATGTGGCATGCGTGCCCTTTTTTCGTGGGATTTATTCAGTGCGATAAGTGTAGCACCAGTCTTAAATTGTGATGTCTGTAAACAGGTAACAAAAAGAATAATTAAATGAAACGGTCAAACTGTGGCGATGTATGTGCTTTAAAAATAAAATAAAAAAATAAAAAATGAGTTTTGGGGGATATAATATTTTTACTCCAAACCCCCCGCGACCCTTGTGAGGTTAAGCTGTTCCGAAAATGAATGAATGAATATTTCTATTCATGTTCTGCTCATGTTATTTAATTATATAATACAACAATAGTCCATTTTATAAGGTCTAATCAAGGGTCTTATCAAGAAAATTGACTTGAAACTTGAAGAATTGTTAAAGATGTTTTTTCCTTCTGTCTTTCAATCAAGTTGAATGATCGCAACCAACCTTCCCAATCAAATTGGATTGGACGCCTAACGTCATCAATAGAAGTCAATGGGTTCTTGTTGAATTCTATGTATAACAATTTAAACTGCAAGCAAAACTTCAGATACACTTGCATAGTTATATATATATATATATATATATATATATATATATATATATATATATATATATATATATATATATATATACACATATACATTTATTTATATAGACAGGCCTGAAACCAATAAACCTGTTAGAAGAACTGTTTTAAATGATCAAATCCTTTGATACTGTATGAGCCATGCTGTGATATTTTAAGGGTTAGGCTGTAAACATATCCAGTTGATATATTCATCTGTGCTTATGGCCAGTACAGCCCATTTGTCCTCTCCCTCCCTAATCTTTGTTGCATATGAGGCAGTGGCGACGCAATGATCACTTTAAACAGGTCGTATGTATGCATGGGAGATCACTAAACTATACTGCTGTGAACAGCTACCCTCTGCAGTGCTCGTAAATGTGCAATGTGAGCCTGCACTGACGGTAATATTTACCACATTATTATGAGGCAGGAAAAGTGAGTGAGTGTCAGGGATTCATGGCCAAGTGCGGGAGTTTTGCACGTGTACTGGTGCTTTATTGCCACCTCTGGAACCTAGCAGGGTTACATCAAAATTGCATGTCTTACAGGGACATAACCATTGGTGTATACTATATGAGGGTGAATCTACAGCAATTTGTCTCTCGAGGACTAGCATTTTTTTTTCAGTACTTTGATTGAACAAGTGAAAATAATGTATTATTTGTCATCCCTTTCTTAATCAAACTAAAAAAAAATACTTATAAATGTAATAAAGTCATTTTCGGCTTTAGTTGATGTCATGAATGTAAAACGTAGCAGAAAGTAACTCTTTTAAAATGGTTGGCAATGATAGACATCCAATCATCTGTCTGTTTTATTGTTCTGCTGCAAATCTCTGTTCAAATGAATTGGATGTTTATCTTCAAAATGAGTTTTTCATGTGAGGAGGTCAAAATGTCACCCTGTCGTGTCCCTGGGGTCAAAAACTGGAGAATACAAATAACCAATACAATCTAATGAGGTTAAATCCAAAGTGCCTGATTTTCCTAAGGGAAAGACTGTAATGATTTTGCACTTCGGATCATGTTGACTTTTTTTTTTAAAGTTTCTATGGAATTAGAATCATCCACAGCAGTTTAAATAATTTGGTTGCCACTCTTGTGTGGCTACAAAAAAAAAGGAATCTCATAGTACAACATGATGCAGTAAATTATCCAACATAGTTGTGCATAAGAAATGTACCTTAAAAGCTCTCTTTATTTTACAACAACAGCAGAAAATATGGGAAAATTACTAGGCATCAGGCCGTGATTTTGCACTTCTCTGTGCTGTTTAACAGTGCCACCCATTGGGTGTAAAGTTAACTGCCGATGAATAGGGATGATTGTTTAGAGAAACATACTTTATAACATATAAAGGATAAAATAAAGCATAAATGCCGACCCCAGAATATGAATATATGTCTGGCTTATTTTATCTCCGAGTACGATTGAATTAAGAAACCATTCAAGGGCACAAACTAAATGGTAAAAAGTTGTATTGTAATGATATTGTCAATTTCCTGTTATGATAGCATGCCAATCAAAGGCAGACACAGATGATTTCTCAGTGATGGTTTGTGACTCAATGATCGGTGTGATGTCTAATCTCTCATCTGGACGAGTTATTTCACAATCATCCTCTGAAAAAGCCTATCTGTCATTACAGAGTAAAAACCCTCACATGAAATAGTCAATATCATAATCTTACATAACCAGTATTTTAAAGGTTCTGATCCAGAAGTTTGCATAGAAATTTTTCATATCATCTAAAAAAAGATGATATATAATGATGAAGCACAACAAGTCAAAGTTAATCCATACTTTAAAAAAAAATATTCGCCTTGCCATAGAGCCAAAGAACTTGTGAAACACGCCCACACCCAGCCACAGATCTAAAGACAGAAGCATATTTTAAATGCAATCACTGGCAGTAAAATGTATGTTGAAATGCCGCTATAATAAAAGTGAAACATGGACACGTATAAATTGAATTTTTTGTCAATGCTGCGTGCTTTTCACAGTAACAAATTGAAGGGGTTCCAATGAAAGGCAGCAAACTAGAAAGTAGGCGTAAGTAGTATCGACAGACCAATGCTTTACTGCTACTTTCTATATGACTTTTTTGTGATTTACCCCATTGATGTACTCTCATATTTTTTGCTTTGCTGAGAAAAAATACTCCACAAGCATCACAAAGTGTCTTGCAAATGCAGCCTATTTAATGATAAACGGCTGAAATGGTCCGTGCATGCAAAGGAAGTCAGTACCTTCATTGATTGCCAATGACAGTTAAGAATTATGACATCTTTCTCATTGATCAGCAATGAGAGCGTGTAAGAACTGGTGTTGTATATATTGATTTACCATAGTACGAGTATGTGGCAAAAATATATCAAAGATTTATGGTCATCTCAGTGCTGCCCACCATGTTACAGAACAATGGGGTACTACATTAAGGCAATATTTAATCATAGCTTTGCCTGCATTGTATTATAAGAAAAAACAACCAAAGCACAAAAATAATTATAGAAAATACAATAGTTTAATAGTGACGTTTAAGAACAATTACTAATTCTATTTGCCATTGAGTTTCCTAGAATTGGTGACACTGCATTCATACATAACATTTCTTTTTCAGTCAGCAGTTTCACTTTTGAGTCACCTTGCGTGATTTAGTTGATTTTAAATACATTAACATGCTAAAAAATTAACTTTTAAATTGGCCAGGCCTGTTTTTTAAGTCCACAAGTGTAATCTGAATAAAGCAAAAATCTATATTTAAAAACACTTTTTATCTTCCCATTTGAGGCAATTTTAAATGTAAGACGCGTTTGTATTTAAGCACGGGGAGCTAGACTATGCCACATCTAATATGGCGGTAACATTGACGTACCATTCAAGGACCCTCTGCTTTAGGGTACTGAGGACGCCCCCTTTCTACGTAGCCTGTCACATGATGGCGCATGGACCCGCTCGCTCACAACAAACTAGAACGTTCGTACTTTTTTAAATAACTGAGTCCAAGTGCTCGAAACACACACGATAATGCTAAACAATCTACCAGATGGACACGTTTTGACTTTTTTTCACGCGTGAAACGACGAACGGCAGGGAAATGTACACCAGTTTCTTCTTTTTCGTTACAGTGAGCTGTATATGCTCAGCCCCTGGGGTAAGATTGAAAATAAAATGTGTATACTTAAAATAAAAAAGATTACTTACTGTACCCATTCAGTTATCTGTGCTATTGACAAATATAACTACTATGCTGGAATTTACTTATTTGGTTTTCATATTGTATTAAATAATATGCATCCACAGTTAATCATGCACATGTACTAAAAACTACTTAAAATGGATCATTTCCAAATGACTTACAATTAATTTGTAAAATTGATGATTCGCACTAATCTAGAATGTCGTCAAGTCTTATTTTTCTATGTTTGCAGGCATCATCCGAGCCATCTTTTACAATAGACTACAATAACAATTGTTTTTTGAAAGATGGTCAACCCTTTCAGTACATCTCAGGCAGCATTCACTACTCCCGAATCCCACGCTTCTACTGGAAGGATCGGCTGCTGAAGATGTACATGACAGGGCTCAACGCTATCCAAATGTAATCCTGAAGAATCACAAACAACTAAAAGGACAAAGTCTAACCCTAAATATGTGTTGTTGTTTTTTTTCCCTATATCACCAATGAACAGATATGTTCCTTGGAACTTCCACGAGACTGTGGAAGGGGTCCACAACTTCTCAGGGGACCGAGATTTGGAACATTTCTTGGATTTGGCCAATCAGACAGGCCTTTTGGTTATCCTGCGCCCCGGCCCATACATCTGTGCTGAATGGGAGATGGTGAGAAATCTGTTTGCATTATAAAGATCCATAAAACGGTCAACTTTTTTACTGCCATTGACACTGATCGATGTCAATGGCAGAGCTGCCAAAGGTAAAAAATCATATTTTGTAGTGGGTAAAGAGAATATTTAATATTATCAATTTTTTTGGCGACTTAGTAGATTGGTAAAGACAGGCGTGATAAACTACAAGGCAAAATCTTTCACACCAATGTCAAATGTCCCTCATTTTACACACACGCTCCTAATAACATCGTTGTAACTTGACCAAGGATGAATTTGTGTGTTACAGGGTGGTTTGCCAGCTTGGTTGCTGCAAAAAAAGATTTTATTACGCTCATCTGACGCAGGTACAAAATAGAAATGTAAAGGAACACATGTTTGCCTTCCTTCAAAATGATTTTTCTTCTCCAGGTTATTTACTGGCGGTCACTAACTGGTTCGCTGTACTCCTCCCCAAAATGATGCGCTGGTTATATGTTAATGGAGGAAACATCATTAGTGTCCAGGTATAGAAATTTCTGCTTATTTTACGATGGAACCTCCAAATTTATTTCTCTGGTTGTTATCATTTTCACTTTCAGGTTGAGAACGAGTATGGAAGCTACTTTGCTTGTGACTACAACTACCTGCGTCATCTGCGAGCTTTGCTGCAAGGACATCTAGGCAAAAACGTTGTTCTGTTCACCACCGACGGCAACACGGACAGAGAAATGACATGCGGGACCCTGGATGGATTATACGCTACTGTGGACTTTGGCATAGGTTGACATTTACAGAAAAAATTCTATTAATAAAAGTAAAATGAAAAGAAATGAAATCTGTTCATTTGCTTTTTACAGGTGACAACATTACTGAAGCCTTCAACAGGCAAAGGAAGTTTGAACCGAAGGGTCCTTTGGTCAGTCATGATATAGAGTTATAGTCGCAGTATTTAGTGGTGTTTAAAAAAATGAAATAAAATAAAACATGAAATGTCTTGTTGATCCATTGCAGGTCAATTCGGAGTATTACACTGGTTGGTTGGACCACTGGGGAGATGAGCATGCCATGGTTGATACCAAGAGGGTCAGCCAAGGGTTAGCCGAGATGTTAAGAATGGGTGCTAATGTTAACATGTATGTGAAAACGTGTACTTAGATTTTCTTTCACTTCGGCCATTTCAGCGTTTTCACCCACTTTTTTTCCCTCCAGGTACATGTTTGAAGGTGGGACCAACTTTGGATACTGGAATGGTGCGGTTAAAAATTCCCTACTCATAATTGCCCAATTTAAAACCACACCTGTTTCTTTTTGTCATTTATTTTAAATTGTCATCCTAAGGTGCCGACCACGACACCAGGTTTCGTCCTGTAGTGACTAGTTACGACTATGACGCTCCACTATCAGAGGCAGGGGACCCAACAGAGAAGCTATTCACAATCCGAGAAGTCATTAAAATGGTAAATCAGATTGATGCGCCAATGCCTACAAAATGCAAAGTCCATATTGCATTGTTTGCAATTGTTTTTTTCTTTGCAGTTTAAAGCCGTTCCTTTTGGACCCATGCCACCTGCTACTCCCAAATTTGCCTTTGGGTTAGTGGTATTAAAAAAGGTACATATTTATTATACCTCTTCCAAACATGTCATTTGCCGAAGCACATATTTTGGGGCTACACAACTTCGTAAATTTTCAAAAGTTCATCGTTGAATGCCATCATTTTCCTCCCCCAGGTTGGCAACATTAGCAGTCTATTGGACACCCTTTCTGTTGGACCTGTTCAGTCCAAGTACCCTTTAACTTTTGAGAAACTCAATCAGGTGACATCATTAAGTGGGCACTCTTCAAACCGAGAACTTCCCATGTTGCTATTTTGTCTTTAAACTAACGTTTCTATTCTGTTTAGTTCTATGGATACGTGCTGTATCAGACCACGTTGCCCCGTGACCTCACTGAACCCACACCACTAATCTCTCCTTTGAATGGAGTTCATGACCGCGCGTATGTGTCCATCAATGGGGTAAGTTATCACCACCAATTAATAAGTCACATCTTGGACAACATTTGTGTGAATAGGTTTTCCAGGGTGTCTTGGAGAGAGACACCATACTGGCAATAAATGTGACTGGACGGCAGGGAGACATTGTGGACATCCTTGTGGAGAATATGGGCAGAGTTAACTTTGGGAGCTATATCAATGACTACAAGGCAAGGCAACCATTCAAACATTAATACATGTGTCCTCCAAAGTGTACTTGAGGAGATCCATATTTGTGGTCATTCCAGGGTCTTGTTGGAAATCTAATCCTGGGGCAAGATATTTTAACCGATTGGAAAATGTACCCTTTGGATATTGATGGGGCTGTTGCTGCCGGGTGGCCTCATATTTTTAGCTCCCAATATGGAACAAAAGAACCTTCAATTGGACCGACTGTCTACACGGGAACATTGCAGCCCAATGGCGTGGCTTGGGACACATTTCTCAAGCTAAATGGCTGGACAAAGGTAGTCCAAGATGTTTTTATGTGTAATCATTTCTGACAATTTACTTGACTTTTTTGTTGGTCCACATTTTTAGGGTCAAGTGTGGCTGAATGGTTTTAATCTGGGGCGATACTGGCCAGCAAGAGGCCCGCAGCAGACCCTTTATGTTCCCGGACCGCTACTCAGCACCACCAGGCCTAATAATATTACAGTGCTAGAACTGGAGGGGGCGCCAGCACATTTAAGGGTACTCTTTATGGACCGACCTCTCCTCAAAGCAACCCACCATAAATTGTGACAATCTGGTTAGAAACAATAATTTACAGCGGAGTGTTTTTGGTATCCAGCATGACAGTTTATTACTTTTAACCAGTTTGTTATATGCAAAGTATATATAAGAGGTACAGTAAATAAAACAATCTGCAAAGGTTAAACTGAGGATTTTTTTCTGCTTATCACCCCCAAAAAATGTTCCAAAAAAATCAATTACTAGGCTATTGTGTTATTAAGAGAATCATTTGTGATCATAGCCTGCAATGTTGAGGATGTGGATGCATTGTCTTGAACCTTATTTAAGGATAATCATTGTTATCCTCAGAAAACAAATACATTGCAGTTATGGACCCCAAAAACACTAAAGTTGACCCCCCACACCATACTGTTAAACTACATGCAATAGAAATCTATTCAAACTGAGAGTCCAGCACCTTCAATGGGAGCCAATAAGGTAGCTTCTTAAAACGAATAAAAATACTATAATATTGCGATTTTATTCTTTAATGATTATTTAGTTTTGTACAATATGTCATTATTTTTCCTCACAATTTTCTTCTTTGTGAAGCTCAAATGCTTCTTTACATTTAGTGTTTGAAAGTCCAACATTGATGCAATGACAATTTACTTTTATGATTGTATCCCATAAAGGTAAAAGTGAATCTCATGTATATTACATTGCAGATATGTTCGATCTGCGATCAAATTTGATCTTTTGAAAACCTAAAAAGGACAACCATATTAGAGGTACCATACTTTTCCGAGTCGGCTAGCTCTTTCCTGCTGGCACATTAGCTTTGCGATGTTCTTGCACGCAGCGGGGTGTGCAGAAGGAAAAGTCCATATAATGGAAAGGGGTCTTGCCCAGCAGAGAGTCTCCACACTGCCAGCACCTCCTGAAATCAGCACAAAAAATGGCATTAGATGGACTTTTTGCGACACCATTTGCGTATAGACACAATAGTCTTACTTAATATTGGAAACGTTGGCTTCAGATGCAGTTACTTGCGCTGCAAATCTCTTCTCAGCTGCTAACGCTCTCTTTGAAAGAAGAATATATATTTACACACAACATGTAACTATCATAAATATAAGATAAACATTTTATGCACCTTTTCTCGATCTGATAAGCACGCAAACTTCTTCTTTTCCTCCATTTCCATTTCCTGTTTCAGTTTCTCCTCCTTCTGTGTCCTTTCACGCTGTTTTTTCAGCATCTTTTGAGCTTTCTTCTTCTCACTTTTCATAGATTCAATCTCCGCTGTTAAAGGTCCAGGAACCTTTCAGAAGCATAGACGTTTCAAGTCATTGTTTCATTTGCATCTGTGCATTAAGACCGACTGTCGAGTCTCTTACCCGAGCCTTGTTGTAGTCATATTTGTCAGGATTGTCACCCATGTATTTCCGAAACACGTTCCTTGTGTCTTTGTCGGGGCTCACGTTATATGGCGTCTGCCCTTTTTTATCACTGTAAAGGAGGTTATCTTCAATTGTGATAAGTGGGAAACAGCCTACATCACAAACCCCAGTCTTATTGCTTCAACTAACAAAATATTGTATTTGGCGTTAAATGACAATTAATCCAAGATTGGCCTAATAGGCAAACATACCACCCCTCCAAAGTAGACCAGAGCTACAATGTGGTCCACGACAGAGCTGAGATTGACAACTGGAAGTGATAGATATTCCTACCTGCAGGCCGGATTAGCTCCGGTGTCCAACAGCAGTCTGATGACATCCTTCTGAGCGGCCGCTGACGCGACGTGCAGCAAAGTGAACCCCGAGGAGTCGAGGTTCTTATTAAGAAGATTTAAAGGATTGGCGCCGTCCACAGCCTCCACCTGAGATGGCTCCCGAGGCCCCCCGGTAAGATGGAGGAGATGACACAACGTATCCACGTCCCCAACTTTGCAGGCTGTGAAGAGGGCGTCCCTCAGGCTGTACTCCCATGAGTCATCCACTGCTTTTACGGAAAGGACAATGTGCTAGTAGAGTGAAATCGTGCCGCTAAAATAATCTGAACAGGCAGACTTTTTCTTTAGACTGCATTAATGGCTATATGTAAAAGTAGTCATTATTGAGGTGTCCTTACCTTTCGCTGGTTTCTTCCTCCTATTCTTGCTTTTAGGTCGTGGCTGTTGATTGGCGTCATCTTCCTGGCCAATGTCGTCCACTTCTGTGTTACTTAGCTCTCCTGCATCTGAAGACAAGTTATTGATTAATATTGATTCTCCAAATGTTTGACTTTCCATGCCAAGGCGCACCATCTTCTTCATGTTGGTTTTCCTCCTCCTCCTCCTTCTTCTTCCTTCGTCTCCTCCTCTGATTGTGTCTGGAGGGTTGCATGTCAAACTCCTTAAGGTCCTGTGTAGCGATGGTCATCTCCACCATTTCGAGATGGATTTTAGCACCTGGCTCCTCATCTGAGCTGCTCTGGATGGCTTCCACTGAGATACAAAGAATTCATTCATAAAACGGATGGTCCATTCATTATTTTAACTGTAGTTTGGAGCGGGTCCAGATATTGAAAACTCGAGCTGATACAAGCAATGAACACTAATCCCTTATTAAATTAGTCAACTCTTTTGAAAGTCGGCTGAGTAGCTGATAGCAAGGGTGAAAACCAGAAATATTCGTTATTTTTTTTATTGTATTCAAAATACAAAACATACATACCTGATATATGCGGTACTCAATAAAAGCATAGTTGTAATAAATTAGTAAATTTAGATAATTGCTTTGGAAAATAATGAAGCAGTTACATTTCAACATTAACCATTTACAGCTAAAATGTCAAGCCCAGTGCAATATAAAAGTTATTAACATGATTTACGTATATAAGAGACGATTGGTCGACGCATTGCAAAAATAATCCATAATTTGTCAAAATAATGCTAGAAGCTGCCTCGAAAACTCACTTTCATCTTTTTCAGTCCTGACTGCTGCAGTAGATTGGACAGTCTTTTTCTTTGAAGCCTTCTTGGGTGGGCTGCTTAAAGTGGACAAGTCAGCATCCTTCCCTGCGTCAAGACATTGTCAATATGAAGTAAATCCCATTTATATGGAAAAACCATGTAACATAGCAAGACAATAACAATTCAATCTACCGTAAAGCAGAACTGTGGAAAGCATATTGTGCACTCTCCGAACTTCACCAAATGTTGCCCTGCGCGTGGGAAAGGGTATGGTACGGACCCTACTGTCCTTTTTATCCAGTGGACTTGCGCGGCCTCCAAAAAAGATCGTTCTATTATAGCTCGGAGCTCGTACGAATATGGCGGATGCTTCCTTCAAGTGTTCTCCCCAGTTTACCAAGAGCTCCTGAATGTCCTGTAAATAAATTAATGTGAAAAAAAAGGAAAAGTTTTCACTCTGTTAATGACGAAACTATATAGCAATATTATAACTAGTCCTTTACTCTTACTTTGACTAGTGCCGCCTCGTTGTAGCGCCTTAGCGCAGCTCCTGCAGACTTGGGAGCATGACTCTTGTTTTGGGAATCCTTCAGTCCTTGGGTGGTGCCTCGTTTTGCCCGCACAGTGTATCGGTGGAAGGTTTTGTGCTCAAGGACGTCTTTCCTGCCAAATAAAAAACATACAAGACCTTTAACATGTGCTTTGGCATCTTAGCACTGATACTAAAAACACACAAATACAGTCCTACTGTTCTTAGGACTTTAATGTTAGGTCATTAATTAACTTGCTTAGGCTGTTTGCCTGTGACAGATGTCCAATACACTTTGGCTACGGCAGGCCATCTATCACGATTAATGGCATTGAAACATGATTGCAATAGTTAGAAAAACAAGCATACCCCTGGAAAACAGCAGCAGCAAAATGGCCGCCCCCTGTCATCAGAATTATCCACAGTGTTTTCTGGGTGATGGACTTTAAGCAGCACTCCAACTCTTTCGCTTTATCTGCCTGATCATACAATATTAAGAAAGTTTGAATTTACAAAAAAATTGTATCTATGCATGATACTTTTCCATAAAAGCTTGAAACTAAGCCTTACCTTTCCGTGTAGAATGCAGCGGTAGACTGACATGTATTGTCCCACTGAATTTTGGAAAGCTACTTTGCTGAAGAGCCTCCCTGACACAAAATTGATATCATCTGAGTAGTCATTATCGCCATTATCTGCGTTCCAGCTTGTTTCTTCCTGATGCACGTCTGAATCTTCCTCCTCCTCTGAGTCGGACTCGGAACCTGAGATACTTGACACATCTCCTGTATGGCAAAAAAGATAATGAAGTAGGCACAACAGCCAACTGTAAGCTACTATGCTGGTGCTGGCCGATATGGGCAATATCACAATCATGTATTCCATATTTTGGAATATTTAATATCGCTATGCTTTTTTGCTTCTATGCTTTTGGCAGTCCGCACTTGTGATATTCTTCCGTTAGGTGTTTTACAGAGTATTCATATATTTTCAGCAAATAGAAGTTAAGTTTTCATCCCTTTGCATTGCTTATATTTTTCTGACTTGCTGTCAACATAAATTAGCTTCCCATCGTTTACTGCATATTGGAGCACTTTAGCAACAGTGCACTGTCGGACATGTCCCATTGTCCCTATTTTTGGCCTCCTGTGTCCATGACAGGAATTATTTTACTACATGTTGTTAGTTTTAGGTTATTTTAAAATGTTTTGTTGACCACTGTTATCTTTGTAATTAATCAAGTACCATTTGCAACTACTATCAGCCTTATTTTCCAGGTATGAGGACATCTAGTGGTTGTTATGCATTATTTTAGAAATAGCAGCAATTTGGAGACTAGCACAATTCATTATACATTAGCGATCGACGATTATAATGATTTATCACGCTGAATAATTTTGTATCGTTTTACCGGTCTATATTGTCATATGGCCCAGTACTATCCAGTACCACTCTGAAGGTTTTTCCTCACCAGCTCCGGTCTTCCTCTCAAACTCCTCGGTGGTTACGGGGAGGCTTCCTAACATCTTCAGTCTCAAGTTAAATCGATGCCAGTCCAGCTTGTAGTGTTCCATCTACATTTTTGGCAAACGGATCTGTTATCTGAAGTCATATGAATACAGTTTATTAGCCTTATTAGACTAAGGGTTTACCTGTTCTTCCCTGTTAATGAAGGAGCATCTGCAGGCCAGGCAGGACATCTTATCCGAGATCTCCCTGACATCCTTGGGAACTTCATCCTCCAAATCTGAAAAGCATTTGGTTAGGAAAAATCCAAACCATTCATACATAGCATGCCAATAGAATTACTCATCATACTGTCTTTGGTCGGCTCCCCGTTAGCACTGTTTTTAAGGAAGGGGTTAACTTCTCTCAGTCCTGTTAAGGTTTCATCTTGGGAGCATAGGTCAAATATGGAGTAGTGATCTGGACTTGTTGGCTTCATGTCAAACACCTGGAGAAGATTTTATTCCTTTTAAGAGAGAGAAATAACTAAAAAATGTATACATATATATATATTTAAGTAAACACAAATTTTAGCTTTATGGGCTGCAGTAGGCAACAGTATTTTTTTTTAAAAACTTTTTTTAAATTAACTGGAAAGACAGTGTAAAGGTTTTAACCGATAAAAGGCGATGTAAATAGAGTGGCGATCGTTGTTTGGTTAAAAATAAACGGTGGTTTTGGGATCTTCAAAGGAATAGGTAGAGCTAATCTTCAAAGGAATAGGTCGAGCTAATATTAAAACATAAATGTGTAAGATTACGTGAAGAAATACACTTACCAGGCTAAACGTTCGAATTAAGTCACGAAACTACTTAAGAATGAATTCATGTGTAATCGTTAATATAATTCTGTACATATTTGTAATATCAGATTTACCTTAGTAACCCAAGTGCGAAGAAATGGTACGATTACATTATATTGACGTGTTGTATAGGAAGGATTCACCGAGATGACGACATGCAGTCTTCTTTGTTTAAAATCAGAAGACATGTAAACATCAGAAATTATACCAGTGCCCCTAGTGGTTGGAATACTGAATATAACATACATGTATACGTATAATATAGTATATACGTATTGATACCTGTCATCTATAATCTTACTATATATACCTATTTAAACAAATAAATAGACGTGTTTTTAAATGACACCGGTATATTTTGTAACAATTAATTAATTCAAAAATATGAAAAACTTAAATAAAAATAAATCACAGCCATTGATATTTTTTTAGATGTATATAGTGCGCAAGACATGAAAAAAAATGCTAGCCTCACTCAAAGGCAGTTGAAATAACATAGGCCAAGTGGCAACATTCCTCACAAATATTTGCATTTTATTAGAACAAAAGTGTGGTTAACTGCATACATAAAATTGTATTCTATTTAAAAAATAAAACTATTTTTGGTTTTTCTTCACTCGAGTGCCTGCTGCTTGGTTCGATTCTTGGGCTAGTGGCAAGAAAAAGAACATTTGGACATTTGCAAGCAATTTCAAAAACAAATGGTTTATCACACGATGTAAACACTGCATTACCAGCAGTCTTGAGATCCTTGGGCTCTTGCAAAAGCTGTTTCATTTCTTCTATTTTGTCCACAAGGCTTTGTTTCTTAGTTCTAGCATGTTCTATTCTTTCATGTAGCTCTTTTCTGGAAGAAAGAACAGATCAGTAGAATATCTCAATGTATTCATTTGTAGTCCCCCTTTTTTAATGAAATAAAAACATCTGACCTTTCTACCGCAGCTTCATAATTTAGTTGCTCAGTAAGCGCCTTTTCCTCTTGGAGAAGTGTACCAAATTGTTGTATGCTTTCCAAAACTCCAATTTCTTGGAAAATTGCTAGCATTTTTTTCCTCTCATTTGTTTCCTTAACCCTGAATAATAAAAATGTGGTCAATTTCATCAGTAGTAATAAGGTCAAAATTAGACTCAACACTACCATTCGTATATCAGAAGAGTGGTGATACAGTCTTACTTAGAATTACAATTAGTACTACTTTAATTTTAATAACTTAGAATTACATAAATAGATGCAAGATGAGATAAAATTATCTACAAACACACATGCGGTTGATTTCCTCGTCCTGGAATCTTTTAAGTTGAATCATGTCATTCAGTTTTTGAGTACTTTCTTCGATTGCTTTACGCAAATATTCCACTTGCTCCTTTAAAAAAAAAGACAAATATTAAGTACGTATATACATCCCCAACACCACAATGCTGAAAGTTCACTAACACATTGTGAAACTGCATTATTTGCCTAATTTTCAGCATTGTTGCAACATAATCTTGGAGCTAAAGCATCATGTAATTATAGTCACTTAAGAGAGGAAAAAAAAACTTTGGAGTCAATAGTCAAATGTTACGTTGAAATGTCACGCGTCTTACGTCTGAGTCCGTCATCTCTCAATCAAAATATCGCAAACTAACAATAATCTAAACGTGCCAAAGACATCGTGTAAGGCTAGATGTCTAAAATTGGAATCCGCGGCGTAAATATAGCGGCCATCTTGCGTCTCGGACCCTCCCGAAGGCGTTAAGTGGGTTATTTTCTCCACTACTATCAAATAACTGAATTATTGACGCTTTTAAAATTAAATTGATATGAATTGGGTGCTTTTATTGTCATTGTACAAGTATAATGAGATATGCGACATCTATAATGCAAACTCCTTGTCTACTTCCTATTCCTCTCTGTGGGTTTTGAATTTTATTTGAGAATTTATGAAGAATTCATAACATGACTCAATGCCCATGTGACTGTTAACACTCCACTTCTTGTGATTAGTAGACTTACTGACTATGTAGATGACACAACTCTGATTGTGTGGACGACCACCAGGCCCCATTGTTCATTATATGATGAGTGTTTGGAAGTTCCAAGACAGTTATTTATGTTTTTTGTTTTTTTATACAAAAGATACAGTATATTGAAAATACAAACTACCTTTTCTTTACTTCAAAAACACTTTCTCTTTGTTGACATAGAAGTTGAAGATCAGGTCCACATTGAAAGTGGCAATTTAGCAAAGTCTCATTTTAAAGAAAGGGCACAATGTAGATATATATACTTAATAATTTGTTATTTTTAAAACTGCTATCATAAATTTATTAAACTTTAAAGAAGCTTTCAAGAACGCTGTGTAATTCCATTGATTTGTCAGAAACTTCTTTATCTGAGTAGTTTGATTTTTAAAAACTGGAGCAGATTAGATTAACAACTCATAATGAATTGTTTTGACATTTTAGAGACAAAAAATCGGTAGACTTTGGCGTTATTTAGACTTTTAAAAATTGAATCTGTACAGTAGAACGAGTTTCAATTAAATTGTTCAACAATATTCTTCTTTTGTTAAATTCCTTTCATCTTTTGCTCTATTCCAAACTGTTTTAGCATCCCCAATATCGAGACTATTAATATTACTCATACTACGAGTACTATTATACTTATTTTACCCGTTTGTATTCGCCTGTATTTTGTCATTTTAAATAAAGCACAATTTAAAAAAAAAAAAGTGACGTCATCCCTGTAAACGACCCAGTCAGGTTGGGGCGCTATTTTTAAAGAGATGTCGCTTTTAAAAAAAGAAGCATCCAAACGTACAACACAATATATTGAAGGTGAGCCACGATAACAATCGAATCAAGACAATATAAATATGACAATTTTATATCTTTAAAGCGGTTTTATGAAATAATTTGCCATGAGGAAATCAGCAGAATCTAATTAGTTTGTGTAGCTAAAGTGTAAACACCTGTGTACAGAGGCATTTTTTAAACTGTCACTTTTCCTTCTATAATCTTGATTTGTAAATGGTGTAAAATTACAATACCACTAGTATTTTAATCTATGAAAAAATCTGTTACACAATATGTAGTTCAAGTTACTTTTATGTCTGCCTTTCTTCTTGACATGGATAGTTTCAAAACGGTTGGATGTCTAATGTTGTCAATGGCAGGCATTGAGGTAACTAAGGGGGCAATTATTTTACTATTTATTTTGTCCGACAGCAATGTAGGAAAATTGTACTTCTTTATTTCAAAACAGGACTTTTAAAGCACAAATTGATTTGTATTTAATTATTTTTTTGGTCTGTCATGTCAGGAATGAGGCAAAAATGTTGAACTAATTAATGGGATTATTATGAACAGATAGTTTCATAAGAATAACTACATCAACGGTCTTTGTTTTTCATGTATTTTTCACATTTTAGCTTTGAGCTACTATTCTGAATGTTTTTAAATATTAATAAACATTAATACGCTACATGTGTAGCTTTTATGCAAGTGTATTTCTTTAATTAAAACCAAGATAGCAATATGTTTGATTTTAACAAAGAAACTTCTGTTGCTTACAACAATACCACATAAAACAAAACCAGTTTTTGGTATGCCAAATCTCAGTTATCAAAGTATATATAAATATACATTCATTTATTTTCGTTCATTTGTTTTCTGTTCTTTCCTTCGATTGGATTGGATTGCATTGGATAACTTTATTCATCCTGTATTCGGGAAATTTCATTGTGACAGTAGCAAGAGGGTGAGAATGCAGATACAGGAAAGGCATAGTTACACATAGTTATAAGTTAGACAATACAAAGCAAAGCAAAGTATATGGTATCATTAAGAATCACCAAATTACCGTATGCATGCATGTACATTTATGTGTATGTATGTATATATGTGCTAAGCAACGCTTATTTATTTATATACTTATTCATGTATTTATTTATTAACTTACTTATTACCTATCTATTTATGTCTAAAATGCCTTTCCTATTCCTGCATCCTCACCCTCTTGCTACTGTGACAACGAAATTTCCCGAATACGGGATGAATAAAGTTATCCAATCCAATCCAAATCAAATCATTCAGACAGAAAAGCACCAAAAACACAAAACGAGCAAGAGTGGACGGAGCTACCGCCACCGGCTGCCACTTGAACGGCGCCATCTTGGTTGCGGTAGCAAAAACGGATACAGACTCAAGAAAAATATGTTGTGGAGTAGGATAAAACTGGAACCACACACAAGAAGTCTTCCACAAGATGGGGAACTTCTGCAGACTGTGACCAAGGTAGAGAATATGCAGAGTCACTCTTCAGAGCTTGTCCGCACAGTTCCTCAGTAGTCTGGAGCTGAAGAATCAACAGTAGCAGAGTAGAACCCCTCGACTCCGTTTCCGGCCTGGTAAGCGCCGACAGCTCTTCCATCTTATCCCACGATGGAATGGTTGGTCTGAAGCGTCGCTTCTTCCCCCGGCACTTTTGTCCAGCTCCGAATTTCCAGCGGCATTGAGGTGTTGCTCCTTCTGCTGCGTATTGTAACACCAAGTCCCATGTGTATGACAGCATAGGCATGGCTGAATGGTTCCAAAAAAGAAGTAGCAGAAAGAAGCCAGGCTAACAGAACAAAGAAAGTTGTAAAAACATTAAAGTAAAAAGTATAAAGTACAAAGTAAAGTAAAAAGGAATGTATTAAGAAATATTAAGACATAAGATGGTGACCAAACTACTAAGCACAACTTGGACGACTAACACACTGACCTACTTGGCCTTTACGTGGTCCGTGGTAGGATGTAAACAAACCACATGTATTTGTCGAGGCATTGGCTGGAAATTCCAGGTTTAAAAGACTTGAACCAACCGCAGTCTCGAACCCATGCATGTCCATTGTTTTTTTTGTACGTAGGCCTGCCGGAGGTTGTGACCCCCCTGTCAATCTGCAGCTGTAGGATGGCAGCAATGTTGCACAGGAGGTGGGGGAGAGATGAGCTAAAAAGTCACGTGGAGAGGACCCCAGAGTGGGCGTCGAGGGCCCGCCTACGCCCACCCCCTTCCTTCCTTCAGTGTGCAGTACAGAAAGTACTCGCTATTTTCTCAGTCACAGGCCTTCCCTCTTGTGTGTCCCCCATCCCTTCCCCCCATGACAGAGAAGCTCCACCTTGTGAACATGCACACACCCACCAAGAAGAGCTACTCATGCACTGCCAGCCTTTCAATCAAGGCGGCTCACATGCTTTCATTATAGCTGACACAATACAAGGCACAGGTCAGGGCGAAAGGAGGCTCTTAGTTGGAAACAATAGTAGAACCATCATAGGTTCATATTTGTGAACTGAACAAAATGCATTTTGCGATCGGCTGGCCACCGATTCAAGGTGTCCCCGCCTTTGGCCCGGAGACAGCTGGGATTGGCTCCAGCACCCCCCGCGACTCTAATGAGGCTAAAGCGGTTCAGAAAATGAGATGAGATGAGATGAGAGACAAAAATGCATTGTTTGTAAATGTAGATTTCCTGGCCCATAATGACAAATGACAGATTTTTCAAAATACGCATTTATATTCGTTATTCCACACACTTATGGCTTTTGCTTTTGCAAACACTTCAGGATTAATTATTTACCGCATGTATTGTGACATGTTTGGGAGTGAACCTAGGTTTCAGTATTTCATAGGCGCTTATTTTATGACCAAAAATAGAATTGCGATTTAGCAGAGACAATTTTTAAAACAAATATATATTTTTTGCAAAAATCTGATTATTAAAATAATGATTTCTATTTTGCCAATGTTTTAGTTTATATTTTTAGGTGAAAGTAATTTGATTTTATCAATTAGAATTGTTTGGAGTATAAACAATGCAGTTGTGTATTCAGTGATATTGCAAAACACGTACATATAATACTTTGGGGTTGAATTAAACGTAATCAAACGTTACAATTTCATTTATATAATGTAATAACATGTAATGGGCACCATAGCGTTAATCAGATTGCGTATGCTTCCATTTACTGAAGGAAAATAATCAAATCGAACCAATTCAGGGGTCCAATTTCAATTGGGGGAAACCCTGAATGCCACTTTCTGGTGTTTTCCATTCGTGTCCAAACCAGCAGGGAACCCCTCGTATGCACTAGGCGTACCTTTTTTTCTTTTTTTTTAGGGGCGCTTTTATTTTAGAGGCGGTGCTTGTTGGCTCCAGAGTAGTGTCGTAACTCTCAGAGTCCCCGTGAAAAAGAGTTTGGCCAGGGCCGGAGTTGCTGCAAGGGGGGGCTTTGCTTTTGCTTATAGCTTAGTCTTTTTTTCTTTACAAGGGGGGTATAACTACTACGTCCCCCTTTTTCCCTCGCCACCTTTTTTTTTATAATTTTCATTTTTTCTTTATTTTTCATTTTTCTTTTTTTTTTTGCAGCCTCGCTTCAGGATCTTTGGGGATTTCTTTCTCTGGACCCCTCTCCAAACCCTCGCTCCTGTCAGATCATGAACAAGCTATATGTTGGGAATCTAAGTCCTTCGGTCACTGTGGAGGACTTGCAGCAGCTCTTCGGGGAGAGGAAGCTGCCCGCGGCCGAGCAGGTCCTACTCAAATCCGGCTATGCCTTCGTGGATTTCCCCGACCAGAACGCGGCCGTGAGGGCTATCGACACTCTCTCGGGTGAGTAAAGAAGTGATGCTTGAGGAGATGACACCATTTCAAAAATAACACACACAGTCACCCAGAGCACATGCACGAATTAATTGGATGCTTTTTTTGTGCGCGCGTGTGTGTATATGTGTGTATAATTCTGCCCGAATGTTTCAAGCGCGCGTCAAGACCGATTGAGTCGATGATCGATCGCCGGACACTTGTTTATTTATTTATCTTAAAAGAGGCGATTTAATATCCCCTCCCTTTAAGACAAGGCAGTCGCCACATGAGGCGTAAGGATTCCGATATAGAGTGCGCCTCTTTTTTTGGTAGTGGTGGTGGTGGTGGTGGTGGTCTCCCCCGCTGGAATGCGTGCGCACGGGGTGCTCTTGATGCTCGGGGTAATTATTTTTCACTTATTTTTTCTCGTGATTTTATTCAAGGCGGCCGAGCGACGCTCGCGCGGAAAACTTGTCACGTCCGTGTTCACCGGACGCCTGGCTGTGTTTTTACGAGGTGTCTTGGCGGTGGGTCGCGGGGGTCCGGAGGAAAGAGCCCATAAACAGGTAGCTGGAAAAGGGGAGGGGGTGGGGGCGAGGTGAGAGGATAATTCCGGGGCTGCAGCGCCAGGCCACTCGGAACCGCCCCCCAGGACCCCCTCCCCCAAAAAGATGCATTCTTCTTTACCCTCTTGCACCTTTACCTTGAGAATCGAACCCTCCTGTTGAGCGTGGTTCGGTTCGCAAGCAAAGCATGGCTGCTCATTTCCCACATGTACACTCGTACATGAAGGTACTACATGCTTACTACTATGTTGTAGACGAATGATTCCCATGAGCGTTTTTTCCCACTCTGACTGTTTTTAGCATTTTATTTTTTTATTATATAATATATGATTATGTTATATATTGTTTTTATTGCTTCTACTCCCATAGGAAAAGTGGAATTGCACGGCAAGGTGATAGAAGTGGACTACTCTGTTCCCAAGAAGCTTAGGTAGGCCCTTTTTTGTGTCATTTACACACACACACACACACACACACACACACACACACACACACACACACACACACACACACACACACACACACACGCACAAACACACACACACAAACACAAACACAAATACACACACACACGCACACGAACACACACACACTCACACAAACACACACACACACACGCACACAAACACACACAAACACACTCACTCACACACACACACACATTCACATACATAAACATACACAGAATCTATATGAGCCAGTGTTTCTCAATTAGAAGTCAAAAAATGATACCTACCAAGCATTGAAATTCAGTTTGAATCATTTCATCTGTCAACTGTGTTGCATTCATGTTTATTGTATTTTACATGTTGTTTTGTATTTTGTTGAAGTGTTTGGAATGTTTACAGCACGTTTAGTCAATATTAATAGTTATTTTGGGGTAATTATTTACAAAAAGACAACGATAGGACAATCAACATTTATAACTGTGTAAATACTGTAATGATAGGACAATCAACATTTATAACTGTGTAAATACTGTGTATTTCTGGTTTAGAACCCCCACATGCATATATTGTACAACTCAAATTGTGGCGAAGGTGAATTTGTTTTATTCTTATTTTTTGCTGCAAAATGGCATGCATGCACTATTCCATAAGAGTCTATTTTAATTGTTAGAACACCTGAATTGGACTCTGACTACGCTAATGCCTTTTATTACGCCCCAACCCCCATCGCCGAGTCCCTATCAACGCAATGCACAATGAGTTGCATACCAATCAGGCGTTGATCTGCCTCAATTGCGCATTTTTACCAAATAGCTCGCGACCACAGCCCACTTTCCCCACTTTTAGCGCATTCTACAGGCTTCCACGAAGCCCTTCGATTGCGCAAAAACCGCTCCCTCGCCAACAGGGAGAGGCCACGTTGCGTGACAAAAAAAAAGGTAAATATTCAACGGTCTTGCAGAGTATCACGTGACCCAATACTATAGTGTTTCTAGCGACCACCCCCCCTCTTCCGCGCACGCACAACACATACATTTTTTAAAAGGGGGGCGGATTTACGTCAGCAAATCAGCGTCGTAAACGTCTTGCTTGGATTTTTTTTTGGGACGCCATTTGGTGGGTTACGGCGTGTTGGAGAAGCTCACCAACATGGCGCACAATGGGTGCGCCACTCCCCACACAGCCAACGTGCACGTAGGCCATGATGGCTGAGCCCCATAATGGCTGCCACGATGGCCCTTTTCCTGCGTGGGGCGGGATCATACACCCCCTAAAAAGGACATACATGTGTGCGAGCCGCAAAGAAAAAAAAAAGATTTAGCGTGTGCGGATTGAGCTACACGGCCAACACATGTGTGAATGTAAAGAAACACCCCCACCCCAACCCCCCAAACTCCGTCCTCGCCATTGCAGGGGAGGGGCCAAATGTATAGGCGAAATCCTATAAGATCAAGCAGGCAGGATGCGTCTTTTCCACACATCGTGATTTTTTCGACTCGCTTTAGATCGAAAAGGGTTTTTCGTAAAACGAGACACGCGACCTCCAAAATCATGATTTAAGCCGTAATTATTAGGTAAAGCTGAAAATAATTATATTTTCATTATTTGTTTGATTCTCATTGCACCCCCAAAAATCTTAAAATAACACTGAAATAGGATTAGACTAATTTGAAAGCAAATGAAGTTCATTTAAGTAAAGAGATGAGCATTTGCAGTTTGTCTTGCATTTCTATTTAAATGAGTAAATGTGTAATTACAATTAAATAGAGTAGTAAGTATAATATAAGTGTGCGATTTGTCATTATGCTCTTTATTTAGCATGTAGGGACTCAGATAATTTTAATAATAATTTGATTCACATATGAATCTGTCTTAATAGGTAAAACAGAAAATTTAATTGTATTATTCTATGTATTATTCCTGTTAGGCACCCAATAGTCTTTCTCAAGTACAATGTTATGGTTCATCTATTGTATTTGTTGGGATTTTTTTTGTTTGTTGTCTTATTTGCACTCAGTGCAAAGACTAAAAGTAGATTTGGTGAAATGGAACTAAGCAGAATATTTATCTATGAAGCCTGTTGCATTTTTGTCATAATCATTTTAGAATAATGACTATTTAAAAAGTCACATTTTCTTAACTCTGAAATCTATGGATTTTTTTCATTCGTATACATTTCTCACTGAAGAACATTTTGACTTGCATTTCTTTGAGAAATCATTTGTTCACATTTTAAAGTCAGTCTTCTTCCTGCCATAACACAAAATAATTTATTTATCAGGCTTTTTCCCCTCCAGATTTTTTTCCAAGCCATATGGTCTAAATTTAATTAGAAAACTGCAATTATATTTGAAGAGGAAATTGGGGTTAATTAATTTGCTCCTATTTATATCCGTACACATGTTAGTTTGTCTGTTTTTTCTTATGGTGGCAACTCTTTCTCTAATTACACTGGCTAAACAGTTTCCACAAAGCTTGACCTACTGTGAATCCATCTCTTGTTTATTTAATTAAATGATATGCAGCATTGCTTGACGATTAAATGTGCCCAGCAAGGACAAAAGGGACTTAAAATGGTTGCGTGTGACAATATTATACCCGATTCATTTGGAATGAGCGCATTTTTGGGGTATTCAACACATTTGTTAATAAACGCTAAGTAAAACGTGCCGTTCTGTTTGTTGACTTGACTTAAACGGAATCATTTACAAGACCAATTTCATGTTTCCAGATAAATTTAAAGGAAATTGTAAACCTCTGCATTGCACCACAGAGTTCAGCCTAAACGTCCAAATGGTGAAAGGCGATAGCCATTATTTGATCCATTTTGAATCCATAAAAACTGCCCGCTTGATCTAGGGTGGAGACGTAGCAGGAGGTGCCACCACCCTCCTAAAGTCTCCTCTCACCTGATTACATAAAGTTGACATGAGTCCCATTAAAACAAAATTAAAACGATTGGACTTTATCAATGAGCAGTAATATGTGAACTCTTGGCTCCTCATTTGTACAACCATCATTTATCCACAAAAGCACTGTCTTGTTTGTTTTGCCTCCTATTCGACTTGATGTCGCGCGGTCGAGCACATAGCTCAGATTAGATGTGAGAGAATTGCAAATTGTGCTACTCCGGCACTGGTGGGAATCACTGTTCAAACTCCTGGAATCTCCTCTTTACCGGGCTGGTGCTTCCACAACCGTGGCACTCTCAGCATCGCTGTTTTTCCACTTGAACCTGTTGCCGCGTGAAACAATCGGCAAAATACACAATTGTGCGAGGGGATGGCCCATCTTACCTTTTTCCTGTTTTTTTTAACACCAATGACTTATAGTGTCAGAATCAGAAACACTTTTTTTGTCTTTCCCATAACAATTTTTAACTCTGGTTTAACAATGTGTGCCAGGGCGGTGAATTGTCGTATTTTCCTGAATACGAGTTGCACCTGAGTCTAAGTCTTACCAGGCAAAAAATGCACAATGAAGAGAGAGAAAAGGGCATTTTTAGGGGTAGTTTAATTGTATCAGAGAGGAAGAACAACTATTATACGTTATAGTAATAACAGTTAAATGGAGATCAACAGGCGAAATGCTCGTTTGATAATTTATCATATGAATTGTTGTTCTGCACATACACAACACATTATAAAACTCGCGATCTTAATACAAATCCCCACCAAATCCATTATTCTTCATCTAGATTAACATTTCTGAAAAACCTGCGACTCGTCAGTGTGAGAAAATTAAACGTGAGTCACAGCTGATTATAAGTCAGTCTCAGGTTCACACTATGAGAAAAAGTGTCACTCACTTTTTCGGTAAATGCGGTAGTTACAGTCATTCGTAGCGTCACATTTCAACACGTGAAATGAATTTTAAGGGCCCCCAAGGGTGTGGTCTCCATGAGAAGGTGGGCAGCTGGGGCATGTAGCAGGTGGTGATACTTTCTGCCATCATCCTTTATCAACACCCCATAGTGTAACTGTGCACTGATGTTTGTTTAACAGGTGAAATGAGAAGGCTGAAAGTAGCATGTGTCTTGTCTGAATTGGCCACTGCATGGTGAAGCAAGCCAGTGAACATGACTGAAATGGAGAAGAGTGAAAAGAATATACAGTGTGTGACTCACTTAAAGGGAGAACAGGAAACCCTGGTGTTCTTATCAGGAACATTAACTTGAGAGGTGCCACACATTTTATATGAATTGAAACACAACCAACATGGCATGATTGTTAATGTGGTAACTCCCAAAGGCGTGCTTTTTTTTTGAGGAGCTTGGTTTTGTTTCAGTCTCAGATTGGATGGCAGGTAGCAGTGATTTATAATATATATAATATGCATTTTTTTTGCTGTTTTGTCCACCTTGGTCTTATGCGCTTAACTCTTAAAATACTCGTTGTCTTGTCCTGGTCTCGATAGGTTCTGGTGTTGAATTGTGTGGTCTTATAATATATATAATATGATTTTTTTCTACTTTTTTGGGTCCACGTTGGTCTTATGCTCTTAACTCGATAGGTTCTGGTGTTGAATTGTGTGGTCTTTGAATTTAATTGCCCAAAAAAGACACATCGAAGTTGTTTGTACTCATTCAAGGAGGGAATAGAATATAAATTTTATTCCTTTTACACAAGAGAGTAATATAGATTTGTGTACAACATTAATAAAAGGGACCAAAACAAAATGACGCAAGAAGAATAAAAAAAAACAATTGATCTCACTTCACATCCAGGAACTTAATTTTTGTATTGAAAGCTCGTGTAACGTCATTTCTTAACAGTCGAATCACAACAATATACAATCCAATGGTTAGCATTTTATGGAAACTATTTGCAGAATCCCGCACACTGCAAACTAATTCAGTCACATTCGGCTGCATTGCTCAGTGTGCGGTAGGGCTTAGACATTTGAAAGCTGCACCACAGTCTTCAGTCTGCAGCTTTTTCATGGAAACCAGAGTATTTAATGGTTTGCAGTATATTAAGCATCCAGTGGTGGTAAAACCACACATGCTGCAAAACCTTAGGCTTCACCCGCAAATAACCATTTAGGAAATGTTAGGACAAGAATAGCACAGTAGAACGGCAGTTATCACCTTTAAACTCATGCTGACCCCATACATCACTGGTCAAGTGTGCTTGTTCTACCTGTGTTTAATGCATTATTACTGCGTCAGTTAGACATTTTAAGGCCCCAATACTAAGATGAACAACCAAACTTTTCAAATATAGCTATTTCTGGTATATATTTCCAAAATCAGCTGGGACAAAATCCAATTTTCACTATGACCGAGAAGATAATAAGCAGTATAGCACGAAGCTGAGGATGTCATTTTACGACCTTTGTCATTTCTCGGCAGAGAGTGCTGACTACTTGAAGGTCCAGCTCGTGTTGAGAGCACTCGCTGGTCAGAGTTCTGACTTTATTTCATACTGAATACATATCCTAGGAAGCAGTCAAAGTAAAAATACCAGTCCCTATTTCGTTCCTCCAAGTACGACGAGGGGGGGAATAGTGCTGAGTCCGATTGTGTGTCACGGTCCGAGCCCTTTTGTGACCTTTCTTATTCATAACCCCCGCTCGGAGCCAGCGTTTTTATCCCATTTCATATGTATGCGTTCCCACCGCAGGAAAGCGAACCGCCGCAGTTTCAGTCGCTGAATCTAAACCCCACAAGCCCGCCATTGTGCCTTCTCTGTTATCACAGAGGGACTTCCGAAAGAGGCAGTGTCAGAGATGGGAATATTTGTGTGGGTGCGTGTCCGTTTTTCCGTCTGCTCATCTAAGCACCACTGATAGAGGGCAGCATTGCCTCCCCTCTAGGCCCGGGTGGGATGCGAAGACATTGAAAAAGCAGCTTCTATTTAGATGCAGGTAGATAAATAGACAGATGGATAGATCTCTCATCAGCTTTAGAATCAAATGTATTGTCTACAGAATACACGATATTAAACGGGTGTCAGCGGCGGCTTTTATTACTTTGTGTATCAACTGAAGCATTTAAATGCAATGTGTGGAATCTCTTTATTGCGCAGACTTGACACATCTGCTTTGTTAATATTGTTAGAACACAGCCTAGAGAGTTACATCTAGGAATGAGACAGAAGAGAGGGAGTAGTAGGAGGGAATCAGGACTCTTTTGAAAAAAAGTGTTTGTTCAGTTCTTGTGTCTGGTAGTGTAAAATTAGCTCTTACTTCCTATTGTGACTGTTTAGCTATAAAATGGATCGCATAACCATGTATCCCTACACCAAAGTGAACAGGTTATACAAGACTCGACCTTGGCGGCTGTCTGTCCTTCCCTTCCTGCTGAAGTATCATGTGATATTTGGCATTAATAGGTCGTATGTTTCTTCAATGTGTTGTGTTTGATTGATAATGGAGGACTACTGAGCCCATGTGCCAGAGAATAGTGTTGTGAATCATGAGTTTTATGATGATATGACATTGATTCGTTGGATGACCATACAATATTGGCCAATATTATGTTGCGCCATGATTCTATTGAAGGAGCCAGTAAATTTGACCTCATTTTAATATCCTGCTGTTAGCTATCATAACCAACCATTTACCGGAAGTAACGTAATTAAAAGCCCAGTTATCCTATTGCAATATGATGCTGGTCCAATTTTGACGTTTATTCATTCATTCTCCATAACAAATGTCACCGTCTCAAAAAAAGATTCATGTATAAGATAAAATTGAAGACCAAAAGAAATCTCCTGTATCCAAATTAAAAGAATAGCGTAGACTTTGACAGAGAAGGCTTGGAAAGGCGCTTGAGCTGCTCTTCTTGCATCATAGGTGAATCGCTAACAGTGTCAAAATGGACGTTGCTAGGAAACCAGTGACTTGTTTCACACGGTGCATGGCGTGCTCCGCATAAAGTTGCCGATATTTCCCCGTGACGCACCAACTGGAATGTTGCCGTGGTAAATATTTGATGACGGCGCGGTCATGCATACGTTCTTGCGGTCTCAACACTTGAAACGGGCCTTTATTTTCATTGATGCTTCACCTCTCTGCCTTCTCTGGGGAGCGTCACACCCTCTTTTCCACTGCAGCATTCTCTTCCACCCCCATCCGTCCGTCTCTTCTTCCTCACATGTTCACGTTTTGTGTCAGCATATAACGCCGCCCCGCCCCCTTCGAAAACCTTCCTCCAGCTGCCTTCCAACAATGTCGCCGCTTCCTGGCACAGCGTGGCAGCGCTGAATGAGGCCAGCTGTGCATGAGTGGGTGTAAATAGTGTACGACTGTATGTCGTGTACTGTAAGCTCAATGTGAGACTGTAACAGAGACAGATTTATTCTTAGCGGCTTACTTATTGACATTCCTCAACAGTAGTACGCATCCTGTACGCACGCATGTTTGCGTGTCCGTATCCTCGCCGTAACATCTTTTGTGATGTTATTCCCTGAGCGGCAGGCAGCAGTTCATCTATTTCTGTGATGGGTTTTTTTTCAGGACAAAAAGTGAGGTTTCAAAAGCATCAAAAGACTATTCTTGTGTTTGCGACAAAACAGAAGCTGTTGTTTTAAAGCACTGCTTGCTTGTTCAAAGACAAGTGAGGGATTTCCTAACCTTTTTTTCCCCTCGAAAGTCACTATTTACGTCATGGGCAATACACAGTACATCAGAACAAACACATTTGCTGGCAGACTAAACACATCTTTAGTGGCATTTTTACATCACATAAATGTTAGGGTAGTAACCGCGTAGGTAGGCAAAATACCAGGAAATGTCCCTGCTGCTCACTTTCTGGCAGATGTGCCGTTTATGGGTTTTATTTCTTTTGGGTGATTCATTTTCAAACTTAAAGTCTTAAAAATGATGTCTGATGTAAATTAAAGTAAATGTACTGGGGTTTCTGGAAATATTATATCATTTTCGACACGGTATGACTTTACAGGTTTTCAAAGCATTTTACAGTGATGACCTCATATCCTAGAATGTAAAGCCGCAGTCCTCCAATGCACGTTTTCTTTGTCTTTAAGAATGAGTTTTCAAATCTTACCCTTTATTTAGAGTCGGACTGACTTCTTAGAAAAATAAACGTGGAACCCATCATGATGATGAAAGCAAGCCAGCTTGTAAACGCGCGCAGATTTATTTGTTGTGGGGACGAAGCTTTTAAAGCCCATGCGGGTCTACAAATAGAACAATTACCTGCATTACTGTAAAACAAGCGCATTTATTTCTGACGCAAGTGCGCAGGTGCGTGCAAATGTGTTGAAACAACTCAGCCTTTTTCACTAAGCAGCTTCCTAACTTTGCAGTACCCGTACACAACATTAGATACATACGCACAATCTATTTAAATCCAAAACAAGAGCCATATGACAAAATGCGCCCATCGTGGTTGACACCTGTCACTGCCCACTCGACACCGATACATTTAGACACCCTCCCCAGCAATGTCCAGTCCACTTCCTTCTTAAAACCCCAGCCTCATTTTAAAGAGAAGGATTTGGAGCCATTTTAGCCAGGAGATTAAAGTCTGGCAGAGATAATGCCACTTGAGCCACTTTTGAGTCACGTGATGCAACCAGGTCCGGCGTTTTGGCGATGAGGATGACGTCCTTCATTCATAAATTTATTAATCATTTGTTTAAAAAAAAAACTACCTTAACATGGTCCCGTCTATCTGGCAACCCGTTGAGTGGGTTAGTTTGCCTTTTGCACAATGTCAGTTAGGATAGGCTGCATTATTTCTTCAACCTGGCAACACCTGATGGACTCTAAATATTATTTCTCGTTTCTACAGGGTGTAGGGAGCATGGCACTAACTTCAAAACGTGCATTTTTGCTAAGAGACTTTTAATTTTTGCAAAAATGTTCTTTAGACAGTCAAAGGGTTCATGCATTTCTACTAACTGCACATTTTACACAGCATTTATGCATGCAGAAGCTGTTCTTAATTCAGTACATAGAATGGCAACCATTCTGGTTTCATATAGTATAGAATAAAGTTATCCAATATAGTGAAAGATGCTAAACAGAAAGTGCATGAATTCACTCAGTTAAAACTTCACAAATTGAACTTAAAATCGCCCATCAAAGGCCATAACAAAATTAATTGAACGTGTAATGCCATCTATTACAGCCAAATATTTTTCATTAATTAAATTATTATATTAATTATTAATGCCAGTAAAGTTATGAGTTTTAAAGAAATAGGCAAATATATATAAATATACCAAATCCATTTCAAGTTGTGCCAGAGTATTAGGAAATCTAAAAAGTCATGAAAATAACTCATTTCCCAGTTCCTCAGAATAATTTATTTCCAGCATACACACTCAAAGAGTAAATATAACAATATCCTATGTCTTGCCGCCTTACTAAAAGCCTTTTAAAATGTGTTTTAGCTCAGTATTCCCCATCAATTCTGATTATAAAATGAAAAGTAATGGCTGCTGGGCCACTGAGGAGTCCAACAAGAGGGAACAGTCTTCTGCAAATGCTCCTTAAATCCGTTTGTAATCCCTGTCATCACTTCTGAGCAATCAATTATTGAGCCGTTTCTGTTGTCCGAATTCCTCAGTGACCACACATTCCTGCTCGAGGTCTCACCAAAAAACGGAAAAGCCGTTCAAATTCAACGATCCTGCGCAAATCCTGATTAAATTATCAATCGACAACATTATAATTGCTTGATAGATTTCCGCTCTTCTGGGCGCAGCGCTCAAAAGTGTGCAACACACCAATGTGAATGGTAAAATTGAGTGTTTCAATCACTGTCTTATTTCCATCAAGACGGAATGATACGACGACATTCTCTGGTTGGACGTTTCGGGTTTTTTGCGCCAGTCCGTGAGAGCTCAATTTATTGCGTTGGACTATTTTTATTTACAACTTTATTAATAAAAAACACTTACCAACCTTATTTTGTGCTGCACAACTGTTTTAAAAACAAAGTTTTCGCGAATAACCCTATTGTACGCCTTTAATGTTGAATCGTGATCGATCGAAAATAGGACATTGACGCATGTGCTGTTTCTTGTCCTTAATAGTACGTTTATCGGATCCAGACTTGGTATCGTCAGATCCACAAAATCAGGTGACTGAGACTCGATTAGCATGCGATCGGGACATCCCTAGTTTGAACACTAGGAACACTATCAACTCCAAAGCAACCTCCTTCGTCACACGTGACCACAAAAGTATGCTCTCACGCCGAACAAACGACATGTTGTGTATTGATCCTAGAACGCAATGAGCTAGTATGTTTTTTTTTTCCCTCCGGTGACTCATGACCATCTGTAAAGTGGCCATGCAGCATTTTTTGTCTTTATTCAGTCGTAGTCAAACAATCAGGGAAAACCAGTCATGCAATGCAAAACAACTCAATTTTGTCACACTGAATACTCTCACAGGTTCGAGGTGTTTAACGTGTAGCCATATCATTTTCTTATGGCAAAACCCATCAAAATACACTTACTACACTGCTCGCCTGCCAGAGGGAGCTCAGAGCGAATTGGCTGCCATGTTCAACATGCTGGAAAAAGAAACGGATGTAAAAACACACCCACGCAAGACTGCAACTTGACACTTTTCTTTCCATGTATATGTGATCTACACTCACGAGACACTTTGTAGGGTTCACGTAGAATACTATTGAGCTGAAGAAACTGATGTAATGCAACATAGCTGCAATTGTAATCCATTTTTTTCCCTCTATAATTAAATGCTGTAGCATTACTTAATTCAAGGTTAGCAACAAAATCATTTTTAATGATTTTTGAATTTTCATTCAAAATTGAATTCTAAATGGATTTATTATTTTAAATTCTTTGAATTTGGTAATTGTTTAAAAATATATATTTCAGTTTCCACAAGCAGCACATACACAAATGAAACTTTATCAAGTACTATAGATAAACATTTCAAAATTGAAGTAATTTGCATTCAATGGCTGAAATTTCAGAAGCACAATTGCTTTTTTATGTTAAACGTTTCAAACGAATTCACTCACATATACACTCAGTCTTTGTCTATATCATCTGCATTTTCAACCTATTGTGACAATGCATGAATATTAACAAAATACAAGAAAATTGCTTACATCCAGTGCAACCTAAACAAAAATAGCCCTGTTGTATTATGAGAAATCTGTTTGTTAACCTAAGCCTAATACTCATAAGCTGCCTTTTACGGTGATAGACGTCCAATCTGTGACTGAGAGAAGCTGGCAGTGAATGGATTGGACATCTGTCGCTGTCAATGGCAGCTGATAACTTACACTACATGTGGCCGTAATAGTATGGCTGTAGTGTACTTTAGCGTGTGGAGACGCACCTATGACAGGCAGGCACTCGGACAGGCTCAACCCTCCGCTATAATAGCTTGTGGTGGGCAGATTAAAGGATGAGACCTGAGGAAGGAGCCACACGCGTCAACGACAAAAAGCAGCGAGTGGACAGCGCAAACTCTGTCCACCTGTCAAGCGTCCCGCACAGCAAGTGGGGGACACTTTGCATGGATGTGAGGGTAAGCGTGCCGCGTCGAGGGGTTGGCGTGTGTGCTTGGATGTCAGGTCGCTCGCGTGCGAGGTCGGCCGCCCGGACTCTCCGCTGCACTGCTGACTAAGTGCTTTGTGACGGACACTGGCAGGAGTTTGTGGAGTGATGTTACAGGCCGTGAATGTTGTTGGTCAGAGAAAGATGTCCGTTCTGTAATGCTTATCTTCACGAGGGTGCTGACTGAGCCGGGTGCGGGGCATCCAGGAACTACAATTTACACTCATATTCACAACTGTGGACAGTTTTTTTGTGTTACTTTACATTAGAGACTTGTTTTCGGAATGTGTTTGTATTGTTTTCCATGGAGGATAATGTTTTGTCAATGGAAGTAAAGGTCACTTGCTGTCGCAGAAGTAAAAAGAAAATCTACTTATTTCAATCAGCAATGATGTCCTCAGGAACACAACCATCCAAAACCAAGATTTAAGTTGTATATATTTGTTTGTGTTTTTAGGTTGCAGAAAAGCACAGTACTGGTTTCCTTTGTCAGAGTATGCCTTTTTCCAAATATAACTACCATTTACATATGTTGTTTTGTCTTTGACATTATGACTGGACTTGCATATATAAAAACATCACAAAATAGCCCAAGAAAAACTTATAGGCATTGTAGAAATTTTATCGGTTGGTCTCAGTTTAATTTTTGGGATTTTAGAAATGTAATTCACCATTTGAATGGTTATCCGTCTCCTGGTGCCCTGCGATCGACTGGCCACCAATTCAGGGTCTCCCCCGCCTCTGGGCCCAAGCCAGCTGGGATAGGCTCCAACACCCCCCGCGACCCTAGTGAGGATAATCAATCGTGGCAGGTCACTCACCTGCAGTACTAAAAGCCATGAGACAAGTCTTGTGAGGAGGAGAGCCATCTACTATGCATAAAGTACACCTTATACTTGGTGTCCAAAACTTTTGATACCGACATCATTTTAGGTAATACTAGCTGTATGATGGTACTCTTCAATATTACCAAGCTGTGGCTGTGTGAAAAAATTCCCCAATAATTTACATGGATTTAGAACAGGCCGCAAAAAGAAACTGTCGACAGAGCCTCAGTCGTGGTCGCGTGGCGTCTGTGGTGCAACCACCCGATTGTTTTGATTTAAATAGCAAGAGGAGCTTTTGACAGCTTTCCTTAATGAAATTCAGATGTTTTATATATGGGCGCCGGGACCTTTTTTTTGTAGTGATGACATCAGAGAGCTTTTCTGAGGCGGTGTGAAGAGTAGCTTTCCTGGTTATTTGGGTTTATGCAATCAAAACATTGATAATGACGGTGTCAAGTTGACATGAGGAATTGCAGCGGAGTGTCTTTGGCTTGTTGACATTTTTGGTGTGAACTTTGGGATGAGCATCATCAGCCGCGTCTCTGGAATTTTTGAATACGGATGCACAAACATGTAGTTGAAGAGAGACAAGTACTTTTATCTACTAATACTACACCCGATTTTAATGAGATGGTTTCGTTTAGTTTAGCCTAATCTTCTCGGAAGTGGAAAAGTGTGTGCATATTTGTAATTATTTTTTGAAAACAAGTGACAGTGATGATACTACATGTTTTGATGGGAATACTTTATTTTGAGTCTTGGGGTAGTATATTTCAGAATTGGAAAACTGCTTGGATAACTCCCCGTTTAAAAATATATATATATATATATATATATATATATATTTTTTTTTAAATTAATGGACTTTCACTCTGAGGCAACCACGTTGCATTTTCTGTAATTAGGCAGTTTACGCGATTTAATTGTATAAACAATTAGACAGACAAACTTTAACATGACGTAGGCCTACATATGTAAAAGGGCAGAAAGCTGTTTTCGTAATAGGTTTAATAGCCAAAGACCAGGTAAATGTTTACAAATAGTGTGTTTGTGAACCTGTGGAGGTGGCAAACAAATGTCCAGCACTAAATGTGGTCCACTGACTGAGTTTACTGAAATATTGACATCAAACACTTGGATAAATGACTTTTAACGGTTTCCTGTGAATGTGAAAGTATATATTTAGATTACATTAGATTGGATTAGAACTTTATTTCATCCCGTATTGGGGAAATTTCCTCGGTTGCAGTAGCAAGACAGACACAAGACACACAAGACATTGTAGACCTAGGTAAAAAAAACTGGAGCCACATTATAAGTATTAATGTATTAAAGTCCACTCTACGTATGCCCTTGAGGCAATCGCGTGCGGGCATCCACCGCCCCATTCTGATTCTTCTCTCCTGCCGGCAAAGCCGAGAGAGAGGATACAGCGGCTGCGCAGGTTGCCGCCGCGCTCAGATATACTCTCGCCCGCAGAGGGTTGATATGAGAATCACAGGCGCCTGGGTGCTTCCTGCTGAGATGAGATGCTTAGCGGGGCCGTTGAGCGAGCGCTTCCTAACCGCCGCAGTCTTAGTGTGTCGAGAAGGTGTGGTCCTTTCATGTTGAGGCTGCAGGTGCAGAGAAATTCAAGGATGCGTGCATAAATGAGGGGTAAAGTGACTGATAGGTTCACCAATAGGAGTCACAAAACTATTTTTCCCTCAGTCGTTCACTTTTGAGTAAAATAGATTTTGAAATTGCATGTTTCAGGGCCAATGACGGTGATCAACGTCCCAAAGCGTTTTAACACAAAAGGGCAATGGCATCTAAAGAATTGAGCATTAGTTCGGCATATAATAGCAGGCAGATATATCATCTTTAGGTGTGTAAATTGTATTGTTATTCCGTTTTTGGGGGGTCAAAATTGCATAATCTTACATCAAATAATTCAAAACGTTCTCATGGCATAATTCTATCGAGACAGTAAACATCCCATGAGTATGTTATTATAGTTTTTCCATCCGGAAATTTCACAGTACTTTTCTATTCTTATTAAGTTGTGTTGTGCAGTGGAACGATTACTAGTCGTAATGCATTGTTCTTGCATTCAATGAAGCGAGTGACAAATGTTAGCCTTCAACATTTATTTTGACATCTGAATTGGCCTAGAAGAACGGCTTCCTGGAATCAAAACCAAACCAAAACTAAAAGCATTTTATGTTGGCATAAAGAATAGTGAGGCAGATCTGCTGTGGACAGGCCCAGTGGACTGAAAGGCTATTTTTTATTCATCCAAAGTGAGCCTCCTGCTGGGCCCGCCAGCCGTCATCGACAGGCACAGCTCCCGCATACAACCAGGAGGATATAAACAAGGCTTTCAGAGGCCTCATTAAACACAATTATTCCACCCGTGTTTTTCTCCTTTGCTGTAGAAGAGTCCGCTTTTTCTTCAATCCAATAGAGCTGCTTAGTTATTGTTTTGGTTTACTAATTCACTCATTTTGCATTGCAGGAATTCCATTATGATGTCAGATAGGTATTCTGTTAGTGTGATTATTTTTTTTATTGTTATCATACTGATAGCAGTTTCCAATACCTTGACATTTAAAATGGGTGAGCGATATTTTTAATTAATGCAAATACACCATTTTATTACATGGTTGCCTTTGTAAATAGGTTTAAATACACACAACCTCTGCAAAACTGGGAAAATATATATATACATATTTATATATATTTCTTGTTATATAATTTTAGCTCCATGTGGGAGGATGCAATTTAATATGATTGCAATAAATGTCAAATGTAATGTCAAATGTGACTACATAATGCAATCCGTGTTTTTGGGGATTAAAATGTAGTTCAATTTATAATAAGAATTTCAGCAATGCAGATAATTATAAGCACATTTCAGCAAGTCCTTTAACTGATAAGTGAGAAATGCAATTAAAAGTAAAATAAACAACAACCCAAAAATGATTATATCATCCGAAACGGTAAAATGCTGAAAATGTACTCATTGATAAAACTAATTTGACTTTTTGTTGCACTAAATCTGCTTTCAAATGATATTTTAATGAAAAAAATCATTAAAAATCCAAGTCAATATATTTATCCCAAATAATATCATTTGTATTGTAAAGTACAACTTAAAACTCCACTTTTTCATCTTATGTCAGATATGTAAGTACATCTTTCATTCCACCCACAATTAATTCTTGAAGTCCTCGTATTCAATCTAGTTTGCTATTGTTTAATTTTTTAATTTTATAGACAAAAGTTATACGAAATGTCAACATCACGTCACTGTATTTACATATTTTGTCATCGTTACAAGTACATTTTATTACTGCTGGCCATACTCTAAGCATGAGTCATATAAGATCTACTGGAAGTGATCATGTGATTTGTCTCTGTGGACTTTTAACTTTTTCCATCAATATGTCCATTATCTTCATAAAGGCTTGATGAGCGGGCCGGTCCGAACCCGTGCAGACGCCTCGTCTTAGCTTGTGTGGGTGGGCGCGGTAAATATTGACTTTTCAAAATAAGCGTGGCCACCCTCAACTATTTAAAGGCCAAATCGAAAGGATTTCTAAACTCTCTTCCCGCCCAGTTTTTGGCAAGATGCTGCGAACCGCCGTTTTCAACGAGCGTTCAGTCTGAATGAATCCTCCTCTGGTGTGGAACGCTGGCGAGGGAGGCGCAGAGGAAGGGCTCTGGGTTCACCTTGTGTGTATGTGTAAACAAAATAGGCCACGGTGTTGTCATGGGTATTACCCATCTGTGCCGAAAGACAGAAAGATAGACAGGCGGGGTGCTTTGCGTGCGGCCACAGGCATGCTTGAAATGAAATGGGGAAAGTGTCATTTTTTCCACAAAAGAATTGGCGAAAAAATGTCATTGCGCAGATTGACTACAGTAGTTGGGTACCTTACTATTTTTGAACTTCATTTTTGGAGTTTAGCTCAACTGACATTTGATCCCATGAATGCAAAAAGCAAGTGATCTAAAACAATGTTTATTTTAGCTTTTTTAAATATATTTTTAGATTTTCCAAAAGGATTTTTGAACTAAAAACACAGAAAAAAATGATTAAAAATTACAATTATTGTTTTAAAATGGGAAAATCAGGAAATGTAATGTACATCTTTAATCATTTGAATTTGATCCTAAAACAGAAAGTTGGCACTCATGATTCACTTTCTCGGGCCACACAAAATGATGTGGCGGGCCAGATTTGGCCCCCCGGGCCGGCACTTTGACACCTGTGATTTAAACTGTTGCACATCATGATGACACTGTGATTTGACCAAAATCCATTTCAAACCTCATTTAATAGTCACACATTAAAGTAATTTGTTTGCACTGTTGGCGGATGAAAGAAGTGAAGAGTGGAATGTCCAAAATCTGTGTGATGCTTAGCCCCGCTCTTTTTTTTTCCCCTGGGTGAGCACAATCAGAAACAGTCATTCATTCATGTCCTGCATGTCTTCCCGGAAACTTCAACCTGCACTCTTTTCCAAGGAAAGATGCAAAAACCTCTTCAGAGGAATGCGCGGTAGCCCACCTCAGACGCTAATTTCTCCCACTTTCACCTCCTCGTTTGCTCAATCCATCACTTCATCACTTCAGGTCCTGGAATGTCTGCTAATTGTTTTCCAAAGTGCTCTCAAGGACTTTAGGGTTTTGCGCGAGTGCTTGCTGTTATTCCTCCACTAAACGTCGGCTTCTTTTTTTTTTAAACCTGGTGTTGACTGTGTCGCTCATGTTGTTTCTCACACTTTGTGGTGACCGGGCGCTTTTGTGTTGGAGCTATTAACGTGGAATAGGTTGCAATAAAACAGTGTGATGTCCAAATTTAATTGCGAGCTGTTCTGATGCAGCTACTGTGAGGCAATTTTGAATTTCATTCTTTTATGTAGCGATTTTAGACTCCTCGGAATACTAGATAATGAGATTTGAACGTATTGACGGTGAGAGACGTCCAATTCGTTTGAATTGGGGGAGGCTATCAGCTTTTTTGAGTTTAATAGCAGCCAATGTTAACAGAACGTTCGGGTGAAAATTTGAAATTATTGGGAAAACTTTACAGTTGACGTGTCAAACATGATCCAGACTGCAATATCATTATGTGTGGCCTGCAAAATTTAATTACTTACTGACTGCCCTATCTATTGCCTTTTAAATATTTAAAATAAGCCGTTGTTGTTTTTTACAAAAAAAAATACAATTTTTCCACATTATATTGTCCTGGTGTCTTCAATGAAAGAACAATTTACTTAAAAACTTAAATAAACATTTCCTGTTTTTCTTTTTTTTTTCTTTCAAAAAAGAATGAACAAACTAAATTTTCACCAATTTAATAAAACACTAAGTAAATAATTTAACAAGAAAAACTTGTTGAAAAACCTCTGAAATTCTAAAAAGAATTGTAAGACGTAAACTAATCAAAAAATAAAAATCTGTTGGAGAATGTTGCTATTAAGAGGCTTAAAACTACAATCCAAACTGTTTTTAGATTAGCAATTTGTCAATTAATTGACTATCAAAATGGTTGTGTATTCATTTGTTAGGTGATTAGTCAGTTAGTCCAATCACGGCAGGCTTAATTGGCAGACATATTGGCCCTCAGAAGAAAACCATAACTACGATGTGAAAAAGCTGAATTTGACACGCAAGCAAAATGATGGATAGAAAAAGATAAAAGGTTGTTAAATTCTCTTTTTCCCCTCATCCCTGCAGGAGTCGGAAGATTCAGATCCGGAACATTCCACCTCATCTACAGTGGGAGGTGAGTTGTGTGTGCGTGTGCTTGCATGTCCAAACAGCGTGAAGTCATTCACGTTCATTCCTTACTAGTTTCAACGTCCATAACATCATTCTAGTATATGTGAACCAAAAATGTTCCAAAGTGTATGAAAGTTTTTCTTTTTTTACCCATATTTTTGTAGAATTTGTCGCTAGATTAACAACTCATTCATTGAAATAGTACAATTTCATTGTTTTTTTTAAGTAAACAAACAGGACCTTGAATTACAGAATGTGGCTAAACATGTAATTGCCCTAAGTGACATCACAACCAATCGGTGGTGTCATTTGAATGCTCTGCTCAAACTGATGAACTAATCAACTACTTTCAGTGTGTAGTTTCCAGTATGTTAATGTGTCGCTATTTATTTTATTTTTTACATCCATACCTAATTTACTGACACTGTCATTGCTCTGCCAGGATTTCGACGGCCTTCTAGCTCGTTATGGTACTGTAGAAAATGTGGAACAAGGTAAACAAGTCTTCTAAAATTCATGCAAAGACATCATTTGTCAGGACATTTGCTAACATCCAATTCTTGCTTCTTCTCCGACAGTCAACACTGACACAGAGACGGCAGTGGTGAATGTCACGTACGCAACCAAGGAGGAAGCGAAAGAGTGAGTATAGGAAATAATGATTGTGATGCACATTTTGCTATCAAAATGGCTTCTGTGTTTACTGTTAGAATTTGTGGAGTAGCATATTTTAGAGGACCAATGCAAGACAACTTACACATAATGTAACCTTATCATAATGCCACTTGATATGCGGTACAGAAAATGAAAGTAGGTCTAAATATTTGGGGTTTTGTGTCTCCCCTTCAGAGCCATTGAGAAGTTGACCGGACAGCAGTGCGACGACTTCTCCTTCAGCGTGTCTTACATCATGGATTTGGACGCCGCTCCGCCCGTCCAGGCGGCCCGAGGTCGCCGCGGCGGCCGCTCGTCACGGGACCAGGACACCCCTCAGCCCGGACCCTCAGGGGGCTTCGGCGCTCCGCGGACCCGCCAACAGCAGGACTTCCCTTTGCGCATGCTCGTGCCCACGCAGTTTGTGGGCGCCATCATCGGCAAGGAGGGGCTCACCATCAAGAACGTCACCAAGCAGACGCAGTCCAAGTAAGCCACGCCTTGAAAAATGGAAATTCCTCACTTTGGCCTTATGGAACCGTCTCTACTCTTTCAGAGTGGACATCCATCGAAAGGAGAACGCGGGCGCGGCCGAGAAGCCCATCACCATCCACTCGTCTCCGGAGGGCTGCTCCTCGGCCTGCCGAATGATCTTGGACATCATGCAGAAGGAGGCCAACGAGACCAAGGCGTGAGTTCCCCTTGCCGAGATTAGCCATAAACGTCTGCGGCCTATAATCTTATCCTTTAACCTGCCAGTACACCTTTAATCTCTCGGTGCATTCTCTCCACGTTGGACAACTAACACAGTAAACACATGACACAACTCGCACAGGCTGACACGTGAAGACGGCTTAAAAACGGACGGCATATCTAATTGGCTTTGACACTTTGGGAAGCATTTAAAGTACACCTTTGCTTTGTTTGTCTATTGCTATATATAGGACACTCAGGTTTAGGGTTATTTAACTCACTGTTTCTGTGGAAATTGAAAGAAGTCATACAATGTTATATTCAGAGAGAAAAAACAATACAATGAGACTAAAATTGAACTATTACAAGGTTCAAATATGATGAACGTTAAATTATAGATTATACTATTGTGAAACAGTCATTTTGTTGCTTTTTTTTTGCTAACATGAACCGGAAGTTTCTGGTTTCTAGGGCATCAACTTTTGGCGACGTAAGCACATTTTTTTGCATAATATTAGGAGATTTAAGTCATATTTGGAGAAAATTCATAAAATTATGCGATTAAAAACATGACATTACTTATTTTTGGATCACGCCAACCGGAGGTTGTTCAGGGTCCCCAGACTTTTGGTGGCATTAGGTCAGTGTGAAAATTGGATTTAGGAATAATTTTGGAGGTTTATGTGATTGTTGCTGAGGAAAATGACTATTATAATGTAGGCAACATAGTTTTAAATTAAACATTATCAGATGGTGGGGTCCCTTGAGATTTTTTTAATGCAAAAAGTGTGCCGCAGATCAAAAAAGGTGGGAAACACTGATTGAACTCATTGGCTGCCATTGAAAGATAAGCATTCACATAATCTAAGTATTTGTATTTTGGTTTTAAAGGCAAGAAGAGATCCCTCTCAAACTCCTGGCCCACAACAGCCTGGTAGGCCGCCTCATTGGGAAGGAAGGCCGCAACTTGAAGAAGATTGAAGAGGAGACCGGGACCAAGATAACCATCTCCTCGTGAGTCACCACTTCTACTCAGATTACAGCTTTCCACAAGATGTTGGATTGTTTTTCTTCTTCTGTATTTTAACACTAAAACAACAATGAAGTCAAATACATTGAAAACAGATCAGAGACTAGTACACTTCCCAGGCATGAATCAAGGGCTCCAGAGATTTAAAATGAAAACGAAGGGATTGCTGTCTTTATTTTCGTATGTTTTTAGTGGTCTTGTGAAAGCATATTTCCATTTCAGTTGGTTATCTTTTTCATTAGTATTTTATATCGTTTCATTGCACCTCCCAAAAAATCTAGTTTTTGTCATTTTGTTCTTTTTCCCTTAACAACAATAAATAACTAAAGACAAACTGCTCACAATATAAAAATGATTAAAATCTGAAATTATAGATCTAAATATTACCATTTTTCATTAGCATTCTATAATTGGATTGGAAAAAAATGATTTGCAGATTTCTACAAACCCCCAAAACCTCACTGCTGCTCATTTTAAAGAGTCATAACTCCTTCCCTGCCATTGACAGTGCCAGACGTCCAATCCAGATCAAGCGGATTGAACGTCTAACACTGTCAATGGCACTGAAACATAATTAACTAATACTGCTGGGTGGCTCAGACTTGATGAACATGTACTCGTAAAATTCATGTTGTTTCCTTATCAGCACAAATGTTTATGCCCGCTTTGAAAGGCCCAAACTTCATTAACTCTTGAACTAGATACACAGGAATCCAATTAAAATCCACCCATCCCCCTTGCGATGAGAAAAAAATATGCTTATTTTCTTTGTCTGCACACTGCTTTGACACATCTGGTTTGTATGTGCGTGTAATCGTCTAGGTTACAAGACTTAACCATTTACAATCCAGAAAGGACCATCACGGTTAAGGGGGACTTGGAAGCGCTTTGTAAAGCCGAGGCGGAGATTATGAAGAAATTGAGGGAAGCCTACGAGAACGACGTCGCTGCTATTAATGTGAGTTGCTGGAAATTATGGACTCTATGACTGACGGCATAAGTTAAAAAAAACAATAATTTTGATAAATTCGACTGGATGAGAGTATAGATAAATAGTTTCTTGATTAAAAAAGATTATTTACTAATTGTTCCTATTTTATATATCTAAAAAAAAAAGAAAATGAAAACTTGAGGAAACTTGTGTTCCTCAATCATTGATTTTATCGCTTTATCGTTTATTGCTTGGTTATGAGGTTTAAAAAAAGAGGATTTTGAGCATTTTTAGTTACAATGTCTCTAAATGATTAGTTGAGTATCAAAATGGTTATTTATTATATTTGATTCATTGTTGATGAGTCGATGAATCCTGTCAGCCCTGTTCTACATCAGCTGCTTGCTGGTAAACCAGAGAGCATTCAACAATTACAGTCATTTGGATTTTTTACAAGGCCTCTGACTCAAGCCCCCTACTACGAGGCTTCCCCATCACTCAGCGTCTTTCCCAGCATCCGGCTGATTCCTAGTGACATCATCAGTTAGCTCTGACCCCTCCGGTCATTGCTAAATTTACTCTTGATGAGCACAAATAAGAAAGTAATAGGAGCTGTCTCTGTGTAATTCAAATAATATTCTTTTTATTTATTTATTTGAAATGGCAATTTAAAACATGAAACAATTAGGTTTTTATCCCTTGATGGTAATCACATTATTTTGTGTAGGCTTCTTGGATTGTCTCCACTGGGCTGTGAGCGCCACCTCCTGCTACTATGATGATGTTACATAAAGCTTTTCTACTCATAAGATAATGCTGTTAACAGATAATTAATTAAATGAGACACTTGGTCAAAAATTATAATTATAATACAATTACAATGGATTGGATTTCTACTCATAGTGAACTAATTTTTCTTTGTCACAGCAGAAGGATCTTCATTTCTTCTATTTTGTTGCCTCTGTTTTTAATTCTAGCAACAGGCCAACCTTATCCCAGGCTTGAACCTGAACGCCTTGGGCATCTTCTCCTCTGGTCTACCAGTGCTGCCCCCAGCTGCCGGACCTCGCGGCTCAGTCCCCCCCGTGCCACAAGCAGGATACAACCCATTTTTAGTGAGTCTCGATCAAGCTCTGAATTAATGCGAGACGTGGTTCACGTTTGTATTTGTACAGCCAAAATGTGACCACTAAATAGAGAAACAGCAGCCATTCTTTGCACTTTGAAGTATTAGTACTTGAGACTTTTGTGGGTCTAAACATGTAGACCAAATTTCATGCTGCCAAGTAAATCTGGCTGCGAGGACAACATTTTTATACCCTTCAAAATATTCACTGGAAATAATTTAAAAATGGATGCGCCAAGCATGGCAAATTTATTCTAGCAATGGGTTTTCAAGACCTATTTGGGAGGAGGACATGTTGCTAAGTAAAACCATCTCTAGGATACTTTTACAGCAGATAGTTCATTTAAAATTTTAAACCAGTACAGGCGGTTGTCTTTTGAAGCCGAATGCCCCAAACATAAAAAGACAGGACCGTATCAATTTAGCCACCGAATCGGAACAAAACAAACATACCACAGGTCTGAAAGCACTCTGGTCTGGAGTTACATCACTAATATTAGTTTTCTCCTATTTTTTTCTGTTATAACGAATTCATATCTGCGTAAGGGTCAAGTAAGTACTGTATTTTCCGCATTATAAGTCAAACATTTTTTCATAGGTTGGCTAATACTCAAGTGCAATTTATGTATGGACCGTTTTTCTCTCTTTTTTAGGTTATAGTTATCTAAAAAGAAAACTTAAGCTAACAGATGCCCTTTTTATTTTAAAGCATCGTTGTTTTTATTTTCTGATAAAAAATTTAAAAAAATGCTCCCCCAAAAGTGCAACTTATACTCAAGTGTGACTTGTATATCTTGTTTTCTTCTTCATTGAGCATTACGTATTTGGCTGGTAAGACATACTCAGGTTGGACAAAAAATACGGTAATTTAATTTTGTAATTTAGTTTTATTGTTCACTTTAGTCACGCTTGGCCACTGAATGACTTTAAATCCCTCTATATACTTAAAAAAAATTCTCCATCGACCTCAACATTACGGTACAAATTTGAACCCCCCATTTGGATACGCTCCCGAGATGAGTCAGTTTGCGTGTGACACGAAGTCCACACTCATCGTTGGCATGCCGAGCGAAACAGTGTGAGACCGCGCTGGCCGGAACGTGAGAGCGTGACTTCATGCGTCGAAAAATCCCCCTTCAGTCGGAGCTTGTGTGAGTGTGTCTGGGAATGTGTGCGCACATGCACCGCCCTGATCTGCCTGCTTGTCACTTCACTTGCAGAGTCACTCTTCACATCTCGGTGGCCTGTACGGGGTTCCTCCAGCGAGTGCCGCCCCCCACCACCACTCAGTATGTCCACCAAAAAGCTGCACCACACAGAAACTAAGCAAATCGGACACAAAAATGTCACTTAAAAACGTGAATTCACGTTGAGGCTAAATAGCAGACAAAGAGCTACATCCAAAAGCGTCGCCGTCGCAGCAGCATCACCACAGCCACCAGAACACCACAAATATGTCTGGATTGAGAGTTCCAGCCCAGAGTTGAGCCGGAGCTCATTAAATCCACTCAATAAACCGCAAGTACACAAATACTGAGTCCAGACTGCAAGAAAAGCTCAACTCTTACCCGAGTCTTGTTTGCGGGGGGGGCGTGTCAAAACATACACCCATGTTTCATCATTCAGACTAGCAATTTTTTAGCTTCTCTAAAAAGACAATCTTAATCATCGAACTTTCGTTCATTCGCCCCTCCCCGTCAGAATGGATTGAACGTTTATGTCCGTCAATGGCACTGAAGCCTGTTTTTAAAAAGTTTTTTTCGGTCCCGTGCCTTTGTGAAAGTGTCTTTGTTTCCGTCGACAGGCTCCAGAACAGGAGGTTGTCTACCTCTTTATTCCAACTCAGTCAGTGGGAGCTCTCATTGGGAAGAAGGGCCAGCACATCAAGCAGCTCGCACACTTTGCCGGAGCATCAATCAAGGTGCGCCACGGAATTGTTAACTGCACAAATTAAGTTCACGGGACCACCACGTTTAAATTTCTTCTTTCCTTTTGGTGGAAAGATTGCACCAGCCGACAGCCCTGACGTGACTGAAAGGATGGTGATCATTACCGGCACGCCAGAGGCTCAATTTAAGGTAAAAATCAAATTCAATCATACATATTAATTGAAAAAAATAATCAGAAACCTATTTGAATTCATTTTAGTTCTTTTTTTTTGCATTACTGCATTATTGTTCATAATTTGTAGCTCTATTCTTTGGTTCATAAATGTGTTTATTTTATAGTATTTTTTTCATCTTAAATGAATTATTTTGAACTAAACTACTCATTAAATGACTTCTACTCTACTACTACCATTTTAAATGACTTCAATTTTAAATATTTTTATTCATAAATGTATACTATTTTCTATCTTGTACTGATATTAGCCAACTATGTCTGGTAGCCACAATGATCCAACAAAATAATTATTAACCATGAGCAGAATGCATCCATAAAATGCATTTATAAAACGCATTGTCAATTTGGGGGAAGAATATAGGATTTTATCTGTCATGAAATGACTACTCTCTTCTAACGTCATTATTTTCCACGTATTTTAGGCCCAGGGTCGAATATTTGGGAAACTGAAAGAGGAGAATTTCTTCTCTGGGAAGGAAGAAGTCAAACTGGAGACACACATCAAGGTTCCTTCCACTGCCGCCGGAAGGGTCATCGGGAAAGGTGGCAAGACGGTGAGTTCCCACGATCCTTTTCATCCATCTATCAGTTTTCTGGAGTTTTCTATGGCGTCTTGACCTTTAAAATTTCAGGTGAATGAGCTCCAGAACCTTACCAGCGCTGAGGTCATCGTACCGCGGGACCAAACTCCAGATGAGAAAGACGAGGTTTTTGTGAAGATCAGTGGACACTTCTTTGCCAGTCAGGTACAGTTAGCATATATTTGGCTGCCATTGATGGCAATAGATGTTCATTTGAACTGGGAGTGGCTGGCAATAATATGAAAAATATAGATTTTTTTTATGCTTTTGACCACAATGGATGAGGACTAACTGACTAGTCAACAACTAATCCATTAAATGAATTGACAATAATGTCTGAATTCTATAGTCTTCATGCTTTCATTGATGAGCACATTAATAATATTTAAAATTAAATGCAGGGATAAACATTTTATTTTTCTGGGCCACACAAAAAGATGTGGCCATGGAATGTATTGTTTATATAAAACATGACAAGCCTTATGAGCGCAACCATTTTGTGATGTGATTTCTACCCACACATGTACACATTGATAGGCTCACTCATGCCCATGTGATGATGAGTATTAATGACATCACAAGGAAATGCGTGCAATCTGGGATACTCGCATTTGATTGGCTGAAATAGTCCAAGCATGAATTCATGGCTGCCACCACCTAACATGCCACGTCCCCTGGTACTACTGTCTTTTCTTTCTATTTCAGAGAAATATACATTTTTGTTATGCCTTCCTTTAACAGACCGCACAGAGGAAAATCCGGGAGATCATTCAACAGGTCAAACAGCAGGAACACAAACACCAGCGAGGCGCCGCCAGTTCACCCCAACACTCCAAGTGACCCGCGGGCGCCGTCCGAAGAATGTAGCCCTCCCCAAAACGGACAGAGACCTCTAGTCAGACAGCGTCCGCGGCCCGAGAGGGAAGGCGCGGGGCCAACCGGCGGCAGCAGCGGGATCAAAAAAAAAAAGTAACCAAAGAACTTCATCGAGGAGGGGAAAGCGAGCGAGCGAGAGCCAAAGGCGGCCAGCCACGACGCTGCGCACCGCCAGCGCCGCAACAACACTCGCGGCGGGATACTGATACGGCAAGAACAACAAAAGGCGGACGAGCGTCGTCTTCTCAAGGTAAAACAGGAACTAGTGCATCACTCTGCCAATTTGTTCTCTTTAGTTGGATTAACATAATCTAGGCCTGACAGGGATTAAGCGACTGATTAACGACACAATTAAAACGAGATGGAGATGAACTATCCCTAGCAGTATTAACACAGGGTAGACGACTTTATTGACATTTACAGGAGAAACCACATCGAGCAGTTCCCCGACTTTGGAGAAAAAAAAATCAAAAAGTAAGCCCCATTTTGAAATATGGTTTAGTTTTGTTTTGTTTTGTAATAAGCCTCTGTGTGTGTGTGTGTGCGTGTGTGTGCGTGTGTGTGCGCGTGTGTGTGCCAATGCTTCTTATCAATTTCTTCCCCCTTCTCATCACTCTCTCGTTAGAATATACGTTATTTTAAGAGGATAATGAAAATTTGAACGTGTGAAATTCATTCTTTTTCTCTAATCTGAATATGTGAACAGGCACAGCAAAATGAGTCACCATAATCTAATGTAATTTTCAAAAATGATATTTTGGCAGGATCAAAAAGAGAATGAGCCGTATGCAAATTTCTTAACTACACACATGCAAGTGAGGTCTGACAACCACTAGTTGAGTCCACTGAAATACATTTGAAGCACCATCCAAATTATAACTTGAAATCATTCAAACTGTCAATCAATCTTAATCATTTTGTTGATTGGCTTTGAGAATCTGCAGAAAATTCTATGTTTAATAATTATAATAATGAAGCCGGTATATATAAACGTTGTGATTTTTAGCTCATTATTATAGAACTTTGTATCATTAAAACACCTTTTTTTGTGGATTCAAAGTTCCATTAACTTAAAATATTGTTTAATTTTTTTATATTTCCCAATCTGTTCAATATTTGACTCATTTTGCTATGCAAGGTCACATATGATCATTTCAATGAATTAGAACCTGGTTTCAGAAATAATTTTTAGTAGTTCAATTCAAAAAGGGAAATTAAAAATTAAAAGCCATTTCACATGAATTTTAAAGTTTTGATGGAAAATAATTTTCATGTTATGTTTTGGTACTCGTTTTGCTGGTACAGGAACCAGCAAATCCTAGATTTATTTTTAGATTAAGTTCATATATTTATAAGGTTAAAGTTAACTTTAGTAGGGTATTGCAAAATTCACAAAAAACAAGAATGTTCAATTTACTCCGAAAATTAAATATTACCCACAAACTAGATAATTCAAATTAATTTGACGTGTCTACTTCAAATCATAAGTTAACATGACTAATAATAAGTTTTCCTATTTTTACATTTTATAATTTTTATAGAGTTGTCTAAAATATTGTTATTTCTCCAACATACTGCTAACATGTCAAAACTTCCCTTCTTGAATTGAACTACTAAAATAAATCCACCTTCCAGCCATCTTAAGATGCATCTGTATTGCCCAATAGTTGAAAAATGACTACTTCCACGGTCCTAATGATATTATATTAAAAACCAGGGGGGGAAAGGACTAAAATACTGTTAGGCAAACCTTTTCGTATTACGTCACTTTCTCTACCCGTCTTTGCTAATGCTTTTTCTCCACTGCCTTTGAGGGCAATAGACATCCAATCCAAATAGATTGGACGTCGATGTCCGTCAATAAGTTTAGCGGAGGTAGTAAAGTGATGTTTACCTCTCAGAAAAGCGTCTACGTAAATGAATGTGCACACGCTCGGCCTTAAGGGGGTGTCGTGTGAGGATGGCTGTTTTTTTTTGTTTGTTTGTTAGTTTTTTTGCTTGGAGGCAAAATGTGAAGGCGCGAACCCTCTCTCAGGGTCCGGGGGAGCTTTGTAAAAAGGCGTGACAGCTGTGAATGTATCAAACGCAGCCTTTAAAATGATATTTTACCGAATTTTAATACTCAACAAAGCAACCCTGGCCTTGTTCAGCAGTGATTGTCACCTTAAGAGTTTTATGCGGGTGCCCCGAAAGCCTTATTTTATCACTCGTCACCGCTAAGGTCATTGCCACACCTTCCTCCGCGTGCGTCTATATGTGTTGTGTAAATCTCTATATAGATATATAGATATATATATATAAAAAGAGAGAGTAATATTTATGAATCTATTTTTTTCCTATTTTGTGATGAGACCTATTGATATGAAACAAAAACACAAAAAGTCCTCTTTTTTTTTCCTTTTTTTTTTATTTGCCCTATGGGACACTGCCATAACGTTTTGAAGGGAAGTGTTTATTTTTCGTGAAAATGAATAAAAAGAGAACAAGGTGAAAAAAATGGGAGAACTTTAACAATGAACCAACGCCGGATGTAAACAGTGCGCGTATGTCAGTATTGTGATCTACCTCAGGCTTCAGGGTACCTCAGTCCAATCTTTCATTGGCCCTCAACGCACCCCGCCCTCTTTTTTCCAGTTTTTTTTATGCCTTGTTAATCGATCATTTTGATCCCTTTTAAAGAATTGAACTAAATGAGCCGTCTCTTGGAAAGAGGAAGTTTTGCCGTTGCTGATAGATTTGTGGAATGGGGGTCTTTAATGACGATGGGGAGGAAAACAAGAAACAACTGTAAATCTGACGACAGAAACTAACCGACTGTACCTCCGAAAAATCAAAGGAAGTTGGGGATGTTTGCGGGGGGTTTGTTGAATTCTGCTTCTTGTACCTTTTAAGAAACCCTTACCTTTTTACCAAGACATTTCGACCCTTCAAACCAAAATGAATTGGACGTAAATTACCATCATTACGCCTGGTAATTCGAAAAAAACTAAAATTTTGCAGTCAAAAACGGGTCAGAAAAATGCATTTCTAGAAATACTCAAATGTCAAAACAAAGAAGTTTGGACGCTAGACCTTTCGTGTTTCCAAATCCGAAATGAGTGCGAACTAATGTTTGAGTTTAAATGAATTAAACAGGCTTTCCAAGGGTAAAAGAAGTATGACCACACCCTATCTTCCAAAAACATCCTATTTGATTTTTTTTTTCCTCTAACTGTAACTCCTGGGGGGACGACCTGTGAAAAAAAGAAATTGTTTAACACACCAGCTAATTATGTTGGTGCTTTTTATTTTATTATTTTTTTAAAGACAAAAAGACACACAGAGCTGCAAAAATACACTGACTTTTTAAATACGGTGTACAAAAAAATGTGTAGAATGTAGAACTTTTAGCTGGTGACACTAGTGGATGTGAGACTATCGTGTACGATAACGATAACGTCTCACGCTAACGCATATCCTGTTTTCTGTTTCGCCGTTTTGCCCTTACCTCTTCTTTTATTTTTGACTTTTTTGCCGTGTACATTTTGAGGATTACCTCAACGATTCAAAGACTGATTTTTTTTAGTTTCTCGCGATCAGTCCCGCTGAACACACGCAGTAACAGTAAACATCACATAACGCTTGAGGCAATTGTATCTGTCCATGGCCTGCGTCACTAGTCATTTTTGTGCTTGAAAATCATTGGCCTTCACTGGTAATGGGGGCGTCACTGGTAGTTCTCCTACTTAAAAATGGTTGGCTAACTAGCTTTGCCGTATCCCAGAAGTCTTTTCGCGATGTTGCCATACCTTGGAAAAATCGTCTTAAACAATTTTTTTGTCTCGAGATAGCGATTCCAACACACCACACCAACACTGTACCGATACTATTCATCCATTCATTCATTTTCTGAACCACTTATCCTTACATGGGTCATGGGGGTGCTGGAGCCTATCCCACCTGAAGGGTTGTAGGCGGGTGACACCCTTAATCGGTGACCAGCTGATCGTAAGGAGATGGACAACCATTCATGTTTACACTCAGACCTAGGGACAATTTAGAGTGTCCAACCAACCCTCTGTGCATGTTTTTGGAATGTGGGAGGAAACCGGAGTACCTGGAGAAAACCCACAAAGGCCCGGGGAGAACATCCACACAGGAGGACCGACCTGGATTCGAACCCGGGACTCCAGAACTGTAACCAATACCATGTTTTTTGTATTTTTTTTAATACTAAATTACTGCATCCTCACTTGAATGTAATAATTGCCATTGAGCTCTTTCATTTGTCATCTATTTTAGTTTTTTTACGACCATAAAATACACCAAAGGCTAGATCGTCCCATTGGTGGATATAAATAGGGTCAGCTATCAACTGAGTGCCAGTGATGCCCCCGTCTCGCAGGCCAGAGACAGACCCTTCTCATCTGAGGTTGCCCCTGCCTCCAATCTCGCGATTTTAGCCGGCAACCTGGGTACTTGAACCCCAGTGTGCTTTGCTAGCCTACCGTTTTTTGACTTTGCAGAGGACGGTACGACCTGTCTTTCTGCCTTCTCTCTTCGGGGCTCTTTTAAGCGCAGCGTTCCCTCTCCAAGGTTGGACGCTCTGTTTTCTAAGTTTTTGGGGGTGTTGCTAGACTTTTAATACTCAGAAACTGAAAAACACACTTAACACGCATCACTGAGGATGTATTATTAGCGAATTTAGTCATATCACCACCGTGGTTGGATAGATGTCGTCATTTTGTTTCTTTTTTTAGGTTTATTTCGTCTTCTGTCGATCCGGTTTTTTCGTCACCGACACTGTGTAGATGATTCTTAGCTTCAGAGTTGCATTACAGTTAGGCTGCTGTTGACGTTCCGAGTCCAAAACGGCATCGGTGGGTTGACAAGAGGTTTAGGGCCTGTCAGAATAGAACATAAGGACATTGGACAAGGACAACTGCAGCGGTGTTTTGTTCAATGACACCTCATATAGCACTAAACTTTGACTAGTGGTTTTACACATCTCGCCATTTGGGAGATTCCTCTTGTGTGTATGTGTGTGTGTGTGTGTGCGTGTTCAACAAGTGAAACCCCTCCGATGTCTTTGAAACATGTCAAAAGGTCACGGATGATTCCGAGCGTTCTGTTGTTTGACTTGTGAGTGAACTGTATTGCTGAGCAAATCTGGATCTGAGCAATAAACACCATTTGAAAGATGTTCCTATTTTGTTTTTCAGTGTATCGCCATCAATGGCAGACAGCAGTATTTCTGCCACAGAACTTTCACAGCTCAGTCGGTGGTCAGGAAGCCCAATAGCGCATTACATTGTCTTAGCAACTAAAACAATAAGTACAAATGTTGGCCTTCTCACGGCAAGTGTTGCAGACTTGCGATAACTACATGTTACTCACCTAATAATCTATTTATATTTTCTTATTCACCATTTTTCTATAGGTCGACAGATTATTTTTAAGTGGGACTTTTTGTGGTAGGCCATTTCTAACAATACTTAAATGCACAGACTTGAAATACAGTTTTAACATAATAAGAAATCATAATATAGTAATATTCAATACCTAGTAGTATATCCAAATGTTTTATGTTTTTAAGGTGTAAAAATAATCCCACCATGATAGCCATATTTACTTTAAACCAAGTACAAAATATATACAAATTACAAATGCTTAAAATATTTTTTGATGTTAAACATACCTCTAAATTATGTTGTTGCTTTTTCACGTTAAGAAATGTTAAAATACATTTTTAAAGTCATTTTTTTCCTCCAGATTCAGATCCTAGATGACTTTGATTCACAAAAAAAATTGGAGTAAGATGAGTGACCACACAACACAAACCCATGGTGCATAAATAAAATAAACATTTAATAGAAATGTTCAAATCATGACTTCAGTAAACACACAGTGATGACTACATGAAATTACGACTTCTTCCAAAGGGCCACCACAAGGCATTCTGGGAATGACAGCGAGTGAAAACACTTTCTCAACCTGTGCAGTGAGTGATGCATTCAAAACAGCTCTTAAAATTTGGCTTTCAAAATGTCATAGAAGGTTTTCTGCCATTTTGGTGAGAAATACTGCACATTTACCAAAAAAGTAAGAAAAACATACAGCATTTTGTATAGGTAATAAAAAGTTATTTCCTCTGAAGCAGGCAAGGGTCAATACTGATGTGAGGTAGACTTTTAGAACGCTACCTCTGTTTATGTTCACTATACATACAGTACATATACCGCATTTTCCAGACTATAAATCACACCTTTTTTTTTCATAATTTGGCTAGGCCTGCGACTTATATACAAATTCTTTTTTTCACTCTGACCCAACAGCTTATGCTGTTTTAGTTTTAAAGCTATAGTTATCCAAAAAAACTTAACATGTTACAATCACAGGTGCCTATTTTGTCCTTTGTCTTTTATGCATGTTTTTCCCTTTCATTGTGCATTCTTTTGCGAGTGCGACTTATAGTTAAAAAAATAGGGTAATTTTACCATCAGGTGTTTCTAATAGTCCACACAGGGAGTTATTGGACCTTTTTATCGGAGGTGAAGCCATTATGCTGGTGCGTCCCAGTCACTTTGAGACGCCGCTGGCTGTAGCGGCGGACAAGCACACCGGGCAGTAAGGCCGTGGCCGCGATGGCCAAAAGCTGGGCGAGATGCTGCCACGAGAACAGGTGATCCAGGGTCGACACCTCCGCCAGCATGACGCCCGTCTGGACGCAGATGAAGTTGTAGGGCAGCAAACCTGCAGCGCAATTCAACAACGCAGCACTCAGACTATGGTATGTTTTATATATTCATCATTCGTTTTCCTTTTGACAAATACTTTGTTGCCTTTTTAACTTATTCACTGCTGGTCCATGTGTACAGTTTTTAAATTATTCACTGTTGGTCCACGTATACAGTATATATGAGTAAGCAGTAGTGACATTTATATTTAAAAAAAACTGAACTAAAATTAAAAATTTAAAAACTGCATATACATGGGTATTTTAATTGGTATACCAAATACATAATCAAGTTCACCTTTAATTGAATGCACACAATACACAAATGGTTCATTTTGATTTTTATTCAGTGTTTTTTGTTTTAATTAATTTGATTTAATTTAAAAGAAAGTTGAAATCTTTCCATCAATTTAGGTAAAAGTGAAAGTTGTCCAATTTTGAGGAGTCTTGGTTTAATTAATATAAAATATAAAAAATAAAAGTTGACCTGTAATATTTGTGATAATTTAGAGTACATTTTAATAAAAATTGTTAATGAGGGCAATTTTACAATAAATTGTTATTAATTTGACGATATGCAAAATACTGTTTCACGTCCTCTGATCACCTGCCTTACTTACCGATGAAGACGGAGCCGAAGAAGAAGGAAACGGGAATGTTGACGACTGGCGCCGACATATTGAGGAACCAGTTAGGCGTCATAGGGAAGAACCTCAAGAATAGAAGGAAGAAGAACAGACAGTCCTTGTTGTCCTCCACCTGGAATAGGAAGGATGCATTAACTCAAAAAACTTTTGCATCTCTTGCATCTTCCATTCATTCACCTTCCTCTGGAGCATGGCCACCTTGTCGGGGAAGAGGTTGACCACATAGCGTTTCCCAAAGGCTTGTGATAGAAGGTAGCAAGCGGTGGAGCCCACCGTGGTAAGCACACAAGCCAGCACCAGCCCCGGGCCAAGGCCAAATATGGCACCCGCTAAGATGTTCTTAAACAACAAAAAGGCTCGCCCTTAGTCACCGTCATTGAAACACATGTTTCCTTTCAGGTTTTACCAGGAAGGAGGATCCGGGGATGGCGAAGGACTGTTTGTAGAGGTAAGCGCTGCAGAACAGCAACAGCACGTAGGCTGTGTGCTCCGTTTTGTAAAATTGAAGAAGCTCGGAAAGCTCTCGCAGATCCTCCAAGTTGGACGGAAACTTTAACCTGAGTAGACAGTGCAAGAAGGCACCATAAACCTCTAATTATGGAGGAAAACATTGTTAATTATAAAACAATTCATGAGCACAGCCACTTTGTGATGTCAGTTATACCCACCAAAATGCAGTAATATCACAGTCACATATGTTAATGGATATTAATAACAATGTGAAATTGGGGATGCTCACATTTGATTGCTTACTACAGTACTGCAATTGACAGATGTTAGTTACTTCATCGAAAATACTGGCTTTATTTGTTTATTTATTTTTGTTCCACTATTACGCAACCGAAAAATGTAATTCAATGTTTTTGTTTCCAATTTATAAATTAAATGACTGAAAAACTATTTAAAAAAAACTGGGAAATACAGTTATCATAACAAATTATAATTATTATTTTTCAAATATAACATTTTTTTTGTCAGAGGCTAATTACCCAAGTACCATATATTTTTGATTAGAAATTAGATTACTAGTGATAACACTAGTCTGCCGACAATATTATCAAGTGGACAAAACTTGACCTTCCCTTTAAATGTATTGAAACATTCCAACCTGCTGCGATTGTCATCGCTGTTCTCGGCGAACATTTCGAGCCCCTCGGAGGTTGCATGCGGGGTCACAATAGGTTTCGGGGGTCCGGGAGGCAAGAACAGAGAAAGTGAATAAAGATAGACGGTGGCAGCGACGACCACGAAGGCAAGTCCGACTAGTGAGCGCATATTCGGACTGCACGGTCCGTACTCACAGATCGCGTTACCGTTGTATATTTTGGCAAGCTAAAATATCCGGGTCACGTGTCTGATGGGCTGTTATGTCACATGCATTGCAGCCACATCGAAGCAATTGAATCTGTCCTAAATGTGGTGAGGTTTTGTGTGGCTTTTCAATAACTTTGTACTAGTTGGACAAAGGGAAAGTTGAGTGAACAACTATAAACAACTGGATGACATTGACAGACAGGCGAGATGCTTAATTTGTGCTGTGAGCCAACCGAGGTGGCCACTATTGCTTGTAAGCCATCTTGTGTCAGTGTCATTCGATAAACAGTCAATGGATTGTAGTATGGCTTAAAATCGCTGTAAATTGCTCAATTTTCAACTGATTTTCTTTCCTGCGCCCCCATATAATTATATACACATTTTAGCATCCACCTAGAATCATAGATATAGCTTAAAAAATGAAAAGTTGATGCATTTTAGTAGATAGCCGTGTGTGTGTTTGTTGTGTTAAGAATCAAGTATGGATGGAAATGACATAATTGAATTCATTGAATTGTTTACGTGTTTCAAACGTAGAATTCATCACAAATGAGAGTTTCTCATGTTGACCACAAGAGGGCAGCATAAACAGTTCAATACATTATTGACACTAAAATGACAACAATTACTTTATATACTTGTATGCAATAATTTAGTATGAAATATTAATGAAAATAAATAACACCAAGATATTTTAATATACTTGGCTTTTATGGGTTCATTTTAATTTTATTTGTTTTTTGTTATTTGTGTGACCTCTACCAAGATGTTCAATTATGCGTTCATTTGACTATTATTTACTGTATGTGAACAAACTGTGTCATGGTTTCCAAGTGGTGCCTCTTTAATGTATTTTTTTTATTTTATGTCTAAAGCTATACTTAACCCGCCCCTTGTGAGGTGATGTAATGTAATGCATTGATCCGGCTTTTTACTTTCCGTAAATGGGATGTTTGGCAGTCGGCTCGTTCTTAGCTGACATCCGTGATGCAGAAGGATGAGACAGCAAAAACAGGCTGAACTTGGAGAAGTCTTGCACTTGAGATCCGAGACAATGGGGGATACTGGAGGCTCCCAGCTCATTCAAAATCTGACTTTGAGCGCCAGCACAGCCCTAAAGGTGGTTTCTCTAACGCCCACTTTCCATCATGTTACCTGGATCCGGCAGAACATCTGCAAGAAAGAATGTTGTTACTTTGAAAAAAGCGGCAGGTAGGGGGGGCTTTTTGATTGCGACGGACATAACCACTTTGTAATTATTTTTCTCGTCTTGCCGCAGAGAGGATGTGTGCATGTGCGGCTACTCCAAGAATGAGCATGCGGACGATGCCATCCGGACGGAAGACTCCAGCGGTGGGACTTGGGACCCACACACACATGTCCGTGAAGTACCCACTGATGCTTTCGGGGACATCGACTTTGGGGGATCGAGGCAGACCACGACCAAGGTAAACGAGAAAAAAAAATGTATGCCTTCATGCATAACTCATTGACATTCCATCCATTTGAACTGGGAAGGTTGGCAGTGATTTAAGTGATTCATTGTCTATGGACATCAATGGCAGGTAGTGAGCCAATGATTTTCTTTCTTCTTTGTTAGTATGCTCGAGTGTCCACAGAAACCAGTCCAGAAGTGATTTACCAGTTGATGACTGAACAATGGAAATTGACGCCACCCAACCTGCTCATATCGGTCACTGGAGGAGCCAAGAACTTTTACTTGAAGACCCGGCTCAAGAATGTCTTCCAAAGAGGTCTCATCAAAGTGGCCAAGACAACAGGTAAGCCCTGCCTGGCTTGCAATTGCCTGTACTGTACCTACTGCATCTAAAAGTGTGACTGATGGTCCGTAAAATGCAGCAGTTATTAAAATCAGTAGAATTAAGTATGTAAAAAACTCTTTAATTGGCCCTAATACAGTTCCAATTTTCTGTAAATTCAGTAGCTAAAACTAATGTATGACACTTTTTTTTAAAGAGGAAAGGCTTGGTTACAGCCTGCAAGACTTCATTACAAAACAGAGATCGATAGCGTATATAGTTGCTGGTGTACATCTCCATCAGTGAGAATGATACGTAATACAATCTTAATTCACTTCTAAAAATATGTTTACGTTATTGCCAAGACAGATTTTGATACCAAAGTAGCGATACAGATAAAAGGCTTGTGCTAATAAAAGTGGATTCTGTAAAGAGCAGGAGACTTGATGAGTAATGAGGTTAGCAAAGAGGAAAAACAGTAAAAAAAATGAAGCATAGACATGAATAATTATAACCCGCTGCTTTTTTGCAGGGGCATGGATTATCACAGGTGGAACCAACACTGGTGTTATGAAGCATGTGGGGCAGGCAGTGAGGGATTACTCTCTGAGCAGCTCCATGCAGGGTCAGATTGTCACCATTGGATTGGCAACATGGGGAGTCATTCACAATAAAGAAGCATTGGTACACCCTAAGGTAAGATAAGCATCATTTTGGTGATGCCTATCATGTTCTAAAAAAGGGTCGTTTCCTCTCTAACTTCTCCGTAGGGTTGTTTTCCCGCTCATTACCCGATGGACGTCATGGGTCGATTGCCCCGCCTTGATAACAACCACACCCACTTTCTGCTAGTGGATGACGGCACCCACGCCCGCTACGGCGTCGAGGTCAATCTGAGGAGTCAGCTAGAGAAGTACATTTCCGGACAGACTCTTGGCCACTGTAAAAGTTACGTACGTTACTCTTGTTGGAAACGTCCTGTTGAGAAAGTTACGTAAGAGAAGTCGCATGAACAAAATTGACTTGTGAATTATACAATTCAATACAAACAGCATTCCAGAAGTTCAGATGTTCAAAACCTGCAATTTGAAGGAAACTTGGTTTTGTAGGAAATCAACGTAACCAACGTTCTATGTTGAGGACATAATTTTTTTATCTTGTTTCTTCCCCCCCCTTTATTATCAGCTGCGGGAGTGACCATCCCTGTGGTATTGGTGGTTTTGGATGGCGGAGCAGGCACTCTCAATGTAAGTTCTCGCTCATATTGCCATTATCGCATCCATTTCCGACGTTTACCTCCTTCTAGACCATCTACACGGCAATGCTCAATGACACGCCATGCGTCGTGTTGGAGGGCTCTGGGAGAATGGCCGACGTGATCGCTCACGCGGCTGGACTATCCGTTAGCCAGGTCACCATCAGCCTCATCCACCGCCTGCTGAAGAAGTTCCTCAGCCTCGAATACGACAATTTCACTGACCTCAACATCATCGAATGGACCAAAAAGGTGAATAGACACAATTCATTTGTATTCTTCCTCAATTTTTATATTGATCTGTTCCACTCCCTGTGCCAGATTCAGGACATCATCAGGATGTCTCACCTGCTGACTGTGTTCAGAGGAGGTGGAGACAGTCATGGAGACGTGGATGTGGCCATTCTACAAGCACTTTTCAAAGGTGAGTCTTGCTTAAAATGCTTTTAGATCATTTTACAGCCCTTTCCAAATGTGTTCCATTTTTGAAATCCATTGATATCACTAAGACAATTTCCTGGAAGAATTTCTGCTGACTTTCTGCCACTGCATGCTTATGGGAGCTAATTCTCATCAATTGCCCGGCATCAAAACCTCATTAGGAAAACCTCCGGGACGAACGCATCCACTCTTTAGTGCCAAGTAGACAGTTAATGGTCCTGAGTCACTGAGCGACAGACAAAGGATTGGTTTACATTTTAATGGCCGATTGCTTTCACATTATAGAACACTGACTTTGAACGAAAAGAGCTTCACCAGCCCAACATGTTATCTTTTCAGCCTCGCGGGCTAGCGCATCGCAGGTCGTGGAGGGATGGCGGCGACAGCTTGAGCTGGCAATAGTCTGGAACAGAGTGGACATAGCCGCCACTGAGATCTTCACTGACGAAAGCCAGTGGAAAGTAAGTCGGCTTGAAATGATTTCACTTTAACTCCAGCTGTACTGTGCATTCATCTCGCTGAGTCCAACTTCATTTCCTCTCATTCCTCCAGTCTAGTGAGCTCCACTGGGCCATGTTCTCAGCCCTAGCTGGCAACAAGCCTCAGTTTGTGAGCCTCCTGCTGGAGAATGGCGTGAGTCTGCGGGAGTTCCTCCATAGCGAAGACACTCTGTGTGACCTCTACAAGCAGCTGCCCAACTGCGTCTTCCTGCGCAAGCTAGCAAAGCGTGTCCGCGCCTCCTCCGGTGGAAGAAGAAAAGTCTTTGCTGTCAGGAATCGGGTGCGGGAGGGACAGAGCCAGGGTATCAACTTGAGTCACGTATCAGATGAGGTGCGTCATCTTTTAGGCAACTTTACACAGCCCATCTATCTGCCGCCCACCTTGATGTTCCAGTTTGACATGGAAGACAATGCCTCGGTAAGATGCTAGCTCATACATCTCCAAAAAGCTGCAGTAAAGTTAATACAGTAATCCCTCAATTATCGCGTCTTTACTTATCGCAAATACACTGTTTTGTAATTTTTTTCCACTATTAATTTTATTTTATTTGTTTACTTTTTTTTATAGTTCATAAAAATGTGAAATGTGCTGAAACTCGTTAGCGGAAGCCACTTTCTACTAGAACTCAGCACTGAAGAAAAAAAAAAATTACAATAGGAGTGACCCTACTTTACGATTTTTTTATTATCGCGGTTATGTCTGGTCTGCATTAACTGCAATATACGAGGGATTACTGTAGTTATCATAGCACTCTTACACCAAATCACCTTGTTTCGTCCTCCCCCTTCCATCTAGATGTCAAGAAGCCTGTCAGATTCCCAATCTCCCCTCAGAGTGCAGCTCGCCGAGGCCCAAAGAGACCCAGCCAGAGATCTTTTTCTTTGGGCCGTCGTCCAGAAAAATAAGGAGCTGGCCGAAATCTTCTGGGAGCAGGTAGGCGACATCCCAGTGGGAAAACTATGGGAAATGATCCAACTTCTAATTTAAAACCTGTGTGCAAAAAAGGTTGGGAATGCTACTATGTTCAAAATTACAGTATATATTGTGTATGCAGTGTACAGACTGCATGTCGGCCGCTCTCGCTGCCTGTAAAATCCTGAGGAAAATGTCGGAGGAAGGAAATGACGCGGACGAGGCTGCGGTCACGCAAGAGCTAGCCGATTACTTTGAGATGCACGCCATTGGTATGAGTAGATGGCACACGTTTTTGAGGGCAAATTATCCAGAGATGATTCACCTGTGTGCGTTTGCGTTGTAGGTGTGTTTACCCATTGTTACAGTAGCGGTGAAGAGCGGGTTAAGAAGCTGCTGGTTCGCGTGTCGCCATTTTGGGGAAAGACCACGTGTCTGAGACTAGCGCTGGAGGCAAACTGCAAAAGCTTTGTGGCGCTGTCAGGTGTACAGGTAGAGTTAGTTCATCTTGTAGAAAATACCTGCAAGTTATACTGGAGTAAGTGCCAACAATATACTATTTATGTTAATCAAATATATGCTTAAATTATACCATACAGTATAATTTTAAATTGCAAACTAATTATGACCATATAGAAGAGTGCAAATGTGCCAATATTTAAACAGAAATGTAAATTCCACCAATCCCCAAAACAGATTAATTTGACTTTTCTGACATTCTGCGATGAGAAATCATCAAGTATATCATCATAAGAAATTGGTTAGAGTAAAAAAAAAACATTCAATCGCCCCATTTTAGACTGGATGCAGTGACACCACAGACGGTCTATGCGATTAACTTGGCTCTGGTCATAGCTAATGATGCACTTTGATATTTTAATGTTTTTAAATTTTTGATTTAGCAATGGTGGACAATGCTGAGAATGCTGAATGTGACTTTCTGTGTTCCTCACCAGGCACTGCTGACTGAAATATGGTGTGGTGAGCTTTCAGTGGACAATTCTGTCTGGAGAGTGGCGACCTGCATGGTTTTCTTCCCGCTGATTTACACCGGCTTCCTGACTTATAGGTGACCCTCATTTTACTATGAATATACTTTCTTCAACTAAGGATACATTTACATTACATTCTTCTGTCCAAAGAATAACAACGCATTTGGTATTTTTTTTAATTCTGCTATATTCAGAGCGATGATAGGAAATCGTCTCAATTAGCAGGCAATGGTTTTAGAACCATAAAAATCTCATTCCCCATCTGACATGACTTTTCTGATTCTTTAACATATCCTTCCTAGACCTGATGAACTAATCCAGAAGCAAAACGAGAACACTGAGGATATTAAGACGCTGGCCAGTGTGACAGGATGTGTGAACCAATTGAGGCCCAAAAGCACGTCAGTAAATACATGTACGATAACTCTTGTCCTCCTCAAATGGGATGCATAATATTGATGGCACTTTTTAACCCCAATAGTGCTCTCACGAGCACAAAGTCTCTGAACTGCTGGTCCAGACTAGTCTGCCTGTATAGCTCGCCGCAGGTGAAGTTCTACTGGAATATCGTGTCCTACTTTGCATTCCTCTTCCTCTTTGCGGTGGTGCTGATGATGGACTTTCAAACCACGCCGTCCCATGCAGAGTTTCTGCTGTATGTGTGGCTCTTCTCTTTGGTCAGCGAGGAGTTCCGACAGGTAGGAACCGTAAAGACTCTTGTGAGAAATCAGGGTTGTCTTTTCATCTTTCAATGTGCTTTGTTTTTTTGGATTTCAGTTGTTTTATGACCCCGATGGCTTTGGGTTCCATAGAAAGGCTAGGATGTACATCAGAGAACTTTGGAATATTTTGGATGTCCTATCGATAATCCTCTTCATCATCGGCCTGGTGTTTAGGTGAGATACCTAAAAGGTCTTCTCCTGACTTTCGTGGAGTCTCATGGTTCGTCTCCTCAAGGCTAACCACCGAGCTCTTCTATCCTGGCAAGATCATCCTCTGCATCGACTTTGTGGTCTTCTGCCTGCGTCTCATGGCCATTTTCAGTATCAGTAGGACACTTGGACCAAAGATCATCATTGTCAGGAGGATGGTAAGAGGATCCAGTGGGGACGTCTTGAAAGCGCTACTTATTCCACGCAATTGCAATCCTTTTTCTAGATGATGGACATGTTCTTCTTCATGTTCCTGCTGAGTATCTGGGTGGTGGCGTACGGCGTAGCCAAACAGGGCATTCTGATCCACAACGATAATCGACTAGAGTGGATTTTCCGTGGCGCCGTATATGAGCCCTACCTCATCATTTTCGGCAATTTCCCCACCAACATCGATTGTGAGCAGACGCGGCGAGATAACTTGATCTCTACTCACGTGGCAAGAATGAACCATGAGATTCCCTGTAACAGATTCTGAATTCGATTTGGACTCCTGCAGCATGAACGCCACCGATCCTCTGAAACCCAAGTGTCCGGTACTGAACGAGAATCAAACCCCAGCTTTCCCCGAATGGCTCACCATCATCATGTTGTGCGTTTACCTCCTTTTCGCCAACATACTTCTCCTCAACCTGCTGATCGCCATCTTCAAGTGAGTCCTCGTTTCTTGTCATCCCTTCACCCTCGTTTATAAACTTTTCCCAAAATATTCTGTTGCTTTGGTGCAGCTTTACATTCCAAGAAGTGCAGGACAACACTGATCAGATATGGAAGTTCCAAAGATATGAGCTGATTAAGGAGTACCACAGCCGGCCTTCAGCTCCTCCTCCCTTTATCATCCTCAGCCACCTTTACATATTAATCAGTAGAGTGGTACTTTGTAGGCCACAACTTCAATCCCGAAAGTTCAGTGAGTGCATTTATACTCCGTTGACTAAGATTGAATCGAGCACATCAAACGCTAGAATTTTTTTTAACGTTGTTAGCATACGGCAGATCTTTTCTTGCCCTTTTCCCAGGAACTGAGCTGCCTCACACTGAAGAGGAAGAGCTGCTGTCATGGGAGGCCCTGATGAAAGACCGCTACTTGCTCTCCACCCAAAAGCAGCAAAGTCAGACCATGGAGCGATGCATCGTGGACACGGCGCAAAAGTAGGGATCGGCCCTATGGTGTAATCTAGCCATCTCTTTTCTACATTTATCAACCCCAATGAGTCATGTTTCAGGGTCACCTCCATAACCGATAGGCTGGAGCGGGAAGAAGAGATGCGCTCCACCATCTTGATTAATCGTCTAACTCGACTGGAAGAGCAGGTCCTGACTGGATCTTTTGCACAATGATCCTCATAAGATACAGTTTGTTTTAGCTCTATTATGATGTACAGAATACTATCTGCAGGTTGTTCAGTCAGCCAAAGGCCTTCAGTGGATCATGGAGAGTCTGAAGTCAATCGTGGATCCTGCAGGGAAAGAAGAGCAGCCACCCTGTCTGCTATCAAATTTCTTACCTTTTCTGTAAAGTATTTAACTGCTTTGATTTCGGTTCATTCATGTTTTCCAATTTCCTTCAGCCACACTTTTGACAGGTAAGGACTCTTCAGAACCTCTGGAATCGGTGAATGAGACAGAGGGCTTCCACGTCAAAGCCCGACAGTTCCAATACCCGAACAGCAAAGTCACTCGCTTCCCTGTACCCGAGGAAAAAGTGCCGTGGGAGGTAAACGGCATTTAGATTTGACCCTCTGACCCATGCTTTTCTGGTCCCAAGCTCACTCAATTTCTTTAAATGTTTTTAGGTCAGTTTCAGCTCATACGTGCCTTCGTATTATAGCTCAAAGGACATTGTGTATGGGTACGTTTTAAACTCTTTGCTATATGGCTTAATGAGCTACTTGATTCCATTTGTTTTTTGTTTTTTAACAGATTGGAGTCCAAAATGTTGGAACATTATAGGTATGGTGTTCGGCGGAATGGTGAAAGCATGTTGATCCATCAGGTCATACAGTCAATTTGACAGCACAAATCTGATTGCCTAGAAACCCTGGAGGGAGAACTGGCATCAGAGGTCAGGGTTCACTCACGCATCTGGGTCCAAATCTACACGTAGACCTGGTGATTACGCGGTGGGTCCACATCGACCAAATCGTCTTGATTTAATAGCAACCGGACTGATTTCTTTTTGTTTTTTAGCCTGCGGGATACTGGCCGCTCTGTTTTAGAGTTTTTGGCAGTTGAAGACAAGCAGCAAGAGTTGTTGGTTCTACCCGGGGTGAGTGTGACTGTATATTGTACTTTTTACAGTTAGGCTTGGGGTGGGTAACATGCCATTATGATAAGATCCCTGATTTGACAAACACCCACAGGGACCGGTTGAGTCTTCGGAATGTTTACCTTCGTGTCTGATGACCACCTTAGGCAAGAGTCTGTTTGAAAGATTACATGAAAAGATGACAGAGGCAATACTGGTAGGTCGATTTCAACACTGGGATTTGTAAGGTTTGAACCTGTGGGATATTTTTCTGAATTCTTGGAATAGCATGACATATTGTATTTTTAAAATAGACCACTATGGTCATAATATTACAAATTAAACCTACAAATCAGAAATTCATTACACATTTTTTTCTTTGCAAATTCAACTTCAATCTGATGATATTTCAGATTTAATCTCTAAATTTTTACCCCCAAAAATGACATTGCTTTTTTTCTTTGAAATATACAACAATCCTTTTACAAGTTTGATCTAAAAAATGCACTATTTCCTCTTGAACATTTATTAGACAAATTGAGACTAAATGTCTATTTTTCCTTCAAAATTTACAAACCTCTTCTTGTATCATTACAATTTGAATTGAGAATTGTGCAACATTTTTATCATCAAGGTATTGTAATTGTTTTCTTTCTTTTTCTTTCTCAAAAACAAACAAATAGGTAAAATTAGAACTGAACCCTTTTGCACCTCAATGACTATTTGCACAATTCCATCACGCGTTCAGGTTTTTGAAGGTTACGTAGACGACCCCAGGAACACAGATAACGCCTGGGTAGAAAGCACAGTTTTGAACCTTCACTTAGACTCAAGTGAGGATTCACAGGATATCATTAACATGGTAAGAGCCAAAATCTAACATGTCTACAAGGTAAAGACGTCAAGTGATGCCCCTGACACCTTTCTTCCTTCCTCCCAGGTGACGTGCAGTCGCGACTCTCTGCAGTGGCAAGAGGTGAGCAGCAAAAACGGACTTTGCTCTGACCAAAGCGACTCGCTGAGGCGGGTTGCCATGCTGCATAACAGAAACTCATAACCTTTGTGAAACTATGCAAATCAACATATGCCGCTCAGGTGTCATTCAAGCTATCTGAAAACATGCACGATCATCCAGTTTTTCTGCTCTTTGCTGCTCTTACTTCTAAATCCTCACAATTTATTCCATAACATGCATCTTTCCAGAATCCATAGACAGATGTCCAACAACTACATGGATATAATATTCATATGAACCTCTATAAATACTACTTGAATGTCTACTTCTTTGTGAAAGTGTAGTCGCTAAACTCCGCCGGGCCACCAGGCTTCGCTTACTCCTGCCAGGCATAAGACAATATGCAAATTATGTAAGTATGGTCAATATGTGAATGATGCTGTTCTGGCTTTCTGTCATTCTACTAAATTTTATTGTATTTTGTCTCTGTTAAAACTTGAAACATGTACTTAATGTTAATAAATGGCTTTCCAAATTCCTTTCGACATAACATTTTTTTTCTAAAGGTCTTTCCGAGTTGATTTTTGTGGGAGAAGTCTGATTTCATTGTAGTGAAAGTGCAAACGCATTGGACGTCTATATGGCCGTCAATGAGCGAATTTCACATAGCTCTATTATTAATACCTCTGTGCTACACTTAGGTTAGACATGACAGTCGTTTCATAACAACATTTTCTCTTGGGCAATTGTGCCTATTTTGGCCCGTGTTGCCCAAGGGAAAATTGTGCAAACCTAGCACTTGTGTGATTGTTTGTGTACGCGGCACTTGTCACGTTGCTTCAAAGCAGTTTCGAGTAGGCACGCTGCAATTCAGCTGCAGGAGTATCGGTTTCCACAGCTTCCTCATTCCTCAAGCACGGTATTCCTTTTGCATACACATCTCTGACTGCCTCTCCTGTCCAAATATTTTGAAGCATGCAGATTATTCAGCCCAAGTTTATTGCCTGAGAATCAATCGTAATTTGCATGTAATATTTGACAATCTTCTTGATACTAGGTGTTAGGCAGCCCCTCGGATGAGTGGTTTGGGCGTCTGCCTCACAGACCTGGGGTCGAGGGTTCGATCTCAGGTCGGTGGTGTTTGAATGCTCTCCCTGAGCTTGTGTGGGTTTTTTTCTGGGTATTCTGGTTTCCTCCCACATCCCAAAAAAATGCAGGGTAGGCTGATTGTGCCCTGTGACTGGCTGGCCACTGATTCAGTGTGTCCCCCCGCCTGCTGGGATCGGCTCCAGCACCACCCGCGACCCTTGTGTGTAAAGAATCATGAGGTGCTTTTCATCCTAGACGACTATGTCTGTCAATGGCAGACAATGAATATATATATAGAGAGATCAAACAAAGGTAAAAGGAAAAAAAACAATACATGATTGAAACAAAAAAAGTCCACTTTTTTGACGGAAGAAGCCTTCTTCACTGTATAGACGATCTTTCAACAGCCGTAAAGACTGGGTTTATTTACAGGTGCACAGTGTGGGGAGTCCGGAAGTGACGTTGCAATCTCAGGCGGCTGATCTGATTGGACAGTTAAACCGTGGCCTGAGCTCGACACACAAGAGCTCGCTGACATCCCGCACCCATCGACAGAGCTTATACGGCGACAAAAGGTAACGAAAAGAACACTTTTATATATACGGATTTTGAATTTCGAACACGATAAACGTTGACATTTTAACGTTTTTGGTTTACGATCGATCGTTTGGCACTTCGGGCACGAGGACACAAAAGTGCTGCGCCAGGGCAGTTGTCAATTAGCCGATGTTGCCTTCAGGGACCTGACATTTACTGTTTGGAATACTCTGATGTTTGTTTTTCTGGTCTTAAATGCGCAAATATGTGCCCCTTTATGTGTTTTGCACTTAAAATCAGCCGATATGGCGTCGTTGTTGAAGAGAGGGGAGAATTAAAGGGTTAGAGTTCATTGTCGCCATCATTATGTAACCGTGTGTGTCCACGTTAAAGCCCGTATAATAATTTAACCTTTTCGGGATTTGTTTTGACTATCAGAATAGAAATGAGAGGTTGTTGCAGTCCTGCAGTGTGTATATTCTGTCTTGGTGTATAGTATTTTCACTGCTAAAATGCTGGATAACGCCCTTTAGTTGTGGAGCTTGTGATGCCATATTTAGTTGCTTTTTTTCCAAAATACATTATGAAATGAAATCTGCCATGCAATCTATCAACGGGATACTCATTATTATAGGAATGCATGTGTAATTTAAAAAAAAAATAACTTGCATGATTGTGATTTCTTTTTGTTTTAAAGGAGCAATATGTAAGGTTGGAGGCCAAAAATAGTACTGCAACCAGGATCAAAATATTGAAGTGCTCAACATCCCAACATCATGCGTTTTGCAATGGAAAATCAAACTGTGTTATCATAAAAATGTTCCACTTCAATCATAAAGTAGAAAGTGCAAATTCTGTTAGAATTGCCTGAGTAGTTTTGCTGTGCTGGTTGGTATACTACAAATACACGTGAGTGCAGGTACTTGTAGTACAAGTATACACAGGTAAATGTGCTCGTAGTATTAGTATTTGTAAACAGAGAAGTCTTCAATACAAACAATGTGATTTATCTTTTACTGGTTACATTGTATTTTGGATTATTTCTACTGGTAGAAAATTGAGGTGTCCCCCAACTGCCTGCAGTTGGCTGAGATAGGCTCCAGCACCCCCGCAACCGTTGTGAGGAGAATCGGTAAAGACTTGTGTATGGAAAAAAAGGGCATCGGTTTGGCACTGGATCGGTATCGGCAAACTATATCTTGAAAAAAATCAGATTGATCGGACATTCCTAATTCAAATGTTAGAGCTATTTAGTTTAGACATAACATATTACTCCTTTTAAAATTATTTTCTCCATTTTCATAGGTCTAATAAATTTCCTGCCTTAAATGCATTATGCAGCCATATTTCACTGGAAGATCATTTATATATACTAAAGTATTGTCTGTTGTTTTATGCTTATTTAAATGATCAAAAAGCCATTTGCCCCATAAAGGGTTAAACAATCAATAATCCCTTTCAATAAACAACAATAAAACAGGGCCACCGGTATTAATAAACTAAAATGAGTTGATTGTTAAATTGGACCTAATGTTTTTTTTTCGCTCTATTTCACTGATAGTCATGAAACATCATAATTTGTGATCTGCCACCTGACATCAGCTCATCCAACTTTCCTCTCTGCCGTCGTCATATCGTAAACACTTCCCGCGTTGACTGTTTGCCATTTCCAGCGTATGTTCGCAGTCAGCAGCTAATGTGTGTCGTGACTGCTGGATTCTGTCCACCGTCACAGGAATGCGAGCCTCTGTGTTGCTGAGCAAGTGTTTACGTGTGTCGCAAAAGGCCTTGGCTTGTCCTTCACTGGCGCAATTACAGGTCAGTGGTCACAATTAGCCAAATGGAGCCCCCCCTCGTGTTGGCATAGTGTGGCTTTTAACTATGGCACAAAGACACCTGACAGCTGGCTCATAGCTCACCTGAGCCACTATGCAACTAAAAGCCCAATTTCATGCTAGCACGTGTCTTTTTTGGGTCAATCAGCTCTAGTGTGGAAGCTCATGGACGTTCACTGGACATTTTTATTTTGTGTTTGGGTTGTGCATGCATGTTAGGTTAATTTTCCGTATCGCTTATCCTCACAAGTGTCGTGCTGGAGCCTATCCAAATCAACCTCAGGCACATGGCGGGGCAATTTAGAGACTTCAATCAGCCTACTGTGCATTTTTTTTGGAATGTGGAATCAAACCGGAGTACCCATAGAAAACCCAAACAAGCCCAGAAAGAACACGCAAACTCCACACAATAACGTCCGAACCTGGGATTGAACCCTCGATCGCAGAACTGTGAGGTTGACATTCTAACCACTCACCCACCGGGCATTTTTAATAAAATTTGAGAGATTGGATCATGAATGATTAAAAAAAAAAGAATATTTACTGATTCCCCTATTAAATAAAAAAAAAAAAACAATGGAAAAAAAATATAGAGAATATTTAGACAACCTTGACGCATGTTCTGTTCTAAATTGTGACTAAATGCACTCTCTCCAACCCCTTATTGTTGTTACAGCTGTTTACACAGTTGTGTTGGAGCATGAACACTCCAGTCTCGATGTACGCATGCCTACGTTTGCTGTATTTATGCAAGGGCACGTTGCTTTGAATGTATTGCGCTCTTGTGATGTGTCTGCCAGCCCGACTTCTATAATTAACACAGCCTGCAGCGCCTCATGGGGAGCATATTAATACACACGAGTGGAGAATCGGAGCGCGCTAACTCGTCACACAGGCCGCTCCGGCCTCTTGGCGGTACGACTCACAATTGCTGTTTGTTGTATTTGGACTGCATGTTTGATAATGGAGGATCATACAACCTATTTAATGTGTTCAGGTGAGTGTTTTGCATTGGACAGAATCCCGCCTTGGTGATGAAAATTCCCTGTTACATAATTTCCGCTGTGGGTTATCGGTAGACTCGGCTTGATAATCTCACAAAGCATTAACTACGTGATTCGCTCGGTTGTTTGTGTTAAGAATCTAATGTCAGTTTGTTTTTTTTTAACACAAAATGACAGTCGGCAGTTACAACATACGCAAGTGCAAAAGGAGCTGTAAACCATACTGGCGCTGCCCCGTTATACACACCCATTACTATTTCACCAGCGGCGGAACAGCCGCACTGACGGCTCTTGTGTCCCCGACATCAATAAGAGAAAAGCCAAGCAGTTTTTAGGATTAGCTTTCCAACAGATAGTTTGGACACTTGGCAAATGTCACGATTTCAAATGCCTGTGGACTTTTTGGTGAATCAGAAATTAATCAGAATACAATAATACCTCCTAACCTGACTTGTTTAACTGGCAGCACTGGTACTCAATTATCTTGTTTCATTGCGATAGAGAGGAATAGACGTCTGATATATCCAGACATGGGAGGGTCGGATGGCGATTTAATGCATGAATGATCATTTAGATAAGTATTTTGAAAAAAAAAGAAAACAATTATTTTCTTATCCTTTGTTTGCTTCTTAGGGCTGAAAAGATTAATTGATTTGACACCAAAAAATGAATTTCAACAACGCAATTCTGAAGTCGACAAGGTTTCAATTTATTTTATGTGCACTTGACTGATCTGAGAAAAATTGCCACTTTTCACAGAAAATATATATATATTTTTTCCTATCTAAATACGACTTCATGTAAATTGAACACAAAAGATCTGGGAAGGAAGTCTTTAAACCATGATATTAATTTTATGCCCTATCTCTCAACCCGCAAAGACTTTATATATTTGCATTGATTTATGTATCATAACTCGCTACAGTGAAAATGTTAAAACAACATTTGGAACATTTCAAAATGTTGAATAAATAAAGTGCAAAACCTCTGTTCAAAATATAATATTTATCCTTCCGATTTGTATACAAAGCAAAACACTCTTTCTGATTAAATAATTGATTGCTAGATTTCCTTTTTTTTCACAAAAAAGGAAAAACAGATTTTGTAGACCGGCGCTTGCTGTTTTTCTGTCTACGTAATTCAAGAGATTTTAATTTCCAAGGACTGATCTGACTGATATTTAGTCCGATTTGTAGTCTGCCTTAATTCATCTCCACTTTGGAGTAGGGTTGCCCCATTTGGACATCACCCTCAGCCATCTGTGCATAAATTCATCCTGGCCGCCATTTCTCCCCATTAGAGGATTTCTTTATCTTCACCCCGGGATATCAGAGCCCCGCCCGAGGGCCCCCCTGGTAGGGTGCACATTGAAGGCCGAGATTGGAGACAGACAGACAGACGGATAAAACACACCCACCCACCCACACACACACTCTCCCTTTCTCTGCTTAAATCTGCTCTTCCCCAGAGTTTTAAGCCTGTAACTGGACTACAAGGTGTAGCATCTGTTTTCAGGGCCACTCCTTTTAATCACAAGCCCCTCCCATTTTATTCAGCCTCCTTTGAATTGGTTGTGCACGAGCATTGAATCGTGCCTCCTGTACTCTGCACTTTTACCGGTGACTCAAGCTTTGAGCTGATGTCACGCTTTCACAAATGGCAACCTCCTCTGCGGCCATTCTTATTTTGTGTACACCCACGTATGACACGCCGTGTCAAAACTTTAAGTGTTTGAACTATTTCTCTTTGCTCTCTGTGTGTTCAGGTGGGAGTCAAGACACAAGTGAAGCACAGAGGGTCTAATGGCCGAGCACTGAAATGTCTGCTAAGTGTCTCACAGGTCAGTACGCAGTATAGAAGGGATTGGGGTTGGTTGTCACTTTTTTTTTCCGGCTGTCAATGAAATTGTGCGATAACTACCCCCATTGCAGGGTTGGTTGTTATGTTTTCAAATTAGATTTTCTTTGTGAATTTTGGAAATCTTCAGATTTAAGTGTAATTGTTTAAATTAATTAGCTTAAGCCTCGCTAGGGAGTACATTTAAATAGTATGAAATTTAAAAAGAAAAAAACTGTGTTTTTAGGGCCATATCCACAGTGAAAATCTTTTTTAAAAAAGACCAAAAAATATTCTATTCTCATTTACTTTTTATTTAATATTATTAATTACTTCTACCAGAAAGTAAAGCTTATGGAAGGTGAATGTTATGACTTCGGTTTCTTGTCTGTTCGTCTTTATTTTGCATTATTTTGAGAATTTTTATTTTTTCTTTAAAAAAATGAATCAATGATAATGTAGTTTATATTTGTCATGGGAAACAGAAGAGGTGATTACATTTGGAGGCACTGAGGTCAAAGGTCACAGAGGTCAAAAAAGGAATTTATTTTAAACCTCGATAATGGATTCATTGATTTTTTAGCATGAAAACAATGTGAGAAAGATGATAATGGTGCAATATGGACTAGTACAGTATTTGGTTATGAAGCGTAGGGGGTGGTAATACAATAGGCATTGCAGGCGCAGTTGATTCGTGATTTGATTTCTAAAGGGATTTTGTCGTGCTGAGAAAAAAATAAAACCCTCACAAAAAGCAGCTCTGTCCTACTTATCGAGTCGCCGCCACCACCACCACCGCAGCCCAACCTGCTCTTCCCAGCTGGTCACATCCGCCTCCCCCTTCATCCCCTCTCCTCTCCTCTCCTCTCCTCTTCATCTTTGCTCCTCCTCTTTCGAGTCGGTCCAGAAACCCTCCCCCCTTCCTCCTCAGGTTTGTGAGCGTCGCGCTCCGTGCGTCAGCCGACTCCATTCATGAAAAGCGTGACGTGAACGGGCCGGTTGACGCCGTCGCCCGCCCACTCACAGTCCGTGTGCTACCGGGATCCCTGTCATTTTCCAGCGTATGGCTCGCCTTCTCCTGACTTTTTTTTCCTCGTTCTCCTGCCTTTTCACCATCCCGACCGCCACGTTCTTCCATCCCCTGCCTTCATTTTCCCCTCAAGAATAATGAATTCAATCTCTCTTCGGTGTGAGTAGCTCAAACTTGGATTATTTTTCTGGTCTGTTTTGCCTTTTCATATGCCCGTGTTTGTGTGTGAATCAGCTGTTGGCGCAGGAGCGTGCGTGCTATGCAGTGGTGCGCCGGTGCGTGCACGCGGGAGCTATTTTCGGCTCTGTGGCGGAGTTGCCGCTGCTGCTTTGTGATGCAGTACGTCTACGCGTCCTCTGAAGGACAGGTAGAGATGGAGGAAAGACGAAAACGCGTCTCCAGTTAGCAAACTGCAATACAACACACTGGAAGACAATGAAGTAGTCTCTTTTCAAAGCTTTAACCTTCTAGCACGTGCGTTCAATCCGTTCATGGTGGAACTTTGACCCCCCTCCTGCGACTTAATCCCTCTCCTTTATTTTCCCCTGCTTGGCAACAGGAACAGTAGCGCCCACCCTTGTCCTCTGATACTAAGCGTGTTTATGTAACTGCGCTGAATGAGTAGCCGGCAGCCGGGTTTGAGAGGAGCGATCACGCTGCTGTTCTTTCCCTACCAAACATTTACACCTATGAGGTTATTTGGCTTAGCGTACGTAGGTTTAGAAGTGATGCCATTAGCAGCAGAATTGTGGTTGGGTTCCGTATTTGTCGTTGGGAACTGATACCAATTGTGCACTGTGATTTACTGGTGATCAATGCAGTGTGCCAAAGTGTGCTGCGTGTGCTCCTTCTAGTGGTACGCAAGACTGACTGAATCAGCTTGATTCGACTCTAATTTATGAAGACTTGTATCCCCAGTGTTGGTGGTTAACAATTGCCTACACAACACATATTAAACATTGTTCCCTACACAACTGGCATTCTTCCAATAAAAACTATTGACTTGCTAGAGGTTAAAAAAAATGCTACTAAAACAACAAGGAATTGCCTTGCGAAAAAGCCTCTTTTTCATACTTCCCTTATGGTTACTGAATCTGGACACATGACTAACAGTTAAAAATGTAAATTGGGATTAAAAGAGCATTTTACGCTAATGTGGTTTATTTTACATACAGAAGGACTGAGGAGTACAGTCCACCAAATTCAGTAATACCAACTAACTCAACCTTTAAGTACATTACCATTTGATTTATTTGGTCTAAAATGTGTATTGCGCCAACTATGGATAAGAGAAAATGACTTAAAATCGCTACATTATTTTTTCCCCTCTAAATAATTTGGCCCACTCCTAACATTTTAACTGATTTTAATTCAACATTGCAGTGAATGTTCATCTTTCAGTACCATTGATGGTGCTAAAAGTCGAATCTGTTTTGACTGGAATAGGTACCTTTTTACTACCTGGAATTTTGTGAGGAGTAAACGCACAGTGCCTATCATTTCAAGTAAAAACATGTAAACTACTACTACTACCATGACATATATTTTTCTACTTTTACTACACGTTCCATTGCTCTTGAAGTATTTGGAAATGGAGAGCGTCTTATTTCATCCTGGCGCAATTGTTGTTTCATACACAACCGTGATAAAATAAACCCAGCAGCATCTAACAGAAGCACTAATGCATATTGATTTCTGGTTTTCTGCTGCGGTTGCTTCAGTCATTCCCTCAAAATGGTGTCAGTTCAAGGAGCATGTTTGGCTCCATATCAATTTGGTGCATGTTTTTCAGTCCTTGTTGTGAGCGGGCCAGTCTGTCTGTGCCTAGTTAAAGAGCACAAGGGGAATTTGTTGTGGCAGCAGCTGCTCTGGTCTCAGTGTCCAATGTGTGCACTGCTGTCTCCTGGCCGTGCAGTGCAGACAGTTCGCATGGTGCCGGCTCCTCTTGTGTCCTTTGTTGTCGCTCCTAGCCGTCTTTCCAATCAGCGCCGGGTCGCTATTGTATCTTGCCGCAAGCAGCCATCGCAATTTTCTGATCTTCTAGTCCTCTACTTCTGTTTTCGGACTATTTTCTCTATCGCTTCCAAGCTACAATTTGCCGTCATATCTCTCGGCGACCTTCATGCCTTTCTGTCTGCCTAATCTGCTTTTTTTTCTCCTCTGCTTTGCCTTTGAGACTTTCTCTCTCTCATTTCTGTCGCTTTGTGTTTGTCCATCCATCCATTTCACCAACCACTTATTATGTTCAGGGTCATGAGGAAAATGGAGACTAAGTAGCCCGGTTCTTGCGTACACTGGATTGATTGCCTTTAAGTCACTAAAGTGTGCTAAAGTTAAAGTAAAGCTAAACCAGTCATTGGGAAATCTCTATTTCTGGGTTTGTTAGAAAGGGTTTTTATTTTGTTTACTGCACCAAGTATTGGGAAATCCAGGTTGCAATTTCACTTAGCGTGCTTGTGTCATCATCTGTTTGCCAACACTAGCTCACTTCAGTTCATGAACTCATAAGTCATAAATTTATATGGACAACACATATACAGATTACAGTTCATGTGGGTGTTTTTCCCAGTATAAATCAATTGGGATATAATCCAGATCAGTGCTTCTTGCCTAATTCTTTCAATTCTAAAATCTACGTGTATTAATGCTTAAACAGCGGTTTCTGAAAAGTAGTAACTAAAACATCTGCCTTTTTTTTTTTAATTAGATATACTAAATGGATACTGCCATCCCTCCCTGTCCAAATAGATTCAAAGTTTAGGCCCGTCAATAGCAGCCATTATTTTTACGTTGGCTCTGATAGTGTCTAAATGGCAACGTGTTAATGATGAAGTGAGATACATCTAAATTGGTTCTTTGTTGGCCATGCAGCTGTCTGCAAAGGAAGGATCCCCCCTGGGACGCAGCGGGTTCTCCCGTTAATTAGGGGCACAGTGATGGAGACACAGATGACGATGCTGGGTTTCTTTATGGAGGTGGAAATGCTACGGTTGAATCAAAGTTCAATGTGGTGTAAATGAGTGGTTCTCTCCTGTCACACTATGAAAAGTCTCATTATTGGTTCTTCAGGCAGGCCTCCGGTTTTTGCACAGCTCTACTCTCCCAAAACCCAACACAAGGTTTGATCCACTCAAAATAAAATTATACATTTGTGTAATATTAAAGCTGCAGACTGAATAGTGTGGATCTTCTCTACAAGGCTTCCTTTGAAGGGATTACAGGATCATCCGTTTTCACTATTCCTCTCTTGCCGTTTTTCTTCCACCCCCAGTTTTTCTTTCATAGATCACAAGGACAATCCGTTCAACGTTTCAGAAAGTAAATCGTTTTTCGTGTAAATGAAACCTTTAAAAACAGGGAGAGACATTGCTTATGGGATTCAATGTCAATAAAGGTCTTCCTTTAGTACTTAAAGGTTAGTTCCATTTTTTTGCCGGTGTCAAATGTAAGTGTTGATTCCATATTGCATGGACTGGTAAAATGAATGAATTCACTCAAGGCTTCACAGTCATTACTCAAGCCCGTGGCTTTAAATTGGGTCAGAGGGTTTAACATGTGAGGCGCCATCAGTCTTGGCATGAGTTCCTTCCAACACTTACCATATCCTGCGACGGTGTCCCGCCTGAGCCAGTTCTTGGTGGGGTGGAATTTCAGCTTGTACTTCTCCTCGCACGGCTCGATGATCTCTGTATCGGAATGGATGGATTTATTGGATACCCGAGAGAGCATTCTCTCCTTCCCCCTGCACTCTCGGTAACCTGCTTTGAGTCAGGCCTGCATTATAGATGAGCTCTTGGCAGGAGCTAGACTCTCACAGCACTCAGGTTACCCTCCAGGAGTTCAAGGCACACAGATACAGTGCCGGCGATCCAATAAACATCGAAACAACAACTCCACAGTGCAGTGGCAGAATGAGCAGCTTCTCTTTTGTCTCACAAGCCTCACGTCCATACTCGTGGAGGACTGTCCTTCATTTGAACATCTCCTCTGTTGTCCCCGACAGCCTTGAGCAGGCCACTTATTTGTCCTCTGTTTTAGAGTTGCACCTAAACACAGTACACAAGTGTTCACTGCATTGAAACTGACTTGTGGCCGTCATTTCCACAAATGAGACATTTTCTATTGAGTTGTTGAAAAGAAAGTTTAGCTTAATTATTGTTGTTTGTGTTAGCAAGGAATTCTGTTGTGTGTATTTTTCCTAATAGTAAAAATTCTATTAGGAACTGTGATAGGGGTTTCTACATTTGTTAATATTCAGGAAAATTTCATTTCCATTTTTAAAGCCATAAACCTTCTGCTTTGAGTACTTTATTTGAGGGATGCATTGACATTGAACGTCCAACTTCTCCCAAAACTTTTTTCCTCATATTTATAGACAAAGGCCTATATTACATTATAACATTGAGAAATTGCCTTGAATTGAACAGCATGTTTGGATTAGAATCTCTGTATCATGATATCAATTTAGCAAACCATACTGTTGAGGATAGTATGTTTAAGTTGGGTTTTTCCATTTTTCTTTCCTTGCTAAATCCAGCAAATTGAGTCAACAACAAATCCAACATGACTCTTTGCATTGCTTGTGTTTTGGTGCTGCTTCAACAACCAGCATTTGCTAGATTTCTTAGCAGAGTTTCTGTAGTTATGGAAATGGCCATCTTGTCCACATGCCACACCAGTAACTAGAATAATATTTAGAGGTGTCTCTTGAATGATTAAATGTAGCAATGCAAGGAAGGTAGCTGCCACAGCTAACGATGTGCACCACTCCCTGCTTGGACCTTGGTCCATGCATGCCAGATGTTTGGCTCTGAGCTTCCCTAATACACCGCAACAGTTTTAATCCCCGCTCTACTGATATAACATTCGACAAGCACCATCGCAAAGCCCCGACTGTTGGTGTGTGCCATCGGTTTATTCCCAACTGTTTGCCGGAATTTTCCCTGAAATGGGGCTATTTCTATCCAGTCTGATTTAGTCATCTCTTGATTTAAAGCCTATTTAGTGTCTGTTTGTAATTTGACCACTGGCCTGGATTGCTAGCACTCAACATAGTTTAAAAATCAAAGTCGTTAGTTCATAGGCTGATATTGACGCTGATAGACTTCCAATCCATTTGGACTAAGAAATCATTTGAGACAAAAAAAGATGAATGAAAATACATTTTGGAGCACTGGGACAATTATTTTTCAATGTCTATGACAGTCAATATTCTGCTATTTATTTGGTTTATATGTATTTTCATGATTTTAGAATATTTATAAAAATATATATAATAAAAAAAGAGTCAATTTCCTTTATAAATTGTATAACAGAAAAAACAAAGTCAACCAGTTAAAATGCAGTTTGAATCTTTTTTTTTCATTTTGAATGATCAAGGGAATTAGATTCCTCACACCATCAGTGTCAGCCAATTCATTAATTTAAAATCATCCTAATCAAGATTTTAAAAAAAGTATTGAAAGGATTTTAAATGTTTAACATGCTATTTGTGTGTGTGTTTTTTAACCCTTAGGTTACGGAAATACTGGTGAGGCCATGTGTTAAGACGCCTCCTCACCAGGTCTACCTAGCCCATGTTCATGCATGACATCATGGGAAGTTCCCCCGAAGTTCTCTCATGGACTTCCTGCCCAAGTATGCTAGTGGGCAAGCTAAAGGAGGAGCTCAAATTCACTGTCGTCGGGGACTCCACGAAGAAATCAAACACGGCAAATTCTCAAATGCAGCATCCCCCGGCCCCTCCCCCTCCTCCTCCTCAGATCATAACGGACCTGGCTCCCCCCACACACCTGCCCGTTCCCCCGCAGCTTCTAGCGCCGCCGGGCCACGACGAGGAGACGTCACTAGGGGGTTTGAGTCCCCTTAACGCGGCCTTGAGTATAGACTCTACGCGAAGTGAGGGCGGCCACTTTGAAAACAGTGTCCTTCAACTGCAGGAGAACGAGGAACTGGTCTCACCGGCCTCTTGTGAACATGGGGGATGCGGGAGTGGAATGGAGGACCAGACAGGAGACAGGGACTGTAATACGGACCGCGGTGGCGAGGAGAGGCAAGAACACCCGCATAACCCGGACGATATCAAACTACAATTCCAAAGAGCTGGGCCTGGATCCGGGGGATTTCTGGAAGGACTCTTTGGCTGTCTCCGGCCGGTTTGGAACATTATAGGGAAGACCTACTCCACAGAATACAAGCTACAACAACAAGGTGAGCTTATGGCAGCTTTTCATGAAGTTGTGATATTTGTCAGTTTGAATTGAGGTCAGAAGGAAGGTAGACTCACCGTGCTGCGGGCCAACAGTGTGCCAGAGCAGTCAGATGGAATGGGCTTGAGTTTTGTGGTTGGCATCCCAAATTATTTTAGTTGTTTAACTCGGTTCACATGAGGACTGCCATGATTATTTAAATCAGTTGAAAACTTTTTCATAATTATCTTAGGAACATTGTTGACCTCAATCTGTTGTCCCCCCCTGTAAATTTACTGGTATTGATGAGACTAGATGACCAATGCATTTTGACACAGGAAGACTGCACTTGCCCTCGACTGGCTGCAGGCAATTAGTCAATCAGTCAAAATAATTAAATATTGGCTTCCAAGGATCAATGCATGTACATCCCTAGAATTTTTTTTCCAAATTTTATTATGACCCGTCCAAGAATAACAAAAAAAAAAAAGCAAGTGAGATCTGGAGCCCTCCCTCTGAACAGTCTGGAATAATCATAAAAATACAGTTACAAAGTCCCTAATTTTGTAATATAAGTATTAAATAATGCAAATTATGCATGAACTGAATTGTTGACTAATCACAAAAATAATCTGTGATGAGTCATTATGAAATCAATTTTTGGTGGCAGGTCTAATTCATATTCACATCGTTTGTCCTTAGATGTTATGGTTTTATATTTGTTTCTACTCCACTGCATTTACATTTCCATTTCTGTTTCCAGACATGTGGGAGGTTCCGTTTGAGGAAATCTCAGAGTTGCAGTGGTTGGGAAGCGGGGCTCAGGGGGCCGTCTTTCTGGGGAAGTTCCGTTCTGAGGAAGTGGCGATAAAAAAGGTACGCGAGCAGAAGGAGACGGACATTAAGCACCTGCGAAAACTCAAGCATCCCAACATCATCAGCTTCAAGTAGGTCTCCACTCTTGTTTTTGTTTTGCTTTTGGACACACTGCTTCTTTGCTCACATATTTCCTCCTTTTCATCTAGGGGGGTCTGCACTCAGGCACCTTGTTACTGCATCATCATGGAGTACTGCGCTCAAGGTCAGCTTTATGAAGTGCTGAGGGCTGGACGGAAAGTCACCCCCAGGCTGTTGGTGGACTGGGCCTCGGGCATCGCCAGTGGAATGAACTACCTTCACCTGCACAAGATCATCCACAGGGATCTTAAATCACCCAAGTAAGATGATCACGTCTCATGGCCTTTGACGGACAGATTGTAAAGCCTGAAGGGTTATTTCTCCTTCCATCTCTTCATATTTTTAGTTGACTCATACTATTATCCATGGCAGCAATTCAGCCTTCCATTTCTAAATCGTGTGACATTAACCCTGCGGTTGTTAATAATCGTGTGGCCTTCATGTGAGTGAAGTCGACCACCCTGAACATCCTGTGCACAACATCCGATGCATCCTCCGTGTCTTTAATCAATATTGGCGTGCCGCAGCTTTGCCAAATGCTATTAGACCGTAGAGAGATTTCAGCATGAGTTTTCTAGAAAGGTCATTCTCATTTGATTAATTGGACGCATCATGTGCAAAATGATGTTGGGTGACAATATGCTTATACATACTCATGTTTTGAAGCTTTTTATAGAAAATTGTCTATCTCTTGCATATACAAAGTCAATTACATGTGTCAAACTCAATGCCCGAGGGCCAGTGTAGGCTCGCGACATTATTTAGTGTGGAAAGGAAAAGAGAGAATAATTACTCTGACCTCCCCTTTTTTCGTAAGATTTGAAATATATTGTTTTTAATTGGGAAAACTAAAAGTTGTTCCTTTTTTTGCTTTATTTAACATTTAAATGAATTTACTGTTCTTTAAAATTCGAAATGTAAAATAATTTTAGAAAACAAAAAAAGAAATGATAAAATATCACTTGACAAAATCAATTGCTTTTTTAAAAAGTAAAGTAAAAATGAGTGAATATTGGCAATATATTAGTATAGTCACAAAATAAACATTATTTATCAAAAGAATATTTACTGTTTTGTCCCATGTATTAAAAAAGGTCAGTAAATTAACAAAATAAAAAAACAACGAATAATATTTTCAATAAAAAGGAAAACAAACTGTTTGACAGACAGCCTTGCTATAGATGCATCGCTAATACACACTTGCTATGACATATTTTTACTTGCTAACAAACTTTTGAGCCCAAGTCTGGATTTTCAATCTTCCCTTCTTTCTCTTTGTTATCCAGTGTTTTAGTCACCCACAATGATTCTGTGAAGATATCTGACTTTGGCACATCAAAAGAGCTCAGCGACAAAAGTACAAAGATGTCCTTTGCAGGCACGGTTGCTTGGATGGCCCCGGAAGTCATTCGAAATGAACCCGTATCCGAAAAAGTGGACATCTGGTAAGTTCTGCCCGATGATTTAGACATTTTTGGATGTTCTTGGTTGTAAAAATCCCATTGTGTATTCCAGGTCATTCGGAGTGGTTTTATGGGAACTGCTGACTGGAGAAATCCCCTACAAAGACGTCGACTCTTCCGCTATCATCTGGGGCGTCGGCAGTAACAGTCTTCACCTCCCCGTGCCATCCACATGCCCGGATGGCTTTAAAATCCTCATGAAACAAACATGGTTTGCAGGCGCTTGTTTTAAAAGAAAAATAGGTCAACTTTTTGATTCAAAAGCTCACAAAATAACACATTTCTTTCCTAGGCAAGGCAAGCCTCGAAATAGACCGTCATTCCGTCAGATCCTCCTACACCTCGACATTGCCTCGGCTGATGTTCTGGGAGCTCCTCAGGAGACCTATTTTAAGTCTCAGGTCTGTTTATTTTCAAAGAGGCACTAAAAATAGGAGACTGGGGTTTGTGATTTTTTTTTTTCTTCCCCGCCATTCCTTCAAAATTTAGGCTGAATGGCGCGAAGAAGTCAAGAAACACTTTGAGAAGATCAAAAGCGAAGGCACGTGCATTCACAGGCTGGATGAAGAACTGATCCGACGAAGGCGGGATGAACTCAGGTGCTGGCTAATCACCATTTACATAACAAGGGGCAATTTAACACATTCATTAGTATTAGTAGACAAAACAGATTTGCTCCAAAAATGAACTGCTTTTCGCCACACAGTAACAATGCTATATTACCACTTAAATTGCCGCATTGAAATTAAGGAAACAGATCGACACCCTTTCTACTGTTGTAACTGCTTTGTAATTTCATGAGTTATCTTAATAGCCAACAACCTTTTGGCTGTTGAAACCTTAAAGGTTACCATTGATGGCAATCAACATCCAATCCTTCCTAGTCGAAACAGATTCTATCGCCGTCGAGGGCATTGAAGCATGATCATTCCCTCGCAATAATCCCAGTTCAAATGGATTTGACATCTATCACTGTCCAATGAAAGGGAATGAGTTAATTGAAATGGCTAAATGTCAATGTTTTCACTTGTCGGCCACTAGCAATGTGTTAGCAGTAATTTGTTATTTAATTGCTATTTAATTGCTTTTGACACGCCAATGCAGATGGTGTAGATCAGGGGTGTCAGATTCGGGTTGGTTCGCGGGCTGCTTTAACGTCAACTTGATTTCACGTGGACCATTTTAGATATAATATTTAGAAGAAAAAAAATTATAAATGGATTAAAAGAACTAGATTAAAAGCCCTGAATATTCTTTTTTTTTATAGATCTAAAACAATGTTTATTTTAGCTTTTTTTTTATATATTTTTAGATTTTACAAAATGATTTTTGAACTAAACACACAGAAAAAATGGATTAAAAAATTACAATTATTGATTTAAAAGGGGGAAAATCAGGAAATGTAATATACATCTATACTCTTCATTTTAATGTGATCCTAAAACAGAAAGTCGGCACTCATGATTTACTTTCCCGGGCCACACAAAATGATGCGGCGGGCCAGATTTGGCCCCCGGGCCGCCACTTTGACAATGTGGTGTAGATGGTTTAAGATTTTTTTTGAGGGTGTTTTCATTGCTCTTAGGCATGCGCTGGACATCCGAGAACACTACGAGAGGAAGCTGGAGAGAGCCAATAACCTATACATGGAGCTCAGTGCCATCATGCTGCAATTGGAGGTTCGAGAGAAAGACCTCATGAAGTAAGTTAAGAAGCTTCTTATCACAGTAGCAGGCTTCCCTATGTAATATTATTACTATTTTCTCTTGGATATTAAGTACAGTAACAGTATTTATATTTTAATCACAGAAGAGAGCAAGCTGTGGAGAAGAAGTACCCAGGCACTTACAAGCGCCACCTGGTTCGACCCATCGTTCGGTCCAATGCTGTTGAAAAGCTGATCAAGAAGAAAGGGAGCATTTCTCACAAACCTGGAATGCCCACTGCTAAAAGGTCAGACTCTCACCTTAAAGGGACAACAAAATCTTTATCATATGAAAAAACACAGGATATCATTTTTGTGATGTATAATAGTGTCATTATCGCATTAGTAGTTATAGTAGCCAATATTTTTAAAAGCATTTTTAATAGCACAGTGTTGTGTGTGCGCGCCTCCTCCAGGCCCGACTTGCTTCGTTCCGACGGCATCTCTAGTGTGGACCCTCTCCCGTCCCCCTCACCGCTGTCCGCCAGCCCAAAGGTGTCCACGCCCCCGGGGAAAACCCGCTACCGAAGCAAGCCTCGCCACCGCCGCGCCAATAGTAAAGGAAGCCATAGCGAGTTCCTCGGGGTCCTGAAATCTAGCGGGGTGCTCGATGATACCCGATCTCTCCAGGAGCAACCTCACCACCTTCATCACCACCTGCCCCTTCCTCCCCCCGGACCCCAACTCCCGTTGAAGGGCCGCGAACAGGCTGTTGTAAACTGTGCCAATAACCTGCGTTATTTTGGCCCCGCCGCCGCCCTGCGTAGCCCTCAGACTGATCACCTGCAAAGACATGTTTCCGGATCCAGTCCCGACCTCATCTCCACGGCGATGGATGCGGACACGCGTAAGCAGACTTCATCCACGGGCTCCAATCCCCTCCCGGGCACCGGTCCCAGTTGTCCCTGCTGCCAGGCTCACCCCCTCGCCGGATGCCTTCACTGTAAGGAGATCCCTCCTGCATCTAGCCAACCAGAGTTGCCCATCTTGTCACTGCAAAGTACTCAAGAGGGCAGCCAGTCCACCTTGAGAGCTCCAGACAACCATTCTGGTTCAAGTGGGGAGGCCTTGAAGAAACCAGAGGCTCAGGGACAAGAGCCTTTCCACAACAAACACACCCTTCCTAGCGCACTTCCTCGCACACTCAGACCTCTGAGGAAGGTGAGCTCCCGTTGATTTGATCACGATATGAGACAAGAGAAGTTTGCGATGACACTATGATTTTTATCTCTACCAGGGCGGAGATGAGTCCTCTGAAGAGGAAGAAGGAGAGGTAGACAGTGAAGTGGAGTTTCCAAGGAGACAAAGGTAATAAAACAATGAATAATTATTGGAGTAGATGGTGCTCTATTTTTGCAGTTAAGTATAGGATTCCTGATACCCAAGATTAGTTTTAGTTTAATGCAATTTTAAACATCTTGGTCTGATCTGAGTTTCAGGTTTGGTCTTAATTCCCAAAGATCTTACTCTTGACTTGGTTGTGCCTCAGGCTTGTATTTGACTCCCAATAGTCTTGATTTTGACTCTTTCTCACTGATTCCTGATTTCAGGCGAATCTTGGTCAGGTCTCAGTCCTGATTATGCACTGTTTTACTATTGAATGGTCACCGGGGTTAAAACAAAAATCTAAATCTAAAATATGCAAAGACCAATAGCCACAAGACTGCTGCAAAATGACCAAAACGGATGTATAGTAGAGAGCTAAGCAAGTGTTTAATGTTAGCGGCTAACATCACAGCTGCAATAATCTCTACTGGGCGATCACGTTAGTGGCTAGCATCATACAACAATTCTACTGAATGACTACATCTAAGCAGAAATGAAAAAGCGAGCTCTACCAAAGTCTACTGCCGCCGTCATCGTCAATTTGCATTTGTGTTGCAACTTTTGGCATTCGCTTTTTTTTCTTTTACAAAGTGTTTGGAATTTAAAAATGGCTTGACTTCCTGGCAACCATAACGATAAACCAGGTCAACTGATACGCGAACATAAAAGACGTTTTATTTTGAACGACTGTCCTTTCAATATCCGTCCCGGCAGACCTCATCGCTGCATGAGCAGCTTCCAATCGTACTCCACGTTCAGCTCGGAGAACCTGTCCGTGTCTGACGGCGAGGAAGGGAACACAAGCGACCACTCCCACAGCGGGCCACTGGAGAGGCTAAGCGCCAGTCAGGAGGAACATCTGGACGAGCTGTTGTCGCACACCCCGGACATCCCCATCGATATCTCCACCCAGTCGGACGGCTTGTCCGACAAGGAGTGTGCTGTCCGCAGGGTCAAGACCCAAATCTCCTTGGGAAAACTGTGCTCGGATGAACACAGTTACGAGGTAAGATGTTTGAAATGACATTCTTAATTCCACAGACAGCTGATAAACACTATGCAAGTGTGTTATTTCATTGTTAGCTTTGAGTACACAAAAAAATCTGTTTCCCCCCGTAGAATCCTCTCCAGTTTGGGGACTCGGACTGCGACTCATCCGACGCCGACTGCTCAGATGCCACAATCCGAAACAACAAAGCGGCCCCGTCTTCGTGGTGAATGAACTACCAGGCATTTATCTATTTTTTTCTTCTCTTCTTGCCTGAAACAATAGCGTCTCAAGGGTCCTGCAGAAAATACAGCAATAATAGGACAATGATGTCAAAAAATATATAGCAATCTCTCCTAGGACCTCCCCCTTTTACCCAGCCTTCATTTCCTCATGTTTAGCACAGCACCCATGCAACTCATGGCAGGGATTCCCTTTTAGAACGAGGATGTACATTAGGCAGAGTAACGTTCGTGATTTATTTTTGAATTCTGAAGGACTTTTCAGGATCTCTTGAGTGAAGAAAAAGACTCATGAAGAGCTGTTTTTGAACTTGACGCACATGCTAACCGTTCGGGGTGGTGAGAGTGATATACTGTGATTAAGACACACGTGGGAAGAGTGAGGAGGACGTGTGAAATCCTGGTTGCTTTGAATGCTGACAGCGAGTGGTGATGAGTTACATCATCATAATCTCTCAGGTGACCCAGATGTGGATCTCCCTGCTTTTATCTGGCTACCGTCACTCTTCATTTTATTGGTTTACATGACAAAATCCAAAAATCTCTAGTGCAGTGTCTCCCAATCTTTTTTTGAGCCAAGATACATATTACACACACCAAAAAAATCAATGCCGTTATATATCGAGGGATCAAAGATACATTGACTGTAATTGCTCATCTTTGAGTGCCAATGACGGCACTAGACTGAATGAATTAATTAATTCCTTCGCCCCTCAGTCAAAATTGGGTGTTTGCAGCCAACGAATTAAGTCATTTTTCCCAACATACTCAATATCTTCCTCGGCACAATGATTGGGAGCACTAATTTAGTTCCCCACTTCTGCTCCTGCGCCCAAACATCTTCAACTGGCTTTCCTATGAGTTTACAAAATCCCCCGTTTTACGAAGCTAGCATTATAAACACCAGCATGACCAACCTGCCTCATAGCCAGACTCCCTTATGTCTTATTACTCATCAGTGTGTGAACACGCCCAGCATGCATGTGACCGCGATGGCAAGATGGAACTGAAGAGAATAGCTGAAATGAACAAAACAAAGAGCATATCCTTCTTCTTCTTCCACCACAAACAAGTGATGCTATCAGTGAGTTAGAGCACACAAAGTCCTCATTTGACATTACGCTTTCAAGTCTCATCTCAGGATTATTTGAGAAACACCAGGACAAACTAGACCGGACCAATCACTCTTAAAACCATGTTTGAACAACCATTGCTTTTTTTTTTTTTTCATTTCCTCAAATAGCAGCTGCTAACTTGCATTATAAACAATGTGGGCCATACTTAAACTTTAGAGTGAATTGAATTTAAAATGTGATGAATTGCAAATCTAGTATAATGAGATTTAAAGCTTTGCCACAAAATGCACAGATAACAACAACAAACAAACATAAATAACAATAAATACATAAATCAATAAGTAATTTTAAAAAAAAGTAGTCAACATAATATGTAGTCAACAACAATATGTTAAATACTATTAAAACAAACTAATTTAGAGTGATGCTTGGGGCCATAGCTAGATTTTCTGTTTTTATTTATTTTTATGTCATTAATTTATCTTTTTTTAATTATATTAATTTTTAAATGTATTTATGTTTAGATCAAATACAATGATAAACAATTTTTAAATAGAGTAATAAGGAATAAAATATAAACCCGATAAAAGTTCATCTTAATGAAAATATCGTCACTTGTACTATAAAGGATTAGTTAGCGTTTGACTACTAAAGTTCAGTTTACTTTAAATGCTGAGTTCAAACTACTTCACTAAACCCTGATTAACTGCAAATATGATTTAACTAGTTTTTTTATTTTAGGTTTTCCATCTAAACTTGACAATTCAAGTGAAATTGGTTTGACCTGAAATTTAAATTCTTCCAATGTAACCCATTGCGACATTTTATCCAATTCCCAAAGGCCTCCTCGCTAATCATTAACGTGGCCACTGTTTGAGGAAATATTTGTCAGTTACACTATCTGCTTTTTCTTTCCAAACTTCAGGAACCTCATCTCATCTAACAATTTCTAGCAGGGTACTTTTTACCAACATAACACTAAAATGGAAGTGTATAATGGCACTATTGTACATCTTAAAGCAGCAAATCATTCCCCCTGTGCTTGTGAACAAAACAAAAACAAAAGCAATGACGAGTCTAGGTTGCTTGCTCAGGATCAAGAGCGTCTAGCTGGCTAGACACAATTACTGGTGACTAGTGAAGCTTGTATTTTAACCGTATTTCATGAATTGCTTTAAGATTTTTTTTTTGCTGCATTAGTGTGATGTCGTTGGTTAGAAACCAAAATTTGTCTGTAAGTGGCTCTCGCTGCTTTTCCTACTTTTTTTTTGCCCTGACCGGACGTTGCACTTTTTGCTAAAAGTGTATTTTACGAAAGGGATGCTTCATCTGTTGGAGAATAATTTGTCCCTCCATTTAAAAAAAAAAAGTGTTTCTCATTTTTTGAAGGCAGAGTTTAATTCCATGGAAATGATGCCAGCTTTATTGTACTGTATGTGAAAAGGCTATTAGGAATATCTAAGCCAGAGATCAATAAGGGTGTGATTTCCCTTTTGTGTGTGGATAACCATCAACAAATGCACCTTGACCTGCTAAACTGGTTTAAAATATCACTTTTGAACTGGATCAAGATCAAATTGCTTGATTCTCTGAACTTCAATGCTTTTCTAAGTCATTTATATTTTAACCCTTTATAGGGCAAGTGTCTATTGGGTCATTTCAAAAAAGTCTTAACCCCATAAACACATGGCATCTACTTACAAATTATGTTATTATAACAATTATTTTTTAACTGTATTTTTTATTGATTTATTATTTACATTTTTTTGCCAAAATGTTTACATGAATACAAACTAAATTTGTAATTCAAAAATACTTTGGGAATCATTGGCAGCCAATAAATTAAGGGAGTGCCTTATAAAGGGTTAAATCAGGCTCAAAGCATCCCAAATTTTACCCCCCAACTCCCTTTTATGTTTACACTGAAATGTTAACCTCAAATCTGTTAACAATAGCTAACGTTCATCCGGTGAAGTATGATTGAAGATTTTTTTATTTCTTTGTAGCTGGCCTACATGATTATTGAATTAAGTTATTACAAATAGCGAGTAGGTGTTGTTTTTAATTTCAGGCAGCTTTTGCAGGAGTATTTTTTTCAAAGCACAATGAACAGAAATGAGGACAGTGTTAATTTTATGTTTGGTGGATCAAATCATCTCATCATTATAGGTGAAGTATGGAAATGTTATGATGAAGACAAAAATGGTTCCAAATGCTTACTCCAGTCAACATATCTCTTTTGTTTTCATAAATAGCCAGTTGGGGGGGCAATGAGACCACCGGTCTGAAAGCATCTGTGATGCTGTGATATTCCTTCTCCCGTACTTTCTGTCATTTTCTCTCATACAGTATTTAATATCAACTCGTGTCTGTGAAGTAGTTTCAAATTGTGGAAATCATTTCATGTGTGTGTCAAAGTATTTCTTTACAATGCTCGTTTTCCATATCCCCTTATTGTCTTATGGCATTGAGATAAAACCTTTTTCCAGAGTACAGTATGGTGGCTCTCTGGGGAATATAATCCAAGCAAGCAACTGCATGGAATAAATGCTCATGTACTGTAACAAACATGTTTAGCTGCTCTTTTATTAGTCGTTCTGTTTCTTTTTAACTTTTTCTGGAATGCAATTTACACACCCAATATAGAAAATCTGATGTGACAAGATGGTACTACTGATCTGCATCATGTAAATTGCCGTTCTGTCGATAGGTGGCGATAGTACCCAGTTGTAGTTTATAAATCACCAGAGATGAAGATACTTACGCGCCTGCGCGGATTGACCAAAAAAACAACAGCTTCGCAAAATGAAGCGACATTAAAACGCTGCTAAAAAGGTGCGTGTTTTATGACTCCAAATGTTTGTATTTGAAAAGATCCCTGTGTTTATACTTTTACCAGTTCAACGTGTGATTTAATATTTTTATGCTTTCGCTCGTTATCAAGTGTGTGGCAATAAGTCCGTTCCGTAAACATATTTTTGGGCAATACAGACTTCACGATTAGAGGAAGAGTAGTGCACCTTTTAATTGATTGGGTTTTTTTATTTTAAAAAAGAGCGTATTTTTCTCAATTTCTTGCAATCTACAAACTCCACACAACTATCGATAGCCCTTGTTATTTCATTGTAAAATTCCAAATAGAACTGAAGCCATCGGAGAAATTGTGAAAGATATTTTAGCCCGTTGAAAAAATGATAAAGCTTAATGATTTTTGTGAGGATCAGTTACAGTGCAGTCCCAAATGGTTTAAGCCATATCTTAGTCATTTTAAAAAAAATCACATGTTCAGTACATAATCAGTAGGACATGACCTTAATATATACTTTACATCTGACTTGAAAACCGAACCTTTGATATAATTTAGGTGCGGTCCTAGTGCCAACCAAAATGCATTATTTAGATAGCATTATCAAAACAACCTTATATTTCACAATCAATTAATAAAAGATGAAAATAACAACAATCTATTGTTCATTTATCATACCTGTCAACCTCTGCCGATAACTGCCCTTATAAATGATTATGATTCCCCTTACAAAACCCCAAAAAACCTTACAAACACCGTACGATTCGTACGGTGTTTGTAAGGTTTTTTGGGGTTTTGTAAGGGGAATCATAATCATTTATAAGGGCAGTTATCGGCAGAGGTTGACAGGTATGATTTATTCACCCAGATAATTTTGTTGCTTGTAGTTCTCCACCAGTCACTAAAGATGTCCAATTCATTAGAACTAGGTTTCACTGCTTTTGCTGGCCATTGATTTGACTCGGTTTCTGGCAGCGATCGAACGCTTGCTGTTCAAAATGAAAAATAAACAAACATTAATAACCCCTTTTTTTCCTCCTGTAACACATTTGCAGACCTTTTCAGGTTGACGGCGTCATGGTGTGCCAGCGGCCCCTTTGCAGCCGCTCGTCGGCCTACACGCTAGCCCTGGGCGTCACCTTCGTCTCTCTGGGCACTGGTCGGATCCTGCTCTTCAAGTTTGCCGCCAACGCAGGTAATGCTGTCCTTGTAATGGACGATTCTCCAACAACTAAGGTGGCTTAATTTTGTCTACGCGCAGACAACAAGTATGACTTCCTCCCGGCGTCCGTCAACATGCTGGCCGAGGCGCTCAAACTGTTCTTCTGCCTCGTCATGTCAGTCAGGGTGCTCATCCGAGGTAAGCATGTGCATTTGTTTTTAGTCCTTTGGACAACAAAGTAGAAATGAAAAAAAAGCTGTCATGATCATATGACGATAAATGTGAATTTTGCCATCTCAGAGGGCCGCTCCTGCAAAGATCTGGGCTGCTCTTCTGCCTCGTCGCTCCTCAGTTCTCTCAAGTGGGCCGTCCCTGCATTCCTCTACTTTCTCGATAACCTCATCATTTTCTACGTGATGTCCTATCTGCAGCCTGTAGGTCATCAATATATATATTTTTCAAATTGAGTGGCACAGCTTGTCAGTTGTTGAAATGTTGACACAAGTTTGAAAATCTGTTTTGGGGAGCAAATCAATCTTTTACCTTGACTGCATGTTGATTTTTTTTTTTTTTTTTTTTTTTTTGTGACTTTTTTTAAAAGTGTCCTGACTGATGTTGTTTTCTCCCTCAGGTCATGGCGGTCCTCTTCTCAAATTTTGTGATTTTAACCACGGCTGTTCTCTTCAGAGTCGTCCTAAAGTAAGCCATTTACTCTATTCCATTGGAGGGGAAAAAAATGAAACTCACCCAAACGTATAACATGATTATTGACTTACAGTTGTGGTCAAAAGTTTACATACACTTGTAAAGAACATAAGGTCATGGCTCTCTTGAGTTTCCAGTTATTTCTACAACTCTGATTTTTCTCTGATAGAGTGATTGGAACAGATACTTCTTTGTCACACAAAAACATTCATGAAGTTTGGTTCTTTTATGACTTTATTATGGGTCAACAGAAAAAGTGATGAAATCTGCTGGGTCAAAAATATACATACAGCAACACGAATTAGCAATTTTGGTGACTTAGAAAGTTGTGTCAGTGAAATGAGCTTCACAGCATGGCAGTTGGGTGTTCCAACAGGACAATGACCCTAAACACACATCAAAAGTGGTAATGGAATGGCTAAATCAGGCTAGAATTAAGGTTTTTGAATGGCCTTCCCAAAGTCCTGACTTAAACCCCATTGAGAACTTGTGGACAATGCTGAAGAAACAAGTCCATGTCAGAAAGCCATCAAATTGAACTGAACTGCACCAATTCTGTCAAGAGGAGTGGTCAAAGATTCAACCAGAAGCTTGCCAGAAGCTTGTGCATGGCTCCCAAAAGCGCCTAATTGAAATGAAAATGGCCAAGGGACATGTTACCAAATATTAGCGCTGCTGTATGTATATTTTTGACCCAGCAGATTTGATCACTTTTTTCTGTTCACCCATAATAAAGTCATAAAAGAACCAAACTTCATGAATGTTTTTTTGTGACAAAGAAGTACATCTGTTCCAATCACTCTATCAGGAAAAAATCAGAGTTGTAGAAATAACTGGAAACTCAAGAGAGCCATGACATTATGTTCTTCACAAGTGTATGTAAACTTTTGACCACAACTGTACCTATGGAATTTTGTTCTTGCTTTTTGACCTTGTAAAATATTCCCCACTTTAGTTGATTTGACTCCACCACTTTTGTAAGTTTGGCATTTAACAAAATGAGAACGTGTCTTTTCATTTATCTACCACCAGGAGGCGTTTATCCTGGGTGCAGTGGGCAGTCTTGCTCATCCTCTTTCTGTCCATTGTCTCATTGACTTTGGAGTCAGAGAGCCAGAAGTCAGAGGGTTTTGTGTGGGGAGGCCCCCCAAGACCCCTTTCCGTACCCTCTAACTCCTGCCTGCTCTATACTCAACTATTGGAGGAGATGAAGAACAGCAGGTATTTGTAACGTGATTGCTATATTACAATGTCTTGCCATGTCCAGGGCTTTTAAAAAAAAGCTAATATATCTTTGGCCATTATTGGCCATTTTTTTGCAACTTGCCTCTGAATGGTTAAAGTTTATAGAAGAACCAATGCAATGTGAGCTCTCCTGATATGGATGCAATTGTTTGAGCAGTGGCTCACAGTTGCGGACGACAACGACGGCGCCACCCGGATGGGGCTGGCTGGGCGCGGGTCACGCGCTGCTCCTGCTGCAGTGCTTCATCTCGTCCATGGCCAACATTTACAATGAGAAGATCCTGAAGGAAGGCCAGCAGCTCAGCGAGAGCATCTTCATTCAGAACAGTAAACTGTGAGGCCCGCCGAGGACGAGTCGCCACCGCCGACACCTCGTGGTCCGAACCTTTGCCGCTTTGCAGGTACGCCTTCGGCGTGGCCTTCAACGGCCTGACCCTGCTCAGCAGACGAGAGTCACGGGGCCTCGTCGTCCACTGCGGCCTCTTCTACGGACACAACGTCTACTCTCTGGCCCTGGTGCTCGTCACGGGTCAGTTATACGCACACATGCCAATCTCATCCACCAGAACAACGCACAAATCTGTTACTATCCAAGTTGTAAAAGCAGGCCGGTGTCCAACTTGGCGTTTCCTATTTGTTAGCTTGCCTGGGCCTCTCGGTGGCGTTCATCTTGAAATTCCGTGACAACATGTTCCACGTGCTGACTAACCAGATCACCAGCGTCCTGGTCATCGGCCTGTCGCTCTTTCTCTGGGACTTCCGGCCCTCCCCGGACTTTTTCCTCAAGGCGCCCGTCGTGCCGCTGGCCATCTTTATCTACAACGCCAGCCGGCCCCGGGACCCGCTCTTCCCGCCGCGGCTTGTCAACGGGGAGCCCTTGAAGCGCTCCAGAGGGGTGAGTGCTCCTCCCACATTTTCAGGTTGTTTCAAGGAAAGGGGAAAAAAGCACCAAAGCCCAAAAACATTGTTTTTGATTCATATCAAGTTGCAAAACAATGCTGTTTTAAAATGTGCCTTTATTTAAATGTGCTGTGCTTTGTTCCAGGACGGCGAGGAGCTGGAACTGCTGACCAAGGCCCACCAAGACAGCGACTCGGAAGAGTCCTTGTAGCTCATGGAAAAAGGCTGGATTTACTTTTTGTGGCTGGCTGCTGGACAGAAGGTCAGTGGTGCAATTGACACTCAAACACGTGACCTTTTTTTTTTTCCCCCTTCTTGTCGCAGCTAGCTAGGAACAAGTCCTGCTACTGTATTTGTCATTTTACCCATTGGCAAGGATTTTTAACCATTTTGACAAACGTAACGTTCGTCTTTTAAGGGACCAATTATAGTTTTTTTTTTGGAGGGGGGCTTTAAAATGAATGTAATTCCCGGACTATAAGCCGCTCCTTTTTCCCTGGGCTTTTCGGACTGCAATAGCTTAATGAGCCCATTAAAAATGTATTTTCTTTGTCTGGTTGTAAAAAGTATCGATACTGAAATGTTATGTCCAGATACAATACTTGATTGCAAAATTTTTGCATTTTCCTTTTTAAATCGTTGGCTGCCTTTGACGCCACAACACTTAGTTTTTTTAATGATTTAGTATTTGTAAAAAATCTCTGCTTTTAATATCGCGTGAATGTTTTATTTTTTTATTTTACACTGTGGGTGTCGCTTCAAATCTCAATATTTCCCATTATGAATCGTTATCCGAATTAAATAGTAAAAGAAAGTGAAAATAAACAGACTCAGGCTCCTAATAACAAACTTGACTTACTGCCGGTGACAAAGATAGACTTGCATTTTATTTCAACTGACAAGAAAACATCTTTCAATGGAAGCCAAAACATGAAATAAGTGGCCTAGAAAGAGTTAAGTTGAGGGCACGAACCAGAGAAAAGATCAGCGGACCGTAAGTGGGATTCTTTACAGGCACAACGATATACTATTTGGCGTCAAACTGTGAGTATTTTTACAAGGCTAATGAACTGCTGTATGTGTGTTTGGCCAAAAACTGCTGCTCATCTCTGTTGTAATGTGGTGGGAGGTGGAAAAAGAAAAACAAATATTTGTAAGGCCACATATAACAATGAGAGTTGGAGATTTTTTTCTAAAAGTCATCCAGATAAAAGTAGTCTTCCTCGACGATTAAACATTTTCCTGCTATTTATTCCAGTCCACCATCTTTTGTAAATGACTTGCACTACAGTAATTTATATATGGATAATCAATTTTATTGAAGATATCATTTGTCAGTGAACAATATTCACAAAGAGCTATGCTGCAATATTTAATATTACAGTCATGTCACTTGTCCATTGATTAGTGTTGCACCGATACCATTTTTTTTACTTTTATGGGGAGGGGAAAAACATTTTTGTAATACTAAATGATCACAGTGTACATGTACAGTCATACCGTGACATAGTACCCCCAACATTTGAGAAGGTGAATGTCTATAAGTAAAACTTCATTTCTTGAGTGACAACTTGGAGAATTCGAGCCAACGACCTCTTGCGTGGTAAGTGTGCAAATGTTCCCACCCACCTCCGTACTATAGCATGAAATGGCTCACTATACTTCCGTTTCAGTTGAACAGTGACAAGTTGGAGGATGCTGGGATTCGATCCAACAAAATCTTGTGTGGTAAGTTAATACTCTACCTCATGAGCTATTGTGCCCATCCACCTCCTTACTATGGCATGGAATGGCTTACTAGATTTCCATTTCAGTTGAGCTAAGTGAAGACTTTGGTAGACTTTTTTTTTGAAAGTTGCAGGTTCCGAACCAACTACCTCTAGTGAACGGGCACTCTACTCATTGAGCTAAGTGACCAACCCAGCACCCTACTTTGTCATTTAGCGGCCAACTGGTTTCCCCCACTATTTTACGTTTTTTGGAAAGTTGCAGGTTTCGAACCGACTACCTCTCGCATGGTGAACGGGCACGCAACTCATTGAGCGTGGTCTTGGTTGACCTTCTTGCATACTACCCTGAAAAAACTCTGGAGGTTAAGGAAGGTTGTGCATGGTTACTACTTGGATGGGAGACTGCCTTGGAATACTGGGTGCTGGAAGCGCTTATATTTGCTCACTTAACCTCGTGAGAAGCAGTTTGATCCACAATATACACAAAGCCCTCACTCACACTTAGATTGGCTCATGTAGATTGGTTAGCCAAACTCAATGTCAAATGTGCACTACACCGGTCAATGCTTGGTTTTGCTCAAATTATAGGTGCTATGCAAAACATCCAATATCATGTCCTGGTTGACCTTCTGACATACTACCCTGACAAAACTCTGGAGGTTAAGCAGGGTTGTGCATGGTTACTACTTGGATGGGAGACTGCCTCGGAATACCGGGTGCTGGAAGCTCTTATGTTTGCTCACTTAACCTCGTGAGAAGCAGTTTGATCCACAATATACACAAAGCCCTCACTCACACTTACTTAGATTGGCTTATGTACATTGGTCAGCCAAACTCAATGTCAAATGTGCACTACACTGATCAATGCTTGATTTTGCTCAAATTATAGGTGCAACGCAAAACATCAAATATCATGTCTTGGTTGACCTCGCATACTACCCTGAAAAAACTCTGGAGGTTAAGCAAGGTTGTGGATGGTTACTACTTGGATGGGAGACTGCCTTGGAATACCGGGTGCTGGAAGCTCTTATGTTTGCTCACTTAACCTGGTGAGAAGCAATTTGATCCACAATATACACAAAGCCCTCACTCACCTTTACTTAAATGTATGTATTTGTGTGGCAAACCTCATTAAAAATCTCAAAGTTTGCTCTTGCTAAAACTATAGATGCTACTCAAAACATCTAATATCATGTCCTGGTTGGTAAAGTCATGTCATGACACTTGGTCCCTCGTCACCAAGATTTTTATTTCCAGGTAGTGACCGGGGTTCGAACCCAGGACCCTGGATCTCAGAGGCTAATGCTCTAACTGCTCAGCCAGCAGAACACATAATAATTTTAGTTAAAAAAAAAAATTTGACATGCGTTTTGCGCCCAAAACCAATGTCAATTTTTTTTTTTTAACTAAAATTATTGTGAGCTCTGCTGGCTGAGCGGTTAGAGCATTAGCCTCTGACATCCAGGGTCCTGGGTTCGCATCCCAGTCACTACCTGGAAACAAAGATATTGGTTCCCCTCCCACCTGGTGGGAGGGGGTACCAAAACATATTGGTGCCCCCTCCCACCTTTGGTGGGAGGGGGCACCAAAACATATTAGTCCCCTCCCGCCTTCGGCGGGAGGGGACATTAAGACAGTTGGTCCCCTCCCGCCTTCGGCGGGAGGGGACCAGGACTCTTGGTCCCCTCCCGCCTTTGGCGGGAGGGGACCAACACACTTGGTGTCCACCCCCGCCTTCGGCGGGGGTGGACACCAACACACTTGGTCCCCTCCCGCCTTCGGCGGGAGGGAACCAAGACTTTTGTTTCCAGGCAGTGCCCGGGATGCGAACCCAGGACCCTGGATGTCAGAGGCAAATGCTCTAACCGCTCTGCCGGCGGAGCCCCCAATAGTTTTAGTTAAAAAAAAAAAATTGACATTGGTTTTGGGCGCAAAACGCATGTCAATTTTTTTTTTTTAACTAAAATTATTATGGGTTCTGCTGGCTGAGCAGTTAGAGCATTAGCCTCTGAGATCCAGGGTCCTGGGTTCGAACCCCGGTCACTACCTGGAAACAAAAATCTTGGTGTCGAGGGACCAAGTGTCTTGACATGACTTTACCAAGCAGGACATGATATTAGATGTTTTGAGTAGCATCTATAGTTTTAGCAAGAGCAAACTTTGAGATTTTTCATGAGGTTTGCCACACAAATACATACATATAAGTAAAGGTGAGTGAGGGCGTTGTGTATATTTTTTTTAAGTTGGATGTTTCGAACCTACTACCTCTTGCATGGTGAACGGGCACTACTCATTGAGCTAAGTGCCCAACCCACCACCCTACTTTTTCATTTAGCAGCCAACTGGTTTCTCCCACTTATTGTAATTTTTTTGGAACGTTGGAGGTTTTGAACCTATGGCTCACTATATTTCCGTTTCAGTTGAAGAGTGACAAGTTGGAGGATGCAGGATTCGAATCGACTACATTTTGCATGGTAAGCAGACGTGCTACCCCAAAACCAAACTTTTACCTGTTTAGTGAAAATTTTTCATTGAGAACAGCCCCAACACCCTAGCAGTATCGCTGCAACACAAGTATCAAAGGACGACAACGAGCATACAAACAGCCATGAGTATAAATAAAATCTTTCAATTGGAGCAGGAACCGGCGATAATGTGAGATGTTTGTATTGAAGTTTAAAATACATTTGCCGGCTGGCTCATCTCCGCCTTTACTGGCGGAATTAAACAGCGAACGAGCATTAAGCGGCTATATACGGAGAGAGTGGCTAGCTCAAAAGCTATGATTAGAAAGGCGCCACTTACCGCCCGATGAGCTCATCTGCTTGGGTTTGGGAAACGCGAAATGTCAAAGGGGGGGGGACGCAACGGCACGGCACGGCACGGCACTCTAGTAACCGTAACCCTGGTGGTAGCCGTCCTGGTAGCCATGCTGGTGGTAGCCATAGCCGCCGTATTCATCCTCGGGGCAGCGCATCCCCAGCGACTGCTGGATGGCCATTTCCTGCCGGCGCAGCTGCATGGAGTCCACCAGGTCGTAGATGATGGCCATGGACCACATGGGCGAGGGGTACCAGGACTTGACGTTGCCGTCCTTGCCCACCAGCAGCATGGAGAAGTACTCCGGGCTGATCTGGAAGTAGTTCCTTATGTCTTTGACCAGGTTGGTCGAGAGGCCTTCACGTTCCACCGTGGCGCTCCCTGGACGGACGGCACAAAAAAAACATCCACCTCATGACAAATGTTAAAAGTAGATTACAACCAATGGTTGAGCCAATAATCTAGATTGTGTGGTCACAAGTAGATGGATATTAACGGATCGCATATTTTTCGCTGATTTTGTGGATCAAAACATTTCCTTATTTTACAGGTCGAATCCAGACTTTTGATTTCTCCAAGATCTTACCATTAAACGGATAAAGTTCCAGGACTCCGCCCATATCTGACAGTTCTGTCCCAACCAGCTTTAAAATGGAGATGTGCCTTAATCCTGCAAAAATGAGAAAAGTTGGAAGATGTGGTTATGCGCGTTGTTTTGCCAACAACCAAAATTCAACCAATGAGAAGAAATGTTCGTGGTGTTACGGAAGAAGGCGAGACTTCAACATTAGAGGTAAGAGTACCAAAGTTACCAAACGGATCATTTTTACCTCTGAGTTACTGGAACATTCCCTTAATAATAATAATTCAAATGAATAAAATGGCATATATTTGAAGCGAAATGAGATGAAAAAGCATGGTCTAACAGTTTCTCACCTAGGTTGCAGGCCTGGCTGCCCAAGCCATAAAGCTGCTGCTGGTAAGCCCACTCCTCATCATTGGGGGTGGAGATGATGAAGAGACGTCGCCTCCAGCGGAACCTGCCGTCACAAAAAAGTCCCGTTGTCAAGCAGCAAATGACAAAAATAACGGACAATAGGGCACACCCAAAGAGTTTGAGTTCAACCTACGTTCTGAGGCGCTTCTCCCTTTTTAACACTAGATGACACCGAAACCATTCCATCAACAAAAGTGCATTTATGTCGAATAAGATGCCTGTGATTTTTAAAATAAATTTTGTTCAGCAAAACGTACTGTATAATACTGTCCATTCTTTTTCAATTCCTTGATTCTTGCCTTTGCCAGTTCTAGACATCAATTCCATTCACATTACCCTGCCATTGACAGTGACAGACGTCCAATCGGATTTGATTCCCCGGTCTCAATGGATTGGACGTCTGTCTCCGATTCAGGTTACCTGGAGAGGAAGTTTTCCAAGGACCTGGGCTTGTCTTCTTTCTTGCAATGCACGCCGTCCCGCTTCTGCTGCTCCATCTCTCGGATGCGTGACGAGAAGGTGTCCATGTAGTTGAACACGGATTTCATGGCGATGGGGACCTCGTAGGATTGCTGCGCAAACGGATGGAGGCCAGATCAATGCAGGCATTAAACGGATCGGAAGTCTCCTCGCGATAATCTCATTTCAATTTGTGGCTAAATACCTTTCCTGGCCCCTAACAAAATGGCTTCGAGATGCATTGGAACATTTTAATATGCTTAAAAAAATGAAATAAAAAAGGACAGCTGGGAAGAGGTATAGTTTCCAGGAGATTTGCGTATTTTCACTGTAGTTGTGGTGCGGCCTGGGGCATATTTTGCATACTTGATCTGCTCTTTTGGGAAGCGAGACCCGGAATAGCAAGCGCCGCCAACCAACGCGTCCAAACCGCAAGCAGCGCTCATTCCGCCGCACATATTACGAATCCAACCCACCCACCCAATGGCCACATCCTCGCAGGTCGACAGAGCGAGCGAACACTAGCTCCTTTGATGGCCGTGTCCAAAAACAAGCTTGACATTTTTTTTTCCCCCGGCGAGCGCGCTAGCGTCTGCTGGGCAAATGCCGCGCCGCCTGAATTAAAACAGTGTTTTCGGCAAAGGCGGCGTGTTGGCGGGACAGCGGTGGTCTGGCGGGTCGGGACAGGGGAAAAATAGAGGATGCGCGTTAGCAAAGAATCTTAAAATGGCATTATCTAAGACAACTTAAAAATAGTAGTAGTAACTGAGTGACACTTGTGATAGATCGGCATACTTTGTATTCCAAAAAGTTATTATGGGATGTCAAAAATCAGGAAAAAGCGAGTGATGAACAGGAAGCGGTCCGGAAAAATGTCCTAAAAAAATCAATGATACGTACAATTATTGAATCGTTCCAAAAGGATACAATGCCTATTTGCACGTTCTTTGATTGCAATTTAGGCATAAATAAGCCAGACTTAACACTAATTGTAAAAATGTTGTTTTTCCCCAAAAAGTGGAACGATCTCCCTCACCTTGACTCTCATGTCGGTGTCCGTGAGAACCATGTGGAAGTCGTCGTGGATCATCCGGAACTCTTTCCTCAGCTGGGTGATCAGATCTTGATTGACCAGGTCCTCCTGACGAAGTCCTTTCATGGGCTTGTCGTTCTCTAAACGACAAAGTCGTGCGGTTCAGAACCGGCGAGCAAATATTTGGCGGACACTCGGGGACAAAAAATTCCACAAAGAGCCCTTTTTACTCCTCGGCGGGCGTGAAAAGAGCTTCGGAATTGACTTTTGACTATATTTATATGATATATCATTTGGACTGGCTCAATGGCAGCCCATAAGTTCACAAGCATCATCAATGGGAGTCATTAAATACATTTTAAAAACCCGATCTTGAAATTAAGGCCACTGGAAACTGATTTGAAAGAAGACAAAGCTATTTTGGGAAGCATATCTATCTACTGACGAACCCGGCTCCAGATGGAGAGATCATCTAAATCCACCACCGGGGAGTGGAGCCACAAAGAGGGGGGCGAAAAAAGTACTGGTTTGTACACGCACACAGCTTTTATTTCCCCCCCAGCGTGCGCCGTGGGCGGATGACATCACCTCCTAGCTTTTCAAACCAAAATTACACGTGCATGAAACCTTGGCTTGCGGGGGAACACGCCGTTTCCAGGTTTTTGCCAAGTCACAAACGATCACGTTTTAGACGCCTAGAAAATGTTGACCAGCAAGATGTTGCTTCTTACCCAACTGGTAGTGGTCGATTTTCATGGTGGAGTTGGCCAGCGAGCCGAAGACGGTGACGATGGAGACTTTGCGGATGGCCATCTCGCACACCGACTCCAGGTATTCGTCCCTCTGCTGGACGTACATCTTGTCGTCCTCGCTGGGGGACGTCACCAGCTACAAAAAAAAAAACGAGGGATGTCATTACGCATTCTATTTTTTCCCCTCAAACAATCTACTACTTCAATTTACTTGTATTCTGTTCGCAAACAGCTTTCCGTAACAATATTTACATTCTTTCCATCAGGATTGGTTTACATTTCCGCAACAATATTTACATTATTTCCATCAGGATTGGATGACAGACTGAAATCAATAAAATTGATAATCAATTTAAAAAAAAAACAGATTCCAATGTTTCGTTTTTTTTGCCTCAAAGCCTCTAGTTGAAAATATCCATAATATGAATACATGTTATACTGTTATACATATTTCTCATTGTCTATTATTTTGTCCTGGTGCTTTTTATATGAAGCAGACAAATTTGAATTAAAAAAAAATCAAAACAAAATAAAATATATACTTCATGTTATAGTGTATCTATTTTATTTTTCATGACTGTTTATTATTTTGCATTGATGCTGTAACCAGTAATGACTCCATAGAAGCTAAATTAGAATAAAAATAAATTCTAAAAAATATATATAATACATGGTATACTTCATATATTTGAATGGCTATTGTTATTTTGGATGACTGTCTATTTTGTATTGATGCTGTCTGTAAATATTACTTTTTTTGTTTTTTTTAAAGGGCTACAGTTCAGCTGTAGAGTGAATGCTGACATCAACATGCAAGTGGGCCATATCATATGCATGTATGCATTCCCACTCTGCTAACAACCTACAGTCTACAGAGACGCAGAGTCTGTTCGCACACAGCTGCGCAAAGCGAACCGCTACGCTCGTACACCTCCAGAGAGCGAGAGCGACGAGGAAAAAAAAAAGCTTGAACAAGCACTGGCTCCGTTGACATTGGCGATGTTCACACTACAGCTCGATCAATAGGGCCCTCAACTTCATCTTAAATTCAGCCTGAAAAAAATACTTCCTTTTCAAAGGATCTGCCAATTCACTTCAATATATGAAGGTACTTATCATATACCATACAACATCTAATAGGCTGATGTTACCAATGTATATAATGTTATTGAAATTGTGACGGTTGTGCTTTTATTGGCCTAATTTGAGAAATGTGGGTAAGTGGAACGAATGCTTTTGAAGGCGCATCGAAGCCAACGTGGAGATTCTCACCAGCAATCGGCGCCGATTCTCAAAGTAGTCCAGGAAGGAGGTCAGCGATCCCTTGGGAGGAGTCTTCTTGGTGGGCTTGGGGTAGTCCTCCTTTTCCGGGTACTTGGACGCCTTCTTTCCGTTCTTCTTTCCCGTTTTGCCTCCCCTCCTCTCGGCCTTCTTTTCATTTTTCTTCTTCTTGTCGTGCTTGGTCTTCACCTTCCTGGCGGGACCGGCGTCGACCGAGGCGTCCGACTCCTCCGGGGACGCCACGGTGGGCTCCACTTCGTACTCATTCGTCAGCGTCTGCACACGACAGTTTAGTTTTTTTGTTTATTCTTTGGATTCTTTCATGACTAAGTCACTCAAAGTGTGCCAATTCTGGGAAGGACTTTGTCATAGACTTCATGTTTACATGACTCACGGAGAAGTAAGCAAATCAAGTCCTTCAAGATGTTGTAAGGTGACCTCAAATAAAGTAGCCAACAAAGAAATCAGACTTAGAGCCAGATGCAACATAGATTAGGTCATCTAAACACCAAGTGGGTGGGTTTTCTCTGGGTATGATGGCTTTCGCCAGCATTTCAAAAACAGTTGAAAAGAATACTGAATTCACAGTAGCACTCACCTTCTCCCCTCGGTTTTTTTTCCTGCCGGGTTTCATCTTGGACGGCTTCCTGGTGACGTCGACGGCTTTGTGGACGTCCGGATGTTGGCTGTCGTCCTCGTGCGTCTGGTTGTCCCCGGCCGGGGTGGTTTTGGCCGGGTGCTGCTGCTTCTCACTTCTCCTGTGATAGTATGGATCCTGAGTGGTTCCGGGGGCGGGGAGCAGCGCCGTCTGGGCGTGGCCTCTGCTCGGTGTCAGGGTGGTAGTCGTGCGCTTGGCGGCGTTTCTACGCATGGTGCTGGTGGCTTTTGTTGTCGTGGTGACGGTTGTTGGCCTGGTGGTGGTTGTTGTTGTTGTTGTTGCCCGAGTCGTTGTCGTGGGGGCCGTGGTCGGCTTGGTTGTTGTCACGGTGGTGGTGGTTGTCGCCGTTGTCGTCGTCGTCGTCGGCTTCCTCAGGATTTTCTTTGGCGGTTTTCCTTCCGCGGGTGGCCCGACTGTCCGTGCACGCCCATGAGGAAAACCACAATGGATAAATCCGTGGTTTCATTTCAGGATTTAAACCGGTTGCACCGATGCCATTTTAAAGGAATACTTTCCGACACTAGGAACGGCGCAAGACCCGTTGGCGTGACGATTCTTACCGGTAAGCGCGCCTTCCTCGACTTGGCCCTCCACACCGGCTCCTTTGCACTTTTGGACGAAGCCTTTTTGGCGAATCTTCTCCAGCCTCCTCATGGGCGACTGGTCAATGACCTCGTACATGGCCTCCAGTCTCACGGGGTACGGGTACCTCTCCTCCACCTGCAGGGTCTTTTTCAGCAGCACCATCCCAAACTTCCCTGCAGGATAAACACAAGTACAAAACAGCCTCATCAAATCTAGCTCTGAATAAGTTGCCATTATTAAATCAATCATTTTCCGTCTTCACTTTATCTGACGCAAGTATTTATGTCATTGTCAGTGACCCGTGACATTCCTTACTATCGACGAGCATCGTGCTTTGGCGTGGCGGCGAATAGTTGAGTTTTAATGTGTACCTTTCTCCAGTTTGAGGAAGCTCATGAGTCTGGGAACGAGGGCGGTGTCCAGCGGCTCTTCCATCACTTTCCCCTCGGCGGTGATCCTCCGAACCTTACCCCCCATCTCGCCCTCCTGGTGGAACATGACGATCTGCTGAACGTGCCTCTCGGCCAGCTCGCAGTACACGTCGTCCTTCAGCAGGGACATCATGAGGCGGTAGTAGCCGTCGGAATCGTGAGGCGCCGAGATCACCAGCACTCGATTTTTGCCCGCAAAAGTGGCCAGCAGGTTGGGCGAGCCGGGCGAGCTGGGCATCCGGGTCACCCTGGCCCGAGCTCGCCCTCGTGGGGTCCCGGGGCGGGCCCCCATTCTCGTGTTTTGAAGGCCTACGCCCTCGTCCGCCTGCCAGCCGTTACTCGCCCCGGAGCTGTGCACGGAGACGGCGGACGCCAAACCGGGGCGCGCGCGCGACGATCGGCCGTCCCGCAGTCGCCCCGTTACGGGTCGCCCCGTTCCGGGTCGCCGACGCAAACGCGCCCCGATCGGTCGTCTAACCCCGTCGGCCTCGCTCGGCCAGATGAGCAGGAGACACGTTAGGGCCCAAACGAGCGTGGAAAGCCGCTTCATGGTGCCCCGATGACGCCAAACTCGGAAATGGAGCGCAGCTGTTAGCGCATCTGCAATCGAGTGGATTGATTTCAAGTCAAGACGGGCCGAGTTTCAAAGTTTCCCCAAACAAAAACAAAAAGAGCTTTTCCTGCGTAAAAGAGGGCCGACTACAGCCAAAAATCCACTAAAAGTAGAAAAATCCCGCATTGGCCGACTCTATAAATCCAAATGTGCTGCCGATCCCGAAAAGCGAGCGTCTTGCGTTCAAAGGCAAAACGTAGAAAAAGAAAAGTGGCGATCCACGTCACATGTCCGAGAAAAGTTTTCAATCATGACATGGACGTCGTATCCGATTCTCAACAAAGATCCTCCAGTGGAAGTGCAAGGAAGAAATTGGCCGTCCTAAAATGAAGACTCCTCAGTTGATCTGTTTCTCCCTCCGCCAGTTCGGTGTGAAACTCCCCTTTCCGTCGCCTTTGAACTTCACACCAGCTCGAGCCGCAGTCTTCAAGTTCTTAGGATGTACTTGAAAAACATCACGTCTTTCTTTTCCTTCTTTCTCCACAACGGATCTTTCTTCTTTCTGCCTCAACTTCCTTCCTTCCTTTTTTGAGCTAACGTGCAAACTAAGGATATCCCGATCACATGATAATGCAAGCGAGTCCGAATGAGCGGATTTTTGAACATCTGTATGTAAATGTATTTCGGGGGAGTCCGGTCGTGTGATCCATCCCAACGTAGTTTTAGTCTTTGTTAGTTTGTTGTTTTGTTAAAAAGACATTTTCTCCCCAATTTGAGATCCAAACATTATTGGCATATACAAGAGTTAAGAGTACAGCCAGAGGCGGTCCTGGGAAATCTTGAACCATGGGCGGACAACCCACTAACCCCCCAACGCCCCCCCACCCCCACATCTTTTACGCATGATTCCAATCCTCTGAATTGCTTAGCTGAGTAGCCTCTTACCCGATTCTGATATGACAGACCTGTGTGAACTGTGTACATTAAGTGAAAGTGAGTTTCCATTAGGCTCGGGGAAACATTTTTTTTAAAGGAATGTGTGCTGGACACCCAAAAACACGTGGGAAGAATCAGTAAATGACTGCGGGTCGATATTTGAAACCTAGCAGATGTTTGTTGGAGGATATTGTGGTTTTCAAAAAAAAAGGTGACACTCCTGTGCAATAAAAAACAATTCTTCGCTCGGAGCAAAAACTTTCCCACAACGGTACGATTAGAACCTTCTCTTTAGCTTTAATTACAGCTATATTCTCATCGTCTGCAGGGAAGACTAAAATTTTGGACAGATTGTTGGCAACATTTCTGTTTGAGTTTAGAAATAGCTTTTTTTCCTCTTCAGGAGAACATCGTAAATGGATTTCATGACCCATGTGAGAAGAATACTTGGAAAGCCAGATAATCTGATAATTGTCGTCCATTTAGTCATTCATCGAGAAACGAAGAAATAGCTAGTTTTTCCTCTTTGATACTTGTGTACTAGAACATGGGAAATTGATTTTCTGACCCATGTAACAAAAATAATCGCAATGCCAGATGGTGAAAAAATGATTTGGACAGGGAAGTCCTTGACATTTACTTTTTCGACTTAGAAATTGGCATGTTTTTCTCTTTAATAGTTGTATTGTGGAAAATGGTAGCCTCATTTCCCGACACGTGTAACTACAATAGTTGCAGATGGCGAGATATGGGTCTGGTTTCACAAAAGGAACGATACGGGGAGGTAGCCACCCCTAGTATAAAGATATGTGATATTGATGGGGGCTTTGGAATGAAAGCAGGTTTTCGCTTACCTTTGTCGAGCAGTAGTTGAGGGCACTTGGCGATATTTGTGCCAGGAGGTGCGTGAAGGGAATGTTGTTGTAAAAGGCCCTCTGTGGAATGCGCTGCTCAAACACTACAAGATGGACCTTCCTCACTCGGTACTCGCAGAAGTCCCTTCAAATGGGAAAAAAAATCAATCAAAACAAAAACTCAAAAGAAAATGACAGATTTTCTATCATGTTGAGCTGACCTGCCATTACAAGTCCTATTTTACTTGACCAGACGTTTGGTCGCAAGACGTTTGGTCGCCGGACGTTTGGTCGCCCGGACGTTTGGTCGCCGGACGTTTGGTTTCAACAGTAGATATTTAGATATTAAACTCTCTCTCTCATGAATATAATTTTGAGAGCTAGTTTCAACAGTAAAGTCTCTGTCATATTGTCAAACGTCCGGCAACCAAGACGTTCGGGCGACCAAACGTCCGGGCGACCAAACGTCCGGCGACCAAACGTCCGGGTACCCTATTTTAAGTAGGCTTTCATCACATTGTGAACAACAGTGATGGGCAAATAAGCACTTTGTAATCAAGCAATTCTCCAAATTGCATTGGTCTGCTTCACTGAAATAATAAAAGCAGGTGAAATGTAATGTAAACATTCATTGCCAGTGGAGAAAACTTTTGATGTACTTTAAGAGGCCGCGTGATACTAATTGATGGCTAAACTGGAGTTGAGGGCGCGGCGGCGAGCGAGCTCCGGCTTTCTAGCCGACATCTGGTAAGACGTCAGCTTTTTATACGGCCGCAAAATTGTAGCGCGCACGTTTAGAACGGCACCGATTAATGAGCGGTTGGTTTTCCGAGGGACCATAATTGAAGGTGCGGGAGGTCACGTTTTTGGACAGCTCGGCCTTTTTCCCAACCCAAGACATCTGTAACGCGGGGCCGAGCAGATGGGAGAGGCGGCCGGGTGGGGGGGCGGCGCTTCAACGGCGGGCTGCAAAAGCGCCGGGCGGCGCAGATGGCCGTGGGAGCAATCGCTCACGCTGGCGCTGTCTGTTGGGGTGAAAAATTTCAACCTGGATAGGCTCCAACACCCCGCCCGACCCTGACCATGATAAGCACTTTTAAATGATTTTTTTTTGTCTTTACATAATTCATAGTTAGATGCATAGTTGCGCCAATTAAGTGTGTGATTATTGATTAGCATGCTAGAAAAAAAGATTATTTCCCACATACATTCTTGCCTATTTTTGCATTTACGTAATGGGGACGCCCCGAGTTTGTAGTTTTCTGAAACACCTCGGTCTTGTTGACGTCCGGAAGCTAAATTTAATCTGCTGAACGACAAAAACCTTCACTTGGGCGTGTTAAAGTTACACAAACAAACACGCCCGTACAGACGGCGTCCTATGCTGGCTCGCAAATCCGTGGCTACGTTTTGGCAAGAGGCTATTTCTCCATTGTGAAAGAGACGCGCTACTTTTACGAGAGGTGCCGAGGTTTGGAAGAAGCCAAGAAATTCGGGGCGGACTCTTTTTGTCGTCAGCGTTGAACCTGAGTCGAAAATGGCACGAGTCAAAAGCCTTTTTCTCCGACAGCCGCGTTCAGGAAAACCCAAGGATGCGAGGGCCGACTTGAAATCCTTCCAGAGATCGGAATCGGGTGAAAAAAAAGATTTGGAGGTTTTAAATATATCTACTTTTAACTCGGTGATGGAGGTCCAGCCAGCAACATTTCAGAAAAAAATGGGTGGGAAAGGGCTAGATTTTTCTTTATATTTCCCCTGTCTGATTTCAGCTTGTTTGAGATAGTGGCGTCAAGTTAGTGCACTGGATACACAGACAGACACTCTGTGGTAAGTAATGATTTTGTTACCATGACAACTAGCCATCGTGGCTGCGCGTTGCACATATAAATGTTGGTAGAAAGAGGGAGATAAAAAAATATATGTTAGTCACTTGATTGACAAGCAGCATCACAGACAATGTACCAAGTACTTAAATATAAATGCAAAGTCATTAATACAAATTGTACACTGCAGAACAAAAAAATAGCTGTATTAAATTGCATACACTTTTAAAGATTCAATACAATAAAAAGATTTGTCTTCTGATCAATTGTACTATTGTTGTTGTAATTTGCATTGTTCCACAACATTGCCACTATCAGCAAAAATGAAATTTAAGGCTAATTTATGCGGATGGCAACAATACAATGCTGCCCTCTAGCGGTGCCCTTGGTAAATTGGCACTTTTCTCACAATGGCATATGTTGCCCTTTTGAACTTCGAGTGACTATTTTTTATAAGTGTATATTCATTTTTTTATGCTCCTCCCCTTACCCCCCGATTTTAAAATTCCTGCTAAATGTTGCCTTGAATTTACCGCAAGAGGGCACTACTGGACAGGCAATTCTCATTTCACTCTGACCTGAAGTAACCCTCTTTTTTTCAATCTGTCTGTAATATTTCATGATAAATATTCAAGACATCACATCTTTTAGCATTTATGTCCAGATCCGATCCGATACATTAAATGTGAACAAAACTAATCTGACATTATACCCATATCAAAGCGATATTAGCATATCAGTGGTTTCAAATGAAGCAAAAAATATACTTTTTTTCTTTGTAGCAGAAAATGAGGTTGCAAAAAATGATTTAAATATATATCTATATATATATTGGCTGGCTTGGAGTTGGCTGAGATAGGCACCAACACCCCCGCGACGGACAACAAACGAATGAATGAATAATAAAAGCACATTTTTTGTATAATTCCAAACGCAAACATCCAACTTGATTTGACCTGCTATTTTTTAAAGATCCAATATTGAAAGCCAAGTGCGTCGAATTGAAATGAATGTTCGTGTCAGCTTTTTCCTCTAAAAATGCTTTGACAAGACGAAACACGCCCGGTCGTTCACTCGCCAAAGACGGGATGTTCCACGAGCGCGAGTTATGCGCATGCCTTCCATTATGCACGTTTTCTCGGAGGGAACGCATTGCGAACGGCGCTGCTGTCGCTTCAAGATTTATCTCCTGAAACGCATTCCCCGGCGCTCCTCTAAAATTTTTGTCTCCCCCCAAAGGGGGGGCCGTGCTCAACTTTGACCCACGTAAAGGGCCGCTTAGAAACGTCCGCATAATCCCGCCATCTACCTCAGGAAAATACGCCTAAGTGGAGGCCCCCGACCGGTCGCCCGGGGGAGGCGGGTGGAGGGGGGCCCTGACCCATCTTGCTCGTGGCTTTCCCTCAAAACCGCCATGTTGGCTAATGCTAAGGAATGCTTTCCGCTTCTCCGGGCTAACGAGTCAGGATAGGAATCAACTCGTCGGCCCCCAAAAGGTTGTTTCGGAGACGGCGACATTTGAGACCTGACGTTGCCTGTACGAGCAATGCAAAGAATTCACGCTCACCCGACAGGGCGTGACCGTATGCTAACGCGTCGTCCTACTTTATACTGTATTTTTCGTACGAGAAGCCTCACCTGAATTAAAGTCCCGCCTGCCAGAGGATACACAATTTTTGGAATTGATCTGAAATAAAAAACAATCATGTTAAAATCACAATAGTAAACTGGATAACAACATGTTTTTGGATAACTAGGCCAAAAATAACACACACTTGAATGCGACTTATAGTCCGGAAAATACCAAGTATTGGAATGTGGTTTTAAAAATATTGTAAAAAATTAATTTGTCAACAATTTGAATAGAATAGTGTCCATGTGAGCTGATTGGCTGCCACGGATGGCGCGAGAAGTCCAATTCATTTTAATGTGGCACTTTGTTTTGCAATGATTTTCTTTTTTTTTGCAATTCATTCATTGGCTGCCACTTGAAATGGATTGCTAAACTCTTTTATAGCATTTTAACAGAATCTTTTGAAAGGCCGACTTTATTTTGCGTCTCCACGCAAATGATTTTTCATTGAAACTCCATTTTCCCTTTGCCCATGTCAGCTTCATCCACCTAAAGTGTCACTGAAGAATGTTCCATCATTTAAAAAAGGGGGGGTGGGTGCGCTGGGCTAATATATAACCAATTACACTGGTCACATTTCCTGTGTCTCCTTTGAGCTCTCTGCGGGCTCAAAGTGCCAATCAGGCCTGGAATGCCAGAACATGGCTCTTATTTGCCAGGGGTCAGCGCACCACTAACCTCGCATTCTAAAGGCCCATTGTTCCCAGGACCAGAAAACCAGGAGAGACGCACGCAAAGCGCGGCCCCCCGCGTCAAGGGCCCGCCGTGTTTAAAACAGCATCCGCCAAGGATTCGACGAGGTGCGTGAGCGAGCGCGCTTGGAAATAAAAAGTCGCCTTCGGCCAGGTATTAGGCTCCCTTCTCTTAAATCCTTTTATTTTGATAGCCTCCTGCTTCCTGCTTTTACTGGCGTTACGTGTCACTTGCGTTATTTTGTACCATTGGGAGGGGCAATTGAACATTTTTATCGATACCTAATAAATCGTGGGGGCTTAAAAAGGAGACTATCGCCTGGAAGAGTGCAATCCATTCAAATAATAAGTGGCCAATGAATGTTTATTTTGAACTCGATATTGACACCCCGCAAAAACCCATTCAAAAAAACAACAACAAAAAAACAAATAAAAACTCTTTACATGAGTTTATTGCATTTGTACTATATGTTAGGGATGTTTTTGGAATTGGAACCATGCACTTTGAGAAAAACAACCTTTGTTTTTTTAAGGTTTAAGTGAATTTGATACAAATATGGCAGTAAATTGTTTTTGCCACGGTTTGCATTGGTGTCCAATGTTGGCAGAACCGTGGACAGAATTGCCCCGCATCGGCAGGTATGCGTTGAGAGAAACCTGACCTACCTGCCGGATCGAAACTACTCCTACGCCGAGATTAACCCTTAAATGCTCAGCGTGGGAACCCTCATTCTACTTATATACCGTATTTTCACGACTATAAGGCGCACATAAAAGTCTTAAATTGTCTCCAAAATAGACAGGGCGCCTTATAATCCAGTGCGCTTTATATATGGACCAATACTAAAATTGTTATCACGATAAAATAAAATAAATCAGTCGATAGGGTACACCATCTCTCACAACTACGGCGAGCAGCCCTGTAGAAAAAGTACTGCGCAGTGACTGCTGGGATATGTAGTAGTTCTTTTGTCAATACACCCAATGGATTGTGGCCTGTATACATCGACATCAACACAGCATGACGAAGCATGGAAAGCACCATTGGAAAAGTTACGCTAGCTACCAGCTCGCTACTATTTGTGAATGGATTGTGGCCGCCTGGACGAACGTATAAAACTCAGCGTTTTCGATGACTAATTTGGACAATTGTTCAATTCGGACACAGAAAATGAGGACTTTGATGGATTTGTGGGTGATGATGACGAGAGTAAGTTGTAAAATGGCTAAATAAAGTACAACCGAACTCAGTTTTGCTTCCGTTGCCTTTTTAAAAACATGTTTTTAGCGTGTGGGTGTAGCGTGCAAGAACTATATATCTCAGCAGTCACTGCGCACCGGAAACTGGAAATAGAGTCTGGGGCTGCTTCCGGTACCCAGCGCTATTGCTGTTCGATATTCATATATAATATATATGCGTCTTAAAAAACGGTGCGTCCTTTGTGTGTGTTTAATATACAGAAATAGTACTCGTTACTGACACTGCGGCTAAAAATACGATGCGCCATATTAGTCGTGAAAATACGGTACCTACAAATAACAGACAAATGGACGGACGAAAGGACGGACAGGCGACGCTTTGGCAAGCGGCGCCGCTACGTAGCCTTGACCTACAAATGACTGCGGCTCCCAAGGCCGTGCGTGCGTCACCACTACAAAAAGGTCTCGGGACAATCTCTACCGGTGACTTCTGGGCCAAGAACATCTGCAACAATCAGACAGAGGAAGTCAAAAAAATCAGCATCGGGACATCCCTGGTTAAAGCCCAACCTATACATACAGTGCTTTATTTTGAAAGGAAGTTTGATTTGGGATCGGGCGCTAAACGAGCATTCCGGCACGGGCGTGCTATGTGAACTTTATGGGGTCGGGCGTCGCATAAGGGACTTTTGCGTTAAGCCTCTAAAACAATTCATATTTTTTAAATGTTAATCCTTGAGAGCCATGCACATGCATGAAAATGTGCGCCTTTTTTACTCACTTCAGCACTTTTAAAGTACAAAAAGTCACTGAATTCTTTTGACAACATTGTTATGTTGTTGCTAATCAATGAGTTTCAATGAAAATATCCATACAGAAGAGTATGATGAAAAAAAATATGATAGTAGAAGTAGTGTCAATGCTATGATACCAACGTAACGCTCCTATTCCTGCGCTTTCTCACCAGCAGTTTCCATAGTTTACCTCACAGGTTAGTGGAGAGCCATATGCACCCATCAAAAGAGCCATATGTGGCTCCCGAGCCATAGGTTCCCTACCCCTGCTCTAAAAGGCGGAGGTAGGTCTAAAAAAAAGAATGGGGAGAGAAGTGGGGGAAAAAAGGGTTGAAAATATACTTGCTATGAGTTTCCTTTCCTCGCTCGTCTAGGAGAGAGAGAGATATAAGAGGGCAAAGGTCGGCAGCCTTTTCAGAGAGACATGATTGCAGCCTTGTTGTTTTTTTATTCACCATTATGTGACTTTTCTGTCGGTTGCATTTCTATTGGAATTTTTTTTTCTCCGAAAGACCTCGTCCCCGTGAAAGGAAGGCTTCCGAAACACTGGCGCGCTTTCAAGGTCCCGCCGCATTGAAAGCCTTTCCGCCGATGGAGTTGAAGCTATTTGATTTTTTTTTCTCTCATTCATCCGCCCCGACCTTTTTTTACTTGACGCGTTCTCGGGCCGATTTCCCATTGAAAAGCCGCGTCACGCTTTCATCTGCGCGACGGTTGTTATTTGTCGTGCTTTTGGAGGTCGGGTCGATGGCGTCGACGGGCGCGTCTTGCCAAAGTCCGCCGGCAGGTCACGTTTGCCCACGAACAACATTTGGCGTCAGGCGGCGAGCAAAAACCACGATAGCCACGGATCTTTTTCTTCAGGCGCATGGTGTCTTATTTTATTGCTTAACTGTCAGACCTCCCAGTCAAAACGGATTGGACGCCTATCGCCATCAATGGGTTGACACTTTAAAGGTACATTTTAAAAAGCGGATCTTTTTAATCCCGTGGAAGCATTTCAAGTCGTTTGATTTTCTGAAAGTGGCCCTGGGAGACAAAAGTTAGCACACCCCTGCGCTATAGAGGGAGGAGATTCCAGTTCAAAGGCAGGTTGAGGTCCAACAGGGCGGAGGTGCGATCACGCCGACTCCCACGCGACAACATTACGTTAACGCGCGTCTTTTCGGGGAAACTGTATCAGAGTGCAGGCGGGTCATAAAGCGCCCCGGTCGCCGTTTCTTCTTCTTATCGGGGTCGCAAACATCACAAGGCAAGCAATGTGGCAGGAAATGATGGCAATAAAAAGGTTTCAATTTGATTTTTTTTTTCTGTATGATAACACACACCTGCAAGATTAATGTAACGAGAAGACAGGAGAACGACTTTGGGGGTGCTTTACCTGCTTTTTGCTATGGGCAATGTAGGCGATCACCTGGGGCGCAATCTTCTTGGCGCCGCAAATGCCCTAAAAATGTTCCAAATATCCCAAACTATAATTATTATTATTATTATCATCATATTGTGGCGTAGACCACAGCAGAGTTTGCAGAAGAAGCCTTGCCTTCCCCCTAGCGTCATTAAAGTGTCAATGCATCCATTTTCTCATGCTAACAAATTTCTTAGGATGATTTTTGCATCACAGAGAGGCAGAAAAATCACATTTTAGATTCAAACCATCTAAAAAGAGCAAAAGAGCAAGAATGTTTTTGCCATTAAAATGAAGTAGGAATGTTTTTGTCGAATTCTGCAGAAAGTATTTTTTTTTTTAGGAAAAAAACTCATTTGTGTGCCTGAATGTCCCAAATTGTTCACCTTGTAATTCATGTGAATGGGACAACAAAGATCCATCTTGATATTTGAAAATATATAAAAAATAATAATATTAATAATAATTTACAAAATCCGCCCACGATGAAAATAAAGAGGAGAAAATACGTGACATGGACTCTTGGGAAGGTGTTGCTGACTGGAGTGTTTATCTGCTAGCCTGCTTCTGTCGAGCCTCTCCTCCCAGCTGGAGCACCATTTGGTAGAACATTTGCTACCCTGAGTGACTCTATTTCATTTTTCTTCTAATTTATCCAATGAACATTTCATTGAAATGAAGACCGACCCTCATCCCGATGCCTCTTTTCTCTTTTCTAACGGAGGTCAAATGTGCATTAAAGGAGTTATTAAAACGACGAGCATGTCAACAAATCAAAATGACTGCACTGATTTCATCTTACATACTGATTGTGTCCTCAAAATGTGTTTTCATACTTATTCCATCCCAAACAATTTCCTCTGAGGTCACTTTTTTCAATAATTCTGGGGGGCGGGGCATGCTAATTGAGAAAAAGGAGATTCATTAAGGACAAAACTTTACAATTATGCCCTGGAATAGGTTTGTATGCAAAATATGGTATACTATCATTGTCAATTGTAGCATTTCATAGCACATTCAATATGAATTTCACAATAAAACCCATTTCCTTCTACTGTCCCAGCACAAGGAAACAGCGGTGTTGAAATCCAACGAGTGAATGTTTTTTTGTTGGTTTTTTTTTTTCAATTTGACAGTTCCTGGTGACACAGCGCGGTGACTCACGACATGTGTCTTTGTTTTTATTCCTCAAGAGCAAAAGAGGGAGAAAAAAACAGACCAGTAGGGCCGACTGGCCTTTTTTTTTTCTTCATTTTTGGAAAACACCAGCTGTCAAGTGGCCGCTTTGGCTTTCGGAAGGCCCAAGTCTAGGTGGGCGTGACCCCAGAAATACACCTTAAAACGGGTTGACAATGTATCATAAACTATGATATTTTTCTCCCTGACAACAACGGATGTATTTTTTATCACCTTCTCATTGGTCACTTCATGTTAGTATTGCCTAATTGTTTGCCATTGGAATTAAATGGGGGCAAATTTGTTCAAATCTTAATGGAACCGTCCATTTTTGATCCCGAGAACCCCCCAAAAAATTTAACTAGATGGATTTGTAAATGTTTTTGCCAATGCAAACGAATAGGGCTTCCTTTTTCTGACTTCCATAACTTTAAATAAAAAATAGTGCACAATTCACAAGTGCATTATCTGCACAAGTGATTAAAATCAATGCAACCAATGGTTCATGACCGTCTTCTTAAAGTATTGACGCGGTAACTTGGAGAATGCCAGCCTAGAGCTGACGCATTGTACCCTTTAAAAAGGCACAACTATGTACATTTCTCGGAAATATTAATTATAAAAAAAAATAAAAAATAAAAAGCATGTTATTCCATCCTCGCAAACCCTCCGAGAGAAACGGACAAAAGCCCGGCCGGGAGACTAGCGCCTGCGTGGCCTTGGGAACTGACGAGAACAAAATACTCTGAGGTTTGAAGAGAGTGGGATTGAGACAGTTGAGAGAAAGAAAAAAAAAAAAGAAGAAAAAAAAAAAAACGCAAAGAGAAAGAAGTGCATTCTCCCGACATGAGTCACCTCTCAGTGAAAGCTTTGTAATTTAAGCCACACATGGCGAGGAAGAAAGCGAAGGAAAAGGTTAGCCCCCAAAAAGACGCACATTTGGAAACACAGTCGCTAATTCACTTGAAATTTGCTCAAAAAACAGTCGCCGACAAGTGAAACAAACGACAACGTCCACTCGGATTACCCGAATAAAGTCGTCGTGTTAGAAATGTCAAGTGGTAATATTACGAAAAATCAAGTCAGGTGTCGTCAACATTTGACGAGATTAAAGTTTTTGTATTAAAAAAAAATGAAGTCGTCGTATTTCGGGAATTAAGTTATAAATCGTGAATGTTAAATTAATGTTGCAATATTACGAGAATAACGCCGTGACATTACATAACTAAAGTCGAAATATGTCATACTACCAGAAAAATAGTATGAGGATAAAGCTGTACTTTTACAATATTTAAATATACCCCCAAAAATATGTGTATACTTTGCATACCTGTCAACCTCTGCCGATAACTGCCCTTATAAATGATTATGATTCCCCTTACAAACCCCCCAAAAACCTTACAAACACCGTACGACGAGTCGTACGGTGTTTGTAAGGTTTTTGGGGGGTTTGTAAGGGGAATCATAATCATTTATAAGGGCAGTTATCGGCAGAGGTTGACAGGTATGACTTTGTCGTCCGTGCTTTCTGACAGTAAATGGCTGGGATGGGCTCCAGCACCCCCCACAACCCTCGTGAGGATAAGCGCTTCAAAAGATAAATGAATGAATGAGTATAATATGATAGAAACATACTTAGTTCTGTACAAATTAATGTATACGGTCGTGTTCGGAACCCCCGCAAAAATGAACTCTCGTGACTCCCCTATATCTAACGGCGGGCTGTTGACGTTGGGGGTCCGGGGCATGTACGGGCAGAAAATGAAAATACAAAAAAAAAAAAAAAAGGCAGCGCCATTAATCCTGGATTTCAAAGACGGCGTGTGATAAAACATTTCCCCCTTAGGTAAACCCGCCGAACGCAAACACGAATTAGCCGCCCACGCTCGCCTAGTGAATAAGGCAAAAAGAATGCGCCCACTCGCTCTCGCTCGCTCGCTCGCTCGTCGACTGGCTGGTTTTCAGCCTCCGCCGACACATCTTCGTAATGGCTCACCTCTGTCGCCGCTCGAACCGGGAAAAAAAACAAAAAAAACATTTAAAAGTAAAAGCGAATTGTTTTAAAAGCCGAGGGGCCGGACGCTTAGAGAGATTCATCATCGGGCTGCGCGAAGGCGAGGACGAAGGCGGGCGGGCGGGCGGGCGTTCATGACAACCTGCTGAAAAGCGCTTTTCGTTCATGATGGAGATACTGTTTGGGAGAAAAGAAAATCATCATTTCCAAAAGAAAGGGCCATTGTAAATACAAATAAAAGCCGTGGTGATGGCGGAGGCCGCTAATGTTGCGCCGGCTCCTAAACGTGGCGACCGATAAAAAGGAGAGTGGCGGCGTGAGGAGGAATGAAAAGAATGAGGCTACGCTGACGGGGATCGTGTCAAAACATTGGAAGAATGCTCTGCGGGAACTTGTCGGGGAGCGTTTGTCGTCCTGCCTAGTTGCCAGAAAGCCAAGCGAAGAGTCTGCGCCATCGCCATCGCCATCGCCATCGCCACCGCCGAAGACCGACAAAGCGCCAACAAAGACAAAACGTAGCACCCCCAAAATGAAGTCGCCTTACCGCCACAATAAAGTCAGATTGTCAAGTCAGAGTGTTAAGACCTACCGTATGCATGCATGTACATTTATGTGTATGTATGTATATATGTGCTAAGCAACACACTTATTTATTTATATATTTATTCATGTATTTATTTATTAACTTACTAATTACCTATCTATTTATGTCTAAAATGCCTTTCTTATTCCTGCATCCTCACCCTCTTGCTACTGTGACAACGAAATTTCCCGAATACGGGATGAATAAAGTTATCCAATCCAATAAACTCGGAGAAAAATACTAAATCGCACTATTACGTAATATATTGTAATGGGGAAAAAAAGGTAATACGAGGAGTAGCATGACAAGATAAAAGTCGTAACTTTACAGGATTATACTTGTCATATTGAGAGAATAAAGTCATATATTGTGATGCTATAGAAAGAAAGTCACTATTTAAGAAGGAAAAAGGAGTAATATTACTATAAAAAAGTCAAATGCCAGGAAAAAAAGGGCCCAAATTCATAACTGGTACGAATGGCGCAGTACCTCCGCCCCAATTCGGATTTTATTCATTTTGATGCGCTGGGGCGTGAGTTTCGACCTGGATGCTACTCGACTGGAAGCGAGCGAGCGAGCGAGCGAGAGGAAAAGTGTCAGTGCAGACGTCCAGGTAATTGACCATCTCCAGTTGTCGCACGGTTAATGCGTCTCTCCGTACGGCGAGCGGGCGAGCGGGCGAGCGAGCGAGCGAGCGAACGAGCGCCCACGCGATGCTCTCCGATTCGACCTTGAGCCCCGCAATTCAATGCGCGATGGCTTTTAGAGACTTCGTTTTTTTTCTTTTCTCGGAGGCAATTCAGGCTCTCCAGAAACACACACACACACAAAAACACACGCACACACACACACACACACACACACACACATACACACAAGTACTGGAATGAAGCTACATCTGACAATCAAGTACATTAAGCATCAAAGCTGAGACAAGCTGTGATTTTCTCCATTTTGGCAGCAAAGGTGAGATCGCAGTTTTTGGCTCTCGAGGCTGATTCCGATCCTTGGCTGTCTGGTATCAGCCCAGACCCATAGCGAGTTTATTTTATTTATTCATTTTGAATAAATCATGCTCCGTTTGTCATCTTTTAAGACAAAATTTCATTGTCAAGACGCTGCTTGATAGTCATGGAGGACAGCTTTTGTTTTGCTTATTGTTCCTATAAATTCAATCCATTCCAAGCGGAAAGAATGGCAGCCAATGAATGCACTGCCGCCCTCCCGTTTCAACTCAATTGGACGTTCGCTGGTGATCAACTAATTGGTCCTATGCAATGAGAAAAAAAGGCTACCATTGACGGGGCTAGACGTCCAAGCCATTGGAAATGGGAGGCCTGGCAGTGGCCGTCTACAAGCGATAAACTCATTGAAAGAGTTTAAACTTAAGAATGTGCATTCTATGCCAACTCCCCACCTCAAATGGATAGGACATCTATCTTATTCTGATTCACGAAGTATGAAAAGAGGCTTCTTATCCAGGGCGGCCATGTTGGAGGGGGCAAAGTTGCAGTCCAATGCAATGACATTCAAATCAATCTTTCAACATTTGAGGCATCATATATTCATTGAATTGAATTTTTTTTTATTTCTCCGTTTATCCCCGCCAAACCTTTCCCATATTGAAATGCTCATTCATATTCGATAAATCTCCCGTTTTGCATCGATCTGGCGCCATTTTGTTTTGCAGTCTTCTCGTCATCGGCGAGGCCGGACACCCCCCTCGAGCCCCTTTTTCTTGGATTCCCCGCCTCCTCGCCCGAGGGCAACGCAACACTTGAGCGCCGCGCCGCTGCCGGCTCAACTGAATAGGAGAGCGTAACAAAAGATTGATAAACGTGCGGCGCGCTACTGTCGAGAAGCTCCGCTCGCTCCTACGCGTTGCCGCCCACGCCGTGGCAAAAGTACACCGCCGTGCGCAAAGTCAGATGGCGAGGGGAGAATAAACACGCCAATACGTGGACCGAGCGTCATCGCCAGAGGCCGGTGTGCTTTTTTTTCTTCTTCTTCTTCTGTGGAAGCATACGGCGAGCGGGAATTTGGTGAAAAAAGCGCGGCGGAGGTTTAGGTGAGCCTCATATTTATTCATCTGGTTTCAAACAAAGAGCATCGCAGCGCCTGCTATTCTCGGTCGCAGCCTGTAAACTAACTCCCACGAAAGGCGGCCCCGGTGAAGTCACCTTTACGTTTGGAGTGAGGAAAGAAAAAAAAAAAAGAAAAATAAACTCCAATATCCAAAGGGATGTGCATTTGTCTAATCTATTAGTTGTATACTGTGTTGTCTACGTGGCTGCACCCACATACCCACCGAAAGACACCAACCTACCTACGTCTACTTACCGACCGGTGGCGGAACAAATGTGAGGAGGGTCCAGGTTCCAGGGGGTATCAATGGGGCACCCTTGAGTGGAGCGGCCGAGCAGGGGTGTTTTTCCAGGGAATTGGCACTCATCAACTGGAAGAGCAAGAATTGAATTGAATTGAATGCCTTTATTGTCATTATACAAGTAGATTTAAAGCTTCACCACCAAGTGCACAAATAACAACAACAACGGCAGCTAGGATCAAATTAAGACTTTTTGCTAGCCACTTTTGCTTTAATCACTTTCCACCACTTATCCATGTTGACTACGACGTGTACTACATATGATGTTGACCACTTGATTATCGATTATTTGTTCATCGTTACTATATATTGATCATCTTTGTGTTTGTTTGTTTGTTTGTTTGTTTGTTGTTGAGTCCATAGACTCATAATCCTGGACTTCAGACGGAACAAGGCCGCTCCACTTTGATAATCTCACTTGGACTACTTATTTATTTATTACTTATATATTGATTATTTATTTGTCTGTTTGTTGTTTGTTGTTGTTGTTGTTACTTGTGCACTTTGTGGCGAAAGCTTTAAAACTCATTATATTTGTATAATGACAATAAAAGCATTCAATTCAATGGAAACAGACAAATAAATAATCACTAACAATGAATAAGTAATAAATAAATAAGTAGTCATAATAAATAGTCAACAACATGAGTAGGGAAGTGCACAAATAACAACGAGAATAATAATAATAATCGGACATAGGCCCTGTCGCCATCATCAACAACAAAAGCCTACTTGTCATCACACCCAGAAACTGCGTATGACGAAATTGGTAGTGCATCTCTGTAAGGTGCGTTTTCTCGGCAAAAGACCCAAATAAGTGATCATTTCGGACTCGTAATTTGGCATTCTGCCGTTATGGATACATCGCATCACCCCCGAGTGATATATATAGTGAAATAAGAACGAGAAAGAAAGATGTCAACATAATAGATAAGTAGTAGTCAACATAGATAAGTAGTGAGCATGAATAAGTAAGTGGTCACATAAGTACGCAAGTACAACCGCAACTAGTCCCTACCTCCCTAGATACAGAAACCCATTTAAACCCACCCACAGCCTCAGGTTCCCAAAAATCCTGCGTTTTACGTCAACAAGTCATAGATGTCATTCTCACGCGGTCGCGCACGCACGCGTTGCATCCTACTTGCATTCTGAAATGTAAGCAAGAAGTATGCGCAGCGCGGAACAAGTCGTGAGTGTGCAGGCGTGCGTGCGTCCGTCCGTGGGAGGACGTCGGCCGTTCTCGCTCCCTTTACATAACGTTTGCAGATGAGCGAGGGCTCGCGGGTCAATTTGCAAAAACACCCTGCGCATGTGTGACTTTGCAGGATTTTAGGCGGGGGCCGTTCCTCTACTCGTCCCACAGAAGAAGAAGAAAAAAAAACAACTAACACCTCGTTGTAGGGATGCTTCACTCTGCAAAGCTCTCACATCATTTGGTTTCTCTTTGCGTTTTTTTTCTTCCTGCGCCGCATAGCCCAAACGTTCCGGAAAGGCATACTTTGCGTTGTACCCCTGACATTTACGGTTGTGGGATTTGCAACAAAAAAAGCCAATTGCAATTGCATGGACAATTCAATTTTCGAAATGAACGTCTTCTCCCATTTTAGATCCCATTGACATAATCTATACGTGTGAATTTATACAAAGAATTCAGCAAATCAAGATACACAAAAATGTGATTCTACCAAAATTTGAAAAAAACAACTTGAATAAGATAAACTAAGTTAAAAAAAGAAAGCTTAAACTCTACAAAAAGTGACCAATGAGCAGGAATCCCCAAAACATGAAACAATTTGAAAAAGCATAGAAAACTAAAACAAAAAGCCACGGAAAGCCAAAAAAGTGTGAAAACAATAAAATAAAAATCCATCAGAAATTGGCAAAAACACCACCCCCAAAAAATTCTAACAAAATAGAAAAAAAGGGCAAACATTACACTTAGTTGTTGTATATTTCCGCCATTGACGGCACTAGACCACCATTTGGAAATGCTCATTTACCCTTTTAGGTAGTGACCCCAGGCTATGGAGAGCAAAGCATCCCCACACCATCAAAGATCATTTTGTATATTGGCAAACCTGCTTATCTTTGTTGAAGGACTGCTTTAATGCTTTACTTTTCACGCGTCTATGTTTTTTTTCTTCTTCTTTCGCACTCTCACTTACAGCGCGTGTCCAGATGGAGCGTGTATCGTGGCCTTCTGTCTGGTGGTGGTATTTCACCCCACCGCGGGCGGCCTGCGAACGCCTGGCGTCGCCCAGTCGCCACCGGTGTCCTTCGTAAAACAATAAGCGCTTCGCATCACAATCCATCATTGCCCCTTGGCACTAAAACCAAAGGAAATGATAAAGAAAAATAGATAAAATGAGAAACCAAAAAAACGTGAGGGATGGCGGCGAAACAAACGAGCGAACCGATTGGTCGTGTACAGGTGATAAACTCATTTAATGGACGTCAGAAGGATAAAAGGAGCTTGTTTTTCCGCTTTCTACTGTCAAATCGATCGATTTCCTTGTCGCGTGGTTATCGCCAACCTCGCCCGAGGCCAGCACGGGTGTTTTTGCGGGTGAGCGCACCCCCCTCACTAGTTCAAGGCTTCTCCTTTTAACAGCACACGGTTACGAAAGCCCAAGGTTTTGCCGGCGCAAAGAAAGGCGCAGAGAGAAGAAAAAGTGAGGACGACTGTTTGGTTTCCAGGCAACAGGCAACACCGGGCCGCGGCGAGGGGCGGGGCTGGGTCCCGTCTTTTCCGCCTTGGTCTCCACATTCTCTTCCTGGGGAATGTGACCCACCTGACCCCTACCGGACGGAGCCGCCCCTCCCGCCGCACTGTAATCGGACAGCTTTTCCGAGGGATTCCTAGAGAAGCCATTTTTTCATTTGGATAACCGTATTCTTTGGACTATAAGCCGCTAGTTTTTTCCTCTCCTCTGTCGTATGCGTTTTTTACAATGAATGAGCTTCATTTGTTGTTGTTAAAAATAAATGTTAAGAAAATGACGGGGGTATGAGCCGTGAACATTTTTCATTCGCCTTTCCCAGTCCACATGGATTGGACGTCTGGTACCGTCAATGGCAGTCAGAGACCTATTGTGCAGGTTTTCTTCAGTTTTTGGAGTTTGTTTTGCCTTTCGAGCTAGTTTTTCACATTTCCCCTGATTTCTTTTAGATTGTGCCAGATTTATTGTAGTTTGTGTGTTTTCATTTTTTGTTTTTTTGCATAATTGTGAGTTAGTTGTACAGTTTCACCTATAGTCAGCTGGGCTAGGCTCCAGCACCCCTGCAACCCGGTGAGAATAAGCAGAATGGGAGATGAATGAATAATATTTCTGGGTAATTTTGCTGATATATTAGGTCATTTGTCCCCATTGGAAATGCATCCATTGCCTATAAATGAAGCTGTTTTGGTTCAAATTTGGTTGACGGAGCTTGATTTCCTGATTCTTTTAAATATGCATAAATCATATAAAACGTAGGAAGAGATCGCTTTTAAAATCTGAAGTACTTTGCCCTTTGGAACTGAATGCTTTGCACACTGATGCAGTCCTCGAGAAGAAGGAAAAAAATGGAAAGGGACTTTGAGAGGCTCTGTTGGGCTCAGTCAAACAATGAAAAAGTCACATTTAGACTAAGGGCATTGGCGTCTTTGATGTGAGGAGGAGGACGAGGAGGACGAGGGAGGATGGAGTGGGAAGGCGGAGGACAACGTAGGTGGAGAAAGCAGCTGGGAGGAGGCAGGTTGGCAGGTTGGCAGGCCGGCAGGCAAAGCAGGCAAAGCTGGCACACAATGGTGGAGCGACCTTCATTTCCGCAGAGGCCGCTTCCTCCTCCTCACCTGTTGCTATTTTCACTCTTGGAGGCTCATCACTAAGCCGCCAATGGGTAACAAGTCCACCTCACACTTCTGAGATGCAGGGTTCGATGCCCGCGGGCTGGCGACCTTACGAGTTTGGGTTACTCAAGTGGCTCTGCTTAATGTAAATTTGAAGTCAAAATGCACACTTGCGTTCCCTTCAAAACTGAACACATTACAGTCTTTGATTTAATGACGCAAGAGCAGCATCTTCCTTCCTTTGGACATCCCAGAAGTCACGCGAAATAAAGCACTTTGGCCATCATGGCCGCTTTACTGTCAAAGGTTGAGAAAAGAGTGGGAGACGGGGGGAAAAGCAGCAGGGGAATTCCTCGGTCAAGGTAAAGGGAAATCACAAAGACACATGTTGAAGACCCCCGCCTTTGATTTTACGCGAGTGACGTGTGGACGTTTCAAGCGGTCAACATTCCTTTGTTTTCATTTCATTCATTTTCATCTGCTGCTATTTACTTGGGAAAATAAAGACTTTTTTTTTTTCCGTCTTAATCCGCCGGCTCAGGCAGAGCGCCCCAGTCCATCTGTGCGTACTGTGTATGTGCAAGCAAAAAAAAATTAAGAAAATAAATAAACAGGGATATTTTCTAAATATATTTTTGGACTAAATAGTTTGATCAGAGAGAACCATGACGGTGATTGAAACATTGTATTTCAAAATAAACAAAGTGAAGATATGGCCTACAAAAGAATCCTAAATCCAACCTACAGTCTGTTGCATTGCTCAGTTTTAACACTAGATGGAGGTAGTCATTTAAACAGAGGCTCTCCATCCTTTACAATAAATGTAGGATTCTGGTATCTAGTTTTTAAAAAATTCAATCTGATGAAGTCATCTCAGTTTTGATTTTCTTAACTTTACAGTGATTGGTCACTTTTTCCTTTGTTTTTTTTTTTCAGTAGAAAAAATTAACGCCGGCCTCCCAGTTCTGAGTTAGGCTTCCTGCATCAAGTTTGCATGTTCCCCCTGGGCTTGCGTGGGTATTCTCCAGGTAATCCGCTTTCCATCCCCAAAACCTCCATGCTAGGCTAATTGGATGCTACATTATCTCGAGGTGTGAGCGATTGGCCGTTTGTCTTCTCGCACCCTGCCATTGGCACGCCACCAATATTGAAGCTTACAGTTTTCTGAGATTGGCTCCAGCACCCTCGCAACCCTCTTGCAAACATGCAGTACAGAAAATTAAAATATGGGATTTGAGATCTCACAATTATATTTTCGCGATTACGTGGATAGTTCAATGCCTTCTGGAAAAAAATGTATTTCTTAGCGGCGGCACTGCTTGTTTACAATAGCAAATCTTTTTTTTTCCCCCCACTTCGAAACGCTTTTGTCTCCGTTGAAATCATCACAATGCAGCCAAGGACGGGTGCTTTGTGCGAGCGACTCCCTGTCATCACGGCGACAAACTTTCCCAAGGACAAAAGAGCTGGCGAAGGAACCAACGAAGGAACGAAGGAACGAGAGAGACGCCTCTGCGAGAGACAAGTAAGTCCACCACATTATGTCCACAATAGAGAAACATGCCAAAGCCAGGCTGAAAGAAAAATGTTTCCTTTTCTCCACCAAGCTGCCTTTTTCATCTGAGTGTGAATAGAATTGCTCTTGCTTTTGTTTTTGTACATTTTACAGAAGTTCAAACTTGTCGTCATCCGCATTAAGTGAAAGATTAATGATAGATGGTGACTTCTCAAATGGAAAAGACGCCAGTTGAAAACATACCGTCGGGCAAATGGCGAGGAAAGTGACTGTGCTTAATTAGGGTGTCAGACAGAGCTTTTTTTTGCTATGCTGGAATTAATACGTCTCAAATGTGCTTTTTGTGATAGCGGCTCACTTGCTGTAATGATAATGTAGTGATTCGGACTGTTTACATGAGGACAGATGCATTTTCACAGGATATTTCGCATTTATACTGCATATAAAGTGTAATTGAACCGAATTTAATTTTAAAAAATGAATGTTCTTCTTCCTCTGACCCGTTTTCAATTTTGTATTTCAACTCACCGCACGATAAGGACAACGACTCTCCACTACCATTTTCAATTGGGTCATACACTGCCTAGTGGTTTAACATTGCAGGGGGGGGGGGGGGGGCAAACTTTCACGCGAATTATTTTTCATGGCACAATTTCACTAGATCTGGGTTTTTGCAAGTCTTGATCATTTATTATTCCACCCTATTTGATAAGATTCTATCAAAAAAATATTATCAGACCACTTCTGCAAGGTAAATTTGCTCAAAAAACGAAAACTTACTCTTGAAATTTTGAAAGTTGGCCAAAAAATAAACGCTAACGTAGCAATTTCATACATTTCCGAGGTATAGGATGGGGTCTGAATATCGACATTTCCTTAAAAACGAGCGACTTATCTCCAAATACGGCATCCCTGGGTAATACCCGGGTGGCGTGAGGGTCAGCCACTTCCTGCCTCTTCGGCGCGCCAAACTAAAAGGCTTCTTCTGGGTGGCATCGTCTTGGGTTCCTCTTGGGGGGAAAATGGTTGCACTTGAACGTCCGCCAGAGCGCCCACCGCCCACCGCCTCTTCTGGCGCACCCGTTGTGTGCATGTGTAGGAGTACGAGGGTGAAGGAGGACCACTCGGCGTGGGCTGAACAGCGCTCGGGCTTTCTCCGCCACCGCGTTAATAGGCCTCTCTCGGCGGAAGCCTTTGCGCCGAGGTAATGGAGTGATGGAGAAGTGGAAGGAATATGTGTGGGCGATCCATCATCAAGGCCTTCAACCTCTCTCTCTCTCTTTCTTTCTCTCTCTCTCTCCCCCATTCTCTCTCTCTCGGTTCTACCAGCACTTGCTTTCGTCTAATGTTCAAACACGTAAATATATATGTAATAGGATTTATGTTCACCAAATATACGCTGAAATAGAGACAACTTCCATATAGTATAGCATGAGATTTCTTCTTTTTCAATTAAAAAGCAGTAAATATTCAAATAGCTTTTTACATGTTTTTTCGCCAAATTTTCCATTTTTAACAAGAAATTTTGGGATGAAAACGTTTTTTTAAAAAAAACATATTTTTGATTCCAAAAAAACAATTCGGTCTGAATGAATATTGGCAGCATAATTGTTATTTGTAGCTAACATGCTACAAATATTACGTTATTTGTAGCTAACATGCTACAAATAACAATTATGCTGCCAATATTCATTTAGAGCGAATTGTTTTTTTTAATCAAAAATATGGTTTTTTTTTTTAATCTTTTTCATCCCAACATTTCTTGTTAAAAATTGAAAATTTGGAAAAAAACATGTAAAAAGCTATTTGAGTATTTACTGCTTTTTAATTGAAAAAGAAGAAATCTCATGCTTTTCCCCCTTTTTATAATGAAAAATAAAGCATAATACTTGCTATTAAGAGGCTCAAAAAGAGGATTTGGACTTTTTGTTTATTTGCTCTATAAGATTATTTTTTGCAACCTAATTTTGGTGCTATACAATTAAATAAAAAAAGGGATTTGTGATATATTTGGATACTTATCATGAATGATTATACGGTTGCAAATAGCTCTATAGAAATTGGGTGGCCAGTCATTTTCCTCCATAAAACTGGTCGCTGTTGCCAAAAAAGCTCCGTGACCCCTGACCTTGCGCCGGGAAGAAAAAGTCTGAACACCCCATGGCCTAGAGGCATTGCGCAATCAAAGCCTTTTAAGTGCGACAACTTAATTGTTTCAATTGAGACAAGTTGCTTCCACAACTGGGGGGTGGCTTGATGTGGGGGGAGAGAGAAAGAGAGAGAGAGGGAGGGAGGGAGGGATGTGAGGGAGATAGAGAGAGGGAGGGAGGGAGGGAGAGAGGGAGCAAGACATGAGGAGAGAGGCTGAGCGACAGGCAGATGGAGAAGCGGCGGCGAGAGACAAAAGCGCGTGGAGGAAGTCGCGCCGCGCCATGTGCTCAGGTACTTTGCGTTCTTGACCGCCGCAAGGACGGCACGCGTGCTGCGCTCCCTTTTCACCCTTCTTCTCTCTCTCCTAACGCCTCCCTTCTTCCGCCGCGCCGAATAACACGCGGCGGCGTCCGTCGTCGCTCGGCGGTAAGTCGCATGCCAAAACTTTTAGCGCTCCTTCAAGATGGATGACACCATTGCACGTCACGGGGCGTCCTGGTGTGAGTTTCGGTCGCCGTTCTGTGGGTGCACGTTCGTCTCCGTCGAGGCGTATTTGCCGGGCTATAAGCCGCATTTTTATTTGTGTGTGTGGGGGGGGGGGGACAGTTTGCCTGGCCTGTGACTTTTAATTCAGTGCGACTTTTTTTTTCTTTTTGCGAGGGACGCTCAGGTGCGACTTACAGTCAGGAGAATACGATGGTGGCCTTTTTACGCAGGAGACGTTTTGTTCAAAGTGAAGTGGCGGTTGTTTTTTGCGGCGTTTGCGTCGGGAAGGACGGCAGGGCGCTCGGTAGGTTATTGGCAAGGCTGAGGAATGCGCGAGCGAGACTTGGCCCCAGATCTCTTTGTTCCCATTCTGCCTTTTCTCTCTTCTTCTTGCACAACACCCACGCGCACACTGAGAAAACCAGTCACAACTTCCCACTGGTGTAAGAGATATGTAGGGAATGTGATTATCACTTATTTGTGTTTGATTTATCGCCGGGGAAATGCGGCCCCCCTCCCCTTAAAAAGGAAACCAGATCAGGCGTATGCCCGGTGTGAATTGTGTGTGTGTGTGTGTGCGTGTCGTGGGTGGCGAGGGAAGGGGATGCGGTGGGCGGCTGGGTGCACGTGAGTGTGTGGGTGGCTGGCTGGTTGGCTGGCTGTGTGTGTGGGTGCAGAGCCAGAACACATATTTGAAGTGTGTACACGTGTGTGTGTGTGTGTGTGTGCTTTTCTATAGGTTGATTTTGCGCAATTGGCTAAAGGTAGCATGTCAAAATGGCAACAAAAAATAGGTGAAAAGGCACCCAAATTGTTTGGCTCGTTTTTGTTTTTATTTTTTGTTTTGTTGAGGCGTTCGTGCGCAAATTGTGTGTGTTTTTCAACCCCTGCAGAACTGATTGGTTTCCATGGACGGGCTTGGACGTCCAATTTGTTTTGGTTGGGGGCCTTGGCACAAATTAGGTTGTTTCTTTTGGGTTTATTCATTGGAGTCCAAAGACGGGGATAGACGTCCAATCCATTTTGACAGGGAGAAGTGGGCACACAATGAAAATTGAAAGTGCTAGACGTCCAATCTATTTAGCGTGGTCATTCGGGCCCCCCCCCAGTCTAAATGGATTGGATGTCTAGCGCCGTCAATGGCACTCAAAGACCAATGTTCCAAGACTGTTTAAATGAATGAATTAATACTATTTTTTTAAATCTACGTTCAAATGTTACTTGAGGTGGCAATCAGCGTGTAATTTCCCTTCATACTCATTCTATTTCATTCATTTCAGTTTGTATTAACATTGTACTCATTGATGCATGTATTTATGACTACAGTCATGATTAATAATATAAAAAGACTCACTTTTGAGCTGGTCCACTGTAGCAACCGCGCTTTCCGGTTGGACATTAGGGACCGTCAACGGCACTGAAAGACAAGAGTGAATTAATTCTGTTAAAAAAATAATACTTTCAAGTAGTACGTAAGCCCGTAATGAGTGTGTATTTGCCTTTTCTTTATTCTTTCTCATTCATTTACTTCGTATTAACATCATTTCCACCTTCATTCATAATTATTAAAAAAAATATGAAATAGTCCTGATATAAAAGGAGTTCCTTTTGAAAAGGGTCAACTCTGACTTGTCGTGAGCGAAAGGGTTAATGGGCTCATTTCCACGCATGCAGTTGAGCCGCCTGTCAAACTAAAAGTGCATTCCAGAGCTGGCGCTCTCACACAGACGCACACAAACGCACGCGGGGGGGAACGGAGCCCCGATGAATGCGGGGAAACTTCAGCTGAAACGTGAGGACAAAAGGCAAAGGCGGACATTTAAGAGGCTTTAACTCCGAAGCCTGGGAATGAGGGAGGAAACACACCCGCGTATCGTACACTCGCAATCGTACACTTGCACACACACACACGGACACACACACGCACACACACACACATACACACGGGCCAATGTACAGCTGCGGCTCCGAAAGGGGAATTCCCAGGCAAAGACACGGCGAAAAACACTCCTGCCTTCTTCACATGCTCTTCCCGGGATCGGAAGCCAGTTGACAAATAAGTGTTGGAAAGCGGCGCCCGAGGAAAATCATTTGAGCCACTGTACACTCGTGCGTGCGGCTTTTTTTTTCCTCTTCTTTTTCAAAGGTTAAAAAAATACAAATAAAAACAACGGCGTCATCCGAGGTGTTCCCGCATTCACGAGTTCAGTGCACTCTCGTGACCCGCGACCGCTCATTTGTCAACATTTCTGTCAGAGAGGAATGGGGATTATTTAAGACGATTTGTACGCCACTTGGGTGGAAACAGAACAGGAAAGAAAAGAAATGCAGTCATAATAATAATTACGAAATAATGAATACTTGAGATGGGTTTTTTTCTAATTAATCCATTCAATGTCTTTTTTTTTTACAAAAAAACGGATCTAAATCCTTTTTTTAAACTCTTGCATGTCATTCATTGCGTATACATTTTTAGTAGGCACCCTGTCATTAACTTTATTTTATTTTTTGCAAAAATCAACATCTAAAACCATATTTTTTACTGTATTTTCATTCTACGGATTATTTTCTATCAAGTTTCACAGAATCTTTGTCATCTTATTTTTCCTTAAAACCTCACATCAGCTTTAATTGGTGCTTTTGTTTTGTACTTTACACTAAAGTCGTTAGTTTGTCCTGTATCATGCCAGCCTTGTTTTGATTTTGATTCATATCATATGTCCAATCTTATGAAATTGTCATCTCTCTGCAATTTTATAAGAATGATTGACGCTTTCATTTTAAAGGACGTCATCAGTTTTTCGCAGAATTTTTTTCTCATCGATTGGTATGATTTTGCTCGTCTTCCATTTATTATGTTCTTACACGTTAGTGCTTCTGTATCCCCTTTTCATATCGCTGTTTGTTTTAGGAATGAAATAACCATCGCTGAACGCATTCAATTATTGATTTATGTGCGGAATCCATTTTTTCTTGTATTTAATTTGTTATTGCGAAACAAGCACAAGGTCGGATCGCCAATGATTCATTTTTGGGATAAAATAGCTTCAAAGTGGTGTTGTTTTTTTAACCCTTTGATATATTCAAAATTTGACATTTTAGATTTTTGGTCTGATTATCTTTAAAAAATGTTTTAAAAAATTCCCCAAATATTTTTGACAGTTAAGAACCTTATCTCTTAACTCTCACAATTTTTGGGTAGTTAACTCTTTTAAAAATTGACACTTAAGACGATGAAAGCTCGACTACGACAATTTTAGTCATTTAAAATATATCAATATATATATCAATAATTTTATTGAATACATTTCTTTAAATTATTAATTATATATATTTTTTAAAATGTATATTTCTACATCATTTCAATACATTAGACTGGATTGGTCGTCTTGCAGTTCTACAAGTGCCCTATAATGCTTCAAAAAAAATCCCCATTCGTACATGAAAGGTCTCACAATATTAGTAATTATTATCGTCATGCTTCCTTCCCACCATGCTATTTCCCCGCACTTTTTTAACAGCGTCATTTGTGCATCAAACGGTTGAAAATCATCACGAGCTGACGAGAACTTGAACGTATCATTGCGAGACGTTTAAAATTCACGACCAGATAAAAGGGGCGGAGCTCAAAATGGCGGAAAACCTCATTTCGATGGCGACAAGAGGCGTGTGAAAAGTGGCAAAAATAGAGCGAGGCACGTGGAAAAGCCCCAAGTTTTCAGCGCGGAGGGACGGTAAAGCCCCCTCGCGGGTGGATTTCCCCTTTCGCCGTCATCTCCGTCATTGTTGGCTTTCGCTTTGAGTGAACGACTACACAATCTGCATATGTGCTCATTTACCGTTAAAAAGATGAAGCACGTCAAAAAAAGGATTTCCAATCAACTCCTGTCTATGTTAACTCTTCCATCGTCATTCTAGGACGCTCGACGTCCAATTCGTGTCGACAACAGTTCCAATCATTGGGGTACTTTCCAGGTCACTTCCTGCATATTTCGGGCCACTCTGAGGTCACTTCCTTGGTCATTTAGATCATTTCCTGTTGTTTGAGGGTCACTTTCTGTACATTTTAGGGCTCCCTGTCAATATTGCATCATATTTTTCCCCAATTGGAAAGAGTGAAACAACACTTGTTTACAAAAGTATTGAAATATTAAAATAATTGCTGTATTTATTTACGGAAATGTTGCACTGGAATATTCTCCTAATCGGAGTTGGACAAAAGTTAGAAAGATGCAAATCAGTTGTGCAACAGCAAATAAAATGGTAAAATATTTTTGGGTATTTTGCTCTAGAATATAATAATCTTGTAAACAACAGTTTATCAATCAAAGTGAGATATTGAGATGTGATCATGGTTTCACGCCATTGGCCAGCCGTTCCAGTCAAAACGCTTCGGACATACATCTTAAAATGACAAATAAATACATTTTAGAAATTCATTTTTATTCATTTTTTAACTCATCGTCGATCGGGCCAATTGAATTGGGGGCGTCCCTAGTTTTGGATGGTCTAAAATGTCACATTTCTTAATAGTTATTCAATCGGAAGACAAACAGCTATTTCCGTACAGCCGAATTGCAATTTTCTTCCAAGTCCCCCCTGAGTTTTGCGTTCATTTTATCTGCAAAAAAACAAAAAATTGACGGTGCCGCGTACTTTGGGAACTTGGACCGGCTCGGTAGTGGACAGACTTGGAGGGTCGGGACCTGGCGCGGCGTTGCACGGTGTTCCTGGAGAGGGGGCGGGGCCGCGCTATACTCGCCTACGCGCAAATGTGAGATATTCTAATGAGCAATCTGGCCCCTTTCGCAGTGCTGCCATCCTTCCCACAATGTGTGACATCCAGCCAATCACAGTGTTGGGACAGGACGGGACGCAAGGCGAGGCGATGCGCCGTGCCCCTCCTCCGCCTCTTCTTCGTCTGCTGGTAAGTGTCACTTGCAAGTTAAATAAACTCTCACGCACCCTACTTGAAATCGAAATTAGGTACAAAAAAACAGCATTTTGTTTTAACTGGTAGATCTGCCCGCTATTACCAATCAATGGCAATGAAACATGATCACTCAAATGCTAGTTTTCCCATTTTAATGGTGCTAAATTTGAACAACTTGTTCCTTAACCCGCCCTTCTTCCTTCCTTTCCGTATTTATTATGGACAGAGAGGTTAAATTTGGGCCTATATGGGGGGCGCTTTGAGGGCGTAAAGAGGGTGTGGTTGAGTCAGGCAAACGTAAGCTGATGTGCAAAGCAACAATTCAGTGTTTCAGTGTTAAAATATTTCAGTTAGTGACCCCCCGTGCTCCACCAATCCATTTAACAGGCTTGTTGACACTCGTGTTCCGATGACATTGTTTTTGCAAGTGACCCCGGGTTCAAGTGGCCTGACTTGATACCCAGGAAATGTATTAAGTAAGGGAAGAAAAGTACTACATTCAAATGTAATTTGTCCACACAATTTCAATAGCGCTATGGCCACAAAAGTCTGATGATTTCAACCAAGCAGAAAAAAAAATCCATCAAAAATCCATTTTTTTCCATTTGTGCATCACCAAAATAAGCTGGCGAACAACCTGCCTAAACAATGTATCTTGCATAAATAAACTTTTACAGAGAAGAGAATAACGCTGCTTACCCAATCCTGTAAAGTGAGCTATTGGACATTTCCTTTTTTTTACCCGAACAAACTGCTTAAACAGAGTATCTTGCATAAATAAACTTTTACAGAGAATAACCCTGCTTACCCAATCCTGCAAAATGAGCTATTGGGCATTTTCTTTTCTTTTTTACCCGATTCCGATCCTCTGAAAAAGGCGCGATTTCCGATAGATTCCGAATCATTCCTGAAATGATACCTTTGCCCCCCCCCCCAAGAATTCAAATTCAGTCAGAAAAAGTGTTCCTCTAATGCTAGGGTGTGAACCATATTAAAATAAGGCATCATTTAGCACATGGGTCATGCAGGTGTTCCTAATGCATGAAACATTTTGTCCTATTTTTTTCGAGTGGGTATGTGCGAAATGTAACAGTAGCTACGGCACGCACGCACGCACGCAGTCAGCCGGTGTAGCGCCCACACACACCCACGTGTTTCCCCTGCGTGCTCCCTTCGCATGACATCATTGAAGAGGTGCTTTAAAAATCAGCGTGTGGGCTGGAAGTGCCTTAATGCCTGCGTGGGTACATGGAAAAAAAAAAAGGAAAAGAGGAAAAAAAAAGACGTGGCACAGTTGCCCATGCGTCTCGCCCAGAGCTCTCTCCCGGTCCCGGGCCGCCTCCCACGCCGGGGTCGAGCCCAAGAGTGGGAGGAGAAGAGGCGGAGGAGGAAGAGGTGCGCGCTTGTAGTGGCGGTGTTCCTGTGTTTGTGATGGTGGAGTGGGCCGCCGCTAGTGAGTCAGACCCCCACCCCATCCCAACAGAAGAGGACGCCGCTGGAGGAAAATAAGTCGTTTTCCCGCTTGCGTCGCCTCGGAATGCAAATGCCAAGCTTTTACGACATTCTTCCGTCATGAGGAAGGCACATGGCAAGCGTTCGATTCAATCAAAAATGTGGGGAGTCCTCGGAGTTCCGTTTCTAGCCCGCCGTTAAAGTCGAAAATGAACGTCCTAATACCAAGTGTGATATGTTAAAATTGAGGGAAGACCCCAATCAAAAATCGGATTGGAATCGGGCGCAGTCACGTTAATTTCAGAGGATTGGAATCGGCTAAAAAAAGAAAAAAAAGATTGTTTTTCAAAATGCCAATTAATAAGTTAAGGTAACAAAATGATCCGTAAGTGTAATGCAAAAATGTATAGATATAAAGACTATTTAGACACTATTGAAACAAACCTTGAAGTAAAAAATAAGTAAATAGCCAACAAATCCCAACTAAAATAGTTGTGTGACCAAATTTATTCACTGTATAAGTTTATGTCAAATGAATTTCTTTGTAACCTTTTTTTGGTGCTGCACAAAAAAAAGAAAACAAATCTGCTTTCTTGAATTCACCCTATATGTCGATATATAAGTCGCACCACCCAAAGAATGCACAATGAAAAGAGAAAAATATATACATGACGCACTGGAGTTGTACAACAATATACGTTAGACTAGTAGTAAAATAGAGAACAAGAGATTTGATCATTTTCCTTTTCTCACATTTAATTGAAGAAAATAATAAGGGAGGGGGACTAGCGGGTGCCGGGGGGACGCGCTAAGCTAATTTCACAAGTCGTTTCCCGTCCCGCGCACCCTCGACGTGACTTTCATGTGAGGCTCAAACAAGTGTGGCTCTGTTAAGACTGTTTGGGAGAAGTGACAATGCATTTGGGGAAATCGACTTCAACATAAGAGCAGAGAAACTTTGGAATGTTCTTTGAAAAAGAACAAAAATGAGGATCAAAGACCCCAACTATGAATTCCTCAATTCATTTTATTGGAAATTCTTTTGATTGTCCATTGCAAAATACAGTAATCCCTTGATTATCGTGAATTCACTACTTTTTCCGCTATTAATTATTTTTAAAAAAAATCAGGAGTGACCTTACTTTGCAATTTTTCTATTTTCACGACCATATTTGTTCTACATCAACCGCGATAGTCGAGGGATTACTGCAAAAATAATTCCAAGCGTAGCACACTGGAGCAGTTTCTGTACCGACACCAGTCTGAACGCCACATCGGTCATTGAGGGTGGCCCTGGGGCATCCGCGCGGGAGCGGGGGTGCCGGAGAGCGACGGCGCGATCCACGGAGATCACGCATTCCTGGCGGCGTGACCCCTCACCGCCTTGGCAGCGCTCGCCGCTTTGGCGTCCCGCGAGCGAGGCAGCACAGTCGCTCATTCACTCGCCGGGGATGTTTTCCCTCGCGCGCCTCCCATAGGAAGAGGAAAGGGGGCGGACAAAGCGGGGTGTCGTTCCTTCACACGAGTCACGTTGCCGTCATTAATTCGGACTGGAGCGAGTTGCAAAGTTGTTTCAAAATCTGCTCATTGGTGGTTTTAAATAGGGACGATTCAATGGGGTGGAATCCATTTTGACTTGATCTTCTGATCTGATCATTTAAACATATATAACTAATTTATGTAAATAAAAACATCTATGGGTCATTTGTTTGCTACCCTATTATTTGCGGCACAATTTATTTGCCCCAAAAAATATGTACTGTTTCATATACACACAAATGACTGACATTTGCAGTAGTAATTAGCATGATGTCTTCACCAATCCGATCAAAGCTCCGTATGCAAATTTTGGCGAGGGGATTGACGTGTGTATTTCCCAATTCCACTCTAAATACCAAAGCTAGCATCTTGAGCAAACGTTGGCTTCATTGGGTGACGCTTTCTCTTTGGCAATTGTCAAAAGATCAATTCTTTTGGGAACTGATTTTGTTGGGGCGACTGCCAAGGCTTTCTGCTGTAAATGCCATTCTTTACTTTGTGACGACTCTGAAAAAAATCGCCGATCAACAAGACTTGGGAATTGATTCGCTTTGGAATGGTTTCTTGTCAGCTCCTGAAAATTTTAACCTTGACTTTTTCTATACATTTGGCCCCTCCTTTCCTTTTTACCTCCGTTGTTTGAATTCTTTGACCTTATCTTTGAAAGTCTGGTTTATCGGCGGCGGTGTCACCGGCACCTCTGTTGCCCATTAAATGGTGAGCCACCGAGCACCGGGCCGCAGAATTCCCAGGCTTCTTGGCTGCCCGGGTTCACACCTTTTTGTCCACAGGAATCTCAGGAATCCCCAACTTCCTCTCTATTGTGTGTGCATGTATGTGTGCGATTGTGTGTGCGCATGCGTGTGTGTGTGGCAACATGAAGGAAGGGCCCCCGCCTGTTGAAATGCACATCTCCACCCTTGTAACCACCCGAGAATGCAAGCAGGCAGCTCTCACAACGGACTGATACTCACATTCCAAAAGGGGGAAAAAAAATGCCTCTTATTCTAGAACGACTAGCGTTCATTAGATTGCCTGGCTAATGACAATACTGTACTGATATGGCATTTCTTTATCTATTTTGGGGGGTTAAACAACTACTCCTACTTAGTTGAACAATTGCTATGTTGGCATGGTCAGGGAATGCTTAGCTCATTGGCTGCTATCTGTCTGATCTGTTTGAAGTGGGAGGGCTGGCAGCCAAGTGCTCTTTTTGTCCTGGTTTATTCTATTTAAGCGGCTATTGTTTTTAAAGTTGAGTCAACGAGTGATAAACTCATTCCAATTCCGAATGGGAGTGTAAAAAAAGACCTTTTATCAATTTCTAAAAGTAGTGTTAATATGTATTGTATACATATCTCGTTATATTTTTGTAATATCACATTTTTGGGGGGTTTCATGCCACTGAAAGGTCTCCCAGGCAAAATGAATTGGAAGCCAGCCAATGGGGTAATTTAAATAATAATAATAATAATGCTTACAATGTAAAACCCTGATGTTTTTTCACCCGATTTCCATCCTCTGTAAACGATCTGATTGAGCCGATTTCCGATCACGTGACCCGGGTTATCTACCGACTGGCGAATGTAGAGTAGTAATCCATAACAAAAAAATTCCCATTTGTGCTTGTGTCTATTTTGCACAAAATCCTCCGCCTGGCGACTGAATGGCGAATAATGAGAGGCACAAGACGAGTGTTTATTGCACTCCTGATGTTATTTGGCAGTCATTTGAGCCACTGCGGTCTTGACTCACTCATGTCATCCCCCGTCGGAACGCCGTCCGACCCGACGCCGACGCCGCCGCCGAGCCGCACGCGCGCACAGACCCATTCATTCATTGGACGGACACGCGACGGACGGGCCGTGATTCACCCGCTGCTTTCATGTCATCACGCGGCGGAGGTTGGGGCTTTTTGCCCAAATCCGTTCGATCGCAGACGCCTTCCAACCACAGAGTCCACGAGGCGGCCCGCGCTAACGCCACTGAAGCGAAGGACACGTCGGGACCACGTTAATTTGGGGTATCGATTGTCTTCATGGAAGATGTTCGGCTGAAGATACAATTAGAGTTTATCGCTCTTGATCGACATTTAGTAGAATTGGGCCCGATGATGTCATTTTCAGAGGGTGGGAATCAAGTAAAAGGAAACAATTTCTAAGTATGAACTCATTGTCTGCTATTAACGTCCATTTCTGACCAGTCAAACTGGATTGGACGTCAAACCCTGTCAATGGCACTGAAACAATGCCTTTATAATTGGTCCATTACTGTCAGAGTTAGTGAAGGGCTAAAAAAGACAAAATTATCCTGAGGTATATTGCAAAAAATACATATACAGTACATAAATACTATAGTTTGATGTGTACACTACTAAAACAAACTTTTCAAACAATGTAAAATTCAAGGAAATCACAGCTTCATTGATTACATCACATTATTTCTTCTATAAATCAAAAATAATCCTGAGGTATATTGCAAAAATACATACACAGTACTTTAATATACTATAAATTAATGTGTACACTAATAAAACAAACTATTCATAAAATGTATAAGTCAAGAAAATAAAAATCTAAAGAGCTAGGTTTATCACATTATACAATTTGTTCAAGTTAAAAGTCAAAAAATGGTTTTAACTTACCAAAAATAGTCACTTTCTCCATAATGGGTGAAAGGTCTTAGAAGTCAACTTTTGAATGACAGCTCACTGAAGTGACCACCCTTCCTGAAAGGATAAAAATAAAAATGAAATTAAATCGGTCTTTCTCAATGGGGGGATGTCAATGTAAACATTTAGATTTGAACAGATAGTTGGGGTTAAATACAGTTGTAGTTATTTGGGGCAAATGGCCTGGGAAGTGACTCAGGGTTTGGATTTGAAAGTTATGAATGAACGTTGAAGTGTGTATGCATGCGTGGCAACGTGTGTGTGTGTCTCTGTGTGTGTGTAAGATGGGTGCAGCAAGCAGCAAGGCCCTTGCCTTTGATGAGTCACGCGGCCTTGTGTGAGTAAGCCGGCAGCTATGTCATTCCTGGAGGTTTGAGGCTCCCACCCTCGGCCCCCGAGAGGGTGGAGAAGGGCGCGGCCCAGCGCCACTCCATAGGCGGGGTCCGCAGAATGGCAGGAAGTAGGTGAAGGCCGGGCGCAGGATGTCGGGGAACCCCGGCTTGTTTTCAGGTCAACGCCTGGATCGGTTGCTACTTCCTTTTCACTAGCTTAAGTCGTCTCATTTCATTTCTTTTTGTTTGTGGAATGTCAAATCAAATTTGAAAAAATGCGATTTAGACTCCATTGTGACTTATAGATATTTTTTTTCCACTTAGTGGTGAGTTCATTTGAAAAATATGTTGCTACTACAGCACAGCATGATTTTGACCCCAGAGGCCCTGTTTAAGGGAGTAACTCCGTCTAGTGTTAAAGATGGGAAGTGCGACGATGTATAGCTTATTTGTAGCTTCTTGTGCGTGCCATGTTCAATGATATTTCTCCCCGATTCACCGATGGCCCGCGGCCCACCAGTTTGGACCCCCCCGCCCGTTCCAACGCTTTCCTCCCCTCCCCTCTCCTCCGCTTCCTTCGTCGCTCTCTCTTTTTTTTTCCTCAATGGATGTCCTCTCTCTAACCTCGATTGAGAGCCGTGTAACAGGACACTCCCCTCGGCCTGCCCCCCTTTTTGTTTTTTCATTTGAAGAGCCACGCTATAAAGAGTGCTGGAGCGTGTGTGTATGCGTGAGAGAGCCAGTGAGTGTGTGTGTGTGTGTCGGGGGGGCCGAGCAAGGGAGTTTGAAAGGAAACATGTGATAGCACTACTTGGGAGACTTTTAACGGCTGCGACGTCTCCAGAGCGCTGGGAAAGCACCTTTAGCCCAGAGGGACACACACACACACACACACACAGAATATATAGATATATATTTCTGAGTGTGTGTGTGTGTCTGTCTGTTACTGATTACACTCAGAAGAATGCAAGAGCAGGAATAAAAGGCAGACGGGTGAAGATTTGCTTTTTTTTTTTCTTTTTAAGAGAGCGCGTGTGATTTGTCCATACGTGGATGTGGGTGAGAACTTGTTACCCAATGGCGTCTTCTCTCTCTCTCTCTTTTTTTTCTCTCTTTCGCCCACCGATGGATCAGGCAAAAGTTTACAGAGCCACGCCGGAATCACGCTCGGAGGCAGAGGGGCGCACGGGACGGCGACGGGAAATCCAGGGATGGGTGGTCTCCTTCCCCAATGGACGATGAAGCTTGGGTGAGTACGAGAAATGGAGGGGAGGGGGTTTCAAAAAGTACCCGCGGAGGAAAAAGAATGCACGCTGCTGTTGATGGCTATCATATGTTCCAAGTTAGGCTTAAACTTTGAGAGCAGGGGTCTTCAAGATGAAGGCGGAGGGGCCGGAGAGGGTTTGCCGCTCGCTTTTGGTGTGCGGGTCGGCGCTCCGTCTCGGGGAATCCGCTGTCATGTGACCGCCGTATCGGTTTGACATTGAGCCTAGGAACTGATTCGGACTTTCGAGACGACAGAAGGAGGTGTCGCTTCCTCTCTCAGTCACGCTGAGCGGCCATAACCCCCCCCCCCTCCCCCCAAAAAGGCGTCCCACCCACCCGTCTCATTCTACCCCACATTTGGCACACGTTAGCGTTCATTCTCCGGCATGAATGAAGCGACCGGAGTAGGGGGCGGGGCGAACGTTGGTCATATCGCAGAGCTCCGACTACTTATGAATGGACGCAGCGTGTGATTGGCCGACACGCTTGTGTTTGTGCGAGGGTTGGCGGGGGGGCTAGCTGAACGCCGCTTTGCAACTTTATGGCAGTGGTGTCCAAATGGCGCCTGCGGCCCACTTTGAATTGCCCTGCAGCAAATGACTAAAATATTTCTGAACATGGCCCGCACAATAATCTTAAATTAAGCCTTCATTGCACTTTAACAGTTAATTTCTAATATTTCTAATACATATATGAAAGTGTGTAGAATATCGCTATTTTGTTAAAAAATATATATAATGAAAGGCTTCTTGCTTGTGATTTTATTGAGTTTTTGCAATGAGTGGATATTTGTTTTTGTTTTTGTTCCTACATTGATTTCAACAAGCGTCTTTTAGTGAGAACAGCAGCTGAATTTAAGCCTGTTGTGCGGCCATATTTAATGATCTTTTCAGCATTTGCTGATGTAGGGCAACGTTTTCCTGAAAAACTGGAATATCAAGCTGTCTTCCTATAGATCAGGGATGGGCAAACCGGTCCTCGAGGGCCGCTGTGGGTGCAGGTTTTTGTTCCAACCAATATAGCACAGACAGTTTAACCAATGAGATTTCTGCAGAAAACAAGAAGCACCTGACTGCAATCCACTGATTGCACTTGTAGGACACCAGATTGGTGAAAAGGTGCTCTCTCAATGGGTTGGAATGAAAACCCGCACCCACTGCGGCCCTTTGTGGAATAGTTTGCCCACCCCTGCTATAGATTGACTCGAGTCTATCATTTATCTTGGATTAGCACTCGTTGCTGAATTCTGCAGATTGCTTTGCCACGTTTAATCTGTTGTCAGAGCACTTTGCAATGGGAAATTGGAGGGGAGAAAAATCACGGGAATCTCCGTGAGATTAGCGTGGAATCTGTCCCCCCCCTCGACTCCCACCCCCCTTTGCCTTATCAACATGGCCTTATGGAATGAACCCTGCCCTGTCCTGCCCCGTCCTGTCCCGTCCTGTCCTACTTGGCAGGAAGCAGGCCTGACGCCTTCCTGCAGCCACACATGCCGGGAGGAGGGCTAAGGGAAATCTCCATTCAATTAATCGGCCTAAAACGGATGAAAAATCATCCAAAATAATACCGGAACCAGATAAGAAGGAAATACATAAGATTTATGTTAAGCGATACCTGATGATTATTTGATACCTTGGGAGAAAAGGACTTCTATTGGTGCTGAAAACTCGGCCAATATTGGGAAACTAATTCAAAGTTCAATTATGGACTGCTGTCATTTTCAGACTATAAAAGATGCTACTTTTTTTCCCCTTGGCTTTGAACCCAGTGGCTTATATTGAGTTTTTAAAAGCAGGTGAGCTGTATATATTGAATAGGGTTGTTCATTTTGGGGGGTTTAAAAAGGATAAAAGTACAGTAATCCCTCAAATATCACAGTTATTGTAGACCAGACATGGTCGAAAAATCGCAAAGTGGGGTCTACACCTATTATATTTTTTTTTCCCCAGTGCTGAGTCCTAGTAGCAATAATGGCTTCTGCTTACGAGATTCAGGGTGGATTTTCACATTTTTATAAACTTAAAAAAAAAAAATATATATATATATATATATATACTTTGATAATATATATATTTTTAAATAATTAATAGTGGAAAAAAATCGGGAAGTAGTGAAGACGCTATAATCGAGGGATTCCTGTATCAATTCAGACATTTATACCGGAACTTTATTGTCGATCTTGTTAATAATGGCCCTCTGTTACTACCAAGAGTAGTCTGAGTGTTGTAGTAGTGCCAAGTAGTGCAGTATTTTTGCATTTGTCCTTGTAATCTCATTGGTTGAGATTAACAGCATAAGCAGTCCAATCCATTTCAACTATGAAGGTTGCCAGCAAATAAATGTCCCTTTATTTCCCAGTTCAAAAGAATTGGGCGTCTACTAGTGATAAACTCATTTAAGGCATTTTTATAGGAGGATTCTTTTTGCGTGTCAATAAAGTTGAAGGGTTTTGTACCATAACTACAATTGGCTTTAGCCGTGGACGTTGCTTCAGCCAATGAAAAATGATGAAAAATAGAGAGTACCTTTTTGGGGGAAAAACGTAAACAACTTTAGTGTCCCTTCATTTCCTGCTTTTTTTTTTGGAAAGGTTTAAATGTAGTACGAGATGTTTTCTTTAACCACTTATCCTGGGAGTCTGTTTCCACTTTTTTAGGAGTGAAGGACTTCAATTACAATTTTAACCTTAAGAACATTTAAGAATGGAATAGGACCAAGCTGAAGTCAGGTTTTTTTTGGGTGACCTATTAATGGGGAGCTTTATTTTAACTATGACATTGTTAAAAAAGACCTTCGCGATTTGCTCTGTCGACTTTGATGAGTCATCGCATAGCAACAATCGAGCCGTAACTTACCGACGGCGGCCTTTCATTTGACCCACATTTTTTTAACTCGACGTCACACGTCGAAGGCCGCGCGGAGGTCATGTTTTTCAGTTTGTTTGAGCCCCCCCCCCAAAAAAAGTGGCGTTACGCAAGTCAAAGTGTGCTCAGCGGCAGAACAATGGCGAGACGCGATGATACGAGAGCCCTCCTCGCTGACTTTTTCCCACTCTGCCGACCGCGTGACGCCTGCCTTGTTTATACAGCAACAAGTCGGCGATGGCGGTCTCGGGCTGGGCTAGAGCGGGCGTGCACCTGGCCCGATTCCTCCTATGCTCATATATGGGCATAGCTTCCCTTACCTGGGCCCCACTCTAAATTCCAATAAGTGCCGCGGCGAATGCGCGTCATGGAAAAGTGGCGTGAGAATAGGCGGCCTGTTCTTAAGATGTTCCTTTTGTTTTGGGAAGGTAATCAGTGAACAGCTTGACTGGAGTCGGGTCGATTATTCAACGCTTGCTGATCACGGCGGCAGAAACGCGGCGGCTTGTAAAATCATGATAATTTTAAGATAGTCATGATAAAAAAAAGGCTTTTCCTTTTAAAGTCAGATTGGTTGGTTGGTGGTCCGCATTTATGGCAATAGATCTCAACTGGGTTTATTTTTGGTCAATGAAGTGAATTCAATGGCGACCGATCCGTTTTGACGGATGTTGGACCTATTCCTGTAAATTTTGGGTCATTTCCTGTTGATTTTAGGCAGGGCAAATTGGAATTGGGTGCTTACCATCCAATTATATCCAAAGTCATTTTAACTAAAGTCAAGAGTCGCTTCCGGGTTTACGAATACGTTCAATTTGTAGCGGAGAAAGGGAATGCATCCACGCCCAGTTCGCCCATCTTACACGCACACCCACGCAATGAAAATGCACCATAGGTTTGCGCGCGCACATACCCGTCCGGCGGTCGCCGGCCCCCTACTTTGAGGCTCAGGCGGGGTAATGATTCACTTCCTCTTTGCTTCCCCCCGCAACGGGCGCGCACGCCATCGCAGTTGTCACTTTGCAAACGGGTGTGCGCCAATGGTGGATGTGGTCGGGCCAGTCATCTTGCAGGCAGCTCAGAGGAAACCCACATCAACTGCCATTCACCACACTCTAGGAATAGACTTGCCCAGTGGAGGCAGGAATGGAATGGAATGGAATGGAACGGAATGGAATGGCACGCCTGGCCTCGCCTCGCTCGTTTGTCCTCATGCAGTGGAGATAGCAAAATCATGGATTGGCTTTCCAATCATGATGGGGGTTTTTTGGCCCTTCTTTTTTTACACACAGAAAACGGGGTCTTCTAGGTTGGCCGAGGCGAGGGTACGGCCTATATGCGCATTAAAAAAACGACATGCACAAAACTGCAAGGTGACAAAGACGAAACGCCATAACGCAAGACAATGTCCCAATAGTTGTTAAGGCTGATCGAAGGTCTTGCGGTCGATCGTTAAAATATCAGCCTTGATACCTGCGTAATGTGTATCTCATGCTGTTATTGCACCCAGAGACTAACTTCCTTATATTGACCCTAATAATGTGCTTTTGATTCATACAGTATTTTAGAAATACCACGTGCGATGATTTTTCTTAAGATTTTCCCTTCAAAGTAACACATTTGTACTCCCTATTAAAACCATGAATATGGAGGTGAAAATTGTGATTCGGGGGGCGGCTTATGTGCGAGAAATTGTCAAATTCAACAATTTTAAGGCAATTTTAAGGGTAGGGCTTATACGCGAGTAAATCTTACTCTTTTCGGGCAGCACATTACGTTTTGACAGCTGCCCGAAAGGGGAGGTTACGTTTTGATTATGTGGGGTAAAATAAATGAGGGAAATCAAAATTGCTTCATGTCATTTGCTTTCTGCCATGGGCGCGGCCATTTTGTGTCACATTTTCTTCTTCTGCACAGATGGCATGTGAACTTTTTCCGCTATCGTGTGAAATGTTGTTTTCTTAAGGGAGCAGCCATTTTGACACGAATGTTAGTTTATTTTTAATGCAGGCTGCTGCCTTCCGTTTAAGATTTCGAACTTTTGTACGGTGATCCTGTAAACAAAATTAGGGCAGGTGGGTTGCCACCTCAGGCAGGTAAGATAGATGGTTTTAGTAGGGTTTTAGCCCCAAATTTAGTATATAATTTTGTACACGTATATTCAAATATGTATTAGTTCCACGCTTGCCGCTCAGCGTTGAACCTCGACCTCTGCCCGCTATCATAACTCCACGCGGCACTTCCAACGGGAAGAAAAAAATAGGATTGTTTCATGTGCCGGCACAACGGAGGTGTCAGCCTCACCAAAGCATGGAAAGAAAAATCCCAGATAAGACTTGCCAAGAGATTAGCAACTTTATCTCTTTCCTTCCTGTGAGCCAACTCAGCCTCCACAAACTGCTCCAGTTAATATCACACCTGAACTCATAATGTTGACCAACTAGGGTTCGTATTGGATCCATTTCAGTATTTTTAGGAGTGGAAAAACTAAATGTGAAATTGCTTTAAATCAAACAATCTGGAGTGGATATGAAATTCTACTTGTTTCTTCTTTGGCTCAATGGAGTTTGGCTTCTTCAATTTTTTTAAGGTGGCAATGACACATTTGGCCTCTAGAATGACCAATCGTTTGTCATATTTTGCAGATCGAAGCGGTCAAGAGTTCCAGAGAAGTCCCGTGAAGAGAACCGATGATCGGTCTCGGCCTTCATGAAAGGTGAATAATAATAATATCAATTTTGTTGCACACATCTAACTAAGTTTTTTCATTCAAACATAAAACAAACACTTAGGTCTCAGTTTCTGATATAAATGTACTTTTATGTCAATTTTGATTCAATTTTTAATATGCAAAAGTGTAGTATCAGGATCGAACGGTCGGAGACGGGGAAAAAAAAAAAGAGGGTCGGCTCCGAACCCGGCATAAAAGCATTCCTCGATAAGCTTTTTCGGACATTCCTTCGCGCGACAGCCACAACGTGACCGAGGAATGGGCGGAATGCGTGTCGTTCGCGGAGACGTCCGCCGCTTAATAAAAGCGACATTGGAGTCAAGTGACCGTCGGTCGGTCATTTGACGGCCGGTCACGAGCTCTCAGGTATGCGGCTTGGGGCTCCTCACCTACGCTCGCCGACAATATTTTATTAAGCGCGGCTCAGCGCTTCCATTATGCGTCGAGGCCGGAGATAATGGGAAAGAATGACAGGAATCCGCCGCCGATACCGCCGCGCTCGGAGATGTCGGTCGGCGGGTAATCTCCCATATCCTTCCTTCCCCGCCCTCGGGCCGGGAGCTGCGTTGAACTGCGTTAAGCTAAGTAGGGGTGTGCAAACTTTTAGAAAAATCAAACTCCGGCTCAGCACCCGGGTTCAGTTAGGGATTAACTATAGCGGACCGCAACTACTGGTACGGCAAAAATTGATCTTTTTCACCCCCCAAAAATCTTTTAAAGCGCCCCTTCATTTTTCTATCCATTTTATTCAAGCCGAACAAATGACTAAAAGGGACGAGCTCCATCTAGCGTTCAAGCTGAGAAGTGCAGCAGAACACAGGATGCATTTAAGCTTCCACTGTGTCATTTTCATCATTTCATCTTTACTAACACCACCACGTTCTTCCCTTGCAGGCCCCCCATCGGCCCCGACCGGATGGTCCGCAAACCCGCCCACTTGGCCGTCGTCATTTGCTCAGTAGGCAGTGTAGATCCTGTGTTACCATCAGCAGCTACATCTGGCTACTGGGTCTCTGGCGACCCGGCCCACCCGGCAACCTTCCTCTCGGGAATGCCGTTGCAGACCAAAAACCTCCCATTTGCTTTGTCCTGGACCTGGCATACAATGTAGAATTCTGTGTACTACAATTCTACAGCTACATTGTCTGCTGGGTTTCTGGCTAGCAATATAATCGGCGCCCGATGGGTGAACGTCGGGCAAGGTAAGGTGGATGTTACGATGTCGTTTGAATGAACAAGTGCTTCAATAAAACTGCTAAACTACTTCAATGACTGGTGCTTTTTTTGTCTGAAATTGGACAATGTAGTCAAAATGGATAGACCCGTCTATCAGAAAAAAGCTTTGGTGGCAAAATCTGATAAGGGAGCAAAATCAGAAAATGTGTGTCAAGGGGGGAGCACAAAAGCCAGCGTTTGTCTATCAGGAGGTTTCCGAACCGCCGTCGCGTTCTTCTGCTTATTAGCGCCGCGACAATGACGGCACGCGCACTTTATGAAACACGAGCGTTTTGTCCGAAACAATCACCTTTTCATTTCACACACCAATATAACCTGTTGTTTGCTTGGTTGTATTACAGTAGAGTTTCTAGCGTCCTCCGAAAAAGAAAACAGGGGACGAGGCGAGGCCGGCGAGCAATAAAAAACTGAGCCCAAGAAGAACAACAGAAGATGAAAATGAGTCCGTTCAGCAGGGAGTTGTCTCAGCGCGACACCAATAAAAAAAAATAAAAAAAATAAAAAAGTCATATACCACCACACAAGCAGGGAAATCAAACCAAGACAACAATTTTCTGAGACTCTGTGTACATTTTACAACTACTGCATGGTGAATATATTTTCTTCCATCCCATTTTACCCTGCTTGACGTCCAATCATCCTTGTGCTGCGAATTTAACTGAGTTTATCAGCAATAGACATGCACTCCAACCATCCATCACACCAAAAAAACTACTGTTACCCCCACCTCACTCCCCCGAGCCATCGAGGCGGATTCCGGGGGCCGGGAAAGCGCTGACGGCGCAGCGGGGCCGTGAGCGAAAGAGGCGGCACGTCAGCCGTCAGCGTTAGACAGGTGGACGGACGGGCCGCGACCCGCCGTCAAGTGACGTGTGACACGGCGGGGTCGTCATGGGGATCTATTGCGTTGACTGCGCAATGAGGAGCGCATGACACGCGTGGAACGTTGCCTTGTAGGTCGACGGCCTGACAGACGCTTTGACCAAGAGCCTTTTGGGATCGCTAAACGTAGGCTTTTTTTATTTTAAAAAAAAAAATGCATTACAAAAATTCCTCAGTCCTCAAAACATAGGGTGTCCAAACAATGGGCCGCACAAGATGCTTGAGTTCAAGCAATTACTTTCCTACTTACTTTGCAGTTTTTTTGGTAGTTTAAATGCAAAAATGACACATTTTGCCAGGGATTACATATTATTCATATATAATTACTCAATATATTTGACAACTACGTATAAATGTAGACATATGTACTACTCAGAAAATGACTCATTTAGTCAGATCAGCAGTTAAGTGAAGCTATTCATTCTATACCTTTTTTGAGTTTGTGGATTTTAGGATTTGATAAAATGAAAAATCTTAAACAACAAACTGATTAAGATAGTACAGTTTGTGCATAATGGCTCAATAAAATATGACTTAATTTTCCAATTTTTTGGGTAGTACTGTATATACTTTAAATATATTATTTAGTATCATATGATTATTATTATTATTAGTGAAATAAAATGACACTGCATATGCTCCAACAATGAATGAACCGAATGGATTAATAAACAGACAAAACGATAAATGTGAAAAATGAAATAAAAATATTGTACTCACCAATACAGCTTTCTCCCAAAAGAGTTGAATCGCTTCTCAGTGCATTTCAAGGAAGGATCAATCAAATCAATCCACCTCAAAATGCCACATTTTGTGTTGAAAAGCCAACGTTATGTTTTGCGGAGAACGGGGAAATCGCCCCGGTCCTTTGAGTCCTTCAGCCCGAAAAGGGTGACCTTCGGGCGGCCGGGAGAGAAAGGGCAACTGCCTCACGGTTGGAGGTTTTTATGGAGCCCGATGAAGTTCAGATTTCTCAATTCCAGACGTCCATGCTCAGTTTATTGGCATGCAGCTCAATAAATGCCAAAATCCGCCTAAGAATGCCACATTTTTGGGGGAAAAAATCCAAAGTTACATTTCGCTTGAGACGCCGGTTTTCCTTGTGCGCGGAGCCGCTTACAATTAGTCTCAGGTGGGCACGGTAACTGTGCAGAACGCCGTTAGATGCATCGTTTTTTTAATCCAAACATGCCCCAAAACAACAATAATTGGTTGCATCAAGCGGCCGGGTGGCTTCGTGCTCACCCCGCCGATTTAATGTCCCTTATTCTGGCCATTAAAACCCAAAACGAAGCGTTACCAGGGTCAAGTCATCCTCTCTCCAATACATGGCGTCCGTACGAGAACGATTCCGCAATACGGGTTGCCGAAAGGGCCGAAAAACATTATTATTTTTTTAATTACGAACGGCGTCAAAGTTTTGCAAGGACATGGAAATAAATAATAAAGTCAAAATATAAATCTGCTGCAGTGAAAGATAAAAAACGATGCAGGACATATTAAATGTAGAAAAAAAACATGATTGATTTTGATGGCAAATTATTGTCCTTGGTGTTAAGCTTTTAGTCTTCTAATTACCAGTCATATTTTCAACATTAGCGTTTTTTTTTCATTTCATTTTCTGAACCGCTTTATCCTCACAAAGGTTGCGGGGGTGGGGGTGCTGGAGCCCATCCCAGCTGACTTTGGGCCAGAATTGGTGGCCAGCCAATCACAGGGCACACTCACACCTAGGGGCAATTTACAGTGTCCAATCAGCCTACCATCCATGTCTTTGGAATGTGGGAGGAAACCAGACCACCCGAAGAAAACCCATGCAGGCCCAGGGAGAACATGCAAACTCCACACAGGTGGACTGATCTGGATTTGAACCGAGAGCAGTTTTTGAGCAGTGTTTGACCAAGCGATGATATTAAACAATTACACTCAAGTATGCAGTATGCAGTACTTTTATTTCTGAATTCAAAATGATTGCGTTTTTTCGAAGGACGGTTGGATGATGAAGGCTAGCATAACGTGATTTTTTGGCATTTGTCTGCTAAATGTAGGTCGGCACTTGTGATAGCATTAAGGTCAGCAGGGAAGGCCTTGACCTGGCGCCAAGGATGACATCACCTCGTCCGGTGTGCAAACAGGATGTTTCTAGCCTGTTTTAGCACCCGTGGAACGTTCACGGTCACTGCTCGTGTTCCAACTGCTTATCGCCACTTTCCATTCAACTTCTTCATCTTCTCCGCGCTTATGCAACATCAGGAAGTGCTGTCCTCTGTGAATGAAGTATGTGTGCGCTATGTGTGTGCGTGTGAGTGTTTGTGTGTGTGTGTGCGTGACAGGTTTCCACATGAAAGTACAGCAAATGTACAACAGTGGAAAAAGTGCACTCAGCTTATTAGTGGACACACACACACTCGTACGTACGTATACATCCAACTGACTCGCTTTGCATAAAAAGCGTGCTGTATTGTGCACCCTGTTGCTAGGCGACCAAAAAAATTCCAATCCACATTCACAAAGACAGGGCCGCACTCTTCATTTGAAAGTGCAAGGTTAAAGTGAAGTGAGGAAGCACAACAAGACTGAATGACTACTGACAAATATTTGCTGCATTTTCAAATCGTACAAAATAACCATGTTGAATTAAAAGAGTACTTGCTGGAAGAAAGAAATCAGTGAATGTGAGTTGGATATGACATCTAGTCACTGACGCTCAACTGGGAGTATTCATGTTTAAAATAATTGGACGTCTATCGTAATCAATGGCGTGCAACAAGTTAAATACTATGGAAAAAAATGTTACTCAGGTTGGTAAACAGTATTATTTTCTCATTTTATTCATTTTGATGACAGAGTACCCGTAGCCAAACCCTTATCTCGGAACTGCGAGGCGGACATGCTAACCGGTACGACTTATACTACGATTTTCCTCTCAGTAGTGCATTTTTGGGCCGGACGGACTTCTACTCAGGTGTGGAAAAGACGCTACGTTGTGCAAGGCACAGTTAGCAAATGCTCGTCCAGGCCAGCGGGGTTTTTTCCCCTTTTGATGACACGGTTAGGCGACCACAGACGAGCTTCTTTCCCCTGCGCCTGCCGTTAAAGGCCGGCAGTAAGCGTTTCCCACTTCCCGTGCTGCGCTGAATCAGCCACCAAGAATGTACGAGCACTGACTCACACTTCCTCCTGGACATGACAGTGCTTCCTCTGGCCTGCCAACTGATTTAGCCTCTCTCTCTTTCGCGCTCTCTCTCTCTCTCTCTCTTTCTCTCTCGTCTCCCATTCACTCCCCCGCCTGGCTTCCTTCCTCAAACAGTCCGCCGAGCGACTGGGAGTGGAACAAGTGACTACCGTCGGTTCGACCAAAGGCCGAGGGAGCGCTCAAGCCTGGCGACGGCTCGCCCGAGCGCCAGTCTGAGTCATTTGAATTGAATTCGCGGCGACAAGATTTTAGCTTCCGTCTGACCCAACGATTGAGACAAACAACTGACACATCGTCCACATCTGGACCTTCGTTGGATGGTACACAAGCACGACCAACGCTCAAAGGGCATTGAGACATTGATTGGGATTCATTCAATTGAAAACCATACAGTGGGACCTCTACTTACAAAATGAATTGGTTCCAAAAGTGGTTTCTTAACTTGACTTTTTCCAAAGTAGACACGCATCTTGAATGTAAAAGCCCTAATCCGTTCCAATACCATCGACTAAACCCTTTAAAAACGATGTGAGGATCACACAAAAAGAAAATAGACAAGAAAATAAACCCATTAAAATGAATAACAAACATTTTCTATTGTTCTTGAAGGGCGCAGGTAAAAAGGGAACATTTGGAAACTGGCAAAACATACGAACACGCGCACGTAAAAACACAATTTAAAATGAGGAAATCAAATGAACGTAATTTTCTTGGATTGAGATATTTTTAACTGTCTCTGGAATAGCCAACGTGGAGTGGATGACCTTTGACTGATCTTTCATCTGCTCCTGGCAGATGTTGTTTGGTCTGGGCCTCGTCGGTGGGTTGGTTACCGGTTGTCGTCCTCTCTGACGCACGCGTTGCGCAACATTTTCCCAGCTCGTGGTGTCGTGACATCATCGGCGATCACGACGGCTGTTTTGTGTAAATAAACAAGAAGCACAAACGCGTGCCGACACGATCCTGTTTATCTCAGGTCTCGCTCTATCTCCACAAGCACCTGTCACCTGTGACGTCACGCGGGAGTCAGGTGCGGGCTAGCGGCGATCTGTGCTCCCACCCACTGGGGGCTGTTTGCATCATCAGCACAAAGTCAACTTTCCATTGTGCTCACAAAAAAAAAGGTCTGGAACACCTAATCATGAAACGAGACCCTGAGCAGTCTCCCTTTCTCCGCTGCCTTGGCCCCGCCCACAAACAAACGATGACGTCACACCCAGAATGAGTGCCCGATGTTTGCAATCTGCTAACATGCTAGCATGCTAACTGAAGGCATTACCTGTACAGTAATCCCTCAAATATCGCGGTTTCATTACATCGCAATTTTCTGGGGTACATTTTGTTTGTTAATTACATTTTTGGGTAAGTTCATAAAAATGTGAAAATCCACGCTGAAACTCACAAGCGGAAGCCACTCCCCCTGTCCTCTGCTTGCTACTGGGACTCAGCACAGAAGTAAAAAATAATAATATAATACCTTCTTTTTTTTAAATAGGGGTGACCCTACTTTGCGGTTTTTTGTTTATCGCGGCCATGTCTGGTCTACATTAACCGGGCCCGCCACATTTCCGTTACTTTTTATTTTTTCAATTCCAAAATATTTGTGAGTCAGGTCCCAGTCATCATAGTCCTAATCCCTCGTGGTAAGTGACCTTTCCCCTACTTTGGTGGTGCCACGTTCTCAACGATACAGACATGTTGGCTTAAAAAAAAAAAAAAACGTCTCACTCTGCCAGCGGTTCATATGAGAAACAACAGGGCGGGTGAATGAATGAGTCAAAAAGACATTTTAGGACGAGGATAAGCGCTTGTTAGTCATGTAAATACACAGTATGTCACTGCCACTATGTGACTCCTGTCCAAGAGGTTATGCTCTCCTCATTCAGTACACTAGAGCACTTGTACAAAGCAAAGCATATCATATATTACAGTAGTGCCTCTACTTATGAATGCCTCTAAATTAAAAAAAAATCAGCTTACAAAACACTTTTGATATCCAGATGACGACAATACATATATTTATATTGAGGGCTGACTTGTTCAAAAAATAATAAACAAACAAAGTACATTTTAAAAGGAAGAGCCTGTCAAAATGTATGTGGAATGCTTGAAAGGAATGAGTCAGAATCTAAAGAGCCAGTCGCAACATTCCTGCACAATCCATCACTTCCACAACTGCGGTTTCCTTGGCTGAAAAAATCCAAATAAATGAAAAGAAGCACTTGACGGCGTGCGACTCAAGAATGAAAACTTTGTATTTCCTCTTGTAAATCAAACCGCATGTTTTTTTTTTCCCTTTTTGGTCAAATCTTGTCTGACTCAGACACTTTGAGAGTGAAAACAAATTGAAGGGGATGAAACACTACATGAGTCAAATGAGTGACTAACACACTTGGAATATTCACTTTTAAATAAAAGTGTGTGTTTATGTGTGTAATATCTCCTTAATAACTACAGTGACATCTACTGGTACTTTATGTAGAAAATATCCTACCTATGGTGGCATTTTATCACCTCTTGGCTAGAGGAAGAAAATTCTTTTGTAACTCATTGGCTGCCATTGACGGCACTAAACATCCAAGTGGATGAATGTTAATCCACTGCCAACCTCCCACTTAAAACAGATAGGACATCGACTAAAGACAAACTAAAATGATTTTTAGATTTGAACTGAATGTCTTGAGTATAAGGCTCAGCCAAAATATGAAATAAAGTGCGGCTTATAGTGCAGAAAATACGGTAAACTATAGATAATTTTTTTTAGAATGTCAATCTTCTCCTGAGTCTCACTTAAAAGAAAAAATGCGGAACATTTAAAAGGAACGATGGATAAATTACCCGTCGGGGTTAGACAAGGGTCGGGGAGCAGGGGGTCTTGCCATCAAACACATTTCTTTACCTTACCTTATCTTTTCTTTTTCTTTTTTTGTTCCCCCAAGCTGAAGCACAATGATGGCCGGAACAATGCATGTCCCCAAAACTCACACCTGCAGATTTAAAAGAAAGGAAATAAAATAAAATAAAGCGTGGGATGTCGCACTCAACGCTCCTGTTCAGAAATTATAATAAGCCAATCAATCAAAACACGAGGATTTTTGCACTTAGCTGCTCTCGAAAAAAAAAAGGCTCGTCAAACATAACACATTCGATGGAGTGTTTGATTGTTATTTGGCATACAAAGAAAAAATGACTATGACATTAAGTCAATCATGTAAATCCTATTAGCACATGAAAAAAGTCGTACTGAACATGAGTATAATAAAAACGTGTATTATGTTCGGCTAATTAAAACGATATTGTAGCTTTGTAGTGCTAGCTCGCACATGTACAAAAGGCAACCCCAAAATACTTCCATAAAATGAAGTAATAAACAAAAAATCCCATTATACTTAGAGACAAATCATTTATTGACGCGTAAAACATCCTTCAGACAACAATTCCCGACTGAAAATCAGGTCTCTGCACAATGCTTTAGTAAGCACTTTTATTTCTATATCAAACATAATTAGAGCAATCACAAGGCTCCTTCAAATTTAATGGCAGGTCTTCTGGAGGAAAGAAAAAAAAGAGACATGATTCCATCAACAAATATTTTCAAGCAATAAATATGCATTTATAAATAGTGTACATTTACATTAAAAAAACACTAAAGAACTCTGTGCAACCATTTTTTCTTGGTGACGTGGCCTTGTGTCTACAAATTATTATTAACATTGTTCCAGCAAAATGATATATAAAAGGGAAATGCTGCAAAAACTGCATGACTCTACTGCTCACATTACAAACATGTTCTTTTTGTTTTAACAAAAGGTAGAAATAAGACCAGCTAGGTGATGGCAAATGGAACTAAAAGAATGGAGATCAAAAGAGTCAGTAGTCGGTGGACTCCAAACCATATTTGTACAATGCTTTGATTTCAGGGGTTGGTGTTGGGAGTCCAGGAAAGGAAGTCTGTAGGAGGACCTGCCTTCCCCCTCCAGTCCACTAGGGGGAGGCCAGTTGCATAGACTCAGGCACGGCTAGCTGCCTTGGCGGAACGCTACAGAGCGTGCTTCAATAGGACTGACGGCTTACTTCCTAAAATGTCAACAACAGTGAAAAGATACGTGGATCCTCTGTTGGAGTTGGTGAAAAAAAATGATGATGATCATCATCATCATCCAGACGAGGAAGGCAGGGGACTCGCCTGTTCAAGAGAAAAACATTCAACATAATAGGGGTGGAGCCGCTTGATACGATACAAAACTCCCGACAATATGATTGCACAATTATTCTTCAGGAAATCTATAATACACCGATTAGAGAAAAAACATTTCTAAATGAAAAAAAAAAAGGGATGCGACAATGTTTAAACTACACAGTAGAATAAAAATATCATTGAATAGGGCCAGCATGAGAAGCTTAAACACTACCTAAATTCTGTTGCACTTCTCATGTCTAACACTAGATAGAGCGAATCGCTTAAAAGGTGCCGTTAGATTAGAGGTCAAAACCTGAAAAAATGTAAGATGCTTACCAGAGTGAAGTGGTCATAGACCTGCATGAGCTCTTCAATTTTGTACTGCTCCAGCACTACAAAGTTGTCCAGGTCAGGATTCCCCCTGCGGGCACAATCCTGGCAGTGCACCACGCACGTCTTCCTGCTGTTGCTCTCGCTGGTCACAAAGAGGAGGTCGTACACCTCCACCTGCGAGGGGCACAAGGCCAAGTCAGCCTGAGACCAACCGAGCGAGCGAGCGAGGGGAGGAGGGACTCCAACTTTACCTCGCAAATACTGCAATAGTGCGCAGGCTCGTTCTGGGTTCGTCCGTGCCAGGCTAATTCTTTCCCGGCAGCCAGCAGAAGCTCCCGTTGCATCTGACACTGCTTCAGAGTCCGCAGCAAGCAATATCTGGCGGTGGGGGGACACGTTAGCAAGAAAATATGCACTCTTGAATTTAAATACCAGGAACTGGGCTTTGGCCAAGTTGTCTAATAAAAAGGTTCTTACTTGATCATCTCAAAGAGTTTATGGTCAGACACTTTGATGTTCCTGGCCAGGTTCCAGGAGAGGTGGATCATGGGAACGATGGATTTGACACTTTGCAGTTTGTTCCACTCGTAGCGTTCCGCTGCCAGCTTGTACTGGTGGGCTGGCGACACCCCGGGAGAAAAGACACCTCGGTAAGCGCGCCGTCGGAAAGAAGCGGCCCCCTCGCCGACGTGACCTCCTCACCCGTGAGGGGCCCCACATTCCACGCGATGTTGTTGCACCAGCCGATAGCCTGCACCCAGTGGATGGCGCCCGTGTTGAGCCACACCAGGTCCCCGGGGCGCTGGATGAAGCGGTAAACAGGCACGTTGGTCTCGTACAGGTCCTCCAGGTTTGGCCACCAGGAGCCCATCAGGAAGTTGATGTTGTTCCTGCGCAAGCAAAACGTGACCCGGTTCAGCATCGAAAGAGTCATTTGGCCGACGAGCTGGGGACGCACTTTTCGCAGAAGCTGTTGATGACGCCCCAGTAGGCCTCGGGTACGGCGAACCACTCGCAGTCGCCGGGACCGATGTTGATGTTAACCGAACAAAAGTTATTGTTCTCTTGGTGACCTATACCAAGAATCACCACCAGAATTTATGAGCAATGTGAGGGGAGAACAAAAAAAAAAAAAAGAGCACTTCCAATTCCTTATTCTGACATTCGGTTTACCTGGTGTCCGGCTCCCGGGGACCTTCATGTAGAGCTGCACCGTGTTCATGCCCAGGATGGTGTGTCCGACGTGGCTGAGCAGATTCCCGGCCGATACCACCCGGGCAAAGGCCGGAAGCTTGGTCAGCTCCTGGAGTTGCTGCTTCCACCTGGAACATACACAGACGTAAATACATCTCCAATCGCAAGGCTGGAGGCAGCTACGACCAAGCCCACTGGACGTTTCCCAAATCTTGCATCATGGGTATTTTGATTAAAAAAATAAAATTAAAAAAAGTATCGTTGTGGTGTCCTCAAACAAAGATGTCTATACATAGATAAAAATGATTTGTTGTATTCCAGTGGCATGCAAACAACAATATTTATCATGATTTCCTGTCTGTCTGCTTTGAATAGATTGCATACTTCTTTTCATCTGAAAGGTCGATGTTGGTGCCAAACTTGATGTGCTTGAAAGGACATTTCCTCCGCCGGCTGGCAAAAGAGAATCAGTTTTAGCGATTGGGATAAGAAATAAATTTGATTCTACAAAGGCAATCAGTGTATCGGGCACCTGTCAGATGAGGCTGCTTCTGCTTCCATCTCCTTCCGCTTTTCATTCTCCTCCTATTTGAAACATTAAAATCAACTTTAATGTCCACCATATTGGGGCACAACAGCTTGTGACGATACGATCCAATCAGGAGTAGGTAACTCGGTGATGGGGACATTTGTGCTACTCACCCGAAGCGATTCCTGGAAGGACGAGGCCTGGTACTGAGCGTACTTGATGATGGTGGTATGCGAACGGCTGCTCTCGCATCGCCACATCTTGCGGCTGCCGCTGGGGTCCCAGTTCTCGTCGGTGGGCTGAGCCAACTGCGTTCGCACTTCCACCAGATGCTCAGGATTGGCCTCCACCAGTGTCTTGGTGGAGAAGAGGCCCAAGTCTGTGCGGGACGGAAAGGAAGGAACACTGAGGCGTAGTCTTTGTCTTTTAGTTTGAAACATAGTTTTTTTATGAAATTTAGAAACAAGATATTTCAATTATACTGACAATAATGTAAAAAATGTTAAACAAACATTGTCAAGGAGCTAAAATAATGAAAAGGAAATACAGAAAATCCGTCGAAGACATGGCCACGATAATCTAAAAATCGCCAAGTAGGGTCACCCCTATTATAACTACCATTTTATTCTTCAGTACTGAGTCCTAGTAGCAAGAGTGGCTTCCGCTTACGAGTTTCAGCGTAGATTTTTACATTATTATGAACTTTAAAATAATAATAATTATTATTATTAGCAAAGAAAAATTGCAAAGCTGTGAATTCGCAATAATTGAAGATGCGATAATCGAGGGATTACTGTAGTTTTATATTTTGGCAAGCTCGGGTCCGATGGATAACCTATATTGGATCCCGAGGTGAACAGGAGTTTTTGAGGAGAAGCATTCCCACACCTCATTGTTTCTACCATGCAGTAACATGTTTTGCTTGCAGATGGAGCTGTTGCCAAACGGATCAACTCCACCAACTGTTTTGAGACCTATCCACGCAGCTGTGATGCAATCGATGTCTTAATAGAACCCGGCGAAAAACAACTCACAAGATACAATAAATAAAAAAAGGCTTTAGCAGCAGTTATTTGTTTACCCAGTTTTAGGGCTCCTGCCAGACCCCTGATGACGGTGACAGGGTTGGAGGGATTCGTGCAGAACTGATGGAGAGGAGGGTAGAAGGCATCCCTCTTGTTTTCCAACTGTTTTAAAAAGGAATCACAACTATTTAGGTCCTCATTGAGACAGGCTAATAAGAAACAATTTTGCCAACATTAGAGTATAAAACAGTACAAGCGCACTCAAACTTACATAAATACTGGGCGTCGGTGGGTTGAGTTTGTCCTTGGGCAAGGGAGGTGACGGGATGATTGGGGGTCGAGGTGGCGGGCACTTGTCCAGGATGATGCTGCTTGTCGATAGACCGTTCTTGCCAAGGTTCCTAAGGCCCGGTGAGTCACGAAATTAGTTCAAATAACAAGTTAGCCAGAAAAGAAGAGCGACCAGAAGCGTCGATTGGATTGGGGAACAAGTAACTCAAAAGCCAGGATCTGTAATGCTACACGGGTGATATTAGCCAACAAAGTTACGAAAAATCACAAGCAATGTATTTCAAATGATCACATTTTTATATATTTATAAGAAAATACGGAAATCCAACATTATTTCAACACACCTAATCTAACGGCGAAGCAGTGTTTCGTAGTTAAAGCGGAGTAGTGCAAAAAATTTTGAGTCTAAAAGACGAAAACACAGGAGTAGGAATCATCTTACCTGCACACTTTGAGCACTTCACTGGAGCTAGGGTAGATGGAAACAGAAGACCAGGGAGCCAGGCCAGCCGGGGCCGAAAGTCTGTGCACGGCCCCTTCCGGAGTCTCCGCCTTTTGCGGGCTCCGAGAGTCCTCCGTCCCGTTCGTGGCGGGTCCCCGACTGTCCATTTGGCCGCTAAGGCGGGAGAGGCTATTGGCGGGGGCGGTGGTGGAGCACGTCGGCGAGGAGGAGGAGGAGAATTGCTCCGATGCGGCTTCGGCGCCACCCGCGTGGACGTTGTTGATTTTCTCTGAGAAAGGCCCTGCGCGGTCACTCTTGTCATTATTCTCATCGTCATTCCTGTTGGTCGGGGTGGCTTTTCCCTTGAGCAAGGCTGAGAGTGGAGGATTGTCTAAAGCGGGAGCGCCGGGTTCCGACTGGACGTGATTAGTCGACCCCGGCGCCGGCGTGCTGCCGGAACACGGGGTCGTCCCTGTAGCGGCGGTAGCGACGGTACCCGGCGACGGAGCGGTAGCTGCTCCCGCGCTACCGCCGGAAGGCGCGTTGTCTTTGGTGAGGAGCCCTGAGGTAGTGGCGGAATGGGGGGGCGAGGAAAAGTGGTTGGGGGTGGACCTGGGAGAGGCCGGGGATAAAGAGGAGGCCGACGACGAGGCGGTGCAGGGCCCAGAATGTCCCACCTGATTGAGAATAGCCGAGGAAGAAAATGAGGTCTGAGGGGAGGAGGAGGAAGAAGAGAAAGGGGGGTCTCCATTGGGACCTGCCGAATGGGAACCTGGACCTTTGTGAAGCCCCTGGACAAAGAGGACATGAAACACAGTCATTAGGACTGTGCTGGGTTATGTTTGTGCGCTTTTTGAATTGGCATGAAATCAAACCAAGATTATGATGATTCAAGAATCACATCATTCGCAATCAGTCTGCGCGTCAGTCTCCAAATCCAGACATTTCATCTGAAAATCTGTCTGTATGTCACTGCAGATATATTTTTTATATGTACGGTCCTCAAATTGACCAGAAGGGCAAAGAAAGAACGACGTCATAGTCCTTTCCAATCAGTCAACAGAAGCCTCAAGTTAAAATATATATCAATACAAAAAAATAATACTTGTTTCCCCCTCAACCACCAGGCGTCCCCATCACCATATTTATCTCATTTAGTGTGTACATCATGGCCTAGCAAACCACCCTCTCAGCACGTATAAATAATACAACAACTGATGTGTGCTTCTAAATCAAAACTGTAGCAATTCTGAAAATCTCAACTGGTAAAGCACGGCAGACCACGGCCCGTGGCATTGGCCCTCAACTTGTCAGGAGATTGGGGGGTTGTGGCCATCATGTCACTGAAATAATCTGCTTACATTTTCCATGACGTGTGATAATGTCACAAAGCCTTTACGTCGGCGGGATAGGATTCCGTGTCCCTAAAACTGTGGCCAAAGAAAAATGCACATCGCTTTCCATTTGTGAATGGTATGGCGTCTCTTACTCGAAAATATGAAAGAACTCAAAATTTAGCCACAGGAACACAGACCGACGACCCCTATTGATCTTAAGAACGACTATGATTTGAATAGATGAACGGAAACAACCCCACATTCATCAAAAATTGATAGGTTGCCAAGGAATGTGGATTTTACAGGGGATAATCATGTCAGTGTTTTTCAGTCGTGCCAGTCTTCTTACTGTTGTCTGGCCAGTGAACATTATTTGTCTCAAAGCATACTTTTGCAAGGCATGAAGCGGGACTGAGTGGTGCTATTAAGAATAATCCAAAAAGTACATTGCTTGTCATCCAGACACAAACACGCCATTATTATCAGAATTCAACCATGTGCACATGCAGAAACAACCTTAATTGCTAAAAAACAGATGTGAAAGCTGATCTACGAACCGGGCGGAGCCACGGCGACTAAGTATGCCATTGTCAAACACGCTAACCTGCCATGCATTTATTTAACTTTCCACTTCTGGGAGGGGTTTACGCAAACCACTTAATAAACATGACACAAATGGCTGACTTTGCAGTTTAAGTAAAAGCAATCAGCGACCCGGAATTTAAGAAAATATATATAACGGGCAGGGAATAAATGCAAGGGTGTTTTACCTGAGTGTTAGCGTTGCTATGCGGGCTCCTCCAAGTCTCGTCGGGATGAGCGGGACTGGCGCCGCTGGTGCTGGGGTGACTGACGGCTGTGCAGTTGTGAGGTAGAGAGTTCTGCTGTGCGTAAGGCACGTTTCCGTTGCTCGCGCTGCCGCCTCCCAGCACCGAGGCGCGGTCCCCCGTAGGATACCCCGCGTCGAGCGCTCCCGAAGACGGACTCGAACACGAGCCGTTGGCCGTGGGACGGGCCGCCCGGTTCAGGGGGGACGAGCGGGGGAGGCCGTCGTGGCGGTCGGGGGACTCGACCTTAGGACCGTTGGGAAGGCCGGGTCGAAGCTGGGCGCCCGCTCTCGTCTGAAACGGGGGAAATGGTTTGGATTTTCTGTCTCAATTTTTTTTTTTTTTCCGGTCAAGAGTTCGAACCTGCTGCTGATGCTGCTGCATAAGGGAGAACTGTTTCTCCAGCTGATCCAGCATTTGCACCTGGATGGGCTTGAGGATGGCTCTGTTTGCACGCAAGTGATCCAGAAGCTGAAAAGAACACATACCCAAAATTTATAAACGCAGAGGATTATGGGACATGCTAAAAAATAACGAGCGTATTATTGGTTGAGACAATGCTGAGATCGGAAGAGGCAAAAAAAAATCTAGTTTTTAAAATGTAATGAATCATTTTCAAATATTAACTCGTCGGCTGCCGTTGACAGCGATAGGCGTCCAATCCATTTTGTCAGAGACGCTAGCAGGGATCAAACCTTATTTTGTGCTGCACGATTGATTTTTGAAGGGCGATTTTCCATTTAAGCAGCTATACTATTAACCCTTTCACAAAGCTATAATGCTAGAAATCTATGTTCAAAATGGTTCGATAAAAAAAAGTGATTAAAATACGACTTATAATCCAAAAAAATAAAACTTTCTTTTCAAAGAGAAATATGTCGATATTTCATACCTGAAGATTCTGTGGCGTAAGGTACCAGCCAGGAGCCGGCTGTTGATTGGCGCTGTTTGCGTCCACAGCGCTCTGCGTCCAAGCAAAGAAAGAAAGAAAAAAATCAGTTTTTCCCCACTATAATTGAAAATGTTTGTGGGTTGCACTTGTTTTGGCATTACTTTGGCCGGGCTGGCAGTGCGTTTCTTTTTGGCAGGGTTGCCTTCTGGGTCGCTGTGATTACTGGTGCTTTGGGCCGCCTCCCCTTTACAAGCCTACAAACCCAGCAGAGAAACAGCTTGTGATGACGGCCATCTGTGCTTTGGCAAAGAAAGAATTCAACAACAAAAAAGTACACTATGGCGTCAAATGACCGCTGAAATCTTTTTTAAAAAGGAAGGGTTTGGAGCCTGGGGTTGGGAGAAGAAATGGATCCTTCGCAAACAACCACTACATTTACATGCTTGCAAATAAAGAATGTATGAACAGTTGAACACTGATTAATATACAGCTGGTTTCATGCCTTAAATCTTAATTGGAACTACTGATTAAGTTCTTAATCAGTGTCTTCAAGGTGTACTTGTGGAATAATGCAACATCAATATTGCATTAGTGTGTAAAACAACATGCAGTTGAGTCTTTGTTGGGTTAACCTGTCAAATTACTTGGATGACCAAATATTCATTTCAGAATACGTAGTACGTTTCTGCCTGGAATATAGAGATTTCTTGGGAAATATATGGCACTAAAATGTAAGTATCAGAGAGTACAAAAAGATTTTTTTTTAAATAAACGATGCTGAGCAATATGTACTCTTGAAGATTAGGTTTCAGTTACGAACGCAGCCCGCAGCCAGAATTGGTTTCAGGGCAACACTAATACCACAGCGCATTGGAGCCATGAAAGTATACTTGCTGCTTGACATCATGTTTTTTTGCCCCTCATAGAATCCTTTAAAGATCACTTTCTCACTTTCCCTCCCCTTGATTCCTGGCACCTCGTCCCAATTTTAGGGTCTCACTTCCATGCCAATACGCAAAAGTAGACGATCAGAGACGCTTCTTGGAGTGGCAGAAGGCTCGATTAGAAGCCGGATCTCTCACCTGCTGTGCCTGTGCAGCATTCAGGGACCCCTGCCTGGAAGTGAGCTCAGCAGGGATGGGCAGGCTCCACGCCTCCTCAATACTAGGGAGCATTTTACTCTTATTCTGCAGACTACCTGGCTGTAGGTTACACAACTGAGCCTAGGAGAAATGGTGCCAAGACACGTTTTAGTGCGGAACCAACAAGACAACACGTAAAAAAGGGGGGAGCAACGTATCACAAATGTTTCATGGAATGAAGGTGTTTGATCATTACACAAGCGTAAAAATATGAAGCAATTCATATCTCGGGGATCAGATATGAAAGGGATTTCACCACGGCAAATACTCAACAGATAACGGGGCTGCGTAAAGCTGGGCGACTCGGGCAACACGGGCTACCTGCAGAAGCTTGATGCGTTGAGCGAGCGCGGCGGCGTTGACGCAGGCCTTGCTGCGCGTGGCGTTGACGTAACACTTGATGGCATCGTGCGCCTGCCCGCAGCTCTCGTACAGCGTGCCCAGGTCCATCCAGGCGGCGGCGTGGTTGTGGTCCAACTGAACGGCGCAGATGTAGGCCTGCAGCGCGTCCATAGGCTGGTTCTGCTGCTGGTAGAGGACCCTGGATACAGACGGGTGACTCATTTGACTCCTTTTTTGGAATGTAGATAGAGCGGGCTGATACTCCAGTATAAGCCTGGTGTGGTGTAAGGTAGTTGTTTGAAAGGGCTACTTTGGATCGCTCGCTTCGCCACCTCCGATATAACTTTTATCTATAATATAATGGATCTGGCCCCTGGGACGCCCCATTTTCTCTTCCTCACCCTATGGAGCACCAGGTATCAGCGCTGGCCTCCGATTTATCGATGGATTGACGATAGGAGATGAATGCATCCTGCACTTTGCCGATGCTGGAGTAGCACCTGAAGTTGAGAGAAAAAAGACAATGGTCATGCTTAAAATAAAGAGTGGTGAGTGCTCAGTGACTTACTTTCAGCCTTCGACAAGGTGCATGAAGTATACTAATATCGAGACAATTAGCTTACCTGCCGAGAAAATACCAGGACTGGCCAGAGTTTGGGTCTGCTTCTAGAGACTTCTGCAGACATTGGATGGCATAGCTATCCTTGGTGCCTTTATCCCCCAACTGCTCCACTGTGTGATGCATCCAGCCTAAAGGAAGACAAACATAACATATTTAAGGGCTTCTGTGACGCACCAATCACAGACACAGGAGTACTGAAACTTACAATAATAGAAACAAGTATGGAGGGGGAAAAAACAACAACAAATATCACAAGTACCGATTTAGGCTTGTTTTGTGGTGCCGTATTGACAATTTACAAACATTATGTTCGTCTCTGCACCGAACGACCCAAGTGTAACCCACTGGGTGAGACTTACCGAGCTGTTGGAGTGTAGTCGCCTTCACCTGAGCAGGAAGATTCTCAGTCTGCAAGAGACTTTCATAAGCTTCTTTCGCCGCTCGGTACTTTTTCTGCAGGGAAACGGACAGAGACGGCGATCCGGTCAAGACGGGACGGCTTGTTTTATGAGACGAGGAGAGCAGACAAAAGACCTCCACACACTTGTAATGACTGTCTGGACAAACACAAAACTCGGGAGGGGGAGGGTCATGAAGGAAGAGGACAGGCCAGACTCAACACGTTCAGTCCGTTAAAGTGTGCGCTCGCTCGCATGTGCTGGGTGGCCGTCACACCACACCAAATACGTGTGTGTGTGAAACATGAGATGCTATTTGTTTGGACTCTTTGACCTCACGAACCTGTCGTCTGAAATAATCCCAAAATACTAAACAGAGTAATGACAAAAATGATCCCATAGCCGAGTTTTCAATTTCAGAATCCAGCAAAAGTCAAATTTCCAATAGTTTTGTTTGAGATGAGCTACAAAAAAGAAAATGTCTTCTTCCTCTGGCCAAGATGCCCCCACCCACCCAATATTTTATCACTAGCAAAATGTCCAATCCAATTAAAGTAGGAGAGTGCCAACAGATTAAATTCTCCCTCTTTACGCCGCCTAAATGTCTCCTGTGTTTGCCATTAAAACCTAAAAATTACTTTTTACCGCGCTCAACCGAGCAGGATGATTTCACTCACTCTGAATGTCTGGCAAAATTGGCAGCCACGAATTTTGAATTCCAAATTCTGAGATGAGGGACGGCCCGTGAAAAAATGTAAATACGTCAAAGAGGGTTTGCGTCAACGCCGTTACTAACGCGATTGACTGCCAGCATTAAAATATTCACAATGACTGCACCATATTTTTATTGGATGAACTCACTAGAGCATAACATTGAGATTAGAAAAAAGAACAGATAATGTACATCTTACCTGGATCTCATATAAATGAGCGATGTGGAACTGAACTGTGAGGGAGAAAAAAAAAACCAGAACAAATGAATGACTATCTTCATGTTCAAAAATCAATATTGCACGTTCTCCCAAAGGCCTTTCAGTGAGTATGCACTGCATATAACAGGGAGGACAAATAGAGCGGGGCTGTCTGGGTACGTGTGCATGTTATGTTTAAAAGGCAGCAATCATCAGCATTTGAGATGGAGCAGCCTCCTCCCGCCTGTCTCCACGGCAACGCAGTTTTTAGGGAGGGCGATGGCTGCGGAGAGCAGAATGCTTTTCCAACCTTCTCGTGTTTTTGACACGGTTGAAGACGGTTTGCTCCTTTTTCATAGACCGCTTAAAATAGTGGCGAGTGCTCTGTGACTTACTTTCAGCCTTCGACAAGGTGCAGAGGTTTGAGTCGATCAAAGCCAGCTGAAAATGCTGCAAATAAGAGATAAGGAAACATTGTTAATTCAATATCATCATCTCCAACTGCAGCACTACCTAAAAGGGTGGCATTAGACGTTGCCGTGAATAAATTAAGGGCTACAAGCAACAAAATATTGCGGATTTATGAGGAAAATCCAAAACATGTGTACTGCTTCTTTAAATACACCATTGAAAAAAACTTTGCAGAACAAAGGGCAGACGAAAAAAAAGTCAGGAATATCCCATCCAAGATAGTTAAATTTATCACACAGGATGACCAAATGTTATTTCTATTTAGGATGATTTATGTCAACCCAAATATTTTAACAATGTCTGTGCAACCTATTTTGTATTGCAAAACTACTACAAAAAAGATTTTTTTTTTACTCCATTGAAACCACTGCTGTACTAATAACCTTTTTATATATAGCTATCATGTCAGGATGGCCTTGTACAAATTTTCCTCCTCAATAGATTTCCGATGAATCGGATTGGGACGTTAGACGCTGAAAATCAGGTCACCCGGCGAAACAGCGTGATGGAAAATGCACCTGTTCCACTTCCACGCGGGGTTATGAGGTCTAGTTCGCTGCCACTCTCAGCTTTCGGAATAGAATTGCATGGCGACTCGGCTCCAATGATCTGTGGGCCCATATATGGCCCAGCACTGCATTAGAGACAAAGCAACATTGGCTCTGTATCTGGGTCACTTGGATACAAGCGACGAGATTGTCCTGGTTTGTTTTCCACACACTTCCCCTGAACTACTTATTTGAAAATACAATGCATTGTTTCTACAACGGGGGCCAAAGATGATCAGAGGGTTTGACAGTCGGCAGCTAGCACGTGTGCAGAGAAGCATTCAGGCACACGCACGCGCCGGTTCTGGATAAAGCGTTTGATAAGACACACGGGAGGAAATATTAGCGGTCGCAATCCGTCGTGCGCTCAAGGCGTTACCTACGTTACGGGCGCCCGGTCAGCCTCCTCCTAGAAGCCTTCGCGCATCCTCTGGTGGCTCCCTCCCATCCTCACCTTCCTCCTTGGCACTTTGGCTGATAATGCGGCACTGGCTGTTAGCTTGACATTCCACCTCCCTTCTGATATCTTTGCCTCTCTCTCTCACTCGCTACCGTCTTACTTGCCTTGCCTCTGCCCCCTCCTCTCGTCTACTCTGGTGTCACTGATTACTATTCAGCAGATGGCTGCAGTGGTGGGTGCAAAAAAAAGAGAAAGCATGAGACAATAATATCTCAAAGCAGCTCCGCCGGATGCTTCAATGTAGCATTCAAGTCATTTCTAGTTGGAATCTTTTCAAACCGCTCTGTCACTGTTATAAAATTGCATATGGAAAATTATTGAAGTTCCATTTTGCCAGATCAGGGGTATTAATCCACACTTTTTTTTAACTCCAAAGGCCGCTTTTGGAAAAAATCCAAAGACGCAAGGGCCAACTTGAAATCTTCATTGGAATCAATTGTGTTTTTACAATGTTTTTTTAAGGTTATAACTCATTGGCTACCTTTAATGACCATTAGACATCCAATGCATTTTAACCGGGAGGGTTGGCAGCGAGCCAACGATCCCAGACAAATTGGTTTGGACATCGATCTCCTTCACTGAAATACAAGTCGTCCTGGTTGAAATGGATTTGAAGTCTTTAACAGTCAGTGAGGTTTGAACACCCCTGTCGTGAATGTTTCCAGAAATGGCAGTCAGTTGACACCTTTGAATTTGATCCTGCAGAATCAGTAAAAAAAGTCTACGATTTTTGTCCTCAGAATACATCCCTGCACTCCCTTTGTCCCAGAGCTCATCATGTGCAGTCTTCTCTAGTTCTCTCGTTTCCATCCAAAGCACTCGCATCCCATGAGCTAGATAAACGGACCAGTCGCACAGTGCGTGTCTGAGTCTGATCTAAACGGTGTGTGATGCTGGCAATGAACCAGTACTCAAGGGGGGGTTACATCCAAAGCGAGCAAGGGAGGATGTGTAACACGTGCCAATATGCTTGAGTGGGAAAAAACTATGTTGCCGATGCCAAGCGCTAACATTGTTACGCCTAATTTCCCCATTCTAAAACATGGACAATGATTTTAAATAAATAAATGTCAACGTTACTATGAGGCTGCAGATTTCGCAACTTTTTTTTCTACTTCAATTAGTCGACATTTGAGTTTGTTTCAAACTGGTAGCCCTTTGCAAAATTTAGCAACCTGCAAGTAGATCTTAATTGGTGACCCCTGGTTTACAATAAATCAAGTACATTGCCACTGGTTGCCAGCAAGTGTACTGACATCACATTAGACAATGTTGCTACAAGACAACAGAATCTTGTCCACATTATCAATGTAAGTCTTGGCAACCAAATAAAACATTCGTAATTTGCATCCGCTGCTGGAACCCTTGACCATCAAGCCTCTACTCCTTCAGCAAAGCACAACAAAAACAACCACCGTTGGCGTACAGTCATCGTGCTTTGAGGATACTCAACTCACAAGAAATATATTTAAATAATCCAAATCCAAAGTGACAAAGGTAGGATTCTCTGAGCTCAAATTGTACAATTGTTTCACCAGAACTAATTGCAAACTATGTTCCAACCAATACATTTGAAACCTTTTACTGCAGCTACCTATCTTCTTGTTTGATTGGTGAGTTGGCTTCATGTAAATCCTGGAGAAGAATATGAGGCCTGAGATCAGATAGTTCCCTACGGGATGTATCCAGACAGCTCTTAGTGACTGTCTGGACTTCTTTCGACTCAGGTATCAGAGGAAGGTCACAAAGGGGGCGTCCCTCACACAGGTGATCAAACAAACTTTGTCAATGTGGTCGGTGCGATGAGGTCTGACAAAAGCCTTGGGATTGCACATGACCCCCAACTAGTTCTCACAGACTGGCATAGATTATGTGACCCAAAGCATTTCAATAGTCCAAAAACGTGGGCTATCTAAAGCAAAGACGGCAACAATTATCAGTAAGGTTGGGAGAATGATTGTACCTTTAAACTGGACTCGTGGTCTGTGTTGACTTTAAACATGAGTCCCAGTCGCAGGTGGATTTCTTTAGCACGGGAGAAACTGGGGTTGATGTAGAGCACCTCCTGAAATGCCTTGATTGCCCTGCAAGTCACATTGGATTTATTATCAAATGGTTACGTAAACAGTAAGTGATCACATACTCAACTTTGGCTTTTAAAATGACCTGGTAATGTAAATTTTTATTTTTTATTTTACCGACATGTTTTGCATTTGGGTTTTGCATATTTTGAAATATCCGTATTTCCTTTGGGAAATGTGATTGTGCAACGATTGTTTCAATTGTGCTTTCCAAGTTATCATGCAATTTGAATATGAGTTTCATCAGAAATCTGTTAATGCTCAGTTTGTGAAGTAGGAATGACTGCTAACTAGCTGCACTAACATGTTTGTTACTCGGTTTTATTTTCATCTTAGCATTTTGTCCGCTATATACAGTGTTGTATTTGAATGTGTATGTGTATAGCGAAAAATGCTGAATAAAGTACTTTATGGGCCAAATAAAGCAATACATAATTCATCTATTCTCCCATTAGAAAAAAACAATACACGCACTTTTAGTACGGAAATGTACTGGAGCTTCCAAATACCATTCTGAAATGTTTGAAAAACTAAGCCCGGGAGAACATATCACAACTAGCATTCTTGGCAGCATATATTAAAAAAAAAAAATAAATAAGTGCATTTTTAAGTCCTTCACTTTTGTCGCTGCAATAACAAATTCATACTGCCTCCAACCCCCTTTCAGGCAGCTCCCATACACAAACACACACACACACACGTGCGCTTTGAACTCATTGCTCCCATTCTGTTCATCTCCCCTTCATTGCCGCTCCCATTTCTCCGTCACTGCGCTCCGCTATCGCCCTCTCCTCCCACGCTGGCGGACACCAAAGTGAATGCTGCGAAAGCTCAGTGATGTCAAGCATGAGACAAGATTGCAGGAGCGGGGATGAGGTTTACAGTCACACTGCAAACTATGGTGTAGAATTCAGCCAAGACTTTTTGAGATTGTGACCAGTTACAAAATGGGACCGCTTCGCATGTGGTATTCCGCGAGTGAGCGACATGGTCGCTACTACCGCACTTAACGTCCTGCCTGATATTCCGATAAAAAGCAGTTGCCTCAACAAAACTGTGTGCAACAATAAAAGCCCCTTTTACGCGGCCTATTCAAGAACATACAATGGTGGATGCATGTGTGTTTAGGGGGGAAACATTCCACCAAAATTTTAAAATCAGATAAAGTACCAAAGCTGAAAGAGAGACAAATTCAAATGACAAGATAGATTTGCGGATAGCCATATTGGTGAAAATATGTACTCCCAAGGTTAGTGTAGACGTTGCAAGTACTTACCACTGAAATGCATTGTAATGGAAGTAAACCAAGCCGATCCCGTATAAAAAGGAAGCATTCTGGAGGGACAACAACAAAAGGGTTATTGATCATAGGTGATGAAGTTATGACCCATGTAAACATGTCAGAACCTATTTTTTTTTTAAAAAACCTTAACTTTTGAGTATTAGATGCAGTTCTGACATTTTATTTTAAAACATTTTGGGGAATTGTATACAATGCTTTTAATAAACAGACACCTACGAGTGCAAAAACGGTCTTAAAATAGCAATGCAAAATGATTCAATATAAACTCACCTTCCAGTATTCTGGCTGTAAACTGAAGTACCTCTGGTATGAAGATAATGCTGAAAATAGAGACATTGCCGATGGGTTAAAAACAAACAAAAAAACGTTGATTATCCAAAGTAAAAATTAGAACGAAATATTACGAAAACAAACCTTTAGGATAGTCCTCCAACAGGAGGTGGAAATGACCAATCTGACAGAAAATGTCAGGATCAACTTTCCCTTCTGCTTTCAGGATGAGAGCGTTATAGCAGCTAACAGCCTGATAAGGAGGAAAAACGAAAAAAATGTGATCACTCAATGCCTGCCTTCCCAATCTAAATGAATTTGACGTCTATAACTGTCAATGGCAGTGAATGAGTTAAATGCTACAGGCAACCAGATTTAGCGATATTGCAAAAATAATACATATACAGTAGGTGTTATACGATATAATATTTACACCACAAAAACAAACTTTGCATGACAAAAAGAAAATGTCAAAGACCCCAACAAAGAAAGCTCAATTTATCCCATTGAATGGCCAACTATTTTTTATAAATGGATATTCATACAAAACAACACATACATAATATTGCACGGCACAACTACTTTGCAAGAAAACAAAAAATAATTTTATATTTTTTTATTCACCTTATCGAGAGCAATGCTGTACAATTTAACCCTATTATATGGCAATAGTGTTGTCATAGCTTTGTTTAAATTCTGGACTTGGTATATCGGCAGATCCTCAAAAATCAGGCGACTCACATTGCAAAAATATGTGATCGGGACATGCCTGATTACAAGTGTGGTTCAGGAACAAATTAAACGCTTATCAAGGCAGCACTGTCAAAAATTCGATCACAGACCAGTCATCGCATTGCTTGCAGCAAGTTATCAACACCCAACATCACATCTTAACCCTCCAGCGCAGACTGCAAACCACATGTTGAAGCCCATCTTAAATGCACATTGTGGTTAGGGCTATACAAAACATCACCACGCCGTTCAAACTATATTGCTGACTCATGAGACTATCGGTAATGTCTCATAAACAAGGCGACTTTGTAGCGATCGCTCGCTCTCTCTCTCTTCGTCCGTCTTTTTAGCTAACGTGATTAGCCCAACAAGCGGCTAGTTAGCTAGTGTAGCGCTCCCCAATTATTCTCTTCTCATATCCGCCATTTTGCTTTCAATCATGCGACCATTATTTTGGCTAATACTTTCAAAATTACGCCGTTTGTCTTCATAACGAAGACAGGAACGTCCTAAAGTACACACCGGTAGCGGCTACACGTTAGCATAATTGAGCTGACGCACGAAGCTGTCAACTTGCAGCGTTGTATCTATTTTTAAATTGTATTTTTATTGGTTGTGTGCACATTTAAATGCTTTTAGTAACGTTCTCTTTCGGTACTTTGCAATTGATCGGTAAGCTTTGGTCGACTTCTCATGAAACAACATGGGAAGTATTAGCAGGGGATGTTACGTTTGCCTCGTTTGTTTCTCGCTTGTACTAATTATTACATTATTTCAAATAAAAAATGAACAGTTTCTATTGCTTTTTAAGCCACGATCTTATGTCGAATGCAACTAAACAGTGGAAATTCACATTGCTCATTGCACATTGTCTGCTGCCTTGGGGCTGTGTGACACTATCGAGCGTGGTGTCAATAAATGTATTCGGCCTTTCATGGTGATCGAGTTGTGCAGTTGATGTTCAAATACAGAAAACAACAGTGAGGTGATCAAAAAATAGACATCTAAGTGTCAAAGTTGGGTAAATTTCGCGGCGGTGCACGTCGCTGCTAACAACATTAGCCGCGACGTGTGGCGTTCAGGGGTCGCTGCCACTTTATCTCGGGAGATGTTCACTACAAACGAGGGAAATAATGGAAAGAGGCGACTCTGCTCTTATGCACTGTGGTGCCATACCTTTAACAGTAAGGCCTTCGTTCTGGCGCCATCTTCTTGAAGCCTGTGAAATCCAAACAGGGAACTGCAAGTAGAGGACACACAACACAGGCGGTTCCGTATTACTTGAGGGGACCTTCGTGTTGTCTTGTTCCAAATTGCGTGAAATCCACGCAGGAGGAACGAAGCGGATATGTGTTTTCTTCAAAATGAGTTGACGCCACACTTGTTCTAACCTGTCAATTCCGAGCAATCGCTCTTTTTCTTGCGATGTAAGCGTCGGAAAGTCCTCTTTGGTTTCACTCGCTTTTGCCGACGCCATTTTCTCCTCGTCATTAGCGGCGGCGCTCGGACTCCGCGTAGCAGCCGAAGAGGAGGCGGCGGTGGCGGCGGCAGCGGCGAGCGACACTCCGCACGATTTCATGGTGGACAACTTGAAGCTCAACGGCGATCGAGCCCCCCCACGGCCCAACGAAACGAGCAACGGAAGAGTTGCACACCTTTTTTGCGCGGGGCGTTGGGTAGTTTTCTTTCCAAAATCCTCAAGGAAACGAGCTCCTCAAGTTAGCTTCCACCCGCCTCATTTTAACAGCGTTATTCCCGGCGCCGATGTGTACATGGAGTGGATGCAACGTTGGCTTTTTACGACGGGGTGTAATTTGATAATATCGTAAACTTCCCCAACCATCGGCTCAAAGTTGTTGTAATTGTGTCACATTGGCAAACGCACGCCGCCGCTGTCGGCACGCCCTCCGCGCTTCGCGTCCAATCAGCTGCAGGAGTGCACTGTCACGTGACTGTGCCCGCTTGACGTTTGACGAGCACGCGAACGAACACGCGCGTTCTGGCATGAAAATAGTCCCGCCCTGATTCCCACAAACACCCGCGATTGGTTCTGCGCTCGTTATTGTGATTACGTAATCTAGTATTAATGTGTCTAATTGGTCAAAATATACGTCGTTCATCAGGGCCTAAAAAGGGGGAAGTCGATTTCCGATGTAGAAACCATTTTGTAGTTTTTGCGATTCACGGACAGTTAGGGGATGACGTAATTAACAATGACTTTAGAACGAGCCAAAACGCCAGGCCGAAAAATTTGTGCAAGTATTACTGTACCGTTATGTGATGGTTCAAATGATGTATTTGTATTTGTGGCAGTCGTTTCGTAGACAAAGCGAGCAAACCGATATTAAAAAAATAGCCGTTAAGCCTACAATAACCACAATTCAATCGGGTTTTATCTGACGTCAAATGTTTGAACCCTTTACTTGAAATGAGAATTTTTGCATTTTGGTTGACTTTTACTTCTTGTGAACCATAACGTATGGAAGTTATCTTGAAAGGTTCTATGACAATATATTTTTATAATTAAAAGCGTGGCAGTATTGTGTGTAAAAATTTGATCAATTTTGGGACGAGGCACCCCCTACTTTACATGACAAAAGTTATCCAAGTGACAACGGACTTGAAGGCAACTGAAATCCAAAATGGCGAATCACAACAAGGGTAAGCAAGCTGTCAAGTCATTTAGATAATAATAAATTTTATGAGGAGGGGTGGAATAATCATCGTTACATCTTGGCTTAAACATCTTACATCCTTTGTTAAACGCACTCCACCGATTTTGCCGTACGGGTTTCACGTCGATTTGGCTAACTTTATAGCCGTACGTATGGCATGAACGTGAGGATGCTACGTGGGTTGTTTGAGGTCAGAACTTTAAATCGTAAATAAAATTACACAGTATATTGAATTCATTTGCACCCCAAAGTTTGCCTATAAACTTTGTAGCGGTAACGTCACCGTGTGTTGTCATTTGACGCCACAAAGACTTCAACCTTCAGGACCAGTGTTGCAGCATTGCCTTCGTATGCATGTTTTGAACTCCATTTTTTGTCAAAAAAATCTGTAGATCTTGAAGAGGAGCTCTACGACAAGGTCGTCGACCTGACTGAGTACGCCAAACGACAGCGATGGTGGAACCGCCTGTTTGGCAAGACGTCTGGGCCTTTAGCAGAGAAATACTCCGTGGCTACACAGCTAGCCATAGGAGGTGTTAGTGGATGGTAAGATGAAAAAACATTTTAATGTACTTTGCTGTTATTGTCATTCATCCAGGTATTTCTATTCTCATTGCAACTGTGCCTCACTGGTTGTCTAGGAAGATGGTGAAAGTTGATGAGGGATTCTAACACACTCTCCTTGTATTCTGGTTGTCTCCATTATCCCCAAAACATCCTTACTAGGCTAATTGAATACTCTTAATTGTCATTAGGTTTCAATGTGAATCTGAATGGTGGGTTGTTTGTGTAAGCATGACTTGTGATTGGCTGACAATAACTTTAGGGGGTACCCTGCCTCCTGCCTGTCTATTGATTGCAGGTCCAAACCGTCAAAGGACGCAGTGGGTGCAGGTTTTCATATCAGCTGCAACCTGGAGTCTTAAAAGGTTAATCAGTTGATTTCTGCCAGGTGCTGCTGGTTTCAGAAGAAACCCCATTGCTTAAACTTTATTTTGGTCATTTCCTTACATGGAGTAGTATACAGAAAAAAAATCACTAGTAGTTTACACAACAAAATAGGTTTCGTCAATGTTTACATTCGACATTTATATTTCCAGTCTCTTCACAGATCTGGTGAGGAACAAATACCTTTATGACCCCCGCCTAAATGAGAATAGTTGTCATTTGCGTTTTCCTTCTTGGCCATTTTTTTTACCAGAAAGGGATAATTAAGCTAAAATGTGCCTCTAGTGTCATGTTTTTAACCCCCCCTCGCCATTCGTTAATCTTCTATCCATCTCAGGTGTGCAGGTTATCTCTTCCAGAAGGTTGGGAAAGTTGCCGCTACTTCTGTGGGGGGAGGGCTTCTCTTGCTACAGGTATTCATTCATTCATTGTTTAATAATTAAGCCTTTCTTAAGCATTTTATGGAAAGTTTCTAACCTCCTTGCCCTCTAGATAGCTAACAATAGCGGCTACATCCAAGTGGATTGGAAGAGGGTAGAAAAAGATGTCAACAAAGCAAAGAAGCAGATCAAGAAGAATTCAGATAAAGCTGCTCCAGAACTGACTACATTAGTTGAGAGGGTGAGTTACAGAAAATCCGTTTTGGAACGTGAATTGTTTTTTTTTTAAGTATCAGGGAAAAAAAACAATTCTCATGAATTTTGAAGTGTTAACTCTTTGGCTGCCATCGAGGATCACTGCCAGTCAAAATAGATTGGATGCCTGTTGACGTTAATGTCGTCTGCTGTCATGTTTAGTAATTTTCATCATTTGCTGCAGGACAAAAAAGGGTGACATCTTTTTTTAAGCCCCTTTCAGATGTGAAGAATTCGGATAATTTACACATACTAGTATCGGTGGAATGCCTAGTTATTAACCACTTCCACTGTCTAAATGGTTGAAGCCAATATGCAATACTAAGATTTCTGTCTCTCTCAGTCTACAGAGTTTGTGAAGAAAAACATCGTCGTCACCAGCGGATTTGTCGGGGGCTTCCTACTTGGCCTGGCTAGCTAGGCTCATAAGAACGACTCAACAATCCTATATGTTTTGACGCTTTGGGAAAAGGGATGAAAATGTTTTTCAATGCGCCGGCGACACGTCTCCAGAAATCTTTTCGCTTTCTTCTCCAGATAGCCGGCACCCTTTTTCTCTCTATGTAAAGTAACTGTACCTCCTGTCACGATGGAAGAATACATACGTTCTAATAGGCCAACCAAACTATTGCACTTGAATTAAAGGGGTGTCCAAGTGTCTTCATCATGGTAGACAATGTCAATAAAAACATAAATGCCAGACTTTGGATATTATCATGCAGCGATAAAAAGGAAAACCTGTTATTTTGTTTCAGCTTTATTGTTACTACCAGTGAAATGTTGACATTGCGCCAGCTAGCACATGCTGTCAATGACATTGGATTCTATTTCAAGTGAATTTCATGCTGATTTGGATGTATTTTACCCTGCATTTATTTTTTTATGCATCAAAATGTCTAAGTTAATGTGTAATGTCTCACAAGCTGCTCATTATGAGGCTGTTTGAAATAAAAATACATTTGAAGTTTTTTTGTGAGTATTTTCTGTTGCTAATTTATTTTTATATGCTCGTACAACATGTGATGGAAGTGTAGACAATTCCTGCATAGCCTGCAGTAAGTGAAGTAATCGGCGTAACCATGGATACCGTCAACACTGGGCGGTTACGCCGGACGCACGTTTTCTGGGGTAAAACAATTAACAAAAACGGCCAATTTCTGCAATGGCGTCACCATTTCTGCCTGGAAATTCTCCCAATGTACACGTAAGTACATACTGTTCAGTCTGTTTCAATGTACGTACTAATTGTTTATATTTAAAGTTTCCTTGTATGAAATTGAGATTAATGTTTATCAGGGTGTTTAGTTAGGGCTTAGGTTAGGTTAGCAAAAAATATTAAAACGCACATTGCGGTTTTCTAATCTCCTACGTGAGTAACATTGTTTCAAATAGTCAAGTTTCCAAGTTTTACAACGGGGTTGGTGAAAAGACGATAGTGTGCGTGTGTGCGAGTGTGTTTGTGTGCATATGTGTTTGTTTGTGTGTGTGTGTATGTTTGTGTGCGTGTGTGTTTGTGTGCGTGTGTGTGTGTTGTGCCCACATTTGGTTGGACTTCTTAGTTTTACTTAAAATTCTACAGTTTTCTACATTTTTCTCAACATCTTGTCCGGTTTTTAACCCTCATCTAATGGCGAGGTGTTGGATAAATGACTAGCTTCATCTGGTGGTATAGCTGAGAAGTGAATTTTAAGCTTAATTTAAGCTTTTTGTGTGGGACATATTGTCATCATTTGCTGCGGGCTAATAAAAACGGAGCAGCCAGCCGTAGTTGGCCAACATTGTCATTAGCAGCTTTCAAATGAATTTCGTCCTTGGAAATGTCTTCAATAGATGGGAAAGTAGCTGCAAACTCTTCCTGCTTTGTGTACCAGCTGCTGAAGGATAAATTCCACAAATCTCAGCATTTCGACTACTCTGGCGGAGTTCTGCTGACCGGAATCGATAAACCGGGCATCGGGGGCGGAATCTTGCCCGGACAGCGAATCAAACCCAAGTCTTCTGTCTATCCCCAAGTAGCGACCGGCGGTTTGCCGGCATGGGTTGCCTTTGACAAACAGGTTCGGAGACCCTATCCGTGACCAATTCCCATTCTGAAACTGTGTTTAAAATACCAGTTGACACATTTCTTGTCACTTTATGGGCGCAGGCACTGTGTTTTGAGGCGTACTTTCAGGAAGCAGTGTCAGGTGCTCCCGACGAGATGAACAGAATCCGGAAATGTAAAATCTACTTCCACCTAGAAGATGATACTATACAGGTGGTTGAACCAGAATACAAAAACAGTGGAATTCCTCAAGGTGAGCACATTTCCCTTCCGTAACTACATTTTTCGTCTTTAAAAAGTTCTATAACCATATTTGAACCATCTTTTATTTTCCGTTGGTAGGGACTCTGATTCGTCGCCAACGCATTCCATTGCCGCCACCCAGAGAGGAGCAGTTCTACAACGTCTTCCACTTTAACCTCAACCAGCAGATGGAATTGTTTTCCCACGTGTTCACATTGACCAACTGTGACCAGTTCACGACAGACTTTCTCACTAAATGTGGGGTGATACTCAATGAGCCCGTTGCTGTGCCAGAAGACCCTTACCGTAGCCTGCGGGAAAAGGTTACGCCACATTGGCGTTATTATTGACGATTGTTTTTATCTGTACTTGATTGGACGCTTTAAAAGTTTATGTTCGTTCCAGATGGAGAAAAGCATGAGTCCACTGCGGCCGTATGAGAGACGAGACTCTCTCAGGCAGTTCTTGGAACACGACCAGAAAGTTCTACGCTTCTTCTGCTTTTGGGACGACACCGAGGCCGTTCACGGAGATCTCCGAGAGCTCGTGCTGCACTACTTCCTGGCCGACGACACCGTGGAGATCAGGGAAGTCTTCCTGCCAAATTCCGGGAGATCGGCGGCGTCCAAATTCCTCCGTCGCAGCAAACTACCAAAGGTACAAATTCAAGTCAAGTGCTGGAGTCAAACCCAGCCCACTATGGGCAGCACGCGGGGGGACAACATTGAATTGGGTTCCAACCAATCGCAGGGCACAATGAGACAAACAATCAATTAGTCATAGTTATGGACAATTTAATCCTCAATGAGTTTAGCATGCATGTTTTTGGGATGTGGGAGGAAACCGGAGCACCCAGAAAAAAAACCACACAGGCCTGGTTAGAACATCTAAACTCCACACAAGAAGGTCGGAACCCACTGCGGATCAAACGCTGGCCTTATTTTAAGGCTTGCATTTCTGTCTTGTTTTAATATGTGCAATAACAGCAAGACAAAACACTTCCAATGTTCCTGGTTCTGGTTGGCTGAGCTCTTCCGATCGTTGTAGTAGAGCTCATTCGCTGTGACAGCCCCTGGAGCATTTTGGCTCCAGCGGCCGAGCGCCTAATTCAACTTGAAAGACAGCCAGGCCTCCGTCATGTGCTCACTCCACTAACCTTGTTTGCCTGTTATTAAATGTCAACAGCCCTCCAAAAGTTGGGCGGAAAATGCTAGCCAATGAAGAGGCTGCATAGCAACCCTCAACGTTTCATTTTGCTATTCTCATTGGGGTGCGGGCACAGTGTTTCAATCAAATTGATTCTTTTTTTTAATATGTTATTATCTGGGATGACTTGAACAAAGCTATCTGACCAATGTGAAGAGTATTGTCACAAAAGGCAAAAAAAAGAGAGGTTGAAAGTGAAAAAAAACAGAAACTGAGTTTATGGTATATGACACTAGGCTTTCTGACAATACATGTATAAAATGTACAATAAATTTTCCTCACACAAATAATCAGTGAAATTGTATACATGCACACATTTTGCAATTTCTGGATTTTTATCCCTTGTAACTCATTCAATGGTATTCAAAAGAGTGGATACCAGTAGAGTTGACATCTATTAGATTAGATTAGATAACTTTATTCATCCCGTATTTGGGAAATTCACTGTCGCAGTAGCAAGAGGGTGAGAATACAGACACAGGAAAAGACATAAATAGGTAATAAAGAAGTAAATAAATAAATATATATTACAGTCATTGAGTTAAAACTTAAAAAAAAAAAAATGAATACAATTGAAAACCTTTTTACCCAATTCCTATCTCGATTTCCAGTCATTAACATAATATATAATAATGATGGCCCACCTCTAGACAAAATGCCCCAGTGCTCACACGATTGCCATCTAGTGGAAAACCACAAAGTTGTTCTGTCTGTGACATTACATTTGGTGATAAATAAAACAATAGCTAAAAAAATGTTTCTGCAAAGACCCCCCCAAAAAAATCAGTTGAATGAAACAAACTCTGAAAAAAAAATCGAACTTCTTGCAACCACTGTGCTCTTTTGTAAATAACCACACACTCCCAGATCATACATATGATTCATAATAATCCAATTATTTCTCCATAGCATGCTATTAAGCAATTGAACCTGCCCGGAGAAGTGAGCAACCGCACCATCCTTAATGTCCTGGCCTCCCCCAGACAAGGAGAGCGCTTCTTACTGGACAGCCTCAAAGTACATCACCACTCAAATCGACATATTCCATCAAGCCAACATTGACCAATCACATTTATGATCAATAAATTGTCTATATTTTATTGCAGACAGGAGCCATCCAAGAAGAATTTTATAGGGATTCTGATCTAAAAGTAGGAGGTCATCTTAATGTGTATGGCAGGAAGGTGACTATTGCTGACTGTGATGATTTTACCAAAGAATACTACCGCTCCAAGTATGGCATCGGTAGGTACCCAATAATTCATACATTTCAATATATTAATGATTTTCCACAACACTTTTATCATTTGTAATGTCTACATTTGACCACCCAGTGGCAGTAAGCGTTAACACATAGAAGCCATTTTTACTAGTCTTCAGTTATTCATTTTACATTCTGCTTATCCTCACCAGGGTCACGGGGTGCTGGAGCCTATCCCAGCCAACTGTGGGCAGGCCCGTGACAATTTGAATTGGTTGCCTGCAAATTGTAAATGGTACTAGTTTTAAGTGCATTTTTACACCATGTTTTTCTTATGTGAGTCTATTTTTTTGTCTTCTTTTCCTCTTTTTCTCCCGCCAGAGGTGTTCGAGGCAGTGCAGTACAAGGCTCCCGAAGCCCCCAAGCCCCCCAGGCTCGTGCCTCCTTATAACGGCTTTGGTTCGGAAGAGGACTCGCTAAGCTCCTGCCAGCGTCTGCTGCCCAAACCTCCACAGAAAAACCTCCAAAAGTTCATGGAATATGACAAGTTGGTGAATTCATATTAAATTATTGGCTATTAATCTAATCCATTTTAAATTGTAGGGGTAGCAGTGATTCTTCGTGATGGGAAATTGGGCCGATCACGTCATTTTCGGAGGATAGGAATCAGGTCCGAAAACCATGAAAAAGAAACAGTACTAAAAGGGAAAAAAATGCAAACACAGCAACAAAAAAAAAGGATAAAAAATGGCAAACTACAAAAAGTGCAGAAAAAACAATATTATTATTACTACTACTAGGTAAACTCTAAATTCTTTACTACTAGAGATAAAGTCATTGTTGTAAGGTGCATCTTAGCCAGAGGACGAGATAAATGAATAAGATTTCTTATTGGTCCACAGATGTGGCCTGGAGAGCAATGTGCTCAAGTTCTACGCCAAGATGGTGACCACCAGTCAAGTGGATAGCGACAGGGAATTCATCGTGTCTTTCTACCTGAGCGACGACTCCATCAGCGTGTTTGAGCGCACGCAGAAGAACTCAGGTGAGCTTTTGGCCAGGCGTTCAATTTCCCTTTAAATAAATCCAAACGTTTTAAGCTGAGCGCTTCCTTGGACCTTCAGGTGTGCTCGGCGGGATGTTTCTAGCTCGAGGTCGCGTCAAGAAGCCGGGCCAGGAGTTGTTCAAGAGCGAGCCCTCCGAGTACTTTGCCGCCCAAGATCTGCACGTGGGGGCCGTCCTCAGCCTCAACAATCGTCTGTTTGAGCTGCTGGATGCTGATGAGTACACCTTCACGTACTTGGAGCAACATGCTGAGCAGGTTTTTGCAGGGCAAACGGAGACCGTTCTATCGCAATGTAGTCCATTTGCAAACACCATTTTTTTATGTCACTGTCAAAGTTCCCAAAAGCTAACATCGGCGCCATCCTGGCGAAACTCCGATTGATTCCGGAGGAGAAGCGACGTGAGATCAGGAACGTTCTGACACTCAGCGATCCAACCAACACTGGTTTTGTCCCCTTTGAGTCATTCAGGTACAAGTTTAGTTATGAGAGTGTTCATGAGAGGGTTTATTTTTTCTATCCATCACGTCTCAGTCCAATTTCCCATACAGAAATAACATAGCCGTTATTATTTCTGTGCTTGACTAGGGGCCTGCTGATGGGATCGGCGTGCGGCCTGAGCGAGCACGAGGTTTTGGTCCTGGGCCGATCTTTCGCCGAGCGACGACAGCCCGAAGCGGATCTGGCCTCGATGCTGGCTGTGGCCCAGAATGTCCTGAAGAAGAAGGACTTTGACCAGCTCCCTGACATGGCCCGAGTCTTTGAACACCGTGACCTCAGCAGGTAAGAAGTTCTTATCCTGAGAATATCAAACACTATACTACTACCTTATATATATTTGCATTAGGCAAAAAACAAGTTGGGACAACATCAATAAAAAATGTGTTCTTCCTCTGGCCAATCTGCACCTTCTCGCCAGCCAACCAGTTTATCACTCGTAAATATCCAATCCATTTAAAGCTCGAGTGTGGCAACAAATGAAAATGTGTTCATTCGCCACTTAAAATGAGTCTAGCTTTGTTAATGGCAGACAATGAGTTCAAAAAAGTTCTTCCTCTGGCCAAGATGCACTATCCCACGAATGATCTTATCACTAATAGATGTCCAATCCATTTAAAGTGGGAGCCAATGATTTAAAATGTTATCTTCCACTGGCCAAGGTGCATCCTCCCACCAATTAGTTTATCACTAGTCGACGTCTCGGCCAAGTTCTCCGCTCCATTTTGCCTCAATTGCTTCAAGACGTCGTTAATCAAAGGCTAAATTCGCAAACGGCAATTCTTCAATGTCCGGCGCTAGCTCTGACTCCCGCGTCACGGTGGAGATGTTTTCACGCACGCCAAATGGTCAACTCCCCTCGATTCTCAGGGCCGTAACTCAGCCACGTGTTTGAAAGCCTGGGATGCGTCGCCGACGCGTCCGTCCCCCCGACCGCTCGCCACTTGGCCCGCCCGAGCCTTCCGACAGTGCGCGCAGACAGACGGACGCTGATTTGCGAGTCCTCGGTGAGCGCTCCGCCATCTCTTTCGCAAATGGCGCCAATACGCAGATCGCGGATGAACAAGCACGTGCGCGCACGTACGAACGCAGGCGTCACAACAAGGCATCAATTGTGCGGTCAGCGACTCCCAAATCTCTGAGCACGCATTCGTTCCGGTTTGGGAGGGGAGCATTGGAACCAGATGGACTTGCATTTTTTTTCTTCGAAATTTGCATTCAGACCAATGTCAGATTTTCTGGTAGATGCGTTTTTGCTTCTTTGGCAAATTTAGCTGTTTTCCTTCCGCCGTTAGTTACAAATGTGGCGTTTAGTACACGAAAAAGACAAATTCTTTGGTTTCGCTCTGGCGACGTGAGGTCTGTATCAACACAAAAGTACCTTGGGGGTCATTTGGCGAGATTGAAATCACATGAGGAGAAAAAAGTCATTAAATCACAGAATCAACGTTATGTACGATATGTCAACCGGAAATTTTACGAGGGTACTCGGACTTTGATATTTAGTGAATTTCATTTGGGGTTGTCGTTTGTAAAAGTATGAGGTTGCTATTGCCACGTTTCTTTGCTTGTCCAGAACGGGCCGCACGTCCGTGAAAGAAGCGACGGCCATTTGCAGAACCTTCCAGCTTCCCCTGTCTGACAACTTGCTCACGTGTCTGCTGGAGAAGTACGACTCTTCTTTATTAAAGGCGTATTCACACCTGCCCTGTTTGGTCCCAACCAAAGGCAAAATGTCGACTGTTTTGCCCAATGATTGAACAATGTTTGCACACAAATGTCAAAATCTGGGTCGCTTGCAAAAATTGCAGCGTGCAAAAAAAAAAAACGCCCCCCAAAAAGTTCACTTAAAACGTATTTTGACCCAAGAAAGCCGACTATAGACTTTTCAGGTGCGAATACGCCCAAAGACGAAACTGAATAGATCCAGTTGTCGGTACCTAACGATGCACTGGCGCGTGTGATGGACAGATTTGCGGACGGGGACCAGATAGACCATCATGCCTTCCTTGCTGGCATCAACTGGCTGGAACATCCCGCCCCCCCTGTCTTGCCCGATGATACAATAAAGGTAAATAAATGTCCATTAATCTAAGCAAAAAATGGATTATTTTCTAATGAAAGTTCATTTTTCAGATACTGTCCTGACTTTAATCAGGCCCTTCTAATCATCAGCAGTTTACAATAGGCATTAAAAAAAGAGTTATAGAAAGGCATAAAAATTGGAGGCATTTTATGAATTAAATAGCAAATTGTGCAAAACAGGACTGGACATTTAACCATTGCTCAGTTGTGCATATAACATTAGTAGTGCCTCACTCGCCTTAAAATACAAAGACATTCAGACATTTTTGATGTTTCAGCCGTTAAACGAGCCTCGAAAGAAGTCAGGAAAGAATAAAGAAGATACCGATTTTTTTCCTCACTTTTATGTTTTGTTGTCATCTCCAGTTTGACGTGAAGCTGCGTCGTGAAGCCAGCGGAGTGAAAAACATCAATTACTCATCTCTAGTTCAGGAAGTGTTCCCCATCGGTCCCGACCCGGTCGACCAAGACGTAGAGGAATCCACCAAGTAACTCTCATTGACTGCCATTGACATCATATGACGTCCAAGTCATTTTTACCTGGGAGGGGCGGATGAACAATAGGCATTCAAACATAGGCATTCAAAGCCACTTTCAACGATTTGGACGTCTAGTGTTGTCAATGGCGAGTTAAGAAAGACACAGTTGTTTTCACAAGAATGATGTGTTTTTCTATTCATTCACAGCAATGTTGTAGTGGAATATTCTCCTAATCTGTGAGGAAGACAACATTTTTGGAAGGATTGTTTCCCCCAAAAAAATTTAGAAGTACTATACTTTTGATAGTTAATAGTTAGTAGTTGTATCATAGAATATAGGAGAGTGATTTCCTCCATCTTAGATCTGTTTAGCGGACATTTATAATATAATATATTCTTGTAGTTGTACATTGGGTGTGCACTTTTTTGTTGGCAAAATCAGCCTTTACTGCCTCTGGGCAACTTTTTTTTAAAACAATTCAGCGTGAGGACATTTGCCTTGTGACGACGTGACTTATGAGTCTGGCCCTGCTTTCTTCTTCTTCTTCATCTTCTGGATTCCCTCCGACGCACCTTCGGGTGCCAAACTTTCTTTCTTTTTTGGGATGCGCCGAGAAAATGCGCTGCGAGGGCCGTTAAGTGTCCTTCGTTGCCAACATTTATCATCTTTTGTCTGACTTTAAAGTCTCCTTTAGGGTGTCTCTCGTCACATGGCGCCACGGGAGGGTAACGGATGAGCTCATTACATTTGCATGTTCTCGAGGCATCATTCCAGAATGCATGTTGTCAAATACACTTCATTAGGTAGACGGTAATCCCCCGCCTTTTCGCCACATCTCGCTACTCTATTTTCGACGCATTTCCATTGGTTTCAATGGAAGAGCGAAAATTAGTACTGCGGGGAACTGTGGTGTCCCGAACCAATTGTCCAATCGTCCTGTTGGGATTTCAAATGAAATCCTTCTCCTGTCCCCCTTCACCCACCCCCATCTGCTGAAGAAGCAGTTGTTTCTAAATAAACCTAACACTTTTATAACCCCGACCTCATAAAAAAATGTTGTTCTCTCCCTCCTAACGGATTGGAATTCCCATTTGGGAGCTCAGTCAGAGGGCGATTGTAGGGTGAGCAAGGCAAAGTTGGATTTGGGGTGAGTGGTTGGCCTCTGCATAGTTGAAACCGTCATTTTTTTTTTCAATGTTAAAATGGTGGATCTTTCACTTTCTTAACTTTTTGCCTACCCTTGACAACAATAAATGTGTAGTTCCCTTTCACTGGCTGTGGATGCTCATCTTTCAGTGCCATTGACGGCACTAGACCGCCAATCCGTTGTGACTAGGAGGGGCGTCTGAATGAACGTTATCCCAGGGAGTTTTCGCCCGAAGTCCCGTGAGGCCCCTGCAACACCAAGCCTGGTGGCTTCTGTGGGATCAGCGTCCCCCCCAGGCTGACGTGGTTGCCTTCTTTCCGGAGTGAGCCGTAGGGGGCGGAGCCAGAACGACGAAGCGAGAAAGTGCGAGAGAGGGAGACAAGTGGAGAGGCACACAAGTAGGGGGAACAACAATTGCAGTCCTGCATGGACGGGATAACCAGACTCCTGGAAAGGTAAGATTCTTGTCCATTTTATTTAACTTTGTCTTTTCTTGTCGCACTGGATGTCAATTTTGGACGTTTTTTTGCGTGATGAGGTGCAAATATTTTGTGGGCTTAAAAAAAAAGTGTGATCCAATACGTTGGAAAAGAAGGGGGTAAGCGCATCCAAATGTGGGGCCTGGCAGCCCTCCCAGTCTTGACTTATTTCAAACTATAAACTAAGTTACGTAAAAATATTTAAAAAAAATTGCAATATTCTTATAAGGATTGGATTTCACTCATTCACTGCCATTGACAGTTGTAGGCGTCAAATCCATTTCAACTGGGAAGGCTGGCATTAAGTGATCATTATTCACTGGCATTGACGGCCATAGACGTCCAATCCAGTTTAGGTAGCGGGCTTCTCGGGGAGGGCCGCAAGTGTGGGTGTGTGTAGCTGGTGACCATCTTGTATAGGGTGGCCAGCGTTTAGACAGCAGATCTTGAAAAGTGTAGCGTCAGCATCTTTTTTGTGTGGTTTTTTTTGTGTTTCCTCATTAGGGATGATGTCATTTCCGTGCCGTATCGCTACCGATACTGACATCACTATCGGTATAGGCGACAGTGGGGAAAAAAACAGAAGTATACCGAAACTGTTTCATCAAATGATACATTACCTTTGCGGTGATCGGTAAAAAAGCGCTGAGCTAACAGAAGCTTGGCACACAGGGGTGCCGGTCGTTTGTCTTTTTTAGACTCGGTGGACGGAGGGGGGGTTTTATATTTAGTGAGCAGCTTTGTTTTTGGGAGGTGAGCGTGCCGATAAAGACTCCGGTCGAAGCTGGCGTCAGTAGACAGTTGAGGAGCTTGGCACCCCGCATGCCAAATCCAGTGCGGGTGTGCATTTGTGTGTGTAGGACAGGTCTACGGGTGGGTGCAATCCCCCCGCCCGCCGCCCCATTCCAGCCAGGAATCTGCCCTTTAGTTTATTAAAAGCCAGTGAAACAATGGAATGAGATGAAGAGAACATCATGACGTAAATGGGGGACATTTGCCACAGCAGGGGAGATGGTGTCCTTAGAAAAGAGATTATCCTTACTAGACGTCCCTCCCGCTTCAAATGCATTGGACATCTAGCGACGTTAACGCCAGTTAAAAATAAAATTGGTTCTTCCTCCGGCCAAGATGCACTCTCCCACCAATAATAATAATAATTTCCCTCCTTTCCTAATCTGGAAAAAAAAATCACTGATTGGAGGTTCTACTTGTTCTGGAGAAACCAAGTGGCTGCCTCAAATTTGGCTACAAGACAATGTCTTGAAAGAAAAAAAATAAAATTAAAAATCAGTCAAAATGTCCAGTCTGTAAGAAAAACAGTTGATATAAAATTGAAAATCCATGTTCTAATTAGATTAGATTAGATAACTTTATTCATCCCGTATTCGGGAAATTACACTGTAACAGTAGCAAGAGGGTGAGAATACAGACACAGACATTTTAGACATAAATAAATACGTAATTTTTATTTTTTATTATTTTATTATTTATACCATGTGGCCTACATTACACTACATTGAAATGTGGTCAAATTGAATTCACTCAAATTTTCTGTTGTATTAGGTAAAAAATGCACCATCAAGGGGAAAAAATAATAATAAAATAAAACAACAACAAAAGCCAAGCAAAACACAGACATTACAAATCTAAATGTGACACCATGACGTCTCACTAACACACACAAACACACATATTGTGAGCGCACGGATTGGTTCCACACAGCAGGGTGCGCGTAAAAATACCCGCGGCCCTCTTAACTTATGGCTTTTGTGTTGTCACATTTACAAAGCCGCGCATGTCAAGGAGCAAGTTGTCTTTGCCCCGCGCATTGTTGGGATGCTGACGGACGGCCACTCGGATCTTCGCTAGGCTCCGCGGCTTTATCGCCTGGCTGAGAAGTGCGCTCGCTCTTTCGGGATGACTTTTTAGGACCCCCGGATACGTATTAGGCGCTTATGTTACACCATATGTCATCAAAGACCACTAGTAGGGTACTCACGAATGACCAGAAATGCCATGGCCATTTTTTTGGTTCTGGTCACCCCCGGGCAAGACCGTTTTGTTCGCAAAGCTTGCACTTTTTGTCTGTTGCGATCATTTCAGAGTTTGCAGTGGTCCTGTGGTTTTCCAGGCCCCTACCTACTAGGTTTTTTGCTCCGAAGGGGTTTTTCAGAAACGATTGCGGTACCTGATCAAGTTCTTGTGTACTTTTCCCGCCTGTGCAAATGTACTTAACGTATCATGTTAAACAGAGTGGGAGAACTTGAGCATCTGGCAACTGAATGGCAGAGCGTTTTTTTATGGACGCTCCCTGCTGTGATTTCATCGTTTTTCCTTTTCCAGCGACTTTGCACGAAATCTTAACAACACCTCGCGGCTGAAATCTTGCAGTTTCAACTGTTTTTGACTTAAGCCGTCCGCTTTTGGGGTAACAGAATCGTCGTGCGGTCTCTTAAGTGGATGTTTGAACCCGAGCCGCAAGGTAGATTCCAGCCAAGTAGAATCACCGCCTTCAGCCTTGACACCTCCACGCGAAACGCTAAACGAAAATCTGCTCTAGCCGTAAACCTGGCTCGCGTTTTTTTGGCGCAGAACTCCATCGTTACTCAGATTGTGTCTGCGATCGTCATCATATCTGGACCGATTTCACGTGGTGGGAAACCGGTGGCGTTTGCGTCATTTTCAGAGGATCGTAAATGTGTGTGTTTTTTAAATGACGTAGTTATTTAACAAAGCTAAAATGAGTCCAATTACGACGGTCAACAGACAAGCAGAGGTCGCCGAGTGTTAGTCAGAGCACCGTTTGGTCACCTCTTCTCTCTGCATCTGTCGTCTTAATGAGAACTTTACGCCCATCGGGCATATAAGTTATGCGCTCTGGGTGGGCAGCCGGGGTCAAATCAAGCCGAGTAGGAAATTTCCAATGGGCTCAACTCTAATTTACACTCCGAAAATAGACGCTTAGAGCATGTTTCGGACAATGTAAAACAAAACAATGAAAATTCCAGGCACTAAATGTCGTTTTACATGTAGAAAACGAAAATAGCATTCAAAGCTGCCTGTTTTTTTGTTGACAATTTCATAATTGTACCGCCCAAATCAATGTCGTGGGGAATGGCCAATTCTGGTTGTGACATCATCTTCTGCTTGGAGATCATTAGTGGGCGGGGCCAACGCATCTGAAAAGTAGTCTATTTAGGATCTAATTTCTGTCACTTTTCTGGATAGAATTGCTTTAAAAATATGCTCTGTTATCATTCTAGAATCACTGGCGGTGATATTTCACACAACCTCAGCCATTATGTACCCTTGACCTGAGAAGTACACTTTTTAATTCTTAACACATTGCCTATTAGCGAAGCAGCCTCAACTGAACGAACTGCAGCTCTTAAAACTATTGTCTGGAGGACTGTAAAACGGCCAGCTAGGAAATAGATGCTAAGTAAATAATAATGTGAAAATATGCTGCCTTACTTGTAGAGGTTCGTAACAGAAATTACCTTTAATGAAAAAAATCCTTCCCGCGGAGAGGAAAGTGCATGGTTTAGGTTTCTCCACCATAAAAAACACAAATGTGAGCCTCGAGGGTAGGGTTGCCAGATGGGAAAGATCTTTGCCAGCCAATCATCATGTTGAACACACTTAGTTCAATCAAAACGACGAGATAATAGGCTTCCCTTATTTTCAGATTATTGGGAAGAAACTGTTGGAGTGGCAAAACTGCTCACCGCATTACATTATTCATGCACATGCTAATTGCTAATGCAGCTTTTTCTTACCGAAAAATAATACATAGCTATTCAACATTTGTGCGCTTGATTTTTAAGGGAACTAGGTAAAACATGTAAATATCATTGTATTCTATGTTGTTGTTTTTGTTACAGAAAAGTGATGCAAAAAAAGTACTCATTACACATTGACGATTTTGTTTTCAAAACAGGCTGCGGCGGATCAGGGCGATGGAGAGGCTTGACGAAGCAAGCGCCAATCCGAGTTGGGCTCCACGGCGTGCCGCATTTGAGGCTCCACCGTACGAGAAGTAAACAGCAAGCGAGATCCAGAAGTCCAACCGAAAACTTATTTGGGCCAAAGGCGAAAAAAAGCCCCGTTCCCAAGGACGGCCCGACCATGAGAGCTTCCGTCACCACCGTGCCACCTTCTGGCCTGCTGCTCGTCCTGATGTGCTGCCCCCTGTTGGGCTCTGTGCAATCGGCCGCCAACCGCAAGGCCGGCGAGCGCGTACGCTTCTCGTACGTGAGCAATTCGGACCTGCAGCGCTGCATGAGGCATCACTTTGTGGAGACTATCAGCCATCCCATTTATAAGTGCAACTCCAAGGTAGGACAAACCGCCTCTTTGCGTCCAATCTATTTGAAGTGGGACGCTAATGCCCATAATGGCGGCCAATACGGTTAAAAAAAAAACGTTTTCCTCTGGCCACCTTCCTACCAATGAGTTTATCATTAGTTGATGTCCAATCCAGTTGAAGTGGCAGCCTGCTAGTCTCCCACTTCAAATGGATTGGACGCCGAGTGTCACCAATGGGAACCTATGCGGTAAAAAAAAAAAAAAAGAATAGTGGACATCCAATCCATTTTTAATTAGTATTACAAGGAAAAAATAAAAGCGCACAGCCAGGTGTGGTCATCGGAACGAGGAGGCAAAAAATAAGAATGGTTTCTCTTTAACAGCCTGAGCTTCAGACGCACGGTCTTAATGTGGCGACAACGAGCCTGGCCCGTTTGTCGGTGTGTCCCAGACGGACGGGCGGATGGGTGGACGGACGGGGGGGTGACACATAGCAGCTGACAGACAAACATGACACAGGAGTCTGTTTAGGGAGGCGACTGGAATGCGGTCAAACACAATGCGGTTCTCATGCTGGAAATCGGGCGCGTGCCCGCCAGGCTTTGGCTCAAATGACACTGCAGACTCCGAGCTTTATTACTACTGCGCTGGCCGATACCCGATACCGATTCCTGCCGATACAGTATGCGTGTTTTTAAAAAAAATGCTAGAAAATTATGAATCTATAGTCAACGCTATCATGCTTGACGGATGAACTCATCGGCGGCCATTAACAAGACGAGAAAAAAGAAAAGAGCAGTGGCAGTGAATCATCTGTCGCCACCCATCCCAACTTCACATGGATTGGCTGTTGACAGGAGCAATGAGCCAAGAAAACAAATGTTGATATTTCTGTGGCCACGAGACGTCCAAACATTTAATTTACTATGCATGCCACCCTCAAACTACAACTGGATTGGACATCTACTAGTGATAAACTCATTTCAATTGACAGCAACAGGATTAATTGACCTTTGACCTCATTGGCATTAAGAGGCCATGTTGGTAGGGGCAATATTCATCAAAATTCAAAATATATATAGTAAATTAAATTTTAAAATAATTAAATTAAAGTCTTGAATAGTTTCTATCTGCAATCCACCCAGTGGCCTTCAATGATGGCACTTGCATTTGAATTGGAAACGCCGGGCCTCCTACTTCAAATGGTCAAATTGGACTATTGTCGTCTTGGCAGCGTCATTGAAGTGCTTTATCGGTATTAGCGCTCCCAAGCGTGAGGGAGGATTTCTCATTTGTTGTCCCAAAAAGGCCATTTTTCCTCCAACTGTCCAACTTTTGTGTGTGTTCTGCTCGCTGGCAGATGGTGTTGCTGGCACGCTGCGAGGGTCACTGCGGCCAGAGCACACGCTCCGACCCGCTGGTTTCCTTCAGCTCGGTTCTCAAGCAGCCCTTCAGGAACACTTGCTCCTGCTGCCGCCCGCACACCTCCAAACTCAAGGCCGTGCGCCTGCGCTGCGCCGGCGGCACCCGCATCACGGCCACCTACCGCTACATCCTGGCGTGCCACTGCGTGGAGTGCAGCTAAGGGGTTTCTTTTCACCCCCGCTCTAGAGCTTTTCTATACTGTAGTCGACATCTACCCGCACCATGAGAAAGCCGAGCACCATCGTTTCATTCCGGTTGCGACATCACCGCCGAAGATGTCAGGTGACGGACAAGAAGGGGGAACGCTAAAAGTCGGCCGGCCAGTTTTGGACTCTTGACGGACCGCGTGAGGCGCTGGCTAAATGTCGTCTATTTGAATCTGAGGTTCCCGTAATATCACGCCGGATTTATACTAGCGTTTTGTATTGTGTCACTCGGAAGGAACTCCAACCTTCCCTCGTGCTCTTCTCACTAATCCACTTTGAAGAATATATTATAACTATATCTCTCTTGTCCCATTCCTGGCTTTCCTCCCTGACTGAGATATTAAAATAGCGTGTTGTCAAACTGCTGAATGGTCTTCATTAATCATTTCAGTCCATGTTCAATTATACCAAGGTGGTATTTTGACTACCACCCATTATTTCCGCAATATTGTACAAGACAACGAACAGAAAAGGGATGAGAAACATCTCAGTTATCACTACATTGACTTTAATGGGAACGTCACCCCTACCAACATGGCCGCCCTAAGGCCATATGTTAGTAGGGGCGATGAACGTGGGTGAAAATAGATTTTTCTTTTCTAAACATTAATGAAGGGCAAATGGGTGAAGGGAAACAGCACTACCAAGTGGTTATTTGTTCTACCTACATGCACTTTTTGCCTAAGAATTGTCAATTGGTCTGTGCTGTATTTATTTGAATACTAGTAGTATAGTCAATACTTTAAGTCTGTGTTGTGGTAGTTAGAAAAGAATCAAATTGATATTGAAAACAACTAGTGATGTTAATAGTAAAAATATCAGGACTCTTTTTCTTCATAATAGGTACTTTTTTTCTTATCTCATCATATGTCCAATTACATAACAGTACAACTTTTTTCTCTCGCCGAATTAGGGAGTACTATGACTACATTGAAATATTACTATTATATTTCAACTTTAATCTGGTAATATTAGGGAGTACTATGACTACAATGAAATATTATTATTATATTTCAACTTTAATCTGGTAATATTAGGACTTTGTTCTAGTAATTTTACATAACATTACTTCTCTTTCCATCTTAACATAACTGTATAATTAGCTCTGGTTATAAAGTATTACTACTTTAACATTGTAATACGACATTTTTCCTTGTAATATTATGACTCCTAATCTTTGAATATTATGACATAAGGCTTTAATCTTGTAATGTTTTGACTTTGTTGAAATATTATTACCTAAAAACAATTAACAGTACTTTTTAAATGTAAATTTACATCATATTATGAGATTTTCCAACGTAAAATTAGGCAGAATTACCATTTTTAATGTCTGGAAGGGTGTACTATGTTTAAAAATGTGAAAAGACACTGTTCTGGTTGATTTGCTGTCATTGCTAGTGAATTCCCAAAGAAAAATAGGAACAAGTTGCTTTCCTGGGGGGGCGGAGCCCTCCGGGGGACACACCGCCGCCAGCGCCCGCCAGCGCCCGCCCACACGAGTCCGTTTATAATCCAGATGCGCCCCTGCCATGAAGGCGACGGCAAACGGGACGACGAGAAGCATTTCGGAGCACAATGACGGCGCCCGGCAACACCTACGACGTGATCGTGGTCGGCGGGGGGATATCAGGTGAGAAACAGACCCTTTTGACCACCGTCCCCCATGTAAGTAAACGCCAGGAATAGTAGTTGCATTGCACATTCGCTCGGAGAAGGAAAGCAAATACATAGACGGGACTCGTGCCAGCCACTTTGAGGGGTGACAACTGTTGCACCCAATCGGCCGTCTCTCTCGTTTACTACTACTTTGTAAGGAATAACCGCGTGACGTTTTATGACATCGGTTCGGGTGGGTGACGAGCAGCAGCTGGCAATGAGAGCTAGTAATCATCCGCCCGCCGACAGCACACTTTGCATTACATAAGAGTCGGGAAAGGGAAAGGAAGGGTGCTGACTGCTGGGTGGTGGGCTCCGCTAACATTTTTTTTTAGCTTGCGCCCATGTTAGCGTCCATTTGTTGTACATTTCTGGCGAGAGAACATTTAATAACTGAAGAAAACAGCGTAATAGTGCGGTGGTTTTTGGGGCGGAATTCTGTGGGGGCCTCACCATACGAATTGCGATACGAAATTGACCATAACGGGGGTTTTACGGCGATACAACAGGGCCAGGGAATTATTCTACATTATTCCACTACGCGACTAATGAGGAAAAATAAACATTTTTTTCATGCAGGTATTTTCAATTGAAATGACTTGAGACTGTGGTCAATGGCAGTCAAGGGTTTAATTTGGGGACATTTCTGGACATTTTCTGGTCACTTCCTGTTGGTTTAGGGGCATTTCCTCGTCACTTCCGGTTGATTTTGGGTGACTGAACAAAAAGTGAGCTGTAATGCCCCTTTTAGTTATTTTGATAGACAATAATAATAAAAAAGCCAGTTCATTAATATACATATAGGTTCCTAAAATATAAATAAATAAATAAATATTTTTGGTCTTGTTTTACAAATCTCACTTAACTTAACTCCTTGGCTGCCATCGAGTAATCGCTTCCAGCTCCTCCCAATTGAAATGGATAGGACGTCCATTGCCGTCAATTGGTGATTTCTTTTGCTAAATACCACAACCTGATAGTAATAGTTTTGTTCTCACATCATTTTGGTGAACAGAATGTATCGGGAGTTCCAGCCCGCTTTTATTATTTTTTTCTTTTATTCTTCCAGACAATTCTCCGTCACGACAAAAGGAGACAAAACAGTCCGCTCGATTTAATAAATGGCGGGTAAACATTGTTTGCCGCGGCCGAAAATTGAGATTGATCTGGAGTTGTCTTGTTCCTCCAGCAAACCAATAGTATGTCCTCACACTTTAAAACTCACATTATGAATTGAGCTTTTCACAAAAATCCAAAATACTGAATAAAAATATCACTCCTTAACATTATAATATTGGCATTTTTTTCCCACTAAATTATCATGCTGTTCTAAAAATCTATTTATATATAGTACTGTATTTTTTTAAAATTATAGGCTGGACCTGAATATAAACTGCACCCACAAAACTAACAAAATATTTTTTATTCATATATAAACCTTACTGGATTATAAAATGGAGGACTATTGGCAACTCAATTCATCCCTAGCAGACGTCCAATCCATATGAAGGGGCAGGCAGGCAGCGAATGGACATTCTGTTAATAAAACAAAAGTGTTCTTCCTCTGGACACGCTCCACCCTCCCTCCAATTAGTCTTCAAATTTAAATTAAACATGCACGCTAAGCTAATTGAAGATTTCTTTCAAGCCCCGCCCCCAAACGCCCATTGGAGAAGGTCGGCTTCACCCCGCCCACTCCTTGGTCACATTTGGAGGGTTTTGACAACACCATTTATTTGCAGGTAGAAAACATCGAGGGTCCGATCGATGAGCAATTCCCTCCCACTGTCCATCCCGCTGCGCTGCTTGAAATGCAATTGTCCTTTTGCTACTTGGTTCCCCGGGGGGCGGAATGACTTTTTCACCCGATGTTAAAGCCTTGTGACAGCCGCCTATCACCATGAGAAGGAGGAAAACGGGCAGCAACAACTTCTTCCTCTTTTCTGTGCAGAGGAAGCTTCTTCTGAAAAATAAATATCACCCCTCCGCGCTAGAGTTGAAAGAACCCCCCCAAAAAAACACACTCAGCGGGAGGCTAAAAGAGGCCTAGCAATTTACAAAAGCACACCATTAGCCGGGTCACGGATTTGCGCAAAATTACCCGAAAGTTCAAAGCTCCTGCGATTGTCTTTTTCTCTCAACGCAATTATTCGGAATGCTCTGATCCTGCCATACAATCACATCCAAGTTGCAATCATGTAAAATCAAAACAAAGTAGGAAAAAGCTGGAGTCTAATCAAAAATGCTTTCGTCTCAAAGCAAATCATCAAACGGTCATTTTTTTTGTTCTTTGTATGTGGGCATAAAAAAGCCAAACATTCAGATAGATGCTCTTTGTGGTGCAGGCAATAGCATCCGTATAATCACATCATGGATTTGCCACGTGCTATCTTACGTGTTCTGCAAAACCGGGACGGGCGGAGCGTGTTTGTGTAGGCACGGTTCAAATCGTGTTTAGAGTCCTGTCAACCTTTTGGGGTGGCGAATGGGTTTGTGGAATTTCCCAGTGGATCAAAGTCAGAAAAACAACATCAATCACGTTTTATGACTTTTTTCCAATAGCCACACGTTTAAGTTTTATTTTGAAAAGATTCTTGACTCACTTTTTTTCTTTTCAGGGTTGAGCGCAGCCAAGCTGTTGCTAGAGAGCGGACTCAATCCCGTGGTCTTGGAGGCCCGCGATCGAGTTGGCGGTCGAACCTTCACCGCACGGGTAAGAGCGCCGTCACATCGTTTGCCGTTCATACGGGAGAGCCATTATTTCTAAAGACTATCAGTGCTAATTAATGAAACAATGTAGAATCTTATATTATTTGAATAACGTGCTGAGGAATACTTCTTTTTTTTAACCATTTACTTAAACGGTATAGCATAGTCAATAAAAGGCCCATGTAATTGAATAATTAGCATTTTTTTCTCAAGTGCTAGGCTATAAATCTTGGGAAAGGTTCCATCTGGCCTGATAATGTGTTTTTATTTCAGACCCCGGAAACCAAATGGGTGGACCTGGGCGGGGCTTACGTGGGCCCGACGCAAAATCGCCTTCTCCGATTGGCCAAGCAGTACGGCATCAAGACGTACAAAGTCAATGAAGAAGAGAAGCTATTGCATTATGTCAATGTGAGTGTCTGAATCATTTTTTTTTAAATTGGGGGCGTGGTCTTGGGTGATGGAACACTTGTAGTGGTTCAGGTAGCCCAGGGCTGTCCAAACCCTTTTCTCTGAGACCCACTTTCAGAAAAATGGAAGGTTACAACAGCCACCATGGGGGAAAAAAAATCCTCTTTACCATTGTAGCCAAGATGCTAACCTTAGCCTTGGGGCGAAAAATGCAGGCGGAATTATCGTGTTTAAGGATTGCTAAAAGCGCACAGGGAAGAGAGATGCCATCTTTCTTTGCATTTCCTTTCCTCCATATCTTGTTAGCATTGGGCGCTCTGCTCTCTGTAACGCTGTTTTTTTCCCCCCGTCCACATGATTCAATTGTGCCGCTGCCATGTTTCCACTCCAGTGCTAAATCACACCACTGACTCCAGCATGTGAGTCTTATCTGGATGTAGGCCATCTTGTTCAGGTCAATGAATCCGCATATCTGGGAAAGGCTTTGGGACGCCACGCCAACACTAAATAGGACTCCATTAGCCTCAGCATGCTATCCACGCGGCACGCTGTGTCCAACGGTTATCTTAGTACGATTCCTTGCTAGCTTTTTAGCACATTTCCTGTAGTAGTAATACATCAAGAAGCCTTCTCCTTTAAATCCACACCTTTGGAAAACCGAGGGATGATTTCAATCAACCCGCCATCTTTTGTCTTATTCTGCAATTAACCAATTAGCCTTGATACAAAAAAAAAACCCTCAGAGAATTGAGAGATTCTGGCTCAGTCTAGATAGCTACCAAGTTCCAAGACGATCTGTTGACCCAAATGCCCGAGAAGAACTTTAAATTTTGTGTCCACAAGAACACTAACAACAACCCGAGCTGCGATTCAACAGGCCCTTAGCCTGTAAAAACTAGTAGAGAGTTTGGAAACCTGCAAAACAGGGATTGGACCAAGAGGCCTCAGACTGTGGAGACCTAACGTAAGCTAGCAATTTTGCTTCACGTTTCCTGTTTAACAGAATGACCAGATCAGAATTTCAGTTTGGATCGGCTTGATCCTCATCTCAGGGCTAGCCTGTTATCTGAAATACTCTTAATAATCCCACTTTATTTTATAACCAATAGGGCATTAGCATGCTTTTAGAACCGCAAGCAGACACGGCGTGGAAAGTCAATGGACTAATAGCGTTTCAGCGTACGTACGCACAGCCATTGTGTAATCGGGGCTAGCTCACATTGCTAATCAGCTTTTCCTCGGCAGATTGTAATCCAAAAGGCCGACGCTGGCTTTCCTTATCGGCGAGCTTCTGTGGCCCGCAGGCGTCCAATCTTTCCTCACACTCATTGGCCAGTCGACTATTTATTAGACTCTTTATCACCTTATTACAGTACGTCGCTCAAAGAGTACCGCTTGCGTAATCGTCGCAGAAGGGCCAAAGCGTAACACTGTCAAGGTTGTATACCTTGTTTTACACGTCGGTTTTGTTTAGCTTAGCGCCACCGAGGGGACGCGGGTGTTTGCGGTTACGGATGGAGCTAAAGCAGATGCTCGTTTATGCCGCCGTTGCCGTGGAAACAGTCACGAACCGCGGCTCGGCGGCAGCACGCGTTGATGAGCGCTCTGCCAAATCGGGAAATGCTCCTTTAGACGCCTGATGCATTCGTGGCGAGCACATTCAGTAGAAAAATGAATTCTGGAGAATTTGCTCTGACTTCCTGGAGCTTATTTGCTCACGCCTTATTCATCTTTGGCCATTTTCGGGTCACGAGTGGTTGCACTGTTGAGGCCTCAGATAGGGAAAATCCTCCCCCTCGATACGCAAACAATAAAAGTCCAACATTTATAGCAGTCATGACCTTAAAAGTGCAGATATCATCGTTTGCATAACGTTTGTTCCTCCAGCAATGGTCGATAGCTCATTTTGTTGAGGGTACGATTATGTAATAATAATGTGACTGTAGCAAGAGGCGATTCTTGGAAAAAAAAGTCATTTTAGTTCAACTTGCATCACTTAATAAGTTATGGCTAGCAGTTCAATTTCCTCTATAGCCCTTTCTTGTAATGGAAAGCTATTAAAATGTGTATACAAATTGTAAAAACATAACTGAAATTAAGAAAATTTAAAAGAAGCAATTATGTTTTTCCCATCTAGGGGTGTTTTTTTTCCATTTTATGACTAAAAAGAGAAATGTACTATCAGTCAGACGCGTGGGAGTAGTTAATATAGCAAAATGGAGAAACAGTATGAATCAAATTTTGCCGATTTTATTTTTATTTTTATAGGGGAAATCTACTACCTTCAGAGGTTCCTTCCCACCCACGTGGAACCCCTTGGTCAAGTTGGACTTCGTCAATCTATTCAGGACCTTTGATAAGATGGGAAAAGAGGTAAGTGTTGGACTTTTTGGCGCTTTTCTATTTTCTAATCGGGGCAATTGATTTCAGATACCCAGCGAGGCCCCCTGGAAAGCCCCCCATGCTGAGGAGTGGGACAATATGAGCATGAAGCAGCTCATAGACAACATCTGCTGGACCAGGTAGGACTTCTTCCACGGGATGAATGAGTGAAAGTCAGAAAATGTAAACAAAACAAAATGATTTTTTTTTCTAAAGCGCCACCCGTCGCTTCGCCACTTTGTTCGTCAACGTCAACGTGACCTCCGAACCCCACGAGGTTTCGGCCCTCTGGTTCATGTGGTACGTCAAGCAGGCGGGGGGAACCATGAGGATCTTTTCCACCTCCAATGGAGGACAGGTAGGATTTCCAAAGGTCAACTCATCATTCCTTCATGCGGTTAAAACTCAAACATGACTCTCTTTATGCTCCTTTTTTTGTTATCCAACCCTTTTTTAAAGGAGAGGAAGTTTCTGGGGGGGTCGGGTCAGATCAGCGAATGCATGGCCCGAGAACTGGGCGATCGAGTCAAGCTCCAATCGCCCGTCTTCAGGATTGATCAGAGTGGTGACTCGGTGCTGGTGGAGACCATCGACAAACAGGCCTACACGGTAACGCACCTTTTTGTGCACCTTTCAAGTTTTCTGTCTTTGGAGTTTGGGATATACACCTGCCTGAAACTCCTCCGTTACCTTGCCGTCCAGTCTATTATTTCTTTTCCCCTCAGGCAAAGTACGTGATCGTGGCCACTCCTCCTAATCTCAACCTGAAGATGCACTTCAACCCCGAGCTCCCCCCACTGAGGAACCAGCTCATCCACCGCGTCCCCATGGGCTCGGTCATCAAATGCATGGTGTACTACAAAGAAAACTTCTGGAGGAAAATGGGTGACTCAATCCAGGGAGGGAAAAGATTAGTAGTAGGTCGAGGTCGACCGATTTGGGATTCGCAAAGGCCGAAAAATAACAAAGCTGAAAATTCCTGATCTCTCTCTCTCTCTCTCTCTGAAAAGCCCATTTTTAAGATTTACTAGTTTTTCTTAAGAGTATTGAGATCTTGTATATTAAATGGTTGTCGATCTCATTGCGCGCCTGTATGGATGTTCTTCATTTTTGGGTTTGTCTTCTTCAGGATTGTGCGGCAGCATGATGATCGAGGAGGAGGATGCCCCCATCGGACTCACGCTAGATGACACCAAGCCCGATGGTTCCGTGCCAGCCATCATGGGGTAAATATAGTCATTTAAATGAATTAAAAATGAAAACAGTCAACGCTTAGAACTAGGGACGTGACCATAAAGCAATATAGCGATCTATCACAATATGTTCTATCACCGTAGATTATTGATATGTTCCCACCAATAAAGCAAATCCACTAAATTTCCACTCGAGTCCAATTTTCCACCAGAATAGTCTATGTTAATTTTTTTTTCTGGCAGATTTATTCTGGCGCGGAAAAGTAGGAGACTCTGCGAGCTCACAAAAGAGGAAAGGTGTGTTTCTATAGTAACAAAAGACGGACACAAACGCATGTTACACTTTGACCGCCATACAAAAAAAAAAAATGTCTCCCTGTCTAGATTCAAGAAGATCTGCGAGAGCTTCGCCAAAGTGATGGGCACTGAAAAAGCTCTGCATGTAAGTTTACTTTGTTATTTTGCATTTCTTGTCTCGTGCGACTTATAGTCCACGAATTACGGTAAGTAATTATCATGTGTCCGCCAGGCCATCCATTACGAGGAGAAGAACTGGTGCGAAGAGGAGTACTCGGGAGGGTGTTACACAGCTTATTTCCCACCGGGCATCCTCACCCAGTTTGGAAAGTGAGTAAAGGATAGGAAGGGAAGGAGAAGGGGGCGGACCTTAACGGCGATCGCTGTTTTGTGTCCGCGGAGGGTGCTGAGGGAGCCGGTGGGACGCTTGTACTTTGCGGGAACCGAGACGGCCACCGAGTGGAGCGGCTACATGGACGGTGCCGTGCAGGCTGGAGAAAGGGCAGCCAGAGAGGTCAGAACATTTTCATTTCAGGCTTCAATTGTGTTGATTCAAGGAAAATCTTCCGTCCATATTGGACCAATATACCGGTCACCGGAGGCAGTCTAAACTTTGCATCTGCTCCCCGCTTTATCCGAGGCCACGGGGCTCTTTGACGAAAGCCAGGTCGATTTGCCAAATGATGCCGCGATAGGAGTCCTAAGATCTACGGAAGATGAAATTAGAGTCTGTCGTATCTTGCCAGAGTGGCCTTTCTTCTGTCTTCAGAGGAGCACCTGCTCCTCTGCAAATGTCATTAGCACGATAGGAGAGCTTCTTGCTTTGTCCACATAACAAGATTGGCTGGCTATCAGCGGGGATGGCTTTGTCTTTCTTCTCCTGATTCGTCCCCACCTTAATTCCTGACAGTCACTAGTGGACGAATTCATGTCTCGCGTCCTTCACGGATCCCTAGGAAAAAACCTTTTATGTGCATTTGTGTGCGTGAATCCAAAGTACTGAATTAGGCTATTTGACTATGTATATGTATTTACTTATTTGTTTACGGTACAACCGTTTTAAAAAAAAAGTGAAATTATATTATGATATAACTACTATTTTCTGTGGTACAGATTTTGTGCACCATGGGAAAAATTCACCGCAACCAGATCTGGCAGGCAGAACCGGTGTCGGAGGTAAGACAGAGAGGATTCTGGGAAAATTTTACTTTGGCTGTGTTGCTGAATCTCCGCCTATTTCTCGCAGGACGTGCCGCCTCTCCCTTTCACTACCACCTTCTGGGAAAGGAACTCTCCTTCGGTGGGCGGCCTGCTCCGCTTCTTGGGCGCGTCGGCCATTTTGTCGCTGGCCGCGGCGGCCGGCGTCGTCGTGGCGCATAAAAAGGGCCTGGTTCCACGGTGTTAAAATGGCCATCGCCGCCCTGGCGTACTTACGACTGTTGATTCCAAGCTCTTTTTTTGTTTTTTTGATTTTACTAGAGCTTTTCAAATGGAATCGCCAATAGTTAAACCACACGGAATACCTCTTAGAATAAAGTGTGTCCATCTACAGCAGGGGTGTCCAAACGTTCCCACCAAATCAAAGGTAATCTTTCCACTTTCATCTGTTAAACAGAGGGTCGGAATCGGGTGAAAAAAGATCGTCTTTTAAAATGGATTTAGTTTAAAAAAAAATTCCAGTATTAACTCGTGGGCCGCTGTTGACGCCGATACACGTCCAAATCATTGGATCTGCTGCCATCCCACCAATCAAATAGGATTGGACGTCTATCCCTGTCAACAGCAATGAAACACAATCACTCAATGCCAAATGAAATGGATTTGAGGTCTAGAATTGTTAATGGCTCCAAGCAAATTAGCCAAGAGTAGATATTGCGAAAGGAAAAAAAAGTATGTGTATATTTACATATATGTAATAATATAGTATATCTGCGGTAAAAATCCGAACCAAGATTTATTGGATTATTTTTTTCAACGGTGCTGTTTAAGTGACAAACTCCATCTAGTGTTAAAGCTAAAAAATGATACCTAAGGTCGGCTGGATTTGAGCTTTTTGTGCAAGTCATATTCCATTGCATAATTTGCTGTGGGTTGATAAAATATAGGCAGTTGGCCTTGTGGGTTGTACGTTGGACACACCTAATGTACAGAAATCCGATTCCCATGAATCATCACTGCCAATGACACAACGTGATTTTTTTTTTACCGATTCAGCTCAAATCTGCATATCTGAGCTGTTGTGCAATGTGTTCTTTTTGTTCAGTGTGTGTGTGTGTGTGTATATACTGGTGTACAACATCATTTTCCATTCATAATAGGTGCCAATATAATATAATATGATCTACCCCCCCCCAAAATAATTATTAATAAGTAACAAACAAGCGCTGAATGGGTAAATGAACTAGATTTATTACCAGGATTTATTGCCAAATAGATTTTTTATTTTTTTTTGCATTTTGTTCGATGTGATGCAAGCATCTGAATGTATATCCTTCATTGTAATTGCGCAAATTTGTACACATGGCTTAATATCCTATATCAAAAGTGTTTTTTAAGGAGCGTTTTATGATGTGGCTATAATTGCGTTAGCATCACAATCACAAATGTAGCTTATCTTTAAATTTGTTTTTAACTGTCACAAGTCTTAATGATGAATCATGGATGAGTGGTAGTGACTTGGAGAAATATTAATGATACAAATATGTGTACTGTATGTATCTGTTGTCGTTAATGAAGTTGTCTGTTGTGCCTTCATGGGAAAATTGTGGTGTTTTTATTATGAATATTTTGGGTTTTCTTAAGTGCCTGTGTAGTGCCCTACCCCCTCACTTACAAAGTAATTTAGCGTTATTGATAGTGCGCAAAAATTGAGAATATTTCCGCATTTCTGTTAACAAGTACAGTGGCGTTATATTTAAACCGGGAGGTCTGGTTTGAAATGCTCATATTTGAGTGCCATTGGTGGTTTTGGTCTAGTGGATGTTGGCCTTAATAGTAACTTTAAAAAAAAAAGATAGGATATTGGGGACATGCATATATGTATTTAAAAAAAAAAGAGGGAGTTTCTAAGAAAATCATAAGTGAAATAAGATGAATTGATTTGCTTGTCCAATCCTTTTCATTATTTAGAATGACAGCTTGGGCTTTGTCATAAACATTCGTGCACTATTGTTAAATAAATATGTCGTGAAGAAAGTGTCAAAATTGTGCATTAAATAGTATGTACTATGGAACACTTGCTTATTTTTATAAAAGTAATGTATTTGGACCTTTTTTTTTGCACCTTTTAGAACAATTGACTTACCTCGAGTCAGAAATTGCACATTAGCAAAGATTTTGTATATTGATAATACAAGTCATATTTCTATTTGGAGTAATAATTTTGGCCCCTAGAGGGCCGTAGCTTGCCATTTGTAAAATGGCATGCATTCAAAACTAGTAATGGAAATTATTATTATTGAAAATGTGTCCTACTCACAACCATAACTGTATTTAAGTCAGTCTTTATTTGCAAGCCCCCCTCCCCAAAAAATTACAAGTATATCATGTATGTAATACATCCTACAGTAAGTGATTCACTGTTGCACCCTCAGGAACAGATTGGTCTCGTGAGGCACTCGACCATTCATTTTCCATTGTGCTTGTCCTTAGGGTGTATGAGCTGGCAGGGGTTGGAGGGGTGGTTACCCCCAGATTTTTCACTTGATGATGACAACGGCAATGGTCATACATCTCCTTTATGAAGTGCTTTAGTAAGGTGATCTTTTTTTATTATGTAAGTAGACTCCCATTTCACAGTAAAAGGCCTGATTCATCTCAAGGCACCCACATTTTGTAACTAATTTTTATATCGTATCCAGAAACAAACAGTTAACGTGTTTCGTAGCTCGCGTTATTTATTTGTTGGTTCTTTGTTAAGGTGAGTTAGGCCTTCTTGGCGGAAATATATTTATAATAGGGGTGTGACAGTATATCGAAATTGCGATATATCGCTGTCAATGGCAGCCGATCAGTTAAAAAATATAAATGTGCTTTTCCTTTCCCAACAATTAACCCAATCCATTTGAATTGGGAAGGTTGGCAGCTAATGAACAAACGGTCAGAATAAAGAAATTTTTCAAGAGGGTAAATCGTGGATGATGTCAGAAGTGCAAAGTGTGACAGCATTATTACGTTGATATGTTCCCATAAGCGACCTTGAGACAGGTTAGACGGCTGCGGGAGACGTGTTTCCGCCGACCCGGGCGGTGAGCTCATCTTAAGCGGCTCGCTCTCCGCCAGGAAGCTTCTGACGAGCGAGGGAGCGCTCGCCGGATTAAAAATATTCCCTCTCATCCCCACTGCTTTTGGCTTTAAAGAAATGTCAGTCAGTGGCAGCCACAATCCGCTTTCAAGTTTAGCGTTCCTTTATTTGCTCTTAAAGTCATTAGCCTACGGGTAAAAGAGCAACTTTTTAAAACGCACTTTGATATTCAAGTCGGCACTCATCGGCCGCCTTTGCCGATTCCCAGTCAAAATGAATTGCTGTCAATGTATGCGACATGTCCAATATATTTGGGAGGGCCATTTTTTTTAAATTAGAAACCAAGAACAAACCTATGGGGACCAACATGCTAAATAGGCGTCTGTTAACATCCATGTTTTTCAGATGGTCGCCGGTCTTTTGGTCGCCGTTCTTTTGGTCGCGCGTTGTCGCGGTCGGGGCGACCAAAAGACAGCGACCAAAAGACCGGCAACCAATCGACCGCACACGGGATTTTGTTTGCTGGTCAGAGAGAGAGAAAAAACACATGGATTTTAGGCGTAGGCCCAGTCAAACTTGTAAAAGAGTGCGATTTATAGTATAGAAAATACGGTCGTAGTTTGGCAGTGACTGGAAGTATTTTAATTTTGTACCCAGCAAAAGCCTCATATACATACAGGCGAAAGGAGAAGGAAGGTTACAGTCCAGCGAGTGTATTATCCATAAAGAGGCGGCTGCTGCTGTACACAAGGCAAACGACAGCATTTACAGCGCCATTCATCTTTGCTCCGGTCGCGCCTGCTAAGCAGACACCTCGTGGGATACTCGGCAGGCGAGCGTGTCGGCCGCAACCGAGCCCGTGATTCATCTCTTCTGTCTGCGGAGTCCATTGATCAGATACATGCTAAATGGCATCGATTTGTGCTTTACTAGCAAGAGCAGAAGAGCTGCTTTTCTCCTCTTTTGTTTACTCTTACCCGAAGACGTGGAATGCCATTTGGCTTTAATTACAGTAAGCGGACCATTGGCTGAATATTAATCATAAATGCCCATAGCCATCTAGACACCTCATATCGGCACTGGCGACAGGATTCGTTTCCCCTGTGCCCGAGTGGGTTTTCTCCGGGTAGTCTGTTTTTTTTTCCCGTCTGGTTGATCACTCTAACTCTCGAAAAAGTACTATTTTTTTGTAGTTTTTTTTACGCTGGGGGAAAAGCAGTCGGTCTGTGTACCTTCCAATGTGCTTATAAATTTGGTTTGGGAGTGTGAGAGTCCACAGGACATGCTCACACACACACACACACACACACACACACACACACACACACACACACACACACACACACACATACACACACGTACACACACATACACACACATACACACACACACACACACACACACAGTAGCTTGGCCCACCGGCTGAGTCGAGAATGGAGTGTGCTGGTCGCAGATAAGATTTTCTCTGATGTCCCGATTCCTATAATTCCTGTGCCAAATGGTTTCGTACTGGAGAGCACCTTGAAATGGGGTGTTTGGATTTGGATAATATTGGGGAAGGCTGAAGGACAACACATTTTATCTTCCTCACAAAGGAAAAAAACATTCTTTTTTACTTTCTCTGGCCAGGATGCAACACTAACTCATGTTTTTCCTCGGCTGCCACCCCATCCCACTTCAAATGAATTGGACATCTGGGGCCGTCAATGGCAAACCATGAGTTGAGGAGAGGATGACCGAGCCCTTATAGAAATTACTTTACGGTAATTTAGGATTTAAAAATACTACATGTCTTTATTTATTTCTACAAAAAGTAGTATCAGTCCAGTATCGACATCCACTAATTGCACAGAGATGCAACGCTTCTGCCGTAGCGCCGCCATGTTGGCTCTCAACGAATCGACCGGCCTCGAGGAATTCTGGGAATTCCTCCCTGAGCCAACATGGAAGACTGTGGGGCGCAGTTTCATAAGCAGTGGTGCGGTGGGCGGAGTTTTGCTCTCAGTCTTGCTCTGTGGAGCCGAACGAAAGACGTTGATGTGGGGAAGAAAACACCAGCGAAACCGGAGAGGGGGAGCGAAGTCAAAACGCCACGCGAGGTGACAACACTCTTCTGGATTCACCGACAACTTAATTTTTTTCCCATCGGGGGGGACGGACGACGGATCGGGGTTGGCTGGCCGGCTGGCTGGCGTCCAGGAAGGTTGTCAATCAACGGCTTCCCGGGATGTAAACGCACCTGGACGTAAATCAAAGTAAACGAGAACAGCCGGCTAGGCTAGACGGCCAGTCACTAGGCTTGCTTTCGGGAAAAAAAGCCCAAAAAAACTGTCATAGGCGGGGCCGGACTAACGATCTCCCACACCGGGATTACCGATCTCCCCCTACGCCGCTTCGTACCCGACGACGCAGCGGGGATTCTAAAGGGGGGAGCCGGGCGTGATCGGGTTGAGCTAACCGGGGAATTATCCGCCGTCGCCATCGGGCGCAGGCGCCGGCGACGCTCGTCGCTCTCCGGTCACCTGATCGTGGCCCTTTCCCCTCGCCCTTTGGAGCCCAAAGGCGGATTTGCACCTTCGGGACTATGGCGGACGACGACGTTCTCTTCGAAGATGTGTACGAGCTCTGCGAGGTGATCGGGAAGTAAGTGTTGTTTCGCTTTTCCAATGGGGCGTCCAATCCATTCGAGTGGTTCTTTTCATACTCTCCTACTTGTTGTTTTTTTTTTTACTCTCTCCTACTTGTCTTTTTATTGCACCTTTTGAACTGGCTTGCAAGAGTACTACGCATTTGGGAGAAATCGCACGGAGAACAGTTGTTGAATAGCATTTCACTCGGCCCGGTGCACAACGTGATCTCATCTCACTTTGGTAACTTTCTGCACCGACGAAAGAAGCAATACGCCCCCTTCTCAACCCCCCAGCCTTAGTCATAGTACGCACATCTGGTGATGGTTATGGAGTGATGGGTCACTTGAAGTTAGGGGTGGGTTCCTCCCCAGACGATACGATTGGCGATACATGGGTCACAAAATCAATCTACGATATATCAAAGCCACAAAATTGTATTTTCAAATGGGAAAAATAAATTGTTTTTAGGGGGTTAAAAACTGTCTTACTCACACTAGGAGAATATTTCAATGCAGATTTTCTGTTTGGAAAAAAAACTACAGCAACACTGTATTTATTCCTGAGCGCCGTTCTTAAAGCATTGCCTGCCATTGACAACAATAGACTGATTTTGACTTAAAAGACGACTGTTATATTCATTGCTTGGATGATAATCTTTGTTTGTTGTGTTTTTGCAACCCTTGGGAGCCAAAGTTTAGCAAACTGGGTAGCAAAAGATAAATTGAAATTTGAAAAAAACGTGTTTTTATGGTATCTATTTAATATTATTTGGACTTTTACAACCCTTTCTGTCCTATTATTCATCTATCAAAGCCTTTTGTTTGTCAGTGTAATAATCTCCAAATGTGACTGGTGTTTTTCTCCCATTTTATGTTTGTATTATTGTTCCTACGCTATAAAATTCTCATATTTAGAAGTTAAAAGTTGCTGATTCCAAGGCGCCATGTGGTGAATCCGCGATAGTCGGGTCGCCAAGTGGCCAGTTATTGCTGCATTTGTGTTTTTAATGGTAAACTGCTTCTAACCGCACCGCTGCAATATTCTTAAAACGGTGCACGCAATTAACTTTGCCGTGCTGCTAATACCGGGATGAGTAATAACCCAAAACGCTTATGAACGGCCGCGTTTATTTTTCGACGGCCCTGTTATTCCCTTTCGCGTCCATCGAACCCACCCTTTTCATTTTGCAAAATAAGCTTGGGTACCAGGGGACAGGGCACCTGATAACGCGGCGTTTCACCGACCACCCGAGGAACGAAAGACCGCCAAGGGAGACGCCGGATGGCTTTGTTGCTTGAACGAGCGCAACGGAGTCTATTCCCGCCCCGAGCGACGCACCAATACGTCAGCGTCATCGGATCGACGCCCGTCTCTGGATGCAATAAGCTGACGGTCTGTCGAAATCCGGGCGGATCCTCGTCTGGAGATGCTCGACAGGCCCAGAAGACCCCCGGCGCGTGTTTAGGTCGGCCTGAAAAGGATGTCTTAAACGCGTGCCAGAAATTTGCTTACTCGGGGCCTTTTGCGTAGGACGCTTTGGACGTGTGCACCGCCAAAGCTCGCGCGGGCCAGCAGAAACAGTCCAATTCATGCCAGTTGTACAAACAGACATTCCCAGTTGGCTTGCTAATTTAAGTGAATTATAGCCTGTAATCTTCCAATACAAGTCAACCACTGCGCGTTTCCTTTCTCCGTTTTACTGTGTGTTATGAATGTCCCAATATTGACTTGGTGACACCCAATCCAATCCCATTTTTCTTAAGACAATTCTCAAGACATGCCCAACCAATGCCCGTATTTTTAGACCAGTCAAAATAATGGCTAATATAACATTACCAGTAAACGATGAATCACTTTGTTTGTATCAAAGACAAGAAATGCTTTGTTTACGGTATTAGATGATGATCTGTTGCTGCCATGAGTTTTGTTGGATATCATTGTTGAAATTGGGGGAAAGAAAAGACATTGGATGCGATCTTTTTCCATCTTTACTACATTTCCGATTTATCGGGAATCTGCACCAAATGAGGTGAGTTGCATGCAAAAATTCAAATGTATTCTCCAGTGTTTTTGTGGTTCAAGATTTGTGCAAGATTGAGAAGTGACGATCCCACTTCAATTAGAATGCAGTTGTCACAGTGTTGACGCCAGCGCCCGCAAATCCATTAGCTAATTACAAGGCCAAGCAACATCTGTCTCCATGTGCCGCTAATAGAGGCAAGATAGCCATCTGAATGGACACGCTGAAGATTGAACACTTTTCGCTGGCCTGTAATGTACTGTATTGCGACAGGGATGATTTACTCCAATAGGAGGGCCAGGAATTTCCCTTCATTTGCATTCTTCTTGGCATGGCAGTAAACTTTACTGTCAATAAATTCCATTGGTTTTCATTCGGATGGACATCGCAAGAGAATTTTGATGTCATTTAATGTGGTAGTCAATATATAGCAGTTTTCTTTTTTTTCCTCATATACTGCAAAATAGAGTGACATATACATGTCAATTTATACAACTTTTCCCGTATTTTATACTTTTTTTGGATCATTTCAAATTGTGTACGCCGTAAAACAACTTTTGTACGGCGTTTTTTTTAAAGTAGTTTTTTTTTTTAGTAAAACCAAACTCGTTTTACTCATTTCGGGTCTAATCGCCTTTAAGCATGATATGCACACACGCATCCTTTTACCCATCCACCTTTTCACTATATTAATATAGCGTGTCAGCAAGCAATGTACCCTGACAGTCAAGCTATCTAAAGAATCTTGAATTTAATGCCTACTGATTGGACACCCCGTCCACTTTGGAAAAAAATTGAGACTTAAGTGCGCCTTATATGAGTAAATATGTGCCGCATTGCATTTGTGCGTTTTTATTTTTATCGCTTGGTAAGGGAAATTGCAATCATTAATAAGGGGTGCAATTGGCCGAGGTTAACAGGTATGCATATAACTCGACTGGCTTACAAAACTACGCCATCGGGACCTCCCGGACTGAAATTTGCGTGAAGGCTAGACGTGAGGACTAATGACAAACCGCATGATTTGACCGTTTTTGTGGCAAGCTAGCGGCAATGTATTAAAATGTATGGGAATGGCTTCATAATCACATCGTCATCACCCTTAGAAAAATCTCGGGCTAGTGTGCGGTGACTGAATGGGGTCCTCGGTCTCCTGGGGGGAGCTGGTGCGCCTCGTCGTTGCCTCCGGGGAGTGTCTGCGGCTAGTAGTACATCATCTAAGCTACTCCGTCGGGGTGGGCAAAAAAAAAAGTGCTGAAAGGCTGGTTCCGGCACGCGCAATTACACACATGATATAGCGGCGAGATCTCACACTTGGCCACTTCAAATATTTATGCATTCGCATGAAGCCGGAACAAACACCCCCACCAGACCTTTGCTCTTCTCAGCGGGTAAAAACAAGGAAAACAAACATGTGTACAAACCTCTTCATGCTGTTACAATCCCAAAGTTAGACAGTCTAGGCTGTGTGTTGCCTGGTTTGCGATACGATTGGTGTCACGATGAATCGTGATATGACACTTTGATACGATGATTGCCATTTTTGTACATCGCTTTGGAAAAGGCGACTCAAAATAGACATAAAAGTACATTTCTGAAACCTCACTCAGCACTAAAGTCAAAATTTTTGTGTTTGGACACAAAATGGCTTTTATTGTATAATTTTTTCAGTTATTAGCAAAGCAACTTTCGTCCAAACCTGTTTAAATGCAAGATTATAAATATGGCGGAGAACCAGATAACCAAATATTTTAAAGTATTTTGTTCAAACCTCATTTTATGCTGCACAACTTTAAAAAAAATGTTTTTGATAATGACCCTCATCTATACGGCTTTTAATATTGGATCACTTTGGTCAAAATCGGCAAAAAAGATATTTTTCCAGCATCGGTAGATTCGCAAAATCCGGTGACTCTGACCACACTCGTGGGCAAAAACCGGCGATTGGGACATCCATAATGGAGGACCCGCTCAGATGGAATCACGGTGCAAAACGCTGATCATTGGCAGATATGTGATCGCAAGGCCGATTGCGTTCCACTGACCACTGCGGTACTCGACCGATGATGTCATGCTGCGGTGCCAAAGTTGAGCCGGGGCGCATCCGCTGCAAATTAATGAGGCCCCGCTCCCGGAGCGAGACTTCAATCAATCCCAACCTAGCCTGATATTGCCTCTAGTGTTATAAATTATACATGGCGGCGGCGGCGGAAGGCGGGAAAGGAAACTCGGTAGCGTAACGGTGGGACGTGTCCAGTTTTACTAGCCTTATGTGCGCTGTGTTTTTTTTATTATTTATCTCAGTGTTGGCGCCGGAGATCGTAAACAAGCGATGGGCCTTTCAAGATGACAAATTCACAATCTTTGGCCAGAAACTCTCTCATGGGATATCATTATTATTTTTATTTTTTTATTTTTGCTGCACTTTGCAGTTAAGATAAACATTGTGTTCAGGTCTGCGTTTTATTGACACAAGGGGTGTCCCCGATATGGAAATTGGGCTTGATTACGTCGCTTTCTGAGATAATCAAAACCCCCAAAATAAATCTTAGAACATGGGTGTCAAAGTGGCGGCCCGGGGGCCAAATCTGGTCCGCCGCATCATTTTGTGCGGCCCGAGAAAGTAAATCATCAGGGCTGATTTTCTGTTTTAAGATCAAATTCAAATGAAGACTATATATGTATATTATATTTCCTGATTTTGCCCTTTTTAAATCAATATATTTCAATTTTTTTAATCTTTTGTGTTTTTAGTTCAAAATGCATTTTGTAAAATCTAAAAATTAATATTTAAAAATATTTTCTGTTCTGTAAAAATATTTTGTTTGCTTTTGAAATGAAAAACAAATTATTTACTGGCTTTATTTATTTATTGACTTAATGTTAATGCAGCCCGCAAACCAACCCAAGTTTGACACCCCTTGCTTTTTATGTGTAAAATTTGACTGTATTTACACCCAAAAATTAAGTTTTGGAACTAAATGATTTGGTAAGACAAGCCGTGACTTGTGACGGAAACTGACTGTCATCGTTGCCAAAGATTGGACAACATTGACGACAGTCCAACCAATAATATGCAAAACACTGTATTTGTAAGAAGCGACACACTCACTCTGACTCCATTGTGTCACTCCCACTCGTGTCCTTGGACAGCATCTCTGCTTTTTTGTTCTTCTCTCTCAGCCGTCATCGGCGTAACTGTCGTGTTCATTCGCTGACGTCTGGAAAGGCAATTTGAAAAAAAAAAAACCTCTTAGCTATGTATAATGCCAGCGTGAACTGGGATTGGCTCCAGCACCCTCACAACCCAAGTGAGGATAGCGGTATGCAGGGAAGGTCCCAAAAGCCCCAAAATATTCTTTAAAGATACTGCTAAAATGGCACATTTTTTGCACGACATTTTGATCCAGCACCCCCGCGCACCTCCGCAAGCCACGTACGCTTTTACCGCTTCCGCCATGGGGCACGTGCGGGCCATCTGTCAGACAGAATGTCAACACGGTGGTAACACTAGCTTGCTAAATGTAACCGCGCAGCCTTCCGCTCGCCATTGTGTTCCCGGCCTTCTCGTCTTTCGCCCGCTCGCTATTGGCGTGCGTGGCGCCTCTGCGGGTTGTCGTCATAGGCAGCTGCACATTAGCAAACGTCTTTTCCGTGTGCAAACACTCGCTTGCAACCTGACACGTGCGCGTGCACACATATGGCTGAAATGAATGATTTAGAAGCCGCCTTCCCCGCCGCCGCCGTCCGTCCGTCCCCGTCCCCGCGCCACACCCACGCAAACTAGTTGGCCGCCAAGATCTGCGTTTTGCTCTTATCTCAAAATACGGCGATACAACAATTATCGATGCTCAAAATGGATAAATGTAATATCTCAGTGTAATCTTTCTGCAAAGAAAATACAGCATAATATTAATTAATTGCAACCTGCTTGACTCGTTACCTGCCATTGACAACAATAGATGTCCAAGTCATTTAAACTGGGAGGACTGCTTTTCAATTGTAATGTTTGAGTGTCATTTAGATTGAACGGTGGCAGGTAATTAGTAAACATAGACAGAATAATCTAGTAGAAAATTCAGTTTTTATTTTATTAACCAGTGGTATATTTTCAAAATTGATGCTATCGGCAACCTATTGGGATCCAAAATATGGAAATGTATATATATCGCTATATTGACCAAGCATAAAACATTAACGTGAATGAGAACACTAGTCCATCAATTTAATATTCAATAAAGAATATCTGTTCAAACAAAGTTAGAGCAATCTGATCCTAATGGTGACCATAAAACCACAACGCAGTGAAATATTGGTCACTTAACTCTTAATGCTATTTTTTATTTTCCTGTCGTCGTCTGGGAGACATTTTTCTCCTTTAAAGTTAGCCGGCCGGCACGCAAATCGATACCGTTGTTTTGTCAGGCAAACTGGAGATTATGTGATTAGTGTTTATCATTGCTATTTGATCTGATGCATTATCCCTTCCAGAGGATTATAGCACTGTTACACAGACGGCTTGGGTTCTTTGCAACGGTGACAGACGCTCTGTGTACCGTTGATAAAATGGAAACGGAGTCTCAAGATCAACAGGATTTGAAGCCATTGCGAACCACAGACTTCTTGTCATTGATGTCTAAATCGTGCTTATTCTTGACCGTTTCCACAAATGAGCTTGTTTCCGCATTGAAAGTCTAGCGCCGTCAATGACTTTAATTTATTTAATGAGGGACGGCACATATTAATGAACATATTTATATTCATATTAATGAATGCAAATATGTCAGATTTTAGCCAAGGGCTAATTTCCATCTTTAGTCCCTTGTGTAGGTTGAAGATAAATGATGACACACTACACGCACACACGTAGCAGTTTTAGATAGCGTTGTGATCGCATTATTTTTCCGGTTTAAGATGATTGGCCAAGAGGTTCAGAGACTTGATTTCACATATTTTAATTGGTTTTAAGTTCCAGGTGAAGGTGGTTTGGCTGATTGCACTCTTTTTGAAGGGAACTACACAGTCACCTCTAGAGCCAGCACTTGTTGATGTGTTAGATTTTTTGCAGAGGAGGAGGAGCTTTGTGTTTTACGTCATTTTTTTTTCATTTCCATTTTAGGGTAGGTCACTTCAATCATTTCCTATTGATGATGAGACTCCATTATCCAAAAAATGGAAGCATATGATTCTGTACGTACAGTACGAATGAGCTACAAAACGTCCTTTCAGGCAGAACAGGTCGGATCAGACCCCCTAGCGGTCCACTCCTGGCCCGCGGACCGCACCTTTGACTCCACTGCCCTAGTTATTTGTCTCCCTGAAGCTTAATTTTCACACCCTGCATAGAATTTGGGGGGAGTTTTACTTATTGGCTTTAAAAGCGCAAAAAAATGGCCAAAAGCGAGAAGATCTATGAAGAAGTCTTTTTTTAGCTCGAGTGAGACGGTGACAAATAGTGAGGCCGCCCGGCGGTGTTAAACGTCATCGGCGCTCCTTGCCGAACGCCGAATGAATGAATGCTCTCTTCTTCTCGCGTAACGGCGTAACGGCCGACACGGCGAGACGTCTCCCGCTCGCTTTCACCGTTGCTCAGTTGTTTTCTGGTGAAAATTAGCATTGAATATGGCCTGCACAAGAAGCTTGAGTTTGACCTACATTCTGTTGCATTTTCTCAGCTCTAATACCAAAGTTAGCCACTTTAACAGTGCTAATGAGCGTTTTATAAATAGCCAATCGGATAAATAGCTGTCTTGTTTGGGTTTTTCTTCACTTTTTTGTGGCCGCTGACGGCGAGAGACGTCCAATCGCTGACGGATTCCGATCCTTTCTTTAAGCAACAACAACGGAAGGATTACAAGTCAGACCTCGTGTCCTTAGATTTTTCTGAAAGCCGCCCTGGGAGAAAAAAAAATGTTTGGACAGCCCTGCTCTAATATGTCTGTCTGTGTTTGTGCGTGAGTTGTGCGTTTGGCGAATTGCATGCGAGCGGGTGTGTGTCTACTGTTTGTGTTTATGTGGGCTAATCTTAGCTTTAGCGCTGACCCCAGCCAACCACCAGGATTAAGATACAAAAGCGCACGACAACCTGAGATGTGCGGGAGGGACGGGAGAAAGTCACATGACCCATCCTAATTAGGACTTCCAGAATGTAATAATATTCCTATTTCAAAGTTTACAGGATTTTTTTCCTTGGTTGCACCAAAATTATTTTCAAATGACCAGAGACTCTTTCAATTTATTTCTAATGGCATTCATTTCCAAGCGATTTTAAAAAAAAAAAGTGAGCTGAAGCCCCCCCAAATCCATAGAAAGTGACCCAGAAAGGCCCTAATATCTATGCAATAATAACAATAAATCTTGGAAATCACAAAATTGCAAAAGTTCAAAAAGATAAAACAAAATACAAAAAACTAGGTTAAGATTTTAAACAAAACTGCCCTAAAAAACATTTATTTTTGCTCTTTACAGGCCACTCATTGACCGCTATTCACAATATCAATGACTAAACAAACAAGTCACCAGAAAATGATGCAAAAAATATTGGTATATGAGCAAAAATTGATAGAAAGCAAAGCATTTTTGGGGAAGTCGTGTCTTCTAGTTATTAGCAGCAGTACTGCAGTTACGCCGCAGTGAATAAAACCATTACAATCTGACACTTGACGTGCAAACATTGCAATTTGTCAAATGACAATTCATAGAGCGAAACAAAAGGCCGATAATCTTTTGTTTTACACGAGCGCCGTTTCGGAGACAAAGCAAAGGCGTGACAGATGGCGACTTCCCTCTCACCAAATCCACCTTTTTTTAAAGGCGTTTTAACAAAGAGATGGTGGGAAAACTGCAAGGATGACACCCATTTTCCTTTCACTTTTTATGACAATAGAAAAAAAAGTCAACCGCTATTGTGTCGCCCAAACGTAGAAACAATTCAATGTGGCTGACGGCTTCTGTACTTGACGTCTCTCTTGATTATTTTGGATTGCCGTGAACGAACAGTCTTTACAGTAGCTTAAAAATGGAATTAAAATTTAAAATGTAGTTAGGGTTGGGCATTAGATAAGTATTGTTAAAACCATATCAAAACCATCAATTTGCGATGTCCCGATCCGATACTCTGTATTGGTGCTCAATACGGCTGTTTTTGAAAGTATCGAAATGTATCGTATTTGGGCACAAGATGGGTCCAGATCCAGTCTTTTCGGCTGCTGTCAATCAAATCTCTAGGCTAGTTCTATCAGTACTAGTAATGGTCAGAACAGAGAATTGTGTCATACCTGTCAACTTATACAGTTTTCCCGTATTTTATACGTTTTTTTGATCATTTCAAATTGTGTACGGCAAATCACAACTCTTGTACGGGATTTTTTTAAATACTTTTTTTGGTAAAACCGATCTCTTTTTACCCATTTTGACTCTAATCTGGATTGTCTCGGTCACTGGCAGCAGACGAAAACGTCATCGGCGATTGCTAATGTTGCCATGCTTTCAGCATGATATGCGCACATGCATTCCCCTTTCACATCTCCCCCCTTTTTCACTATGTAAATATAGCGCGTCAGCAAGCAATGTACCCAGATAGTCAAGCTGTTGGTGTCATACAGCGTCATCTACAGAATCTTGAATTTAGTGCATACTGATTAGGCATTTGCATTTGTATGTTTTTTATCGCTTAATAAGGGGAATTGCAATCATTAATAAGGGGAGCAATAGACCAAGATTGACAGCTATGTTGTTTAATATTTGTAAACAAAGCATTTCTTCTTTCCGGTGACATATCGGCTTCCAAATTTGACTTTAGACCTCGGCAATCGACTGAATTTTGTCCCTTTTTTTCAAATTGGCATCTGCATCGGCCTTTGGAAATCCCATATCAGGTGGCCTCTAGAAATAACTCGGACAAATGGAGAAGGAAGCACGAAATAAATGACCTCGTTCTGCCGTCTGGCCGACGCTTCTCGGCCAGCCACGGATTACATTAGTAGTCTCTCTTGGGCGAGCGCGGCCGTAAAGAGAGTGGTCTCGTCGTTAGCGCCTTGAACTGACTGGGACCTCGTCCCGCCCCATTGGCTTCTCGGATGGACGTGGCCGAGGTGAAAAGGTCACCTCTTTCATTTGGCTTCAAGGCTCGCCACGTGACTTTGAAATACACCTGTGAACTGGCCATTTGATCGGATCTGAATTGAATTGAATGCTTTTATTGTGATTATACAAATATAATGAGATTTAAATCTTTCACCACATAGTGTACAAATAAATCATCAAGTTTGAGTCTACAGACGCAACAACAAGCCCCATCACATAGTGTTTCGTGCTCGGTAAAATAGTGAGGAATTGACATTAAATTAGGTTTAAATACTTCGATTTTTATTGACCTTTATCCACTTTTTCTGCAAAGTTTGTTTTGCAATTGTTTGTATACATTTGTAGTCTAGTACTGTACATAGATGCATTTTTGCAATATGCCTCTGGGTTATTTGAATTTATATGGAAAATCATATGATAGTCAGCTCTTTTGATTTTAATTTCTGGACCTTTGTGCTCTTTGTTCTGCAAATTGTGTCTAAATATTAAGTATAAATGTACTGTATGCACTTTTATAGCGCTTCGCTATTTCGCTGCCATTGACAGCAATAGTCATAACATTTATTTAAACTGGTTGTCATTGAGTGACCGTGTTTCACTCCCGTTGACGGCAATAGACGTCCTATCCAGTTTGACCTGGTACTTAAAAATAATCTATTTACAAACAAAAAACAGAAGCCAATTCCGATCCTCTGGAGAAAGGATGTCTACAGGCTCCATTTCCGATCACATGATCAGACCTGGGACATCTCCACCATAATTACAATCTGGATTTTTTTTGCTAGTGTAGGAGGCAACGGATTTTGTTGCATAAGGAAGCACCTGCTGAGTATTGAGTTCTGGTCAGCGGCCAGACAATTGACTCCTTACGGCGGGCGGAGCAGATTGGCTGCTCAAACACTCTCCCTGACGTGCGGATCAATGCCAACCCAACCTCCGCAGGAAAACCACATGCGCCAGTGGAAGTGGAGAAATGGACTCAGGAGTAAATTATGGGAATTAGATGAATAATGTAAGACGAGATACATTTTGCACTTTGAAAATTTGCCCCCAAAATAGCGTGTTTGGTGCAACAGTAAACATTACAGGAGAAATCCAATGGCTATTTTTGGAATGTTTCAAAGTCGGAACGATGCTAATCTCTCAAAATGCATGAGCTGTTCCAAAAAAAGTGAATGTTAGAAAAAAAAATGTCAATGTGATATGATGTTAGGAGATTTGCTCGCAAAGATCCCAACATAATGGATGAAGTGGTGCGATCTGGGGAGAAAAGAGTGCTGATTACAAGCTTAGCATTCTTCACTTTGTCTAATTTGTTGGCTCTGGGCTTCTCCCATTTCCAGTCCAGTGCCGCATTACGGCCCAAGAAGAGGGAAATCGTTAAAAAGAATGCCAGTAATAAAGAGGCCGAGAGGGCTGCAAAGCTGTCATCGCCGCTCAAATCAACGTGATTCAGAAGAAGGGCAAATCAAATAAAATGGATCGTATCTGCTTGGCCCTGGGAACATTCTGCGCCAATGGGCAAAAGGCGTACAGTAGTACTAACTGGAAGGAAAATCAAGTTTCATTTGTGTATGCATCTGTGAGAGAGATATTTTTTTGTGGAATTCGCAGGGGTTTACATTGATTTTCAGACATTTCTGGTCATTTGACCTATGGATTTCAAGTCTTTTTTTAGGCCTCTTCCTGTTGGCTCATTCTTTTCCCATTGGAAATGAACTGAAATAAATGAGGATGTTTTTGTCGTTTTGGGGGCAAAAAAAGTTTTTCCAATTTTTGCGAGACGCATAAAGAAGCCTCCAGGCTTCACCTTGCATGCGTGGCGTAGCCCAGTCCTTATTGCAGACTTCATTTCGCAGCGACGCACACGCACCGCAAAGCTTTCAGGTTCACGTGAGTCAGATGGGTGATAGAATTTTTTTTTTTGCTGTCTCCTCACATTTCACACACACACTTAAATGGCGAATCGTCTTACGTAACACTGCTCCCAAACTTCCGCTGCAAGCGCCAGCGATGTGTGCGTGTGTGTGTGTGTGATTCACTGTGCCACGAGGATCATTTCACTCATCAGTAATCACTGGCCGAGGAGACGTCCCGCACTTTTAATTCTTAACACTGCCCGTAAAAAGAGGACAAGGAGACATAAAAGGACGTAACGAGAACGAGTGGGAGGGGACAGTCAAAACGTTTGGATACTGCCGACACGCAAAGTAAATACAACCTCCCGTGTCTGGCTTTATTAGATTGGTGGAAACCCAATGGTGGAATCTGTAATGAGGGACCGGGTGAAGTGGCTCGGGCATGTGATTAGGATGCTTTTCGGACGCTTCCCCGGTGAGGTGTTCCGGGCAGGTCCCGCCAGGAGGAGACACTGGGGTGGGACTATGTTTAGGGAAGGTCTCGGGGTCCTCCTGGAAGAATTGGGTGAAGTGGCTGGGGAGAGGGTGGTCTGATTCCCCAGCCACTTCACCCAATTCTTCTGGGAGGACCCCGAGACCTTCCCTAAACATAGCACCACCCCAGCGTCTCCTCCCAGTGGAAAATGCCCGGCACACTATGTTAAGGGAAGGTCTCAGGGTCCTCACGGAAGAATTGGGGTGAAGTGGCTGGGGAATCAGACCACCCTCTCCCCAGCCACTTCACCCAATTCTTCCGGGAGGACCCCGATACCTTCCCTAAACATAACACCACCCCAGCGTCTCGTCCCAGCGGGACCTGCCCGTAACACTATGTTTAGGGAAGGTCTTGGGGTCCTCACGGAATATTTGGGTGAAGTGGCTGGGGAGAGGGTGGTCTGATTTCTCTCGTTTTTTCAATACTTTTTGTCTTTTTCATTGGCAAAGATTTCTCTTGTTGACTAATTTAAACCAACGCATTTGTTCCATATTATCCGACATATGAGCAAATGTATCGGGATGGCAAAATAATAGCGTTTAAAAGTCTGGCTTTAATTAGCGTGTGTTGGCTCCGTGGCAAGAAATGAGCCGCTTTGAATCGTGGCTGCCTGCAAACTGTCTTGAAAAAGCATCTGGAGGCTAATCTAACACTTGGCTCCAAAGCCAAACACACTTCAGAGGTTTTTCCTCTCTTCCTGTGGCCTTTTTTTCCCCTCCAATTTTTTTTTTGCTTCCTTTTCCCCCCATTTTGGCAGCTGCCGTCTGCTCCTTTCTGCCTTATCATCTCGCCTTTCTGCTCGCCCCATCTGTTTTTATCTCCTTCCGACCTTTTAGCGTTCGTTTAAAGGGAAAATGTCGCCACTCTCACCTAGGAATCGATAAATGGGTTGAAAAAGATGTCAATGTTTTATAAAGGAATCCCAGAGAAATGTTCCACGAGCAGGAATCCATTTTTTGTCGTGCCTCGTTGTAGTTTTATTTTATTATTTGTCCCTTATGTCTGCCAGCTAGGATGTCGTAATTAATTGACAACTTTTTTAATGGTTATTAGATCATTTATAGAGATTAATATTTGTACAAAGCCTTTTGTGAGCCTCTTAATTTTTTTTCTTTTTTAAGAGGGAAAAAAATTCAAAATGTCTTATTTTTACTATTTAATACCAGGTTTTAATTCAAAATATTTTTAAAGAAAATGTATTTATTCACATTGAAAAATGAAAGTGGAAAAAAAGAAAGCATTCTCAGTTGTGTTTATTTTTCAAAATATGTTTTGGGATGAAAAAATTGATTAAGCAGTCATTATATTCCACTAAAAACATACCGCACATTCATTATACAATGTTTTTGCTTTTATACTGGGAGAAACAAGCACTCACTCATTTTATCGTCTTATTTACCACATTGCCATGTGGCCAAAGTTGTCGTATTTTGTTCTAAAATGGCTTTTATCATCACATCAAGTGGCTGCCGCGTTCAATCGAAGCACAAATTGGGGGCCCGCGATGACTCATGCCGACTGAATTTGGGTTCATTGACGCGTCCTTCGCAATATTGCTGCTTTTGAAACGTGACGCTGAGCATGCCAGTCGCTGAAAGGGAGATGGAGTCCAATCTTCTCCCTTACCGGATGACTAAATGTGGCTTATATGCGAGAAAATACACTCTACAAGTGGATTCTTGCCATTTTGCACTTTTCAACTTGAATTATTCGTTCGTCGGGTCTTTGGTAAGAGGGGTATGAGTGTATATTGTCCCAGGTATAACGCACCCTTGAGTCTTGGCGCGAGGATCGGAAAGGACTCGAAAAAGAGGACTTTCCCGATGTTTGACTCTGCTCTCCCTGTCACTTAGTCAAGTGCGAGGGTCCTGGGAACGGCCCCACGGGGGGCAGCTGACTTCCATTCAGAGCTCTAATGACTTGGCTGCGGGAGCAGCTGAGGCCAGAAAAAGGCTCCCGACCGTTACCACCTCTTCCGAGTGGGCCATTTCCGCCTCTCACTCATCTTGCCTTTGGATTGGCTGACATCTCTCTCCCTTAATTTACTCTCTCTCCAGCTGGATGTTGAGATGTGGCTTTCAGTGGGCCTCCCGGACGGAGCCCATTATCAACCAAGTCTTACATGGCCTCCAACGTCTGGAAACCAACCCATAAAAAAGACCACACACAGACGAGCTCCTTTTCCCAACTGCCTTTCAACAATCCTCCGTCAGCATGAATCCGTCTGTGGAATACTGTGACCACACCCCCCTCGAAACATTGGCCAGGCTCCTCAAAGCAAAGCCCCCCACATATAATATTCTTATATTTTTTTCCCTGTCCACTTTTTTGGCCCGCCACCCAGCCGACAAGTGTACTTAATGAATTGACCTGCGACTAGGTGTGTGTGGGGTGTGCATCTTGGTCGGCCATGACGCCATGTGCCACCTCACCCTTCTGATGCTAAGCAGCTTTAGCTGGATCACCATCTGTTGTAGAAGTGGGTATTTTTTCTACAAAACACCACACAAAGAAAACACACGGAAAAGTAAAATGACCGGGCGTGGTCATATTTTCGAATATTATTCCTTGAGAGCCAAACTCTGAATTTAGAAGTGAAAATACATGAAAACGTGTGCATTTTTTTAGTCACTTCACCACTTCTAAAGTAAACAAAAGTCTCTCGGTGCACTCAGGGTTCAGCTCTCTCATCAGCGGTTTACATATTTTACCTCGCAGGTTAGCGGAGAGCCACAGGCACCCATCAAAAGAGCCACATGTGGCTCTCGAGCCATGGGTTCCCTAGCCCTGGTCTACATTCTGAAGTTGTTTGAAGCAGGGTGCACCTGGACTTGACTTTTCCCACTCTGTTGTATTAAAAGCAATGGTTGGTGCCCCGCAAGTATTTTATAGGTCACACCAGACGTCAACTAAATTTAATTGCAGGGTTGCAAGCCGCTTCGTTGCAGCAGTAGCCGGCTGTTCTGCCTACCGCCGTGATAAATCTGCTTTTTAGCCATGGATACCGTCTTTGGGTTTCGCGCAATTTGTGTGGACTTTTCCAGTCTTCAAATGAGTGTGTCTAAAGGTTTGTTTGTTTGTTTTTTCTCTCTCCAGGGGTCCGTTCAGCGTGGTGAGGAGATGCTTGAACCGAGAGACAGGGCAGCAGTTTGCTGTCAAAATTGTGGATGTGGCCCAGTTCACCTCCAGTCCAGGACTCAGCACAGAGGGTAAGATTTTCAGATTCCTTCAGTAAATCTAACAAGATGTCTGCAGCCTCATCCTTGTTTGAATTTTCCTGACAATTCATTCCGCACAGGACCGACCATTCAATCGGAAGAAATATCAAAAGTAAAAAGGATATGAAGTCAAATAATGAATGAAAGGACGCGTATGATACTTTTTTTTTAGCCACCGTTGAGTTCATCACACGAGATGGAAGGTATTCAGTAATAGGCACGTTGGCACATGTATATTTTAATATGTCATCCAGGTTCCCGTACGCCAAGGTCTTTCGCGGAATGGCGTTACGTACAAAGGGGTTCCCACCCCCAATTTAGACGGTCCAGCCTTTGAAAGTTTATTTTTATCGCAGGAGCCATGCTGCATGTAAGATAACAACAAATTGTGAAATAATGCCAACTGCACCCGACGGCCGCTCTGCCCCTGCCACGTCCTACTCGATCAACGGCCAAAATGGCTACCGCCAAAACGTCTTTGAACGGCAACTCATCAATCGGCGGCCTTTTCTCCTCCTCACAAAGACGCGGCCATCCGTCGTCCCGCTTTATTTACCGAAGCGCCACCATTGATCTCGTTTTTACAGCTTTCCCTTTGTCGGAATATTGATTTGTTGGGCTCCCTTTTTCCTGCACACATTCATCTCCTGTACTGTCACCTTTGATACCCCCATTTTTTATGTATTTTTTTACATATGTAAAGAAATCGGAAGAAACTCATTCATTTATTGGGAATTTCTGTCATTGTTTGACAATTTGTCAGACTGGTGTCTGTTATTGCACTGATACTGGACAGTTTTTCGGCTCCGCCCCTTTTTAAAATTCTTTTCATGCAAAGTTTCTGCATACTGGAATGTAAAGTCATTCTTTCATAATTCAAGGTAATTAGCGACGTTTCGTCAGGGAAAGCTCAGGCCGTATTGATACATACATTATTGGCAATAATCCATTATTGACATTAGATTAGATTAAAACTGTATTTCATCCCGTATTCGGGAAATTTCTTTGGTTGCAGTAGCAAGACAGACACACAAGACATTGTAGACCTAGGTAAAAAAAAACTGGAGCCACACAGGAAGTCCACAAGCAGACTAATGTGCAAAGTTTTCTCCACTAATATTTGGATTGGTTGCCTTTCTTAGACCTGAAGAGGGAGGCCAGCATCTGCCACATGCTTAAACACCCGCACATTGTGGAGCTGCTGGAGACGTACAGTTCCGATGGGATGCTCTACATGGTCTTTGAATTGTAAGTCACGGAGGAAGCTGCAAAACCAGACTTTAGCGCCAACCTGTTTTTGGATGTCATGGGTGCTGAGGGCTGGAATTTAAATGCACCGAATCTGCCAAATATCTGGTGACCTGTCTATTTCAGCATGGATGGAGCAGACCTGTGCTTTGAAATCGTCAAGAGGGCCGATGCTGGTTTTGTCTACAGCGAAGCCGTGGCCAGGTAAGGTGCATCCCACGGCGGCCATTCTATTTAAAATCATAGTAATATTTCTTTTAACTTGATTGATTCACTGGTGCTTTTTTTTAGTCACTACATGAGACAAATTCTGGAGGCGCTGCGCTACTGCCATGACAACAACGTCATCCACAGGGATGTCAAGGTATTTATTTATCTTTTTTAAATCCTATCGCGTATTTTTCGGGACTAAGTCAATGCCAGGCAATGAGTTAAAATATGATGTGATGATGAAATATGATTCTTTAGAGCAGTGTTTCTTTTTTAAGCCTTTCACAACAGAAAGGAATCATTGAACAATCATTAATATCCGTAATGTAGAGAAGCCGTGAAAGTTGAACCGTGAAATGGCGAGGGATTACTGTATTTGCTGATTTTTTTGATGACCATAATTAGTCACTTGGCTTATCAAGGGTTAATTAAACATGTCCCTCCAGAATTATTTTTTAAATGAGGAAAAAGTAGTTTCTTCTGTCATAAAATGTTTTTTTGCTTTTAACTGCAATGTGTTAAGAGTTTAGCAGTAGCTGAGGTATAATTTCGTGAACATTTGAAGGCAGAGAACTGTGATTGCGGCTCTTTTCCTGTAGATGGGGTTCTCTCAGCATCTGTAGCCTGATGGCTGACACCATACTGCTTTTCTTCTTATTTTTTTTCCTCTTTTGCTCATAGCTTGTTTTCATAAGGAACATTTCCGTCCATTTTAGCCCCTTTGCGTTATTTCCTGGAATAATGCTCTTGTAAAAGTCCTCCAATTTTTGTTTGACATTTCTGAGCCTAAAATGTCAAGAGTAAAGGTGCAATTTGAATGGAATTCCATGGTAGTGCCATGTTGACCTTAGCTAAGCAGCCACTTTTTAGCGCACAAATAACTCACGGCCTCACCTTTTAACTACTTTGCATGCTTAGAAAGCGTTTAATCAGGTTATAAATATAGCCTGCGTACTATTATCACCCTATAACAGAAGCCACTGTCTCTTATCAGATGCAACCCCCCAATTTCAGACTACCTTTAGCAAAAGAGATGGCCAGAATTGTGATGATTTAATCCTTAACATTAATTAAGGTTGATTAATGGTGCTCCAAAGGCATTGAAGCCATAATAGAGCACACTACCAGGGCACTATTGAGTCACTCTTAACCAGTGTGGCGTCTAATGTGATGGCAAAGAACAAAGGTCAATGCACTTTCAGCCAATCCTATTTTCTTCTCGTTAATTTAGTTTTTTTTGTTTTTACGTGACTCAACAAAAGAAATGACTCCTGACCCGATACGGCAATAAAAAAATGTCATTAAACATTTCTCCCCGAAAGCCCTCAAAACGAATCAGACTTTTAACGCCGTCCGTCCGTGGCACTCAAAAATTCCCGTTGATTTTCAGTCCGTGGCTTTATTTATTTTTTGGCTTGTAATTTGAAAACAAGCGTAGTTTCGTGTCACCCCACCCAATGACATTTACACTGAGAAAGTAGCATGACTAAGTAAAGGATGGAAAAAAAACATGCACTTTACAGCTGTAAATGCATGGACATTATGTTTTAAGAGCTGAACCTCACGCTTTCAAGTCTATAAAAAAATCAAATCATCCAGCGTCAAAGTTGGGCTTTGATGTCCTCTCCGTCTTGACGCCATCCCAACGCGTCTGCGATTGCACTGCAATGACAAATGGAATAACGCCGTCTGCTTCTGGATCGCCATTGTTGTTCTTTCCAAGCGCCATCACCCAAAGTCTTTTTGGATGACTGGATTTCCGGGAATGACGGAATGTCCCAATCCAATTGTCGTCTTTTAAGTCTCTAGTCCAAACCGCGTGTAAAACAACAAACGCAAATGTTTTAGTCGAGTTGTTGATTTTTGTTTCAGGAAATTTATACGTGTTACGAATTGGAAATAGTGTCCAAAATGGTCATGCTAATGTAATTTTACATGAACAAAACTAATTTGGCAATACATTTTTTGGCCGTTTTTGACCCTTTTGATGCTTATTCCACCCAAAACAATGCATCAAAGTACACTTAATTCTATTCAGCAATTCTGGGTGTGACATCACAACCAGAATGGATGATGGGTTAGCGAATGCATCGATGGAATGAAAGAAAAGATTTGAGCCTAAGCATAGCATGCTAACAGACTTACAAAATCTGGAGCTGATTCTAAGTGTGACGTTAGCTTCTATTGGGAAATTTGTCAGTGGGCGGGGCCAAGGTAGCTGAGTCCGGAAGACTAATTAGGATCCAATTTCATTGACGTCGACCCGCCCTCTGTGAGGCCTCCCTTCCACTTCCACGGTGGAGCTACTGGCGCTAAATCCCACTCGAGTACTTTGCCGGCGGAACGTGTTGGCCATCAAACGCCGCATCTCTTTGCGCACGCCGGACGACAAAAGGAAGAACAAAACAGGATCCAGGCAGGTGTTTAGAGCCGAAAAGAGCAAGGCCAGTTCGTTGGCCCTGTCGGCCACGCCTCTCCAGAAGCAGGGCGTTTCTGTAATCTGGGTCTTGATGTAGAAGACCCTAATGACATGATAGGGCAGAAAACAGATGGTGAAAAGGATCAAGATGAAGAAGGATTTGCGCGCAGTTCTGGAGTAGCGCTGAGCGTTGGGCAGGTCCGGCTTGTCTTGCGACGTTCTCAGTAGCTTGAGGGCAATCTTCATGTAGGACACCACCAGGGAAATGAAGACCACCCAGAAGACCACCAGCATGCAGATGTTGATGTAGGCTTTCCACTTTTCATCTCGAAGATGTTTGTAGTGGAAGCACCTAGAGGACGTGTTCAAAATGGAGAAGTCACTGGAAGCTTTTCGCCGTTTCCCTCCAAACAAAGTCACTCTCCCAAAAGGTTGAGGGAAGTCTCTACGACCGATATACGCACCATATTTTCTCGCATATACGCCATATTTGTAGCCCCAAAAAATGATGACTGAATCAAGGGTACGGCTTATACGCGCACAAATTAGACTTGACATGCACAAAACAGACAAAGCGCCATAACGCATGACAATGCGGCCGATATGTTCATTTATTTCAAAATAGAGAAAAGATAAACGCTAAACAAAATGTATTTTGACGTTTATGAATGAAATTCAAGAAGAAAAAAAAGGATCTTGCATAAAATGCGAAAAAAAACTCAGTCAGGGCGCCGCCATCTTTCTGTAGTTAAACATGCTATGACTGGCCAGATGTAAGTAGCCTTGATACATGTGTTCGTAGTGTTTGCCATGTCAGCGCATCCCAATAGTTGTTAAGGCTGATCGAAGGTCTTGCGGTCGATCGATAAAATATCAGCCTCGATACCTGCATAATGTTTATCTCGTGCTATTATTGCACCCAGAGACTTGGTGAAAACTAGACTGCTACGGATTTTCCCTTCTAAGTAACACATTTGGACTCCCTATTAAAACCATGATTATGGAGATGAAAATTGTAAATCAGGAGGCGGCTTATATGCAAGAAATTGTAAATTTCAACCATTTTAAGCCCATTTTAACAGTACGGCTTATACGCGGAGGCGGTCAATATGCGAGAAAATACAGTAATCCGATAATATTTTCACTGGTTATTGATCTAGAAGGACTTTTCGAGACCCACCGATCAAATAGGTCAAAAGTTTTGAGACTCTTTCCCATCCAACCGAAAAGTCTCCAAAGAAAGAAAGGCATAGCGACCAACCTGTTTTCCGGCGCCGACGTCCTGGGCGCGAAGAAGACGGAAGCCAGGCCGAAAGCCGCCATCCAGATGGCGGCGCAAATGGCGGCGCTCCACCTGGCGGACTGCAATTGGCTCTGCGCCCGCCTGGCACCCCGCTGGATCTTCAAGTAGCGATCCACGCTGATCAGCCCCAGCAGAGTGATGCTGATGTACATATTCATGTAGAAGAAGTTCCCCACCACGTTGCACAGCGTGGCGCCCAAGGTCCACACGTTCCCTCGGCTGTGGTACAGAATCCTGAACGGCAGGCAGACCACCAGCAGGAGGTCGGCCAAGCCCACGTTGATGAGGAACACTTGCACCGAGTTGCGTTTGGAGCGCACGCGAAACAAGGCCCACAGGGTCGCCAAATTCCCCAGCAGACCCAGAGCGAAGATAACGGAGTAAAGCACCGCCAGGGGGCACCGGAGCGCGTCGTCGTCCTCCACGCAAGGTGGCGGGGGATCGGCCGTCGTGGTTAAATTCATCCTCCCAGGTGTCCAGAGGTCAGCTGAAAAGGGGTCAAAGGGGGGATCGTTTTGGGTGAACCTCCTTAACAGTCACTCAAAAACTAGTTGAAAAGGAGTTTGTCACTATAGGCGCCCAATTCATTTGAAGTAGGAGTGTGGCAGCGAATGAACGAATAAATAGAACTTGCGTATAAATGTGAAATCACTTCATAAAAATCCAAATTATGAATGTGAAATTACTTAGTAAAAATCCAAATTATATTAAGTAGAAAAAATGTTAATAAATATATCCTTCCCAGCATACAATTAAAACTATTAAACATTTGCAATCAAGTAATACTAAGAGACATATTCAGTATTCTTTTTTTCTTCTGAAAATGCAGAGCACAAAACAGCAATTAGGAAAACTAGACATCAAGTTTAACACATCACCCCAAAAATATAACAAAAATCTGATTCAAATTATAGATATACATTTCAAATGAAAATATAGCAAAATTTGTTGGAAAAAATGTAGGGAAAACTACAAATGTATATATTTTTGAAAATACTACTACTACTACTATTATTTGGTTGCCCTTAAAGCTTAACTCATTCACTTCCATTTGAACTTGGAAATGTCAGCTATTGAATTAATACTTGAAATACATTTTAAAAAACAACAACCCTTTTTTAAACTGATTCCAATCGTCTATTTAACTCTCCCACATTCAGTTTTTTTTAAGTTAAGACACCCGTGGTCTATAGTATGTTTACATGCTGGGCTAATCCAATTCTATCAATCCCCTTTTTTATTGATTATTTCCTCATTGGGGTGACGGAGAACAAAAACCCATTCAAGCCAAATAATACATTTAATGATATTTTAAAGCAGTCAACTCACCCAATCATTAAAGTCCATGAACATTGGTGCCGGTCACACAAAACAAGTTCCTCCGTCCTTCAGCGTTCGGGAAAGAAAATTCTCAACATCTTCTTCCAAATCTTTTGTTCTCTCTCCATCCATTTGCGAAGGCGCGCAAAATCAACAGAGAAACGCTGACGTGCAAAACGCAATGAAAACGCTACGCTGTGGTCCACCTCTTTATTTTTTTTTTCTCCCTCTGCCTCTCGCCACTTGTAAGCCGGAGAGAAAGTTGGAGAGGGATGGGAGGGGCGGCACTCCGCTGGTAGTGGTTCCACGCTCGGGTGCCAGTGGCTGCAGGCGCAACTTGGACAATACAATACATTTTCCATTCTTGCTTCTTAATATAAAACACAACTATGGGCCGGCTTCTCCGAGCTAAAAATACCCAGCTATCCATTTTCTACGCTGTATGTACTTATTGATTTGTATGCTTTATTTTTGACTGTCCCTCAAAAGAAAATAAGAAAATATAACAAACAAGGGCAGCCGTGGTTAGCACGTCCACATTTCTGTTCGGCTTAAATCCCCGTTTGGTTCTGAAGCTCCAGCACCCCCGGCACCTTTTGTGAGGATAAGCGGAAGAATGGATAAAACCAACAAAAATCCATTTAAAAAAAACTTAGTATATCAACAATAGTAATCAACTGAATTGATTCTGTATGCCCAAAAAGCAGTAAAATGAAGCCTACTTATCTTTTCATCTCTCCATTAACAATCAGTGTGTTGGGCTACAAAAAAAAAAGAAAAAGTAAATAACATTAATATAGTTAAGTATCAGATTGGTATTGCAAAACATGTTGGAAAACAAACAACCAAACAATCAACATCAGCAACCAGTTCCTCCCAACGCCATTTCTAAAGATTTTTTTTTTTTTTTTACAAATAACAAATCGGTCCATTGTGACATCATATTTATTCTTGCCTTAACCCATCCAAATCAGAGCCAGTCCAATTGCCATTGCAAGGCTAAGCTGCTTTCTGTTGACTTTAGCTCGGACTTTTAACGCGCGACAACCAGGGAAAGCGGCAATAAAATGGCTGGACATTGGACTTATTTCTCTCTAACCGAGACTCATGGTTGCGTCGTAGTTTTCAGTCCCGGAACTAGAACTGAATCCACACTGTAGATGCGTGGATGCCACTGCTAAGACTTTTTCTATACGACCAAGTTGTCCAAATGATGGTAAATTCTGAAAATATCCGCTCGAGAAGCTTGAGTTCCACCTACGTTCAGTTGCACTTCTCACATTCAACTTTAGAGTGTGCTTGCTGTTTTAAGAGCAGTCCAAACTTGACATGTTCAAATGAATGGAGAAAATGGTGTAGGAATTCAGTATTTTTAACATCGATATAAAAATCTTTCTTTGTGATAAATTAAGCTAGCTTGATGGTGATTTTTTTTTTTTTTTGCTGGATATTTTTCTCTTTGTCCTGCATTTTCTTTCAATAGTGTCCATATATCGTATGAGTGTGATTGGACGGCTGCACCCTGGCAGTCTAAAGGGTCAATAACACGGCACATAAAATGATTGTCCCACCTCGGTGAAGGACCTCTACGGCACCCATTTAAGCACGATGACTTTTGCCATCCATCCCTCAGTTAAATCAACAGGCAAGGCCGAACGGGTGTTTTGCTTTATTTGCGGGTCATTTAGCAGACGCTCAATGCACTCATTTACCGCAAAAAGGCAATTCCCTAGAATTCATTCGTGTTCATCAAACAGGTCGTGTATATTTAAGGAGGAAATGTGACCGACTGAACATGAACACATACAATTGCTGGTTTAGTTCCAAGAAGATTTTGACAATATAATGTACAAAACAACCTCGAAGCCTTGCCGTATTTGTTCGGAAAAATTCAAAAACTGAGGACTATGGAAAAAATAGGCTTGCTTGGGGCTGTATTTGTGTTTTGTCTTGTACATTTTAATTTAATTGAAAACTCCATTTTTCATGGACAGGGCATATACATTTAGACATTTATATATCAATGAAAAAAAATACACCAATGATAATTATATATATGTAGATATAATTACAAATGTTTAAGTTTTTTGATGACCAAAATTGAGGACTAAAGTGTCCAAATGAATGATAAAAAAAAAAAAAAAACAATTACAATTGCTTTTTTTCTTGTTAGACAACTACTACACTTTTGCAAATTCTGCAAAATAAAATTATTTTAAAAAATCCAATTGAATATTTGTGTATATTATAATGTGCTATAATCAATTCCAATTTAAGTAAGGCCTCCTCCCTGCTACTTTTTTTTCTAGACACTCATTGTTGTTAGTTTTGCGGGCGAACGATTCCGCGTATTTTTAGGAGTGGAGCTCCAAATGATTTCCGTCTGTCCGTTTGTCCCTCAGCCTCACTGCGTGCTGCTGGCGTCCAAGGAGAACTCCGCTCCCGTCAAATTAGGAGGCTTCGGAGTGGCCATTCAGTTGGGAGAGTCCGGATTGGTGGCCGGAGGTACTGAGATGTTATCTTACATTCCTGCTGCATAAATCCAATTGGAAAAAGATGCCACTCCATTATGAAGGAATCGACATTTTGATAGCAGATGATTGAGTTGTAGCGTACACACAGGTCGCGTGGGAACGCCCCACTTCATGGCGCCCGAGGTGGTGAAGAGGGAGCCTTACGGGAAACCGGTGGACGTGTGGGGCTGCGGCGTCATCCTCTTCATCCTCGTGTCGGGGTGCCTGCCCTTCTACGGTACCAAAGAACGCCTTTTCGAAGCCATCTGCAAGGGAAAGAACAAGGTGAGGATCAAAAGAAATGTCTGTACACATGTCTGTATTTACCACCTATTTAATGATGTCTAAAATGTCTTTTTCTGTGTCTGTATTCTCACCCTCTTGCTACCGCGACAGTGAATTTCCCGAATACGGGGTGGATAAAGTAATCTAGTCTAATCTAAAAAATGCATTTCAACACACATCCTTTGAAAGATGATATTCACGAGTTCACTAGCCATTTTTGACAGGCCAAAATTGCAAAAAATGCACCAAAAATGGACCATCTAGGACACGTGTCAAAGTGCCGGCCCGGGGGCCAAATCTGGCCTGCCGCATCATTTTGTGTGGCCCGGGAAAGTAAATCATGAGTGCCGACTTTCTGTTTTAGGATCAAATTAAAATGAAGAGTATAGATGTATATTAAATTTCCTGATTTTCCCTCTTTGAAATCAATAATTGTAATTTTTTAATCCATTTTTTCTGTTTTTAGTTCAAAAATCATTTTGTAAAATCTAAAAATATATTAAAAAAGCTAAAATAAATATTGTTTTAGATTTATAAAAAACTGAATATTCAGGTCTTTTAATCCATTTATAAATAAAAAAAATCTAAATATATCTCAAATGGTCCGGCCAACGTGAAATCAAGTTGACGTTAAAGCGGCCCGCGAACCAACCCGAGTCTGACACCCCTGATCTAGGATAAATAGATCACAAGTGTTCTTTGCTGGGCCAATAAAGCCACACCTCTTTACCTGACTTCACTGCCCCCAGTTGGCCAATGCCATGAATAACTTGCAGTAAAAATGAAGGAAGACAGTTTAACAAAATTTTCGATACAATTATGTCGTAATGTCGAATGTCATCACGTTTTTGAAAACACGTTCGAGAGGGTATTATGGAGGACAGAGATCAGGAAATTGATATTCTACACTTACTAAGGAGGAAAAAAAATATTATTTTAAGTATAGATTGCTTCAAATGTCCATGTTTGACTGCCATTGACGGCAGTGGACGCCCAATTTATTTGGACTGAGATCCAGTCAAGATGACTAGACCTCATCGACGGCATCCAATGAGTAAACTTTAACACTAATCTTGTAGAAAAATTTGGTCACGACACGTAGCACTTAGCGTGTCGATGACGTGTTTTAATACAAGATGTTCTTGGCCGTATTGATTTTCTTCCGCTCCCCCGTCTTTAGTCTGTAAAATGCCATTGCGATTGTGACGTTTGACTGTTAATCATCTAGTTGACAAGGGATGATGAAATTGTGTAGTGGTACAATATTTTAACTCAGATGAACCCGCGGCAGTGGACTCAAATCTCGGAGAGCGCCAAAGACCTGGTGCGGCGCATGCTGATGCTGGATCCCGCCGAGAGGATCACCGTTTACGAGGCCCTCAACCATCCCTGGCTCAAGGTAGGGGTCCCCCCCAACCCCGCTTTGGAGTCCTTTACTCATTTAATTTCTCGCGCCATTTCTCAACTAAATTGTCTTTTGCAGGAGAGGGACCGCTACGCCTACAAAATCCACTTGCCAGAGACTGTGGAGCAGTTAAGAAAGTTCAATGCCAGGAGGAAGTTAAAGGTATGAAAGCAATTTAGTTCATACATTTATGAAAGCTCTCACGGTCCTCACCAACACGATCGTAAATCCGAGTCTTTAGACACTGTTTTTGTTATTGTTCTTGTGGACACTAACTTTGAAGTCCTACTCTGCCCTCATTAGTGAACCGATTGGCTTGAAACTTGATGTCTATCTAGACTGGCCCAGAATCTATCCATTCTTCAATTAATTTTTGCATGTTTGGATTCTAAAAATTCTATCAAGGCGATTAAGTTACAAATGTGTGTACATAGCCAGGATTTTCACCGCCTTTCGTGGTTTCAGGGTGCCGTGCTAGCGGCGGTTTCCAGTCACAAGTTTAATTCCTACTACGGAGACCCCCCAGAGGAACTCCACGACTTCTCAGAGGACCCCACTTCCTCAGGTGAACGCTAAAAAAATGCCTTTTCACGAGAAATTGTGCAGGGATGCTTTACTCTCCCTTGGTTTCTTAAAACTGGTATATGTTCTATTGTACAGAGAAGGAAAAAAACAGGTCTAGTAAAATACTATACTATAGTGAGCCACACAGCTCAAAGTATTATTACTGTGTTTTTAAGGTATTTTTTGTAACCAAAACCTTGAAACTTTCAAATTGTCTACCAAGAAAAATACAAAAACATAAGGCGGTAAGTTGCTAGCTTGTTTTTGTAATATATATTTATATATCTATATTTACGTCCACTTCCTTGTTAACTAATAGGCTGCCGTTGACAGCGTCTGGCGTCCGATCACATTAAACTGGGAGGGTTCATTTGCCCACCCGGTCGAAAGGGATTGGACGTTTAAGGCCGTCAGTCAGAATTGGACGTTGATTATTATCAAGAGCAAACAACTACTAGTCCCTCTTCCAATACACACACTAAAGAAATCTTGAAATCTGAAAGCACAGCCACGATTGGAAGGAAAACCAGAGCGCTTGTCATTTTTAGTTAGTTTTTACATTTTGTTTTTCTGCTTCTATTAATGCTTCCCGCCTGCAGGGCTGCTCGCAGCAGAACGTATGTATCTTTTTTTTTTCTTCTTGGCCGCCGTGCGCTTCCGCTTGCCAACGACATGGAGTTCTTTGATTGGCTCTTTTCAGTCTAACGTATTCTGTACTTTGCAGGAGCTGTTTCTCAGGTGTTGGACAGTTTAGAGGAGATCCACGCGTTGACCGACTGCAGCGAGAAGGATCTGGACTTCCTCCACAGTGTTTTTCAGGACCAACATTTACACACACTTCTCGACGTAAGTCCCTCATTTAGGCCTCGAATGGTTTGCTAGCCAATGGCGAGCTCGCGGTCTATTTTTCGATGGGTTCTCATAAAAAGTCAACACGCCAGCTCCTTCGTTTTAGTCGCAAATCTGAGCTCCATTTGACTTTACATCCGAGTTTATACGGTAGTCGACGTCGTGTCGTTTCTGTGTGGGCGCCTCCCTCATTTCGGCGGGTCAGAACAATGGCGTCCACTGTGAGAACGTGTGTAAGAAACACGGCTGTGTTGGAAAGCCAGCTGAAAGTTACGCGCAGTGCCACACGTCCAAGACGGAGGGAGGGCGGCAGCACGTGGAGTCCTCTCGCCGAAATATCTGGCTTGAATTACTCGCCGGGTGATTGTTTGAGGATTTTTAAGGGCAGTTAGTGAGTTAATGCTATTCAAATATTGGGAGCGACCTGAGTGGCGTGAGTGAACGATGTTAATGAACGGACGTGATCGTTTGTCTTTTGCAGCTCTACGATAAGATCAACACCAAGTCGTCTCCGCAGATCAGGAATCCGGCCAGTGATGGTGTGCAGAGAGCAAAAGAGGTACAAAAAAATTTAAAAAAAGCACACACACTTGTGACATTTCTTGCCTGGCGTTCATTTTCCACTGCTCCGTACCCACATTTTGGCCCCTAAACGCTCTTTTCCGTTTTTTTAAATGCTGCCTCCATATAAAAGTAATGTTAGTTTTTTTTAACAATGACATTTTTGTATTGCATTTTGATTGTGGGAATTTCTCTGCAGTCCAAATGTTTACGGCTATTTTTGTTCTGCTTAATGTCATTAAATTGGCATATTCATGTCATATTTGGCCTTACAATATGTGGCTGTGCGATACAGTGCCAATATTATTATTATTTTTTTTAGAAAAAATACAAAACATAATTTTATTGTACTCTTATGCACTAGCAGTACTTTTGATCTGCACGTTTTACTGTTAATAATGCGTTAAATGCAGCTCGTCTGTAGGTTTTATGTTTTGCCTCGGGTGGTAAAAATAACAAGGAGGCTAGCACATTGTACTGAGCAGTGGAAAGTGTTCATTCCAATCAATTGTCTCGGCCGACCTTTATTCATCTTTCTAGCCTTTTGCTTACTAACAGCACGCCTGTAGCGTCAATGTCAGGATTGGTCCAGTTTATTTTTTTCTTCTGTTTTGGAGCCCGGCCGGTCATAAACTCTGGTGACCTTTGCGCGCGCCGCCAGTGACTCGCGCTCATTGTCCGAGCAGCTGCGCCGCCGCCGTTGGGCTCTCCTCACAAAGCTCTTTGACCTCCCTCGTTGATGCTCACACACACACACACATACACAAACCAAGCATCTACACAGAGTCGTATTATGGTCTGCCTCGCCCTGCTCCCGTCAAATGACATTTGATTGGCGTTTGGGTCCGTCGCATAAGGAGAAGAGGTAGGAAAATGCGCTTTTCTCTGTAGACGGTACCGATTGGACGAATGAACCCTCGAAGCGCCAAGAGTAACACGGCTGACGGCAAAAGCGGCGCCTCGTGTAGTTGGTTCTTGGCACCAAAAGATGGCAGACATCTGCCGCTGTGGTCGAGGAGGAAAGGGGGCGGGGCAGGAGCGGTGCAGGGGCTTGCTTTCCTCAAACTCATTTGAGACCATTAGGCTCAACTACTTCCCGTTTCTCCTTTCATATTTCTGGCTTTCGACACTCTGCACTAATGACAATGGAATCACTAGGGATGTCCCGATCACGTATCTGTGTCCCCGTCACCTCATTTTGAGTCCTTTGGAAATTTGTCCACTCGTTATTTTAATCTATTTATTCTAAAAGGCCTACAGGGATGAAAAAAAAACATATTTCTTCTTTGCAAATAAGTTATGCAGCAAAAAGTCAAAGTTGCAAAAAATAGTTTTAAACATTTTGTTTCACAAAAATGAAGTAGATCTTCCGATGTGAGCTATACTTCAGTTGTGATTGTATATTATTTATTTTTTACTTTTTCATTTTCTGCTTTTTCTCCCTATTCGGCAAATTTTATTTCCTGAAACAACATACTGTGTCTAAATATATAGTATATTTATATGTATATTATAAATAGTTTTTTTCTGATTTCTATTCATCCATTAAGATTCGTGGCCGGATGATTCGCCTAAAGACGTTTCGCCGACGGACGTTTGACAGACGGACAGGTCGCCGTCGAACGTCCATTCGGCGACCTGTCCGTCTGTCAAACGTCCGTCGGCGAAACGTCTTTAGGCGAATCATCCGAGCACCATTAAGATTTGTTTTAAATCAAGAATTTAAAAAAATGCCAGGTAGCATCGTTGTTGCTAGGGAGAAATCCCACATTTTGTATTGGAAAAAAAACAATATATTCACTTTTTATTGGATTGAAATAATACAATAAAAAAATTTGTTTAATAAACCCAAAATAAGGTCACCGGGCCCAATTTTCAATCACTTGACGCGATGGGGGACATCCCTAAAAAGAAAAACACCCATGTGTGGTTGTTGAACTACTGACTAAAATGAATGAATGATTGGCTTTGGCTCTGGGCACTCATCCGCCCCGCTAGCGAGAAGACCACCTTTGCGGAATGTTCCTTTGTAACCTGGTCTCATTGTGTCTATGTCCTCCACTCAAGACGTTGTCCTCGCAGCAGGAAGACAGTGACGCTTTGAAACATCTGGAATATGTAAGCGCTCCATCACACGTTCTACCGATACCTTTTTTTCCATCTGTCGGCGGGGGACAACCATCGAGCGGGCTTTTTTTTACGCCAGCGCGTGATTGCTTCACAATGGCTCGTATTCAAAGGCACCCGCGTGGCCCCGCCCCTCCGTGCGTCCGCCCACCCGCCTCACCTCGGCGACGCCACATTCACCAGTCAGGCGCAACATAACTGGAGCTGACTTCCATCTGAACGGCGGGGGTGGAGAAGGAGGAGTTTTGTCAACTCGGTGTCCAAACTTGGCATTGACCGTTTCGGGAATTTGTTGTTTTTTGGGGGGGATTGTCGGCGAGGTAGACTGAAGATTTTCCCTGTGCGGTTTTGTGGAGACTTGCTTTTCAAAGCATGTTTTTTTTGTTTGTTTTTTTGCCTGTCTCAGGTTCTGGAAGAGATCTCGTGCTACCCAGAGAACCACGACGCCAAAGAACTCCGACGGATACTGACTCAGCCGCATTTCATGGTGAGTACGAGAACCCGTGGACTACTATTCGGGTCAATTCAAAGTCTTTCTCTGGTCGGAGTAGTTTGTTTGGCTCAAAAGTGCCACAACAAGACAAAAAATCATTTAAATCCAACATTTGGAGTGGAAAGACTTTATGAAAGACTTTACCGACAATAATGATTATGGGAAAGAAAGAAAACATTCCTACTGCATATGGGATGCAATGTTTCATCTCATCTCATTTTCTGAGCTGCTTTATCCTCACTAAGGTTGCGAGGGGTGCTGGAGCCTAGCCCAGCTGACTTGAGGCCAGAGGCGGGGGACACCCTGAATTGGTGGCCAGCCAATCGCAGGACACAAGGAGAGAAACTAGGGGGAAATTTAGAATGTCCAATCGGCCTACCATGCATGTCTTTGGAATGTGGGAGGAAACCGGAGTACCCGGAGAAAAACCACGCAGAACATACAAACTCCACACAGGTGGACCGAGCTGGATTTGAACCTAGGTCCTTCACTGTGAAGCCGAGGAGCCAACCACTCAGCCACCGCCGTCGGGCTGGCCGGGATGCAATGTGTGCCATAAAATTGCATAAATTTCTAGTTTCAAGGCCTCTAGCCAAAATGAAACTTTAAGCATGTGAGCTATAAGAGTTAATCAGTTTGAATGAAAAAGCCACTTAAGTGTTATCTGTTCCAACCTCTAATCCTATCCCAATGTTACTGATTAATGCCTCACTTCAAGTAGAAACTTTTCAAAACAATCATTTTGATGGGAAGGTCATTTCTGTTTGAACAACAATTTGGATGTCATTTTTGCCAAAGCTGTAAAATCCTGATTGAAAGTCACGTGTGAACAATTTATGCTAAATGGAACCACGCAAATGAGTGGAGGCGGAGGTGGAGACACGGAAAATGCTAAAAATGCGGGTGGCCTTTGCAGGCGTTGCTGCAGGCCCACGACGTGGTGGCGCACGAAGTGTACAGCGACGAAGCGCTGAGAGTGACGCCGCCGCCGACTTCGCCCTACCTGAACGGCGACTCGCCCGAAAGCGCCAACGGAGACGTGGACCTGGAAAACGTCACCAGGGTGCGCTTGGTGCAGTTTCAGAAGAACACGGACGAGCCCATGGTGCGCTTTCGCTCGACATTTTTTGGGAACGTATTAAGTGGGTGCAGCTTTTACATTGGGGGAAAACAAAGGAGCAAACAGATGATTTGCTGAATTGACAGTGTGAAAGTGTTCTTCCAATATAGTATCAACGGTCTCAATAGGCAGCTGTTAGCATTGTATATTCCCATTTTTTTCCCCAGATGACTATAGCTCAGCCAAACTACTGCGACTTATAGTCCAGAAAATACGCTCACAGTGTGTTCTTGATGTACTCAGGGCATAACGTTGAAAATGAACGACTCCAACAACTGCATCGTGGCCAGGATCATGCACGGAGGAATGATCCACAGACAAGGTAGAATGCAAAATTTGGGCCAATGACAAGCGGGTGGGACAGAATGGCAAGGCAAAGGAATCCAATGGTTTGCTCTATCAGGCACGTTGCACGTCGGAGATGAGATCAGGGAGATCAACGGCATCAGTGTCGCCAACCAGACGGTCGAGCAGCTGCAGAAGATGCTGGTGAGTCTGCGTGGGTCAACGCCGCGATCAATTATCTGATCTTGGCAGCCCGGCTGAATAAATGTATATTTGTGGGACAAACTTGATGAAAAATGTGCACTGAACACATCAAAGTGTCTTGGTGACCAAGATTTTTGTTTCCAGGTAGTGACTGGGATTTGAGCCCAGGACCCTGGCTCTCAGAGGCCAATGCTCTAACCACTCAGCCGGCAGAGCCCTTAATAGTTTAAGTTTAAAAAAAATTGACAAGTGTTTAGGGCACCCTAAACACATGTCAATTTTTTTTAACTTCAACTATTGGGGGCTCCGCCGGCTGAGTGGCAGGAGCATTGGCCTCTGAGAGCCAGGGTCCTGGGCTCAAATCCCAGTCACTACCTGGAAATAAAAAATTTGGTTCCCTCCCAAGTGTCTAGGTGTCCCCCTCCCGCCGAAGGACCAAGTGTCTTGGTGTTCCCTCCCACCAAAAGGCAGGAGGGGACTAAGATTTTGGTTTCCAGCTAGTGACCAGGGGGTTGAACCCAGGACCCTGGATCTCAGAGGCTAATGCTCTAACCACTCAGCCATCAGAGGCCACAATAATTTAAGTTTAAAAAAAAAATTGACATGCGTTTTGCGCCCAAAACACATGTCAAGTTTTTTTTTTTAACTAAACTTATTGGGGGCTCCGCCAGCAGAGTGGTTAGAGCATTAGCCTCTGACATCCAGGGTCCTGGGTTCGCATCCCAGGCACTGCCTGGAAACAAAAGTCTTGGTTCCCTCCCGCCGAAGGCGGGAGGGGACCAAGTGTGTTGGTGTCCACCCCCGCCGAAGGCGGGGGTGGACACCAAGTGTGTTGGTCCCCTCCCGCCGAAGGCGGGAGGGGACCAAGAGTCCTGGTCCCCTCCCGCCGAAGGCGGGAGGGGACCAACTGTCTTGATGTCCCCTCCCGCCGAAGGCGGGAGGGGACCAATATGTTTTGGTGCCCCCTCCCACCAAAGGTGGGAGGGGGACCAATATATTTGTTTCCAGGTAGTGACCTGGATGCGAACCCAGGACCCTGGATGTCAGAGGCTAATGCTCTAACTGCTCAGCCAGCAGAGTACACAATAATTTAAGTAAAAAAAAAAAAATTGACATGGGTTTTGCGCTCAAAACCCATGTCAAATTTTTTTTTTTTTAACTTAAATTATTGTGTGCTCTGCTGGCTGGGCGGTTAGAGCATTAGCCTCTGACATCCAGGGTCCTGGGTTCGCATCCCAGAAACAAATATTATTTGCAAAACTTGTGAAAAAAGCATGCTGCATTGTCTTCGGGGATTAAGTGCCAGCATACTGCAAAATGCCTTTTCTTTTGAAGTGAACAGCATTTCTTAGCCTGAAAAGATAGAAATGCCCAACATTACAGGCAAAATCTTGAAACGTTTCTACACTAGCTGTAAAAATTTGAAGTCATTTCAACGAAAATGGTCAAAATGATTGGCTTACGAAATGAGGTCAAGCATTTCGGAACACCCTGTATACATAGCTAACATGATTGTATAACAACCCGCTTCAGACAAAAAAAAAACATTGTGGGCCTTTGTTGATCCCATATCATTTGATGTCATTCACGGAAGGCGACGTGTGTGTTTGTGTGTTTGCAGAAGGAGATGCGGGGCAGCATCACATTTAAAATAGTGCCAAGTTACCGGACACATGGCTCCTCCTGCGAGGTAAAACATTCTTTCTCCTCCTCTTGTATTTCTTCTTCTTCCAATGAACCGCTAGCCACTTTGCGCTGGGCGTATTCTGCGTGCGGGAGGCTCACTCAGATTCCCAGCACACCAATTTCACGACCAAGATACCGGAACTTCCCCAATCCTGCCTCCCTACGCTTCAGGAAATGGCAAACAGTCGTCCACCCGTGTGACTGCCATTTTTAAAAAAGTGCTGCAAAAACCGCGATACATTTTGTCAAGTTTTGAATAGACAACCACCGTCCCTGAAAGGGTTCAAAAGCTGTCACCGAAGGAAAAAAAGGGTTGGGGGTGTTCTTGAATGTGCACGCAGCTTAGGCTGCTGGAATTTGTTATTCCAGGTACAGACCGACCCAGACAGTTAGAACATCACCAAGTACAGGGGGGGATACAGGGGGGCTTAGGGAACATTGAAACTAACTGGCCGACTTTCCGGGAACCCCGTTTGCGGTTTAGCGGCAAAAGCTGTCGTGACGGTGTCAACGGCGACGGCGCTGTCAACTGTGCGTGTGTGTTTTGTGTGTCTTATTTCAGAAAGAGTCCCCCAACACATCCAGGCAGTCCCCTGCCAATGGCCGCTCCAGCATTAACAGTTCTATCTTGGTAAGGATTTCAAAAAAAGAACCAAAACAAAAACATCCACGATAAGCAGTCCTTCCGATTTTGAGAAATACCATTTCAACCATTCCTCCAGATGTTTGTTTTCAAATTGTACAGCCTCAGGCTGCAGGCAAAACATATTCGGCGGGGGTCCGATATGAGTTCACAAATTGGTGTGCCACTTTAACGCCCATCGATCGATCCTGCTTGCTCTGCTTGCTGCGGTTCTTCTCTTTTTCTCCCCCCTGGAGATTTGTTTTCAATGCCTTGCCAATGTTTTTTAGCTAACTGATATTTCTCTCTCTCTTCCCTCTTCTCGGGCAACACTTTTTGGACCTGCCTAGGACCTGCCCTCCACCATCCAGCCCAAAGGTCGACAGGTGAACGCAAAAACACGCCGGCTTCGCGGAAGCCACCTTTCCGCCCAGCAGTATAAAAAACAAAAAACAAACCAGCTGTGATTTGAAATGTCACTGTTAGAGCAGCTTATCTTGGAGAATGTCCTGCTTGGTGGAAAGGCTTCTATTTTGGTCTATTTTTCCCCTCTCAATCCAATGTTAAGCTTTGACCACAATTGATGACAAAGCAATTATGAATGGTTGATTTTTGGCCACCCAGTCATTGGCTTTTGTAAAATAACACAGCCCTCCGTCCCTCCTCTGTGGTATTAATGGCACAGGCATGATTAACACCACCCATTCCCATAAAATGTCACCACCAGCCCCATTAGTTAAGTGTCAATACACCACTTTGACCTAAAACCAGCAAAGTTACCCCCACTAACCAACATCTCATCATTCCTTCCCAGTCTTGTATTGTCGGCCCAAAATCAGCTGGGCAGTCTATTTTCTGCCTGTGAAACCCAAAGTACTTGACAATTGGCGACTTTTTAAAAAGCCGTTTTGGTCCTTTTTGTTCTTGCATGATATTTGTGACGCTTTGAAATCCATAGATTGTACCTAGAACTCCAATCAAGGACAAACTGTCTATCAAGGTAAGAAATGGATGTCCAAGGCCCTTTGTACAATCGAGCCAACCCCTGTGCCGTGACTACCACAGACACCTAGCCTAGCCTAGATCCTCTCCTCCTTCCATCACTTTCTGTGTCCTCCTCACAAACTCCCCGCTAAACCCTCCCCCACTCCCCCCACCCCCGATCCGGCTCCCCGCAGATCTACGTGAGGGCTCAGTTTGAGTACGACCCGTCCAAAGACGAATTGATACCCTGCAAGGAGGCCGGCATCCGCTTCGGCGTGGGCGACGTGATCCAGATCATCTCCAAGGACGACCACAACTGGTGGCAGGGCAAGTTGGAGAACACCAAGAACGGCACGGCGGGCCTCATCCCGTCACCCGAGCTGCAGGAGTGGTGAGACACAAATTTATTGGGAGCTTTATCTTCGTCAACTCACCCACGTTTGTTGAATGCGACTCGTCAGGCGGGTGGCGTGCATGGCCATGGAGAAGACCAAGCAGGAGCAACAGGCCAGCTGCACTTGGTTTGGCAAGAAGAAGAAGCAGTACAAAGACAAGTATTTGGCCAAGCACAACGCCGGTATGACAAAATCACATCTACGTGTTTGTGGCATGCGTGCTCCAGTTCCTGTTTCACAATCGTCGGGCAAATCATGTTCTACAAAGACAACATATTTAGAGAAAATACTACTAGTATTTAATAGTGTAAGATCGTAATAGCGTGGAATTTTATACGACTTATTCCATTCAAATGCATACATGCATCAATTACTTCTGTCTGATTATCAGCAATGTGTGTGTGTGTCTACTTGTCTATTCTGTTTAAATTTGTGTCTAAAAAAAATGTGCCATTATAACCCTCCTATCCATCTTCTCTCGCTTGCTCCTACTGAACGGCCTCTGCGCATGTAAGTAACCACGCTGACTGCCTTTTACTTTGAAAGCTTCCTCTTTGCTCTTTATCGTCGTCATCGTCCGAACAACAGCAGACGAAAGCGTGCTTTAGTCAGGCCTCCATTTTTAGAAGTCAGGTTGTTGAGGGAAAACCATGACTAACTTTTGTTCTCCCTCTTCCGTCCGGTCAGTGTTCGACCGATTAGATCTGGTGACCTACGAAGAAGTGGTCAAGCTGCCTGCCTTTAAGAGAAAAACGCTGGTTTTGTTAGGTGAGTGCCTCCCTCGTTGAATCTATGCTAATATAGCCTCATTTGTTTTGGTGATTTCTGGAGTGATGCCCTTTTCGTCCTTTTCTTTGCCAGGTGCTCACGGCGTGGGCAGGAGACACATCAAGAACACCCTCATTACCAAACACCCCGACAGATTCGCCTACCCCATCCCACGTAAGAAGGCCGACAGGGGGCGGGGCGCTAGCGGGCTCTAATCCCGTCTTCCCGCAGACACCACGCGACCCCCCAAGAAGGACGAGGAAAACGGCAAGAACTACTACTTCGTGTCTCACGACCAGATGATGCAGGACATCAGCAACAACGAGTACCTGGAGTACGGCAGCCACGAGGACGCCATGTACGGCACGCGCCTGGAGACCATTCGCAAGATCCACCAGCAGGGATTGGTCGCCATCCTGGACGTGGAGCCTCAGGTCTGTTTATCCCACTCCTTAAAATCACTCTGGAGAAAATATAATCCAAAAATCATGTCAAAAATATCAAATATTTGAGGAGACCTCACCTTGTCGCACACAGGCGCTGAAAGTCCTTCGAACGGCCGAGTTTGCGCCGTACGTGGTCTTCATCGCCGCGCCGACCGTCACGCCGGGCATCGACGAGGTAACGGCGTCGCGCTACCGCCTCTCCGCACACGTGTTGTTTCTTTCTCACGTGTCTGGCCGCCTTTCTTTGCGCACAATTGCATGTTTTTCTTTGGCGCCCCCCACAGACGCCCAGGTGGTGTCGCACGCTGCCAGTAAGTACCACCTGACACCCGCTAGCCAATAGCTACTTGTGTTTTTTGTGTGTTTGTCGATGTCGCGCTCTAGAGCAGGCTGTGACATGATGTGGTGTTTTTGTAGAGTAAAGGGCTATTTATCCAGTCACATGTTTGGCCAAAGTAATGGGGGGAAAAAAATGTGCAAATTATAGTCCGGAGAATACCGTCGTGTTTTTAAAATAATTTATTTTTTTGACCACAATGTTTACAAAAATGGTATCTTCACAAAGAAGAGTGGCACTGTGTTTCTAAAACCAACATTTTAGTAGGTGACCTTGAAAAGGTAGCTTTAACCAAATAGTTCATTTGGATAGGTTTCAATTGAAAGAGCTTTCTTAAAATGGGAGAAAGAACGATGTCGCCCGCTCACTCACTCACTCGCTTGCTTGGTTGGTTTCTTCGTTCCAGGACGAGTCCTTGCAGCGTCTCCAGAAGGAGTCGGAGATCCTGCGCAAGTCGTACGCTCACTACTTCGACCAGACCATCATCAACAACGAGATCGACGACACCATCGGCCACCTGGAGGAGGCGGTGGAGCTGCTTTGCAACAGTGGCCAGTGGGTGCCCGTTTCCTGGGTTTACTGAAGCACCCCCGTGAGGCCCCACCTCTCAAACCAACCCCTCTGCCGCCTCGCCATCGTCACCGTGGTGTTATGCAAAAAAAAAAAATCATCACTCAGTCTAGGATCTTTTTTTACTAGATGGTTCTTTGGACGGACCCAGCGACCGGACTGGAAAGAAAAAGCACACAGACATTATTTATTCATACCGCCTCTTACCTTTCTTGATTTTTCTTTTTGTAAATCCTCTCGCTCCACTCTCGGACTGTCAATCAACCCATTCGTGTGTTATGATGAAGATGATGATGATGATGAAGATGACCATGATGATGGACACATGCATGTGGGCGATTTTGGTCAGTGTTCCTCGTGTCCTTCTGGAAGGCCATCTCAAAAGAATAAAGAAAATGTTCCAGGTGAAATCATTTTGCAGCTCTTTCAGAACATTTACATTTCATTAGTGATTTTTTTGTGCCAAAAAATAGCCTTACTATACCTGGTCTTTTTTTCCTCGAAGAAAACATTTTTCTCCCTCTATAAATATGAAATGTGGAGGGGAAAAAACCCACAACACTTTAACATAAAAAAAGGAACAAAATTGACTTGTGGGTACGCACACATGTTTATTCTAGGAAACTATATCTAAAAAAAATACATATTTCCCAGCCTCCACACGTTATTTCTTCAAACTCCCCAACGATGTAATTTTAGTGCCATAAATGTATACATGAGAAAAAAAGCTTTAACGTTAGCATATCTTCCCATCAGAATTTTAACTATACGCCAGTTTCTAATCCTAATCCTGTCTGTAAATGGAACCCCCAGCTCCTCAACACTATCTGTAATCCTAACTATAAACCCAAATTTAAAGCTAACGCTAACTCTGAATCCTACAGTACAGATGAAAGTTGACTAGATTCCGCCAAATGTGTCAGTTAGAAAAGTGGATCCCGGTTGTGCCACGAGGAGATGAGCCAAGTCAAGAGAGGACAGGCGGCCATCGGCCACCTCTGGCCGAGCGGCCCCCCGCCTCCTGCTCCGAGCCGCTCGCCCTCGGCTTCCGTCCCGTTGCGAGCGGCGCTCTCAGTCCCGTTGCCGGACTCCTCGCGGAGCTCCTGCTGGAGGAGCCTGGAAATGAGGCTGTTGAAGCGGTCCTCTGTGGCGGCGGTGGCCAGCTCCGAGGACCGGGTGGTCAGGTTGAGGTCTGTGGGGTCGACGCAGGTGCCGTTGACCTTGGCGAAGACCACCTGGCCCAGATCCAGGCCGGCCACCGAGGAGGGCGAGGCGCAGGGCACGTCGCGCACCAGCCCGTAGCTCTCCATCCACTCCTTGAGCCACTCCAAGGAGCAGTCGCACTCCCAAGGATTCTTGAAGAGGTAGAGGCGAGCCAGGAAGTAGACGGGGCGGAAGACCGGCAAGGGCAGGGCGCTCAGCCGGTTGCTGTTCAGGTGCAGCGCCATCAGGCCCGTCAGGTTCTCGAAGGCTCCTTCTTGGATGTGGAGCAACCGGTTCCTGTCCAGGTACAGGACCTCGAGCTCCGTCAGGTCGGCAAACCAGGTGCCGGAGATGTTGGTCAGCCGGTTGCCGCCCAGGTTGAGCATCTTGAGGCGGGCCAGGCCTTTGAACGCCTGCCGCGGCAGGTCGGACAGCAGGTTGTCGTTGAGGTAGAAGTTCTCCAGTCGCGCCAGGTCCTGGAAGGCCTGGTCGTGGATCACGTTGATGCGATTCTCTTGAAGGTTCAGGTACCTGCGAGCGGATAGCAAAAAATAACTCATTGACTCCCGTTCAATCTAATCAAAATGAATCCAAGATGGATGGAAACGTCACTCGCCGTCCATTTTGGGGGCATTTCTGGCTCACTTTTTGTTCATTCACCAAAAGGCATCATGAATGAGACACGTCAAAGCGCGAATAACGCAGGCATCGTGACTTACTTGAGGCTGGCCAGGCCCAGGAGCGAGTTGTAGGCCACCGCCTCAATCTTGCTCCTCTCCAGGTAGACGTGGGTGAGGTTCTCCATCCCCCGGAGGGCGCCGGGGATCCTGCGGAACTTGTTGTAGTAGCACAGCAGCTCCCTGAGCGCCGTCTGCTCGATGAAGATGCGGTCCGGGATGTTGAAGAGGTTGCAGTCGGACAGGTCCAAGCGCGCCAGCTTTTTCAGTCCCGTGAAAGTCCGCGTGTGCAGGTAGCTGATGTACTCATTGTGCGCCATCTTCAGCTCCACCAGGTTGGATAGGCCCTGAGGGACAAAGGAAAAAATATCATTGGACACGGCCGGCAAGGGAATTTTAAATACGGGTTGCCTTTTCTTGCACGCTAGTTAGAGTTAGACAACAATCAAAGTAGGAAACCGCTCACAGGCTGAGAAACGCTGACGGCTAACCTTGAAGGCTCCGGGGGTGATGAAGGAGATGTTGTTGTGGTCCAGCGAGAGTGACTTGAGCGAAGGCAAGGTGCCGAAGGCCCTCTCCGACAAGAATTTCAGGCTGTTCTTGTCCAGGTTGATGGCCGAGGCCTCGCACGGGAACTCTTTGGGTAGCTCAGCCAGGCCGGAACGGTCACACAGCACGCTGCAGCTCTTCTCTTGCGTGCAGGAACAGGAGCGGGGGCAGGCCCGAGCGCAAGCCCAGCGGCCCCCCGCCGCCGCCGACCCGGCCAGCAGGAACAGCACGGACACTGAGGAATTACAATGAGGATTAGGTTCAGCTATGACAGCCAATTAATTCATACTAAAAAAATAAAGAAATAGAGCATCTTAAAGACCCGATCTAGTTCCCCCCCCAAAATAAAGTGATCAGATACGATTTTCAAACATGTGATCGAATCGAGAACTTCCCTATAGATCAGGGGCAGGGAACCTATGGCTCAGGAGCCACATGTGGCTCTTTTGATGGGTGCATCTGGCTCTTTGCTAGCCTGTTAGCTAAAATATGGAAATCGCTGGTGACAGAACTGAGATATTACATCTAGAACTGCTTTAATCTTCTTTTTTTTGTAGTAGACTCTTCTGGAATGCATCCTCTCATTGATTAGCAACAGTATAAGAATCTTTTAAAAAATATTCTTTTTTTTTCCACTTTAAAAGTGGTGAAATTACAAAAAAAAATGAAAATGCAGTCTTTTACATGTATGTATTTTGACTTTTAAATATGTAGTATGGCTCACAAGGAATAACATTGGAAAATATGAATTGTTTGTGGCTCTCTTCGTCAAAAAGGTTCCCGACCCCTGCCGTAGATATGAGCCATATTATGTATGTTAAAAAAAGACAATGTTTTACATATTACAAATGTTCTCCCCCCAAAGCATTGAAAACAAGCAACCCTCGACTACAAAGCCTTATTTTAAAAGGAAAACAAGGGAACCTACCAGTTAATGCAAAGACCATGACTGTCATCTGTCATCGAGGACATGCCAGGATTAACGCATTTCTGTAATGGAACACAAACAAAAAACAATTTAGCAAAAATGATGTCCTGTTCCAATATGAATTGCCATCAGCATTTCAAAATAAAAAGAAGCGTTACCTGGAGATCTTTCCCGATGTCCGCGTCCATGTGTGGGAGGACCAAGAAAGCGAGGGAAAGTCGTCGTCGTCATCCTCCAAATACGCGTGGCGACTGTTCCATTTGCTTAATCGAGCCTCAACGGCGATTTCCCCGTCAAAGTCTTTCACAATGTTCAGCCTAATGCGTTTCTCCAAATACACATGCATACAAACACCCCTGCTACGCACACACACGGTGTAAAAATCCATCTCTTAATGGCAAGCAAATCCCCCTTGATGTTCTGACGCGAGGAGATGGGAGGTCGGTGACGGGATTATCAAAGTAAGCGGGCGAGGCAGAGCGTTAACTTGTGTGCGTACACACTTTCGTATATTGCCGCCTGTGGACGAACAAAATCCAGAAAGCAATGTTGAAAAGAACCTTTTCTTCTTCCCGTGGCCAAGATGCACCCTCCCACCTACGAGTTTACCACCCGGAGACATCCATTTCAAACCGGCAGGGCGGCGACAAATGAACGTTCCATCGTTCGGTGCCATCCCTCCTATATCCGGCGACTCTGACCGGCATGCAAAATGATGTGACGCAGACCCAATTTGAATGCGTGTCACTGGATCAGCAGTTATGAAAGCATCGCTGAGCCTCGGGTGCCACGTGACCACAGCGACGCCAATAAAAGCTGGCAAAATTGGGGCAAGTAGCCCAGCGATTACAGTAAAGTGGATGCAGTCTGTCCAAACTGCGGCTGGAAGCAAATGAGATTGAAAATGGCCCACCTGAGAAGCTTGAGTCTGGCCTACATTGCCTTACACTTCTCAGATTCCCTGACACGTTGAAATTAAGATAGGAAACTGTACAATTATACACATTTATTTTCAATCTTTAACTTATCCAAATTTTTCCCAAGTCCAACACCCGCCAAATTTTCCACAAGTCCCAACACCCCCAAATATTTTCCCAATTCGCCTAATTACTTTCCCCAGTTCCAACATTGTCAAATATTTTCTCTGGTCCCAACACACCAAAATATTTTCCCAACTCCCAACGCACCTGAATTTTTTCCCAATGCGCCTAATTATTTTCCCCAAGACCCAACATGCCCAAATATTTTCCCAATGCGCCTAATTATTTTCCCAAGTCCCAACATGCCCAAATATTTTCCCAAGTCCCAACGCACCAAAATACTTTCCCAAGTCCCAACATGCCCAAATATGTTCCCAAGTCCCAACACACCAAAATATTTTCCCAAGTCCCAACGCACCCGAATATTTTCCCAATGCGCCTAATTATTTTCCCAAGTCCCAACACGCCCAAATATTTTCCCAAGTCCCAACACCAAAATATTTTCGCAAGTCCCAACACACACAAATATTTTCCCAATGCGCCTAATTATTTTCCCAAGTCCCAACACACCCAAATATTTTCCCAAGTCCCAACACACCCAAATATTTTCCCAAGTCCCAACGCACCCGAATATTTTCTCAATGCGCCTAATTATTTTCCCAAATCCCAACACACCCAATTTTTTTCCCAAGTCCCAACAGCAAAATATTTTCCCAAGTCCCAACGCACCCGAATTTTTCCCCAATGCGCCTAATTATTTTCCCAAGGCCCAACATGCCCAAATATGTTCACAAGTCCCAACACATCAAAAGATTTTCCCAAGTCTCAATGCACCCGAATTTTTTCCCAATGCGCCTAATTATTTTCCCAAGTTCCATCATGCCCAAATATTTTCTAATTTAGATGGGAAATAAGTACAAAAGATGAAGCAATTACAAATGAAATCTTTATATAATTTCTTCCAAAGAAAACAAAGCCCATCCAATCAATACCAATTAGAAAGTTTGCCGCCCCCACTCCCACCATAGGCGAGGGGCCGCGTTGCTACAGGCATTTTTTTTTTTAAACTATGACAGTAAACATGCTAGAGTTGGCTTTCCTGAAACTTTTGCATTGGAACAATATTTCTTCTGATAAAATAATACAAGAGCCCGGAAGCTAGTACAGAAAGCAAAGTCCTACGTCTACAGAGCTCGGCGGGCCGGCGGCATGCCGCCGGTGAACGCCGGAGCGCCATCATATAATGCAAATACGACAATGACAATAAACCACATGTTCATTTCGGATCGCCACACGCCAGACATTCTCACTGGAGAAAAATAATCGGACCAAATCAAGAGTTATTATGCACACGCTAGGAGAATCAGAACACTTTGACGCTACGCTTAGGAAATTGATTTGCTCTTTGACAGCTTGATCCCAAACCTTGGCATGTTTTTTTTTCCTTTTAAATTAATTTCTTTAGTTGTTTTTGCAGCCCAAATGGGAGAATTTCAATTAATCAGATGACCGGCCCGGCGGAAGCCCTGAACACAGCGGTGGGTTTCATTACCAAGTAGGTACCGAGTCCGATTTATTTATTTATCTTTAACATTAAAAAGCTCACACTACCCGGAATATAGAAATTTCACGCACACAGGTGACATTCAACATTCAAGTGCCAGTGTTTTTTTTTGTACTGTCTTTTGGTCAAGTTTTCTGAAACTTTCAAAGAATCACTTTTGAGGCTTACAAAAATAAATATTTGTCAGAAATGTTTAATAAATTACACAAAAACTAGCAGCAAAAGTAGAATCTAGAAATCTGTGCAAATGGCTAAATTTCCCACCCCCCAACTGCTAAATACCCCTGGTCCCAAATATCTATTTTTTTTCCTTTTTTTTTCTTTTTTTTTTAAACTTTGACGACCCATCCCCCTTTGTAAACAAGCTGCGTTTTTATTTATTTCTTTTTGTACCCCCGCCCCTCCAGCCACCGAGAATCTCCTCGCACCGTATTTGGAAGCCTAAGGACACATGAGCCAGACATCTATATAAAACTCTGTACTGATGTGCAATAAAACGAACGTTAGTAAAACTCGATGGGCACAAACGTGTGCGCGCCTCCATACGACGCGGCAAAATCAAGTAGCACCATTCGACCTCGGCTTCAACGCGCGATCAGTGCATCTGCGTTCATTTGCTAATTTTTTTATTTATTATAAAACATTTTCAAGGCACAACACCCCTGATGAGCACGCGCTGATGTGCAGACAGTACTTAAGATGCCCCCCCTCCTTTCCATCCAGTGCTTATACCAACGGCCACGCCCCTTTGCGCTAAAGCCCGCCTCCTCATCCTCCATTTGAATCGATCCCCTTTAAAGCAGAGGCGACGGACGTATTTTCTTTTTTTAAATCGGCCCTATGGAAGAACCGCCGCTTTAAAGCCGTGAACTGCGCCCCCTGGAAAAAAACGCAGCTTGAAAAAGAGAAAATGTTTAAGCCTACGACTCACGTGACCTTTCACCTTGACCAAAAAACATAACACTTGCACATGTGGATCGTCGCGGTGCGAAATTGGGTCGACGCTCGATCGGTGCCCCTCCCCGTGCGCTGGTCCTTTTAATGCAGCTCGCTATCATCACCATGGACGCAGGCCCTTTTTTTGTTTGGATGCGTGCGCAGAACAAAAAAAGTTTCTCTAAAAATTTTCTACATTGAAAATGTTTGTGTAAAAAAAAAAAGGAAAAAAAAAAGAAATAGAAAAAAAGGGGTGGAAAAATAAAAAAGCAGCCCACTTAATGCAGTTGCGTTCGGTAACGTGGTAGCTGCCGTAACACTGTCAAGTCAATTGAAATAAAGAAAGAAAACGGCGGAGTGACAAGTTCGTTCGACTTCAGCCATCGTCGGCACCGAACTGGCCGACGCTCATTTCCGTCGCAAAATCGAAAGGAGCCGGTCCAGGATAGAGTGAGCAAAATAAGAAATTAAAATACGGAGAATTCAGAGCGGTGCGGTGGGCCCGTCAGCTGTTTGCCAGAAAATTTCAAGTTCAAATGGAATCGTGACTCGGGGAGCCACAAAACACCAGTTTTTTTGCCAAGGTTTGATTACACACGAGCTCTCGCTTTTTTTTTCTTTTTCTTTTTTTTAAACCTTCCTAATATTTACCACCAAACTTAACCATCAAACCCAAAAATTTAGAGCTCTTGGCTGTTTTTCCATCTGGTGAAATGAGAACAGATTCCTCCCATTTGAAAAGGCAGAGAACGCGAACGTGCTTCACCCCGGGTCGTTAGCGCGGCCATTTTCGAGGAGTTCTCTTCTCCCCAGAAAATGCCGCTCGGATGCCGACGCGCTTCCGCGCACGCTGCTGCCGACTTTCCATAGCGTCACACCGCGCTCGTGTGATTGTTTAGAGACAAGCGCCTGGTCGAGAACTGGGCTTGCGTATGAACTGTGCGTCAGTGATGCTACACAGGGAGGGTGTTTATGGTCTGGCGGTTTTTTTTTGTATTTTTCGGGTGTTTTTTTTTTTTTAAACATGTGGTTTCCCATCAGGGTGGGTGGCATGGCAACCTACTCCTTTGTTGACTAATTGCCCCACCAGTCCACACTTCCTGAGTGACTGTAGTTTCCTCCGTAGCCGTCGTTGCCGTAGAAGTTGCCCCCGAAGCCTCCTGGAGGCAAAAACAGCCCGTTAGCTCCACGCAACGACTATTACAAAGTAGCCCTATATTCTAATACCACGAGATCGAAGTCACTGTTACGAGATAAGCCGTAACGTTACAGGAAAATTCAATTTTGTGGACACTTAAGCTAGCAACTTAGAGGTAAAAAGTCTTTGTTATCTCAATCAGCTTAAAATGACAAGAATAAAGTCTTGATACTATTTGCATAATATCACTAGCTCAACGTCTTTGACATTACATGAACCAGAGGTTTTTTGTTTTATTTATTCTTGTCGATGTTGTAAGGCGAACGCAAATCTGCTTTTGGCGATGAACGGCTTTGGTCTAAACACGTCAAAACCTCATTTTGGGGGCAAAACGGACGACTCGCCACATGACATACCTCCGCCGAAGCCTCGATTGCCTCCGTGTCCACCGGCGCTCCGGCCCGAGCGGTTCCCGCCGAAGCCTCCGGATCCTCCCGGTGTCTGTCGGTAGTCGCGGGCTCCGAAACCGCCAGAGAATCTAGGATGGTGGGAAACAGGGCTTTTTGGCATCTTTTCCGGCAGGTTGCGTCGGAGGCCGCCGCGCGTGTGATTTACCTCTTGGAACGACCGCGACTGCTGCTCTTATGCTGGTGCTCGTAGGCCAGGCTCTCCAGCCAGGAGGGCACCTCCTGCTTGGCCTCCACCAAAATGTCAAGCAAGTCTTTGGTTATGTTGCTGTTTTTGTCGTTAAAGAACGACGTGGCCAGACCTGCATAGGAAGCAAGTTAGGTCGAGCGTGCCCAAACGAGAGGCGCAAACAGAGTGGATTGGCACCGACCGAGGTTGCCCACACGTCCCGTACGGCCAATACGGTGAACGTATTCTTCAATGTCGCTGGGGAGGTCAAAGTTGATGACATGCTTGACATTGGAGATGTCCAGACCTCGTGCGGCCACCTGGAGAACAAAAATCATTTTGTTATTCGGTCAAGGACAGGGGACATCAATACAAAAGTTGTCATAACATTTTCAGAGCACCTTATTTAAGATCAACCTTATTTGAACATTAATATTTTCATGCAATTTGGATTTATGTACATTACCTCAAAATGGACCCTACAAATATATATATATTTTCCATTGTAAAATATGTGCAGGCAAAACTAATACTACACATCTACTAGTGGACCTCAAATAGGGACCGCAAAAAAATTCAAAAGAAAGGGAGAAATTCAATTGGTTCATTTTTAAGTGTATTTTTTTAAAAGAATAAATATTTTTATTATTTAGACTATATTTACTAGTTTTTCCCCCCGCAACTTACTAAGCAAAAAATACGGTACTTACGGCTGTGGCCACAAGGATGGGGCAGCGTCCTGAGCGGAACTGGTGCAGCGCCTCCTCTCGGTCTCTCTGTGAGCGATCGCCATGGATACTAGTGCAGGCGTAGCCCTCGTGATACAGGAAGTCCTCCAATGCATCTGCACCTTTTTTGGTCTCCACAAAAACCAGAGTCAGCGAGTCCTTGCCTGTAAGGATGGAGGGGCGGAAAAAAAACAAAAACAAAAAACATTCCAATTTGGTCCTTTTGTACTAGGAAACTGGTTCTTGTGGGTCATGACAAAAAGAAATCAAAATGACGAAATAGAAAAGACAAAAGGGCAGAGTAAAGAAAAACAAATTCCAAAAGACTCGATTTGGCAAAAAAAAGGGCCATCGGGAGAAAAGCCGAAAGGGGGGGTGGAGGGGGTCTTAATGATAGGAGAGGACTTTTGACTTCACATTTACAGCCAGCTCCTTCGCGAGAAAAAAAAAAACAAAAAAACAAGCTGCACTTTGTCTTTCCTCAAGCGTGAACACTCATCTTAACCCAAGCGGACAACCATCTTTCAACAACAGCTCACGCCATCACTTTGGAAATAAAAAGTGAGCATTATGTCGACTGGGGAGAAAGGGGGCAAATAAAATAAGAGGTGGGGGTGAGCTGTGGGATGTGATGTTTTTGGGGGGGACATTTTCACACTCACCTGGCTTTTCTGGGGCATCTGTCCCATTTTCCTGAACCTCATTGGGCATAACTAAGATATAAAAAACCAAAACCAGGCCAATGTCAGCCTGCGCGGTACACAGCGTTCAGATTTTATACAAACGGCCGACTTAAGACGGGGCACCGCGGAACGGACTCTTTGAGACTTTGGAATTCCGTGGGGGAGGGGGTATTGCGGGGCGAACGGCTTCTCTCACCTGTGGCGTTAAGCAGATCCAAGAGGAAGGACCTCTTGTCAGTATCCTCCACCCAGACAACTTTCTGGGTGATGTTTTCCGAGGTGGACCCCACTCGGCCGACGGCCAGGAAAATGTAATCCTCCAGGAAATCGCGTGCGAGAATCTTTACAAAAGAAACTGTCTTAGGGATTCCGATCATTTACTTTAGGGCGCTCATTAAATCATTTGCAGTGCTAGACATCCAAATTGACTATACGTCAAGAGCCAGTGCGTCAAAGGCACTAAAAGTGCAACACTTAAACATTTTGCTGCAGCTCATAAACATGAGTTAGGGAACGGAGATCTGGCTTTCACAAATTGTTATACAACTGTGCTGACCATTAATGTCTACATGAGTCCAAGCTCTGTTAAATGAGCAAAAAGAGCCACTTGCCCTATAAAGTGCTAACTGGCTTACAATTTGTACTCTGTATTTTTACCTGGATCTCCTTGGGGAAGGTGGCGCTAAACATCATCGTCTGACGGATGCCCTTAGGTGGCATACTGTCTTGCTCCACAATGCGTCGGATTTGTGGCTCGAAGCCCATGTCCAACATGCGATCAGCCTCATCGAGCACCAAGTAGCTACAAAATGGTTTAAAAACTTGCATTTAAAGGTTGCTTTCAGAAATGGTCCCAGTTTCAACATGCCATGGCGTTAACACTGACTTGCAGTAGTCCAGCCCGATCTTGCCCCTCTCCATCATGTCGACCAGGCGACCCGGAGTGGCGACCAGCAAGTGGCAGCCTCTCTCCAATTCCCTGATCTGCTGGCCAATGTCCGCGCCGCCGTACACCACGCAGGGGCGCACGCGAGAGCGGTAGGCAACCTAGAGCGGGATTCGCATTAGTATAGTCGTGAGAAGGCGCGCCGATTGTGGCGTGCGTTACTTAGAATGGCGCCGTGCTCACTTTTCTGGCCTCATCGTAGATCTGCAGGGCCAGCTCTCTGGTGGGAGCGAGGATCAGGGAGATCGGGTACTGCTTACGACGACCGTATCGGCCATTGTCCTATTGGGCGTGTAAAGGCGCAGGTCAGTATGGCATTTAGAGTATAAAACACTATGCGCTTTACCTGTCCGCTACTCTTGGCAGCCTGCAGAGCATCACCCGGCCCCTCCGTGTAGATTTGACTCAAGACGGGCAGCAGGAAAGCCGCGGTCTTTCCCGATCCTAAGATAAACCACACAATTAAGCCACGCGTTGAACGATATAGCCCGTCTCCGCTTGTACGATCGGAACAAATCTCACCAGTCTGGGCGCAAGCCATGAGGTCTCTCTTGGACTTGATAATAGGAATAGCGTGCTTCTGGACTGGAGTAGGACGCGTGTAGCGACTCAGGGCGATGTTGCCCATAATGATCTCACCCATCTCCACATCGTGGAACTACAGCAAGCGAATACTGTTAGTGACGCGGAAACACACGGCGCTGTTAGACAAAACTCACGCTTTCAATGTGGGGTGGGCAGTTGCTTCCGGTGGCTTCGACGGGAATATCATCATACTTCTCAAAATTGATACCCGTGTTGCTGGCGGAGAAGAGCTCACTGAAAGACGAGATGAACGAGTTGCAAAGTGAATCTCAAAAAAACAGACCGTTCAATTAGATAAGTGTGCGACTTACTGCTCTAGACGCTCGTTGGGAGCAGTAGGCTTGGACCAATCCTCATCTCTAGACTCTTCTGACCAACGGCTGTTTCCACCACTAGAAAAGCCGCCACGTTCGTACCTGACCAAGCAGGAAAGACACTCATTTAACCATACAGGGGTCATTTAACTCACCGGGCTGCCAGATATGATCAGATAGGAAAAATTAGAACGTTGACTCAAGGTAACAATATTCATTCACATCGCTCTGTTTAGAGCAAGTGGCATGTGTATCGAGTTATGCATTTCTTATTGTTCTTCCTGTCTCTCTCTCCAATACCCCTGTCTGCGGCTGCTGCCTTCCCATTTTGTGTGGAAAGCAGCTGAAGAGGACTTTAAAAAAATGCCTATCTGGATTCGACGGTTGTTTAAAATTGGGGTTCTTACCGTCCTCTTGAGCCTGCTCCGCGGTCATTAAAGAAGGTTGATTTTGATCTGTCATTACGACCACCAAAGCTGTTGTAGGAGTTGTCCCTGGATTGACCGCCCCAGTTGCCGCCGTCCTTTTGCTCGTAGCCGCCAAAACCTACAAGTGAGTGAATAAGAAGCCATCAGCTTCAAGACAGGTGTCTCCTGGAAATCTACTTTCGGTCCAACCGGTGGCACCCACTTATCGCCCAAGTAAACTTGAACGGTTACATGTAAAGCTCTACGTGTCTAAGTGTCGGTGGGACTATTTTGCTGATATGAGTCTAAAAACAGCATTGCCGTGAGATATTTTCTAAGGCAAGAAAGGGTTTCCCCACCTGCTGCTTAAAAAAAAAAATCATTTCTACCACGATCGTGGCGAGGGGGTCCTCGTCCTCCAAAGCCCCCGTTTGTGCGGATGTCGTGGTAGCCGTTCACAAATCCGTTGCTGCGCCCACCATCCCAACCAGCTGAATCTACGCAGAATAAAGAAAATATGCACGTGTAGTCTTGAAGATAACCTTAGTACTGATGTCTTGCATATATGTAGGTTAGGAGGCGAAACGCAAGTCTATTCTAGAGATGCAAAGAATGTTATAACACGCCAAAAAAAAGTTTTAGTCTAATTATTAAAGTGCTCATTCTCCACTGCATTTCCCCAAAGAGCTTTAATTAGTGGCAGCAGCACTAAAGCAGTAGCAAAGGAATTCTCTAAGGAATTTTGGCTTTCGCTTCGACGCCTGGCATTCGCTGTAGTTGTCAAACGCAAACAAATGTCACTCAACATGTTGCCGCTAACGTAAAAACAGTTTTTGTTTCGAATGCATTTGCGGGCGGCAACTTCTCTCGCTGCAATTCAGAAGAATCCGTGAGAAGGTATCTTGCAACGAAATGATTCATACAACAAAAAGGAGACTGCTAATAACTCGGGTGGATTTCCTCATAGTTCCTTCAACAAGCTTGCAACTTGAAAGAAAAGGTTTCACATCGAGAAACCATTCCTGTTGGTTCACTTTGGAACGCAAGGTTTGAGTTGGGCACATGATTAGCCCAAGCAAGAGCTTTTAAATTCAAAGTAGACTGAGCCGCTCGTACCCTGTTCTCAATGGCACCGACAATTTGGGAATTGTTAAAACCATAATTTGGCCAATAACTACATGTATCACCAGAGTGAAATGGGCTTTTTTGTTATCAGCGGTTTCCTTGATAAAAGGCCAACAATTCAGCATTTGGAGAGCTCAGCGAAGTCACCATTGAACAACTGGACAAGAGTAGTGATTAGACTCAGGCACTTTTGCTGACTGTGGTCATGCTGTGTGTACCTGTTTCATCAACAAGACTTGAAGAGAACTGCCACAATCAGTGGCGGAACAAAGGTCTACCCAGTATACACTTTTGCATTAGGATTGGAAAATATTCCACGTCCTTTTTCCAAACCAGAGTACCCGTACCTCACAACTCAAAAGACAATCAATAGCTTTTCGTTACATGTCCCCGAAATAATTTTACTTTGGCTTGTACACAACATTTTTTTCCTCCCTAAACTCGGAGGTAAATGGCAAAGGATCCTGGTTTAACTAAATACGTACTAAACTAAAAACTACTAGTGGCAGTGGAATTAGCATTTCAAAACTATTGCTAGCAGCTGATTTACTATTTGGTGTCACAGTAGCCAAAACATGCAAATGACAACCTGTGGAATAATCGTTTCCATGAACCAAAATACTAAATCTCTGACAACACCACGGCCTACGGAATCAAAAGGTCATGCCAGGGTGTACCGCAAATCTTTCTCCAGCCCCCAGTGTAGGGATGGTTAAGGGCAAGGGGCTCTTGAGGAGCCAGTCTTGGGTAACCTGAGCAAAGGTAGGGGAAGCAAGCTATAAAAAGACTCACGTGGCACTAGCCACTCCTGTAATATGAGCGAGGGGGGCCTATGCTCGCCACTAAAAATGAACAATCTCAGGGCCATCCCATTAAAATCTGTCTTTAAACCCTTCTTCAGCAAGTAACAGAGGTTGTGGATAGTTGGGGAATTACTACCGCCTATGGTCCTACGGGCCATACTCAAAGACCCCGTGCGAACACGGTGCTCACGCTCACCAAATTTGCTGGAGGAAAGCATGATGGCCAGGGTAGGGGAAAAAGTCACTTTTCCCCCTAAATGATTGCGAAGGGTCGATGAAGTGTTGCGAATGCCTCGACACATTTCAAATATAAATCGATACTCTCCTAATTCTGTCACTGAATATTGCCACCTGCTGGACATAAAAAAACAAGGGGAACCCCGTTTGCTAAATACGCAGTACAATTTCCAAGAACAATTGCCAATACATTTTAGGACTTATTTTAAACTCAAGGAAGACAATTCATTGAAATGACAGTGTATACCTTTCAAATAGTCAATGAACATGCCTTTATTTTCAGTTTCCTACTCCAAAGTCAAAATCACCCAATATCAAAATTACACTGGTTGATGTTTCTATGTGGCCCAGAACAGCAAATTGTCAAATTTTAATCCAATGTATCAGGGAAAATTGCATTTCCTTTATTATTGCTAAGCTAGAACAGGGGAAACCGGATAAGGAGGTGGTGTATATGAAGGTTACCACGAGAACTCACCATTTTTGGGACCCTCTTTGTTCCTCAAGTGAGGTGGAATGTAACGTCCTGGGGAAAGAGCAGTCGATGTTACAAGTTTTAAGAGGAAAGGAAGAAAATTAGACGACATGGTAGATCAGGGACATTCGGCTAACCCACAGGTCACATCCCCCAATACCAAATAGTCGCCGCAGTTCGGTTGCATAAAAGCAGACAAAAGTTGATATTAAACCAATACTTACTGCCAGTGCCTCCGCCTTGTCCCTCAACTGAGTTCAAGTCTAGGCCAGCAAGCTGCAGAGAAAACAAAAGTGAATCTCAACAGTGTTCATCACTAGTAGACGACCAATCCAACACATTCAAACCCAATGGCAAAAAAAAATAGTTGAAAGCTACAATTTGACTCCATCTGGCTAGTAATACAGAGTTCAGCAGGAGTAAACAATCATTCCAACTGAAGTCGGACAGTTGGCAACAAATTAATGAACGTTGGTGCGAATTTAACATGTTATCTTATATGGAGATGCAACAATTAGTGACTCAGAAAATCAATCAAAATTTTCTTTTAATTTCAGTTGTAATGTCAGCCATTGAAACACTGCCAGGAGTCGACATCGGGAGCTAAGTTAAGGATCTGCGCAGTAGTAGTAGTCAGGACCATTCACTCGCCAAAGGTAATCGACTGCCATTGACGGCAATGGACGTCCAATTCATTTATTGCCCATTGTGACTAATAGGCAATATGAGACATTCAATCCATTTTGAATGACTCACCGAAATTGGCTGGTAGTAAATGCTGAAAACTCGAGTTTAACCATTTAGAGGGCACTCATCTAACTCATTGGTTGACATTGAAGGTTATGGATGTCTAATCCATCATATTGAAAGACAGCCAATAGAGTTTAAATTAATCGGACGGCTGTAAACGTCCATGATTTAATCGGGAGACGTACATCGAAACCAGGAAACGCCACGAAGTCGCAGTATCGCAACACATACTCCAATTAGCCTTACGTTAACATTAAAGATATTCAGTGTTTGCTTTTAGAACTCCCGTTAACGCTGCTGTTTTTTTCCCTTCTGCGCCACGTTTCAGATTGAGAAGGCCCGACGTTAGCTAACCTGCTCCGCCGGCCGGTACATGTTCGCCCTACCTTCAGAAAAAAAATTGAACAGTAAATGAACGCCTGATCGTTTACGAATGTGAAGTGGGGCGCTCCCGAAGTCAAACGAGACGGCTACGGAGTCGAATTTGATGGTAAATTGGAGTAGACGGCTCGTCTGACGGCATCCGCCATCACAGCCTTCTCCCGAGAGCGACATCGCCGCCTCCATTTTGGCCGTCGCCATAGCTTTAGCAAGAGCTAGCAACGAGGCTCGACGCCAGACGCGCTTGACGGCAAATCGCGATGTTTTAAGGCACAAAATCACAAGGAGACACTACAACAACACACTTACCTGCTGATCTAGACCGTGTGGATTATCAATGACCACATGACTCATAACTAGAGAGGAGTGGGAGATTATGTTCTCAGAAGAAATTATTTTTTTTTCTTTGTTAGCGCGACCGGGCTACGGTGCAACTTTGTTTCCTGATGTTTTAGGGCGGATCTGGTTTCAAGAGTCGACGAAAAGACAAAAAAAGACGTTCGCTTAAAAATAAATAAAAAGCCGACGCTTTTGTTAGGTCTAAACTTGAGTTTGGAAAAAAAGCGGCTGCTGTTGCTGCTGCCGGCGGGGTTGACCGTGCTGGAATGAGACGCTGCTCGTTCAGGTAACGCGAGATATCATCGGCGTGGCTTCTTGGCAGAAGGGAAATATCGCGAGACTTGAACGAGTCATCAGGGTTGTGTAATTCAAGCGAAAAACAAAAAAACGATGTGAGTAATCGCTGACAAGAAAAAGCGATTAAAAAATAATTAGAAAATGTTCACAATTTCACAATCTATGAACCAAGATAATGCAAAAATATTTTGTTGTTCTTTTCCCCATATATTATTGTGATTATACGGGAAGAGAGAATGACAGTCAACGCCAATGCGGTACTGCATGTTCCATAAAGGCTGCTAATTAGTATATGACCATAAATCCAATTAAAAAAAAATCATCCGCAATCGGCGAATAATAAAGTGTGTGGATACTATGCAATATGTACTTTTCGAGATCTAGTAGTTTCATTTGCTCATTTGGTGCCATCCCGATTGGACGTCTAGCCCAGTCAATGGCATCCATAGAGTGAATAGCAATTCCTTTAACACGTATAAAAAACCCTTTTACAAATGGTTGGCGAAAGATGAAAGTTCTCAATAAAAGCTCTTACCTTATCAAACACGGTGACTGCATTTCCCACAAGCCCTTTCGCAGAATCCTCCGGAAAATAACCCCGGCTCGTGCCTATCACTTCCTCTTTCCGTCAACGGAGTTTAGGTAGGACAACTCTCATACAACTGTCGTCTTTAAATCTGTTTCAACCCACGATTTTATTGAATCATCCGCCACAAACGAACATCTCAAAAGATGCTTTACGTGTCTGCAAAGCGATCTGCTAGATTATTTTGGAAGCATAACCCATAAATTGAATGTATTTCAACGCTATGTGTGGCTCTGAGATGACATGGCGTAGCTGTATGCCGATCGATCTTATAGTATAATAAAAGTGTATAATGTTCCGCCCGGTGTTAAATCGAAAGTGTTGTAAAAAGGTGACATTTTTCCAAGTTGGCAATTAAGTTGATATGTGACAAGGGGACTAGGGTTGTTGTGTTATAAGACCGCTAGCTAGCTAGCTAACTTGCTTACTCCGTCCGATCCATACGACTTACTGGTCTTTGGGTTTTCAGTCCACGATGGGACGTGTGATCAGGGGTCAGAGAAAAGGCGCGGGCTCCGTGTTCAAAGCCCACGTCAAGCACAGGAAGGGGGCCGCTAAACTCCGCCACATTGACTTTGCCGAACGCCACGGTTACATCAAGGGAATCGTCAAGGTAAGTCTTGGAATCTTCTATTTTCTCTGGGGAACTTAACCCGACGATTCCCACCCTCTCTCTCTCCTAGGACATCATCCACGATCCTGGCCGTGGTGCCCCCTTGGCCAAAGTGGCTTTCCGCGACCCGTACCGCTTCAAGAAGAGGACCGAACTCTTCATCGCTGCCGAGGGCATCCACACGGGACAGTTCATCTACTGCGGCAAGAAAGGTACCCAGCAGGGAGTTCTCCCTGAAAATAATTAGTAAAAATCCTTCTCATTTTATATCGGCAATCCCGCTTTCCCTTCCAGCTCAACTGAACATCGGCAATGTCCTCCCCGTGGGCACCATGCCCGAGGGAACCATCATCTGCTGCCTGGAGGAGAAGCCCGGCGACCGCGGCAAGCTGGCGCGCGCCTCGGGCAACTACGCCACCGTCATCTCGCACAACCCGGAGACCAAAAAATCCAGAGTCAAGCTGCCGTCCGGCTCCAAGAAGGTCATCTCTTCGGCCAACAGAGCCGTTGTTGGTGAGGAAACGGCAAAATCCCTCCTCCGCCGACTCTCCTGCTTTTGTCTAAACGCACGTTCCTGGCAGGCGTGGTGGCGGGAGGCGGTCGTATCGACAAGCCCATCCTGAAGGCGGGTCGCGCCTACCACAAGTACAAGGCCAAGAGGAACTGCTGGCCTCGCGTCAGAGGCGTGGCCATGAACGTAAGAAGCGGCTCGACGCCGACCCTCCGCCGAAGCGGCGCCGGCTGTCTTTTAACGCCTTTTCCCCATTTCAGCCGGTGGAGCATCCCTTCGGAGGTGGTAATCACCAGCATATTGGCAAGCCTTCCACCATCAGGAGGGACGCGCCGGCCGGTCGCAAAGTGGGTCTCATCGCCGCCCGACGTACTGGAAGGCTGCGCGGAACCAAGACCGTGCAGGAGAAGGAGAACTGAGTTGTTCATAATAAAATACAAAGTGGAAAGAAAAAAAACTTGCTTATTTTTCTTGGGATTCAAATGTCAAGATCGCTTTTTCATATTAAACATAACTCAATGGAGATATTGGCTTGCTCTATCTTTCATAGCTTATTTTCTGTAGATTTTTAGTCTATCAAGCAATGTTGTCTGCTATTGGCAATGCAAGAGGTCCAATTTTATTTGACTGGGAGGTGCATATGCAATCTTCAATTTTGCAGCCAGTCCACTCAGCTTCAATGAAGTGGGTATCGATCGCTGACTGGCAAGCAATGACTTACTAAATATACTACAGAACCAAATCTGGATTGTTACTTCAGGTCATAAGTTATGACCTGAAGTAACAATCCAGATGTTTTTTTCTATACATGTGTGTGTGTGTGTGTGTGTGTGTGTGTGTGTATATATATATATATATATATATATATATATATATAGGCTAAAAGCTCATTTAAATTAAATTTAAAACATGCTTTAGTTATGACTCATAACTAAAGCATGTCTAAGTATATTTTAGATCATGTAAAAATGTTCTATATTTACACTGTCACTACACTTAATTTCAGTTGTATTTAATTTTTTTTGTATACATGAAAAATCAAGCATCAAGGGCTTAAGCAGTTTTTTGCCTTGTAAAAGTTTTAATTGACTGAACATTAGGGCTTAACGGTCAACTTTTGAATTGGTTCACTCACGAGTTCCCGGTTCAAATGGCGTGGAGATCAACACCGACAGACAAAGATTCAACGTTCTTTATTTGCTAAGGGCGCAATGCTTTTTTTTTTTTTTGTTATATTTCTGTGCACAAAAAAACCTCACAAAGTGAAAGTCCACATCGCGACTGTAGCTCCAGAATTCAACGTCACACCATGGCCAAAACAAAAGTCGGCAAAAAACAGGGCGCAGATTAGAACTCTGTACAGTCAATATCTTCTTTAAAAATAACAAAAGGACAAAAATGTTCCTTTTAAATCAAATTCTATTTTTTTAGTGAAATACAACAAAATAAATTCTATAAAATAAGAGCAAAATATTTAAATACGGTGGGCAGAATATTTTCATTTGCAGGAGTATTTGGTATGTTTTAGACAAAAAAAAAAACACGTATTCAAGTTACCAATTAAATACAGTATTTACTGATGTTTACCTTTGTACTACAGAATCACAAGTTAGTTCAAGTTGCAACGTGACTTACTAAACACCCCCAGTGGCCACTCTGCCAAGTGACGAGCCCCCGGTCTGAAACGGGGCGCGTCGAGGGTCCACGGAAGATACCACGTGCTCTATGATACACCACAAAGATGGCCGCCGGCGCAGCAATTCTGTTGCATATGTTTCTTTTTTTTTTTTCCTAAGGCGGGTCAGGGGCCGGGGCAGGGGATGGGGGGGGTATGGTTATCGAAGCCGTCTATCCCACTGCCAAATTCCGAGGATTACGTGTGCAATCGAAAAGCCACTTTGTCATACATTGGCTGAAAAAAGTTGCCCCGGTTGTAGATGAGTAGAAAAACCAAAAAGAAAACTCCCCCCTGTTGTGGAGCTGAGTAAGAGAGCGGTTCCTTCCTTCGGGCTACGCTATTGTGATGAGAAGCCATGCTAAATGTTACAGCATATTGACTGACTGAGCTTCCAAAAAAAAAAAGAAATAAAAGAAAAGGAAAAAAAACAAAACAAAAAAAGAAAGGCAATGAATCTCCGACCCAAAATGTTTTGTATTCCTGCTTTTTCCACGCCAAACAGCATTAAAGTTCACCCGGGGAACGAAGCGATTCTAACAACAAAACAATGGTGAGAACGACGAGGGCGGCGGCGTCCTTCTTCGGCGGAACGGCAGTCATGGCGTCCCGCTTACGGCCGAAGGTGGGCAAGCGAAACTGGGTTTTTCCTTTTTTTGGGACCTTTTTCCATATCAAGTGCCAGCCAACTCTTTCTCACCGGCGATGCTACCGGGCCGTCCCGACGTCAATATTATGTACACCTTTCACCATCTTGGCCAGGTCTGGGTTAATAGTTGTTGGACCCCCTCCCCCTTCCCCCACACTCGATTTCCAACTCGATATCCGTCCGCTCGCTCGCTCCTCGCCAGCTGCGCTCTGAGAACCCAACGGAGGAGAAAGTAGAAAGGGAACGACGACGTCCGGGCGGAGCGGAGGCGGCGAAGGGGGCTTTTCAGGGGAGGGCGGCGCTACTCGGCGGGCTGGGCGGGAGTCGGGGCGGAGGCGGGTGCCGGGGTGGGCGCCGGGGCAGGCGCCGGGGCAGGCGCCGGGGCGACGACCGTCTCTTCTGGGCTCTCCCAGTTCTCTTGCGCCTTGGGGCCCGGAGCGGGGGTCTGCGCCGGAGCGGGGGCCTGCGCGGGGCCGGGGCGCTGGGGGTTGTTCATGTGCTGCGCGGCGGGACCGGTGTACGGTTGACCGTGAGGGTGGTTGTTCTGCAAAGAAAGGGAACGAGACGGCGGCCATTATTTTACACGGAATGGTCTTTTCGTCCCCTATCCGTGACGACCGTTACCTGCTGAAACGGCACCGTTCCCGAAGTATTGGGGTACAGAGACGTGTCCTCGGGTGGGGAGGTGTCATGATCGTCGGGGACTTCCTGTTCATCGGGCTCCTGCCGAAAGGACGCAGAGACATCTATTGACTGAGATTGATTTTGGAAAGTGTTGCTCTTCCTCCATCCATTTTGTCAATTTGCACAACTGGAAATGCAGCTTTGTCCACAGGTGAATTGTGTGGGAGGTCAGTTTATTATGACATAACCGGTTTTATTTTCTCTCATATTGCGGTGCCAGGAATACTGACCTTCCCCGAGTACACTTGAGCCGTGTATGAAATATTACAAGGAAGTCGAATTTTGTACCTCTTCGGGACAGAGTTCGCAGGCCTTGGCGAGGGTCATGCGTGCGCTGTGCGAGCGCTCCAGGAAGTAGCTGTTGGAGGTTTCGTTGCTCTGGACCGGCGGTGACCAATTGTTGTAGGTATACTGCTGATTGCCCGAGTAGGGCCTCCTTTCTAGCTCGTCGCCCAACCACTCCACGGCCCACGTCCACTTTCGTTTCAGGTCGCCGTTACTCTGCGTGAGGAGACGTGGAGTCTTAAGAGGCTAAATTTAAGCTTCTTGAGCTGGGCTTAATCAATATTTTCCATTATTACCACTTGCTTGTTGGACCTTATGGGCACAGACAAGTATTTAGCGCCACCTAAATCATGTCTACCTGGAGGATCTGGTACGCCACCGAGCAGTTGCTGAAGAGGGCCACCATGCACTTGATACACTGGTAGGCCCGTTTTTGATAGTGGTTCTTGGAACGCTGAATGGTGTCAAACAGACCGTCCCTGTCATCCGGAATTCCCTTCAGCACATTGTGGATCCTACATGGTCAAAACAACAACATTTCTGTCATTTGTTGCCATTGCGGTCGTTAGTTTGGCAATGGAGCTTGACCTGTGCGTCTGCCAGGAATCCTCAATGAGAAGGATTTGTAGCAGCAAGTCCAAGTGAGGCCTCAACTCATAGTTGTAGGAGTACGCCACCTGCGCACAGGGGCGTCCCACTTTTAGTTCCGGTCCAGTCGATGAGGTGGATGGTTTGGATGACGGCCGAGCAAGCGTTACCTGCCATAGGAGCTCGCTGAGCACGGTGGAGGAAAACTGGGGGTTCTCCCAGCAGCTGAAGCGGAGCAGCTTCACCGTCTCCTCGGAGTTGCTGCAGTCCTCGATGATCTTCTTCACATAGCTGGTCCGGACAAACAGGATCTCGGACACCAGCTGCTGCACCGGCATTACTGGGGCGGTCAGGTTGGCGTCCCCGTAGGGGTTGGGCAAAGGGGGGTTACCTGCGTCGAAGATGGACGGGGAAGCAATACATTGAATTTGGCAGAAAAAAAATGGAAAAGCCTTTTTCCCCCCCTCAAAAAGAGCCCTCAGCTTCGAGATCTGGCAACACAGCACAGATACTCAAAGTGGCTTTGTTTGTCAGTCACCACATCCTGAGCAAGGATGATTCTCTTCATTGGGCCCTCTAATAACTCCTATTGTGTGATTTCTGGGGTTGTCAAATAAAACTATGGACGATGAGGAGGAGATGAACCAACGTAGGCAACTTTAGAAACTCACTCACCGTTGATGGAGGACTGCATGCGTGAGGATACGTCGCAGCAGCGTACTAGCTGGGATACCACCGTGTAGAGCTTGCCCAGTTCAGCGTACTGGTACTTGATGGGGGGCCCGGGACCTTCGTCCAGAGCCACCAGCATGAAGGTGGCAGGCACGGTTAACTTCAGCAGCTGGGTCTTTTCGGCCAGGCCTGCTCACGGGAAGGGAAGGGAAAGCATACATTTGGATGAAATAAATGCCAATCAACACCATCAAAGCAAGCCGCCGGCCGGCTCCTTACCCAGATTGGCGTACATGACAAAGAGGTTAAAGTACTGCTGCAGGTGACGGCCGTGTTCCGAAACCTCTCGTCGGAGCAGATTGAGCACGGCTCTTAAAAGGTGGTCGCCAAGACTGAGGTTATCGCAACCCTGTTGCACAGGAAACAAGGACAATTGAAGCGTTAGGCGAAAACCTCGGAAACGCCGGCCCATCTTTTCCGACGTCGAGCCGAACCTGAGCGGAGGTTCCGGGCGAGGCGGCGGGGGAGGGGCAGGGTCCGTCCTGGAGCGAGAAGTGCGCGATGAAGACAACGAGCTTGGCGAAGGCCCCGCGCACCTCGGCGCTCGGGCATTCCAGCAGGTACTCGGAGAAGCGGTTGGGGTAGGCGAACAGGACGTTGTGTGCAAACCAGTAGCGTACATTCTTACTGTGTCTCAGCAGGATGCAGAGAGCGTCATACCTGAGGAGGAAGAGGAGCAGCTTTGGAGGCGGACCAGATGGAGGGGTGAGGGGAAACAACACGGAGGTAAGAGCGCTTACCAATCACTGGCAGGACCTCTGACCACTTTCTTGGTGTGGAAGCCTGTGCTAAAAAGGAAGCGAGCAGCCAGCTGAGCACTTATCATAGCAATCTCCTCTGCCTCCGGCAGAAGATGCTCTTGTCCTGTCGGAGCGGGAGACAAAAAGGCTTGTAAAGTACCTGTCCATTGGTTGAAAGCAGTTTTTGAACCGAGCTTCCAAATTGAAAGCGAAAATGCCAGTGTGCGCAGAGATAGCTCAATGGCTCAAGTTGTAGCTGCCAATTTAATATTTCAATGGTCTTAAAGGCAATTGATCCACTAATAGTGACAATAGATCCGATATCTGAACTCAAAGTCCAGAGACAAAAGCACACGTACCTGGAGGAGGGTTTAAATAGACACTGTTACAGGTCAGAAGTTTCTTAATGAACTGGAAATATTCCAGGCTGTATTGCATTCGGTTGTGCATAAATTGGACGTTCTGCTTGCGGACGCTGCACTCGATGACGCCGGGCATCTTGACCTGATGCGGCTTGGCGCCGGAGATGGTCAACTCCGAGATGCACTTGACGAGCTCGCCGTCCTTGTCTAGGGAGTCCATACGCTCGTAGAAAAGGATGTAGGCGTTCCACCAGCGCTTCTGCCTGCGGTACGACATCCTTTTCATCATGTGGTCGAACACCTCGCCCATGTACTCGCCGCCGAAGCACTGGTTCTTCATCTCCTCCTCGTCGTCCATCTTGCACTCCGTCACGTCGCCGTCGTCGAACTTATACCAGCGGTTCTTCTCCCCGTCGCCGCCGTTCCTCTGGATGATGTACGAGTAGTAATGGCCGCCGCTGGCCTGGCCCGAGTGGACCAGCACGCCCACCAGGCGGTACTTGGAGCTGCCAACGGGCGTGGCTTCCGAGGGCTCGTTCTGCTGGATCATTTGGTTCTCCGGGTTGATGTCGTCGCCCTCTATCTTGGCCACGCCGGCGACGGTGTATGGCTCCATGTCCAACTCCCTTGGGAACTCAAAGTAGTCGTTGAACTTGATGGCGCATTCCCGCTCCCAATCGTAGTCAAAGCGCTTCAGTTGGATGGCCAGGACCGGCGGCAGCTTCTTGATCAGGAGACGCTTGACCGTGTCCACCTGAACGCAACAAGAAGCGTTTGAAACCGTTGATAATGGCGTAATTTATTTATTTTTTAATCTTACCTTCTTGTTACACTTCTCACAGTGGTACGCGTTGGCTCCCTCCAGTAGATCTCCTTTGACATATTGCTCCATGGAGTCCAAAAGGTTCTGGTGATTTCTAATGTCCACATTAAGTGTCGTGAACGACTCCTCACACTCGTATCTTAAAACAAACAAGAACATTTCGGTATAAAGCGGTTGGTTACCAATAGTTTCAGTGACAAAATCCAAAACATTCACTTCTGCACTACACCAAGTTTAAGCCCTTTTCCACAGTCACTGGTCATTACAGGGGGCGATTAAATGTGACAAGAAAAATATAAAAATTGTGCTTGGTTGGAAAATAAAACACATACCTGTGAGGGCAACCCTGACAAATCTTCTGGTCAGCAAAAGAGCCTCCAAGCACCTTGCTGAGCATAGCAGGATGTCCCAACGCCTTCAGTGCTTCATCCAAACTATCCACCAAAGAATTGAAAAACTCTAAAGCATCATGTTGCTCTCTTAAATTTACTGGTTCACCCCATAACCTGCAAGGCCAACAAGTAGAAGAACCTCAAAGACTCGGTCAAACCAGACTAAACTTTTCACGGCATACCTGAATTGTTTCCAAAAGCCCCTCGGAACGTAGTACTGGAGCCTGGAAGCGGCCAGATGGCCGAAGATGACCTGCAGATGACGCAACACTCCAATGTTGTACTCCTTACGGTCTTCTGCTTTACTGGCAGGCTTGTCGTCAAATTGGTGGTGGTAGCTGAACACTTCGTCCCGAGGATCGACGTTTGTCTGTCGGAACAAAAGCTAAAAGTGAGTCCCCGCGTCGCCCGGCCGTCAAGCCCGAACGATATATCGGCCATCAGTACTTCGTTCTCCTGCTTCTCGTCGCCCGACATGTCATCGTCCACATCGGTGCCCGTGCCCTCGATGGCCAGGATACCATTGCGAATGGGTGGGATCATGTACAGCTGCTGGATGACCGAGTTCATGTAACAGGTGGCCCCGGCGTTTTTCAGACCCACAAAGCCTTTATTGGGCCGCGGGCCCACTGGAGGCAGGTATTCCCACTCTGTCAGCGTTTCACAGGCTGGAAGGCACAAGAAAGAACCCATTGGATGCACATTTCAAGACATTTTGAAGGTATTTTACTGGGTCATGGTAGAAGAATCATGGCTTCTGTTCTTTTGTTTTGTCATTTTAAAAACCTGGCATCCACATACATCCAAAATTATCATTACCCAGATAGTACATGTCCGTCAGCGTGTCGACAATCTGCTTCAGGTTGCGGAAACAGCCAACGGCGAGCGTCACTAGTAGCTCAAAGCCAGCGTTGATGGAAGCCGGAGTGCTGCACACAGGAATGGCCTGCTCCGGCGGGAAGTCGCCGCTTTTCATGTACTGAAGGTAAACGTTTGATGCCGGGAAGATGAAATCGTCAATCAGTTCCTGAAGGGAAAAAAGAAAATAAATGATGAAATGCTTGTTGGACAACAACATATTTGCCTACTAAGCATAATTTGTTGTAAAATTCAGGTAAACACTACAGAAAAGGTCAGCATCGCCATCAATTTGGGCACGCTGACAACCCGTTCCTTTCACTTGTGCAGAAAATAAACTTTCGGTGACGACAAGTATCCGTCCGGTGTACCTTTATGAGATTAGCTCCGCCCTTCTCACAACCAATATAATATTTCTTCTCCGGAGTTTGGAAGGATAGAAGCTCCTTGGTGACACCCAGGTGGCCTTCCAAGATGGTCTCCTCCACACCAGTCTCCCCGGTCCTCTTGACTTCATCCTAGAAGACGGACGGGCGTGATCAGTAACGAGCCGCCGACGACGACTCCAAAAAATAAATCAGATGCTAAACCGGAAAAAGCCTACCCTTATCCTTTTGAGCCAATCGATTTCATTGTTGAGCAGCACCTCGGCATTCGGCAGGTTGATGTTGCTGTTGTAGGCATAGTTTAGAAGATGCCGAAGCAAAGTGAAGTAGTCTCCAGCATGCTTCGCTCGCTCCTTGGCGGTGGTCTGCAAAGCGACCGATAAAATGTCAAAACGTAGTTGGCAACTGATAAGCATGCTGCGTTCGTGTCGCTCACCCCTAGCACAGTGAAAAGGAGGGTAATGAAGAAGAGGAGGGGTCGGTGTCCCATGCAGCACCTGGTTGCCATCAGAAAAAATTGTTCCTGGGCCATCTGACGCACAGATCTGTCAAAGGAAACGCAACAAAACCGTGCCGTCAAAACTACAAAGGCAGCCTTTTCAGACTTTGAGCGTATAACGGAGGGACTTACTTGCTGTGGCAGTGTAGTAGCAAGTCTATAATGAAGGTTTGCCAAGCCCTCTCCTTACTGAGGGTGTCCAGGGCTGTGGGCATCAAGGCAAAACACAACGTCATCACTTCCAAGGCTTCGCAACACACCTGCTCGTCTTCGCCGTCTGGTTCCTTTGCGGCGTTCGTCTAATGAGAAGGGCAAGATTGCACACACACGTTAGATATAAAAACCAGTTGCCAGTGAGAAGTTCCCAGTTGGGTCGGTTTGATAGCTACCTTCTCATATATTTTGCTGATATCGTCATTTGAACTGAAGACAAATTGCACCGTGCCGCAGCCTGACGCCCAGACTATTTTCTGGACGGCCCGGATCACACAGATGTCAGGAATCGACTTTGACGTCTGGAAAAAATTCTGACGGCGCCACGACAAAATCCAATTATCATCACCAATAGTATTGAAACGTAAGAAAGAAAATATGATGTACAATTACTTGACATGTACATACATATAGAATTTTATAAAACAGTTCATTGAAGTATCAGTTTCCAAATAAATGACGGGCACATTTGACTCTTTAGAAGTTACCTCGTCAGAAATCTGCTGTGCCAGGCGTATGGCTACGTTGCGCAGCATACATTCAGAGGCAGGATTGGGGATGTTTTGCAGGGCGCTCTGCAGCACCAGAGCCTGATCGTGCGTAGCCTGATTAATCTGGAGGAAAAGATCAGGAGTCAAATTTCAACTCAACATTCGGGAAGTACTTTGAATTTCTTTGTGTTCCTCACCGGAGAAACTGGGATATTTCCCTCGGCGTTGGGCTGGCAGGCCTCCGCCACAGCTTTCACGTGCCCGAAGCCAACAGCGGTTAGGAGAAGTTTGGCGATTTTCAACGCGTTGAGGTAAGCCCCGCGCCGCGTCTCCATATCGGCCGATGGCAGGAAGTTGTTCCGCGTGAGCATGCTCAACACCAGCGGCAAGCCGCCGCTTTTCAGGAAGTTGTATTGGAAGTCGCTCGCATCCTCGCCCAGCGTGGCACTGGCTGGCATCAGCAAAGCATACACAACCTGGAAAACAGGCGGGATCGTCTCAAACAGGAATGGCCCCTACAATTAGCATAGCTATATATACGTGTGTGTGTGTGTGTGTGTGTGTGTGTACATATACACATACACACACACACACACACACACGCACACAAGTAACGTGCAGTGGCTAGAATTTGGGGGAAGCACCTCAATGAGGTAGAGCACTTGAGAGGGTGATGGGCCAAAGAAGCGAGAGTCCAGTGAGGGACTCAGGCTGTTCTCCCCAAGCTTAGCGTGGTCCAAGCACACAGCACGCAGGTTCTCCACAGTGGTGTTGTCTATTATGGAAGGAAAAAGTTAGCATTCCACTAAAGTTTGAAGTTGAACAACAAAAGCACTGATGAAAAGCAAGTACCCGGAGGCATGAGTTTCATTAGAACTCGGGCTCCGTCTCTAAGGAGGGGCATATTGAGTTGGCATCCCAGGTCAGCCACCTGCCACAGGAAAGAGATGTAGCGCAGGTGCAGCGACATGATCTGCAAAAGTGGGAAAGTTATCTTTAGAAATGCTCTTCAAAAGCCAAGATTTCAAGAACCATATTTTTTGCACTGTAAGGCGTATCCACAATGAAAGGCCAATCTCAAAATTAGATTTATATTTATATATACATCTTTTCTAAAGTGATCATACACAAACTCACCACACCAGGAAGACAGCTTTCCACTTCGGGGTTAGGGCCATCGCCATAGTGGTTGCCGTGGTTACCGGGCGAACCGGTGGATGAGTCGGACGAGCTGTCCGGACTGGAGGGCATATTAGCGCTCACCTGAGTCAGCTTGGCCGTGATCAACTACACAAATAGATGACATCATTAATAACGGCGTTCAGTCGGAACATTCCACATCAAACTTCTGTTGTTTTTACTGTCATGTGGTCGACCTTGTTAAAAGCGGCAAATCATCTCATTTGTTTGTGGTACTCGTACAATGACAATACAGCTACCAATTCAATTCATGTGTTTACAACAAAGAGGCAATATCAAACAAAATGAGATGGAAAAGATGTCAATTACAGTTTTATCCTTCAAGTTGAGCTGTCCAATCAGCTTCCTGTCATCAGCAGGGTCGACCACCTCTCCTCCGATGAAGAGCTCTATTTTGGTGTGTGCAGCGTTGGCTTTTATGCGGTTTAGGATGCCGCGACGCACCGAGCCAATGGTGTCGTTGGTGTGCGACCAGATATCCAGGTCGTCCACCTGACGACCCTGGTTCGGGAAGCGCACAATCAACGTGATGTGCTTTCCCCGAAACGCCCTGAAAGAGGAACGGAATCTCAATGAAAAAAAGCACGCGTGCAAAACGGATGAAGTGCCAGGCTTCGTTTTTCCACCTTGACATGGGCAGGATGGTCCTTTCTTCGTGGTAGTCGCTGTCACACTCATTGATGTACTCTTTGAGCACAGTGAGAACTCGCACCATGCGGATTGCTTCCTGCCGTGCACAGTTGATACCGTCCTTGTCTCTGTCCAACACGCACAGGGTGTCGTAGGATGCCTTCAGGCGGTCAAAACACGACTGGATGAAATCCTCGTGAATCTCCACCTGCCAGCGGCACAACGTCAAGTGCAAATGAGTCATCGCAGAAAATTACAGTAGATCTAGCCTAAAAAAACAAAGGTTGGATCAATGATCTAGTGTACCTGATTGACTTGTAACTTTGGTCCGAGATTGGTGTAGATCTCTTTCAGAAGGTCTATGGCTCTGCTGGCAATGTCATCACTTCCTTGAATTACCACCTGAGGCAAAATGAATAAAAAGCGATTATTGAGCCTTCAAAAATACATTGGGGGACCCGCAACGTATTTTCTCGCATATAAGCCGCCCCTGTATAAGACGCACCTTAAAATTGTGGATCATTACAAATGTGGCTTATATGCGAGAAAATGCGGTACTGTTTCCCCCTTTGGACCATTGAAACTGGATAACCTTAGACTCGTGTAGGGCAGCCAAAGGCTTTAAAAGTCATGATTTCAGAATGTGCAATCCATGGAGGACAAAAAAAGAACAGTTCTCACCCTCCAAAGATAGTCTAGGCCTATGAGTTCCAGGTCGTCCATCATGTAAGCCCTACGTTTGGCCACCAGTTTCCCCTCCCTGCAGTTGACAGCCTTGAAGAACCTCTCAAAGCACTTCATGCCATTCTCTGTCAACAGAGATGGGTCCAGCTGCAGGACATTGTTCTCAAAGAAGTCTTTGTTGATGTCTGGATCCAGGTCGGGCTCGTCGCCCATCAGTTTGGAGTACCTGCAAGGCGGCGTTTGGAATGCTATTTAGCAGACATTCTGCAAAATACAGAACTGACGGACGTCTCACCATTTGAAGCAGGCTTCTCGGTCACAGAGGAATACCGCCGTCTCGGCCAGGCACTTCCAGATCTGCTTAGCTTGGGGGGCGCAGAGCCACAGCTGGCCATCTTTAAGAAGGAACCTGTCATGAACAAAAATCATCATTAATGGCAACCGGAAATATCGCCATCCTTATACTATTTATTACCTCAGGAAGTTCAGTCGTTCCTGTACTTCCTGGACGTGGCTGTAGCGGCTTCCCGGTCGAACTATCTGAGGGTCAAACTCTGCCTGTTCTTCTGTGATTGATACAAAAAAAAAAATGAGTTTGTCAGATTAATTCGCATTATCATCTCGGTTTCTACGATGTATACCTTTGGAAAACTGTCGCATCGTTTCCATGTAGGCTGACAGATTCTCGGCCACCAGCGTGACCAGGGCGTGGTTGTTTTGCAACTGGTTGATAAGGTCGTGGCGATAAAACACGTGTGGATTCCTCTGGGTTTGACTGAAAGAAGAAAGAAAATATCCAGCAAATTAAAAATTGGATGCCAACGATTGGCTGATTTCTTATTGGTAATCATTAGTGATGCAATTGATCAATCAGTAATCAGACCTCAAATTCTGCGGAGCTTCTCCAAAAAGGCTACAGATTTCTCGGATTTGCTTCAAGGCAGGAATCACCCATTTGTCATTGGTTCGCAGCTCCTCTATGAAGCGATCAATCCACTGGATCTTCTGCGTGTCTCTATCCTGTGAATGGAAATGGGACAAACACTGTCAGTCGTGTCAAGCTTCATACAAAAGTGACTGTGCTGAATTTTCTTGACAACAAGTCGTACTTTGGTCAAACTTTGGCTTGGTCTGCCTTCATATAACGCCAAAGAATACACATACCTGTGAGCAGCTGTAATCTAATATTTTGATGTGCGCGCTAAGAGCTTGGTCCATTATATCTACAGGCACGTCGTCGCTGTGGGCCAGGTTCCACAGCAGATTGAGGACCTTGTGGGCCATCACGCCGTCTTTGTCATCTTCGGCCAGGCGGCGGATAAGCTCCAGCAGTTTCTCGCGTTGCTTCTTGCTGGCGTTCGTCCAACTTGCCTGCACGGAAAAGAGTGATGACTGCTGGTTAGCACAAGAATTACCTTCCCTTTAACCTTTTCAGTAGCAGTGGACATCTATTCAAAAGTTACCATTAGCTTAACCCATACACTGGCCACCCCTGTCGTATATGAATGTAATGAGAAATTTAGACAAAATAGGAAACACAATATTCTTAAATTAAAATCATTTTTTAAAAGTACAATGCCAAAAGAACATCAAGATTCCAACTCACCTTAAAACAGTCAAAAAGATGATCTAGCTGCTCAGGTGAGAAATCCCATGCTAGCTTAGCCAGGAGGTCGTGGACATTTTTTACAATGGCCTCATGTTTGCCAGCCTGCACAGGGAAAGGAAAAGGAAAGAAAAAAAATAGGACAAAACAAAAAGAGGCTTCAAAATTTAACCCGGAAAATGGCTTCACAACATTGACAGTACAGTTCAACAATAGTTTTATAAAACAATCCAGAAATCCCCACCTGCGCTGCCCAGATGTTGTCGAGATCTTGCATGGTCAGAGCTTTCTCTTTGATAACGAAGCGAAGGATTTTCTCCAGTTTCTCCACATACTGAGGCTGGTGTAAACTGTCCCTCAGGACGATGGACAGGATGTGGTTTTGCTGGATCCACTCCTAAAGCGCAAAAAATAAATAGGGGTAAGCGGCTCTGGCAAAAGGAAGCCTTAACGGGGTCGAGTAGTGAACTTACCGCCATGCGCTCTGCCGTCAGCCATTCATCCTCCTCGGGGTTGTGCCGGTGAGTGTAGTAGGAGACACTGGAGATCACCTTGTTGACTTCATTTAGTGCATTCATTTTGCCGTTAAAAGAGGAAATTTGCAATAACCTGGTGAAAGATCCAGTCAAAGTTTAAAAGGGAGGAAAAAAAAGTTCCAATGATTGTCCATTCTAATGCATTATCCTCACCTAAGAATCATTTTTAACCTAAAAATTTCTAAATTCTTCACAGTCTCCTCTTGCCCTGGAACACGGGATGCAAGATTCTTCAGAGACTTGATTATCATGGACAGTGCGTCGTTTTTGGCTTCATTCTTGGCCTCTTTCTTAAGCTCCTCGTCCGTGAGGTTCTCCAAAAACTGTGGAACCATTTCGATGACGGGGAGGAAGTACTTCTTCACTGTGTGCAAGGTGAGGAATTCGTAACACTGGCCAAAAGGCCTGCAACGCAGAGAAAGCAGAGTCAAGAGTGAGGAAAAAAACCCGATGGAGTCTCTTGCAAGAACATCCAAGCATTTACTTGATAAGTGCGGCGATAATCTGGACGTTCAGTGCTTCGCCACTCATGAAGCGATCGTGCAACATTTGAAACCCGTTTAACGTGCCAAACTTATTTATTAAGTCCACCAACCAGCCCTGCAATGGACACAAGAGCGTCGAGACAACGTCAACCATTGTAGGGGGGAAAAAACGAACAGCGAGACGCTTTCATGGCAATCATGGAAATCATACACAACCTTAGGGGGGCGCGGGTCTGGTGGTCTGGCGAAGAGCTCGTCATCAGCCAGCTGCGCTACGGCGGGGACGGTCTCTGACGGCCGTGTGCCATTGTAAATGTGGAACTTGCACTGAGGGTTGGTGGCCATAGCCAGAAGCTCTAATAGGGGGAACCAGTCCTGAGAGAGCTTAGCCACGCAAAGCTCCACCAAACGGTGTGTGTTCGTGATGATACACCGCTGAGATCAGCAGTTGTGGGATAAGGGAAACAAACATGATTCACGTTCACTTTTTTAAAATGATATATTAACAGGAAAAGCCCCAACATGTACAGGACTTGCGATAACAGCCAAAACAAATGAAATATGACTTTAAAATAAGTTACTCACATGAATCTCAAACTTCCAGCCGCTGACTGCCTCATCCGTCAGGATCTTGGTGAACGAGATCGTCAGACCATCACGGAAAAACCTCTGGCAGGCCTCACACTTGACATCCAGTCCTGCAGGAAGAAAACATGATTTCTGAAATACCAGACATAAGTGTTATCCACTGTAGGAGTTTCGGAAGCGTCTGTTACATGTTACGCTTTCAACTGCGGCACAATTTACAGTCAGCCTCACAAGATCTGTGTCATTTCAGCTCATGCAACAAAAATGTTTAGTGCGTAGTGCAGCACTCAGGAGTATTATGTCAAGATTGTTTCCGTCTGATGCTTGATCCCATTACAGAAGAACAGTATAAGGCTAGGCCTGGATGTTTTTACCTTGTATTTCAAGCTTATAGTCGTGTGCACATTCCAGGCCTGGAATGGCCCTACCAAGTATAAAGATTCTTACCTTTTTTACTAAGGTCAATAGCAGCCTCCAAGAGGACTTCTAGCTCTCCTTTTGGCAAAACTGGAACCACCCAACGAGGCCTGGAAGTAGCAATGTGACAATCGACAATAAAACTTAGATGGTGAATGGAAATATCTAATATAGACAATGATGACAATAGAGAAGGTGTTGTGAAAAATTGCAAGCTTCTTGTGTACCGGTTGATCATGTCGTCTAGCTTAGCTAGGTCAGTGTGGGGGAAGGCAGGCTCTTCCTCCTCCATCGGAGGTGGTCCATCTCCTTGCCCGTGCTCACCCGGTGGGCTCATAGGAGAGTTCTCATTAGATGAGTTTGGAGATGAAGTCTGAAATATGATAAACAGATTCAACAAAATCAGCATTTGGCGCTATGAAAGCCTAAGAACATGGTCACAAATACTAAATATGGTGGATAGCACCATCATGCTTTGGAGTACTTTGGTGCAATTCACAAAAACAAAAAAAAGGAATTGCATCATGAGGAAAAAAAATAAGTGTAATTGCTAAACATCTCAAGACTTCAGCCAGGAAGTTAAAAACTTGGGCACAGATGCATCTTTCAGATAGAAAATGACCTGAAAAAATGCAGTCCGACCAGTTACAAAGTAACGAGAGGCTTGATGTCAAACGTATTGGGTATCGATCACCGTCCATGGCGGGGAATGAGTTAAAAGGAAGTTTGTATGGTCAAGGATGGATGTTAGCAAGCGGGACGCAGGTGTCAAACAAGGAAGTGACAGCCGATGCACAAGTGAAAAATATGAAATGCGGCGGTGTGCGGTGCAAACTCCTGCCTGGCTGACCTACATATACAGCTTGCCTCTCACGTATCACCACAGCTCACAACACACACACACCATCACATCCCTCATCCATCACTCAGGAGGCTCTGTTCATTGATGCCTTGTCTTCATTTTCCCCCCTCTTTCCGTTCCCGGCACCCCTCTCTTTTCATCCTCTTGGGCATCTGTGCGTGTGTGTGTGCGTGCTCGCGCATGTGTGTGTGTGTGGTGGGGGTTAGAGCAACATGTATTTGATTTGTCTTGAATGTATATGGTGCAATTCCAACAAGACCCTAGCACTAAATTTAAGCTATTATATTTTCACCTTTTTAATACTTTTGACTTCTACTCAGAGCAACTTATATCATGTTCAAATATCACTTTAAATCTTCTGAAATGTTTTATACTGGCTGATCATAGAGTAAACATTAGCCACAATAGGGTGCGCTCGGCTAGTGATTGAGAAGATAATTTAAAAAAAAATGGTGGTGTTTGTCCTGACTGTGTTATTGATAAGTGATCAAGGGAGGAACACAAACAAGATTTAATAAATTGCTTCTTTAAGACTTGTTGTTTCAAATGCTCACCTGGTTTTGTGGCAACGGAGGTTGGCTCTGAGCGTCGGGTGCCTGGCCCTGGCTGTCATTGCCCCCCACCGGAGAGCCACGCGTGGTGGCCGTCATGCTCGCCACGGGGCAGATCTTGGCAATCTTGGCCTCTTTAGACAGCGCTGACCAGGGTGGAAATCAGAGCCGCCTCAGCCGTGGAGCGGAGGGAAGAGAGGCCGAACAAGCGAGAGAGGGACACAAGCACCTGAAGATCTGGAAGTGCCGCTGAGACCATTGCATAACCTGAACAGAAGAGATCCAGGTTGGAATTAGTCATTAGGGGAGGAGAAATCACATACAATAAAAATGCAACACATACTTTTGATGTCTCAAGCAAAAAAAGACCATCTAAAAATGTACATTTATGGCCCCTGTTAGTTACTTAAAGAGGGAAAAAGACACTTACATTTTATTTTGTTATTTTAAAACATATTCACCCGGTAACAATAAAACTACTTCAACTGAACAGAAACTAAAAGAAAGTAAAAAACAAAAACTCAAAACCTCGCAGTACTGGATATTGCCACTGGAGGCTGACTTCAAAACAGAGCAACGCCCCGATTCACTGGTATTTAAAAAATACCTGATTTCACCATCAGAGGAACCTGTTTACTGCCTGGTACATACTTTGGTCTGCATGGCAAGGGGAAATATTTTCTACCATAATCATGCAAATTGTAATCTCGTTTTCGGATTTCTTCGTATCCCTGCAGCAATTTTCATAGTGCCGAGTGTTAATACATTTGTATTGACTTTCGTCAAATGACAGTGTCGCTTAGAAGCCCAATGTAGCCGTATTCAAAGCGTACTTCTAATCTTGCATTAGTCAACTTTAGCCTAGGCAAATATGGCTGGATGTTCAGTTGACTGTGCTCACCAACTTCAAAGACTCCTTTCAAATCTTTATTATGGCAAGCCAGTATTTTTTAGGGTGATTTTTTTTCATGGTAATTTGCTAGATCTTACACTTTAATTCTTATTGAGGGCAAAACGCTGTTGATTACATTCATAGTCTGCATGCCTGAAACACATTTGGGAAACAAATCGGTTGATTTTAAGTGTCTGAAACAAATATACACTGGTGTATGTATATAAAACTCAAATGTATTTATGCGTCTTACGCAGCATTTTTGTGTGATTGTGATACTTTCAAGTTTAACATGATTTAATATCCCTAACAGAAAATTATTGTAAGATGTTGTCATTGCTATTATATGCTTAAACTGAACATTCTTGCCCATTTGGGGAACATAAAGAGGGTGATGTCTCAAATCTGTCTGCAGCGAGAATAAAACAAACGTGTCACAAAGAAACAATCGATGATGACTTTTAGACTTGGTTTTTGTTGTCCCAAACATCACTGTCAAGGTACAAGACATCGTATTCAAATGTCAGAAAGACTGTCAGCCATCCAACCCATGGCACCCAAATTAACCAAATAAATGGAATTTCCTAATCTATGATGTGCATGAGATAAATCCAGTGTCAATTTTGATTAGATATTTTTTGGATTGGGCACAATTTCAAATGGTACAGTTATGCATGTGGTAAAAGTTTTCACCCTCCCAGTCGTGTAAATTGTATTGTTATGTGTTCGTGGTAAGAGAGCGATCTAGCCCTTCCAGTCGGATAAGAAATGTAAATAGCTCTGATAGTGATCTTGCAATGTTGTATGTTATGCATTTTAACTCAGTCACAGAAACATCGGCATCAGTTTACTCTTGTTTATGTACTTTTTGCTCTGAAATTGTCAAACTTAGCTGTGATTGCAATTGCCAACTTGTCGAAACCCAGGTTTCCAAATTTAACTGATCTACATGTGAAGACAGCCTGTGAAAGACACATTTTTTGAAAGCAAAGTATAATAGAGCTCTTGATAGAGTCTGTAATGACCTTAATAGTTGACCCATCATTTTCCAAAGTAACATTACGGCTCATCAAAAATACTAAAAGCCAAACAAGTGCCTAAGCAAAAACCACGCACCTGCTAACCATCCAACGGTGTTGGTAACCGACCTGACACGGCAATTGGCATGCTAAAAGCCCATTCTAGAACAGACTTGATGTCGGCCGGCCTTTTGGACTGAACCGGCTTTACAACATTCACAGTGCGAACAGCTAGCGAACGAACGCAGCTCAGCCCCCAAGAAGTCCACGGCGACAATGGTGGGAGGCAAAGCGAGCATTAAAATCATGACTTGCTACAAATCGCTGGCATATTCGACGTTTGGCTTTAGAGGTCGAGGTTAGCGAACGTGCGAGGATATCCACCCCAAAAAGACGAGCCTCCGCCGAGTTGTGGAGGAAGGCCTTGTCGTCAAAAGCGAATTGCGTTGAGACGTGCAGGCCTCATCATCACTCGACCCGGCCTGACATTACGTTCCCCGCTCCCATAGCGTATGCACTGATAAGCACTTGAAATGACAATTAAGTCAATTTGACGAGCGCCCCTGTCTATTCACAAACAAGGTTGGGTGGGACTGCCGGGCCTTCCCAGTTGACCGAGTCGCCATTTCCAGCTAGAGCTACGAACATCCGAACGAAGGGTTAGCCGCCGAAGCTAGCCGCTAGCTCTACATCCCAAGTTGGTGCAGTTCGCTAACCCCGTTGTATTTTGACAAGCATAGAAGCTCAAATGACTCAACATATAACAATTTTTTACCAAATCGCACGTCAAACAAATGCTCTGGTGAACAATCGGAAGGTCGTAGTTTCGCGAATCGAAAAAAAAGCATCCGATGCTCAAAAATAAGAGCTAAAAACTAAACACAGGAGTCGTCTATTTCCTGAAACGAAACAAGAGTTCATACTTCTATCATCCAAGTTTTTAATGTAGGTCAACGATAGTCCTTCGGGCGTTTCAGCCAAAGGAAAAGACACACACTATAGTACTTGGCTATAAAGATGTCTTTTACATTGTGGATATCGGTGGGATCAAGCAAACATAGTAAACACAGCAAGGCATACCATTTCTAGAAACGGTCCAGGCGGTAGACGATGTCGACAATTGACGGAGTAGCAAGCATTAGCCTGGTTCTGGTTAGTGAAATCGGTGGAGTTCGTGGGAACTAAGGTGATGCTAGGACATCGAAATTCCTTTTAGCCACATCCAACGCACGATCATACAACCCGAAAGCGATAGCCGCGAGTGGACAACGTGTCAGCCACCGAAACGCACAAATGCAAGTTAGTTACCTGCCGTTCACCACAGCAGCTGACGCTAGTAACTCGCTAGCCGTGCGGCTAACAATCCCCTCTACCTTTAGCCCAGGGAGCTAGTTGGCTAGCAACTCACCAGGAATTTGATATGACTTCCCCTCTCTTCACCGGCTAGGTCCAGCGCTGAGCGGCGATGTCGTCGTATATTATCTAAACGAGGCCTGGTATCGGTGACGGCTTTTCGCAGGAGACCCCGACCCGCTGCTAGAAAGATCTCTAAAGCCGACGTCCCCCCTCACGCTTCTGGGTGTTTTTCCCTGCGTCACCGGTGCAGTCACAGCCCCCTGACTCTCGACCAATTTCTGGGGCTTGTCACTTCGGTCCCAGCAGCAGTCACTCACACACAACTTGAATCAGTTCAACATGGCGGAAGCGCAGTCGGGTGCGAGCGGCGTTCCGTTTGTAAAATAGGCCAGACGAGTCAGCCCCGGCCTTGGTCTGTTAAGAGCGATTCCGCCGCAGCCGAGGAGGACAGCCCAGTCAACACAACATCAGCTGAACTGGAAGTGCATTTAACTGCTCCGCCGTCTGATAGCTTCAAAGGAGTCCCGATCCCAAATACCCTATATCCGTGGTTTGGTGAAAACCGAACGATGAGTTCAGTCACTGCGCGAAAGAAGACCCCCGCCCACTAAACACACTCACGTTGCGTTCTGGTGACACACGAAAAGTAGACAATTTCATTTTTATTTCGGCTTTAGCCATCACGAAACTCGGAAAAGACGGAGGGACTTTGAAGTTACCATGCAAAATGGCCACCGAGCCTATAAAGCGCAAGTGAAGAAACCAAGCCATAATGTTTTTTTTTTTTTTTAACCCTACCGAGTCTATTTTGCTTATTTTGTCTCAATAAATCAAATCATACCGAATTAATCGTGCACCTGTTGTGTTTCAATGCCTAACTAGTAAAAGACACGCGTTATTACCTGTCAAGTCGCCGCTACTCCAGCGTTATGATCGTAGGGAGAAAAAAATGAAAAGCAAACTTTAAAGATCTCCAAGCGAACCACAATAAAAGCACTTTCAACTCTCCAACTGAAAGTGTTGATGCCTCACGGGTATGTCATTTGTTTGCTCACCCTCGTATGCTCAGCGACTACAACAAACCGTAGCAGAATTCTTTCAAGCCTGTGATGTTCATTTGCGTATTCGCTTTATGTGTATTCGGGTGATAACGCGGACGTGATTGTGGCCTTACCCCCGTATGCCCTTTTTTTCTGCAGCTATTTTGTGATAAGTGGATATTTGCATACGCACACGGATACCGTGGAGTTTTATCAAGTGCAGAGCAGAAATACTGATGGAAACCGTTAATAATTTATTTATTTCGTGTGCGTGTGTATGTGAAAGAGGAATATTTGTTTTCCGAGGAAAATGGAACGTCGCACCACTAGAAATTATACAATGCAATCTAATTCTAGAATAGACAAAATATTATATAACAAAGAATTTCTTTAGATGCGTCTTCTCGTTTATTTAAAGTTTTTATGTAAATCATTCAGATGTTGTACAGTGTGTCTATTTTGAAAATGTAAACAATTAACTCTTTTTGCGTGAGGAGAAATGCTAAAACATCAAAACCATATCCATACAAATGTGAGTGTGTTGGAGTAATCCCATTTGCGATGTAATTACTATATAGTGTGAGATCACAGAACAGGATTTACTCCCAAAATTTTCTAAAAGTAAAGGAGAAGTATGCCACAATGTTTTGCTTTGGGCTGTACAAATAGGATGGAGGTTTAATAGAAAAGTTCACCAGACATTTATTTTTTCTTTGCTGAGAGCTTGTCAGAAAGATGGCTGTACACTTTTCTCCCTATTCATGTGACAACATGTTAATATCAATGTAGGAATTTCAGTTTTACATAAATACATTTGTATTAAAAGAGTATACATTGTGATACATTAAACATGTCATTTTGTATTTATTCTGCAAGTTTGGTTCAATAGTCTACTCTAAGTATATATAATATAATACAGTGTGACTGACATGTCAACCAATTCACAATGTTTTTGGGCCAATTCTGATCCTCTGTTTAACATGAAAGTGAAAAGGATTTCAAGTTGGCTTTTGCATCCTTTGATTTATCTAAAAGCAGCCCTTACAGAATAAAAATGTTTTCACAGCCCTGTTCTAGGTCTTGCTTGTTCATTTGATAGTTTAAATTTAGCTAGTATTAAAGCGATGAAAGATATGTATTTTAACTCCTATTCCTTGAGGCTCTTGTTTTGGTTTTCTCCTTCCCCGGCTTTCTATTAATGAGCACCATCATTAGCAAAGATGGCGGCCGAGCGGTTTTGATTACTTTCCCTTACCCCGTTTGCACTTCTTTGTGAACTGTGTAGACTTTTCCGATGAAGTAATTCAACTCTTCCGCGGATCGGAATGTAGTTAACCAACGGCCTGACACTTTCATGCTCAGCATTTTGGCCGGAACAAGCCCACAGTCCCGCGTTTTAGCGCCGGTCCCCGTTAGCTTGCTCGTGGCTACCGCCGTACTGTAAAATGGCTCCAGTGCAGATCGGCGCTGACGGGCAGTTGGTGCCACTCGGGGGGCCGGTGGTCTCGGGCCCTCAGCCTCCGGCCCCCGGTACCCTGGCCACGCATGGGATACGCCTGAGCTTGCTTATCGACTTCCTTCTGCAAAGAACCTACCATGAGATCACCCTATTGGCAGAGCTGTAAGTAGACGAAGGCCTCCGATGCTAAGCTAGGCTAGGATAACCAAGAGACTAGCCCTCATAACAGGAGCAATAAAAGTCATTTGACAGCTCACATTGAATGAAGTGCAACAAAAAAGTAAAGATTTTACGCAGTGTGGGCGATCTTTTCCATCCTATTTTTTTGTATGATGATCGGACAATTTTACAATTCGTAATTAGGTTTGGAAAAATGTATAGTCTTATTTAAATTCACAACAAATACCCCTTGTGACACAGAGGCATATGGAAAATAAAATATGTAGACGTCAATTTTCCAGAAGTATTTTATTTTACTCCAACAATAACCTAACTATTGATAACCCTTTTTATTTCATAAAAAAATCCAAATAAAAAAAATATAGTTATTTGGGAAAATTTGTATTTTTACTTGGCTCATTGACACAATGATGAAGCCCTAACCAATATGAAATAGGGACTCCAAATTTTATTTTTCTTAATATGGTGTTCAGCACATAATCTTTAATACGTGAATTTTATGTACTACTTGTCTTGTTCGATGACTTGACCTTTGACATAATGTAGGCACAGTCCTTCAATGGGCTGAGTTAAGCTGTTTAACTTTTGAATAGATGAAAGAGTTTAAACTGTTTACATGGTATGTAATACAGTTCTTTCTTCTTCTTTTAGGCTTCCAAGAAAAACGGATATGGAGAGGTATGCCGATTATTTTTATTTTACTTACCCTGCACCTCACATTTTATATTGATGTCACCTTCCATTAAAGGAAAATCGAGATTGTCCAGTTTGCCAGTCGTACCAGGCAGCTATTTGTACGCTTGTTGGCCCTGGTAAAGTGGGCGAGTAACGCGGGCAAGGTGGAAAAATGTGCTGTAAGTGTATTTGGACATTTTCAAAATCTAGCTGCAAAACTGCTTTTTTGTAACTTTTTGTCTTGTGGTGACAGATGATATCCAGCTTCTTGGATCAGCAGACCATCTTGTTTGTGGACACAGCAGACCGACTGGCGTCGTTGGCACGAGACGCCCTGGTGCACGCTCGCCTGCCCAGCTTCGCCATCCCCTTCGCCATCGACGTCCTCACAACTGGTTCCTACCCACGCTTACCCACCTGCATACGAGTAAATCGGATTTGAAGTTTTCACTTTTCTCTCCTGGATTTCCACCGCATTAATACACACTATAGTCATGCATTTAATTATGTGACTTCCGACAACATATGACATTGATCATTTTTGCCTTTTTTTGGAATAGGATAAAATCATTCCACCCGATCCCATCACTAAAGTTGAGAAATTGACAACCTTGAACCAGCTGAATCAAATTCTACGGCACCGCCTGGTCACCACAGATTTGCCCCCGCAGTTAGCCAACCTCACAGTCGGTAAGCATCCTTAACCTGTCAATGTGTTTAGTAGTGATTCATGCTAGTGTATGTGATTATTCTTCTATTATTCTTTTGAATACGTGTTTGCGTGCAGCTAACGGCCGCGTGAAGTTTCGAGTGGAGGGAGAGTTTGAGGCCACTCTCACTGTGATGGGTGATGATCCAGATATCCCCTGGAGGCTCCTGAAGTTGGAGATATTGGTGGAGGACAAGGAAACTGGCGGTAAGGCTTGATGATGGGTACTGTGCTAGAATTATAATTTTTTTCTGGCCCACTCAATTGCTGACTGCACCTCTTTTGACACCAGATGGCCGAGCCTTGGTACACAGTCTTCAGGTGAACTATATCCATGAGCTCGTGCAAGCACGTCTATGTGCGGATGAGAAACCACTGCAAGACATGTACAACTGCTTGCGTATCCTTTCTGAATGTCTGACCTAGTTATTGTGTCACTATGTCAGGGTTCTAAAGTAAACAGCAGATGCTTTGGCATTAGTGGTAAAGAAATTAAATCGGCTGAGTTCATGACCACATTTGAATGTCGACTTTAACAACATTTAGGCCATTTTGCGAAGGGACGTGAATGATCTTTTCATGAGTTTATCACTTTTAGGCGTTCAATTCATTTGAAGTTGATTTGCTGCCAACCCTCCCACTTCAAATGGATTGGATGTCCAAAAGTTGCATTTTGTATAGAAGTTTTTTAGTTCACCAGAAATAAAGAACAAACTTTATTCGTTAAAGTAATATAAAAAAAGGCAACAACAGACAAAATTGGCAACTTTTGGATAACTATAGCCTAATAAAACACGACAAAACAAGCTGTTGGCGGTCAGAGTGAAAAAAATTAGAAGTCGCACTAGAGCGGGGGTGGGCAAACCTGTTCTCGAGGGCCGCTGTGGGTGCAGGTGTTGTTTCAATTGATCCAGCACGGACACTTTAACGAGCGGGGGTTGGGCTGAAACAAGATGCGCTGGATTGCAATTCACTCACTGATTGCACTTCTAAGATACCAGATTTGTGGAAATCTAACCCTGCACCCCCTGTAAGTCGCAGGCCCAGCCCAACTATGAAAAAAGTGCAACTCTTGGTCTGCAAAAAACTGTCTTGCTCATGTCTGCCAACATGCAGGGGGAAAATTCCCATTTTTTTTGTGATCACTGCATAGATACCATTTAACAATCTTGTCACACAACATCAGAAATGTAATAGGTCACTCCTTGAAGTCAGGAAGACTTTTCGGAACCTATTTTTATCTACTATGTTAGTCAAGCGCGCCACATATTAATGGACCAAATGTGTTGTAACGGCTGAAATAAATTAGAAGAGGAAAAAAAAAACAAGCAGCCTTAATCTGCTTTTAGAGTGCTGCATGACTGCACTAATCAATGCAAATGAGTGCATCTCGTCTCTGCCTTTCCTGCGAGCCGTCCGAGCAGTGCATCTCGGCACATCAAAGAGCAGTCTGTGCGGTGGACAAACGCCTCTTTTTTTACCGGCGCTCTGACGAAGGCTACATGCCCGAGCGCGCGTCTTGAATACCGATGAGAAAATGTGCCTGATACTTGACTTGACCGCCTGCGTTTCCTTTAACTACGCTGCGTCCAGACTCCTTCTGTCTCTCGCTGCAGCTGGAGGTGCTCCACTCGCAGACCTTGATGCTCATTAGGGAGCGCTGGGGGGACCTGGTGCAGGAGGAGCAATACTTGCCTGCAAAATACCTCATCCTCACTGTCTGGAAGTAAGCCTTGAAATCGCCTCAACTAAGGCGGGGTGATTTTAGAATTGAGGTAGAAGTATTATGTAAGACATAATACTGAAATTCTGCAGTGTTCTACATTTGTTCCTACATGTTTTGACCCCTCAAGTAATGGAGCGGCAGTGACTAGCTCCACATAGCTTTAAAGCTATATGTAGCCTGAATTTAAGCTACTTGTGCGGCCCAATGCAATGATATTTTCATTATTTGCCAATTAAAGCTGGGCATTTGGGCAGGGTTTGGACAGTCGTCATTGAATTAAATATGTTGCATCACATTCTGTCTCAATGATAGTAAAAATGTACTCGCCACAGCCAACAGGTGCTGGGTAGGAAAACGGGGACGGCCTCTGTGCATAAAGTCACGATCAAGATTGACGAATCAGATGTATCGAAACCGCTGCAGATCTCCCACGACCCGCCTTTACCTGCGTGCGACTCCAGATTGATGGAGAGGGCAATGAAAGTCAGTTGCACTACCCCTTTAATGACAGTTTACGTGTCATACATTAATAATGCTGACGTCTTCCATCTTTAGATTGACCATTTGTCTGTGGAGAAGCTTCTGATTGACAGCGTTCACGCACGTTCCCACCAAAAGTTGCTGGAATTGAAAGCCGTTTTAAAGGGCAGCAATCCAACTGACAGCTGTATGTATTGAATTCCCAGATTCCTATTGAAGTACAAAATACAATTTCTCGTGGAATTGCATGGGGATGTTTTGCTCTATGGGTCACATTTCCTGTAAAAATGGACTCCCTTCCTATTCATTTTGGTCACTTCCAATGTAAAAATTGACTCACTTCCCATGTGGTTCATATGATTTTACCATTAGAAATGAATGCGGCCACTGGAAATATTTGTTGAATATATTGAAATGTGAATTTGTATCTTTTTGCCATTGGATTTTAGTAGGGCCCTTTGGGCCGAAATAATCCCCCCCCCCCTTTTTTGAGTATTTATCAGATTTACTCCTTTCTCATCATTCAACTGTATGTTTCTATGTTTCAACTGCAGCATTCATTGAAACCGCCCTACCCACTCTCGTCATTCCCATACTGGAGCCGTGCGGTCGTTCGGAGTGCCTACATATCTTTGTGGATTTGCATTCTGGCATGCTGCAACCCATGCTGTATGGATTAGGTGAGCGGAAGCCATCCCCCTAACCCGTCCCACTGTGCTTTCTAAACGGGGCGCTTTCTTCCATTAGATCAATCAATGCTGGACGACATTGAGAAGACTATCAACGATGACATGAAGCGTATCCTGTCTTGGCTTCAACAACTCAAGTGCGTGTGCCTGCAGTAAACATCTGTAACATCTAAAGTCACATATTGTATTACGAAGAGGAAAAGTCACAATATCACAATAATTGAGTAATAGGTTGTTATATTATTGGATTAAATTCTTAAGGGTTATGAGAAAAAAACTCATAACCTTATGGAAATAGACATTTTAGTGCATATTATGACATATTACGCACAAGTTGTAATATTACAAGATCACATTCGCAATATGAGAATGAAATGATGCGTTGAATTACTGAGACAAAACTCACAATATTACTAGACTAAAGTCATACATTGTAATATTATGGAAAAAACATCTAAAATCATGTTTTATTGGAGTAATATTACCAAAAAAAAACGTAAAATTAAATGAAAATGGTCAAATTCAATGCTGTACCGAATAACACACCATTTTATTTTATCAACGTATGTTTGCGTGAACACAAAACTGATTGGTTGAACGTAGCTGATAGTATTGAATTAAAGAACATCATCTTGTGAACAGATTCTGGCTGGGTGAGCAGCGCTGCAGACAGTCTGTGAAGCATCTTCCAACCGTGTGCACCGACGTCCTCCACCTCTCCAACACTGCTTCACACCCGGTGGGGAATTTGGGCAAGCACAAGCTCTTCATCAAGCTCACGCGTCTTCCGCAGTACTACATTGTGAGCCCCTTCTCTCCGTGACGCGCACATCAAGTTTCCGTGGCATGACATTTTAAATTTTGGCTGATTTGTCCCTCAGGTGGTGGAGATGGTTGATATGCCCAGCAATCCCACGGCTTTGCAGTACAAATACTCCTTCCTTTTTGTGACTCAGCTGGAAGGTGACGACGGGCCCATGTGCGCACAGCTTTTGCAGCATTTCAAGCCCAATCTCGAACATCTCGTTCAAGATGCCACGTCGATACGCTTGCACCGAGCTGCCTCAAAGAGAAAGGTCAGGATTTTTCCTAGTAGCATTTACCATTGAGGCGTACAAAATAAAACTATATTATTTCATTTTCTAATGCTTTAAAAATAGTTTCCTTTTTTCTATAGTTAATTCTTGAAAAGAAATAAAAAACAAAACAGCAAATCAACTATTATTCACATTTTCCTGTTAGCTAACACTGCTTGAAATAATTGATGAAAATCCACACGTTTCGTATAAAAAGAAGTGAGGATGCTATTTTCAAAATAATTGAATTTATTATTTATTTATTATTTTCACCGTAATTTTGCGTAGATGACCGCAGAGCCAGCAGAAACAGAGCCAAAGAAGCCCAAGCGCTCAGGGGAGATGAGTGCCTTCAACAAAGAGTTGGCACACCTCGTCGCCATGTGTGACACCAACATGCCCTTTGTTGGCCTCAGGACTGAGGTGAGTCGTTGCGACTCGAGAGCTCAATTTATTCCTCTGCTTCATTCCCGCGTCTTGCTCAATCAAACTCACTTTCCTTGCCGACGCTCGTTGCGCGTCTGTTGTGATATAGCTGTCCAACATGGAGATTCCCAACCAGGGTGTTGAAGTGGAAGGGGACGGCAGCAGTCACGCCATCCGCTTGCTTAAGTAAAACATCACACATCACAAACACGCATGTACACTTATACACTGCATTTTTTTCCACACGGAAATAACAGTGAATGATATAATTCAATTTAAACTTATTTTATTTTACTTTAAACTCATTTAAGACATCCCCTTCTTTCAAGGGACACAGAAAACTGTTCTAAGGCTGTATGAATAAATTATCTAAAAAAAGAAAGATTAGAGTCTCATCTTTCATTGGAAAAAAGGTTGTTTTCTTTCTAATTACAACTGCATTTTACACACCAGTTTAAAAAACATGCTCCCCGAACACACCATATTCATTTTTCGCTGGTTTGCCATCAGTGGAATGGCTTAGTTAGAGCACATTAAATGTCAATATTACACGCGAAGATAACTGTCATATTCTCGTAGGATCCCTCCTTGCAAAAGTGTCGGAGAGGAGACCAGAAGAGCTTTGGAGCGTTCTGTTCTGGACTGCACCTTCCGTCTGCAGGGCAGAAATAACCGGACATGGGTGGCAGAGCTCGTGCTTGCCAACTGCCCCCTCAACAGCACCAGTAGCAAAGAGCAAGGTACACACCAAATTCCCCCGTGCGTTATGATTAATACCGCATATATCTTTTAACAAGGAAAACACCCAAAAATAAAAAATATGTTGTTTTTTGACGGCACTTTAATGGACTAACTGCTTATAGTTCAGTGCCGTTGGGTTAAAAAGGGTTGGGGGAATTTTTTTATTTTATTTTTTTTAATCGGATTCACTGATAAATAAGAAATAATCATTGTTGCCCTTCATCCCTTAACTTATTATTGACAGCTTCCACGCGGCATGTGTACCTCACCTACGAAAACCCCCTGTCTGAACCCGTGGGTGGACGCAAAGTCGTTGAAATGTTCCTCAACGACTGGAGCGCCATCAGTCAGCTTTATCAATGTGTGCTTCACTTCTCTCGAGCACTGCCAGGTACCAGCGACTGTTCAAAAAATCGCCACAGCACAATCTGTCGCATCTATGTAGTGACATAACCACAAGTATAAGCTTTATGTATTTTATAAACCTCCTTATCTTCTCTTTGTGACATCCCAGAGTTGCCCTCGTACCTAAGCTTGTTCTCGGAGGTGCGGCTGTATAACTTTCGCAAGCTGGTACTGTGCTACGGCACCACCAAGGGAAGTTCCGTCACCATCCAGTGGAATTCCAACAGCCAACGCTTTCACTTGTCCCTCGGGACGGTGGGACCCAATTCGGGTTGCTCAAACTGCCACAACATCATCCTCCATCAGCTGCAGGAGATGTTCAACAAGAACCCCAATGTCATTCAGCTTTTACAGGTAACCACAACTGGAGGCATTTCATGTGTTTTCCGGACATAAAGTCCATGGTATTCTTTAATACCATGGCCGAGCCTGCGACTTATACTCAGGTGCCACTTGTAATATGTTAAAATCTAAAATTTTACATCTTCAAAAATGTTTATACTAATCAACCGCGAGGGGACGCTATTGGTTTGTTATTAAGAAGCCAAATAATATGAGCACTCCTACAATGTTGACTATGTTTATATACCTAATCGAAGCAGTATAATAATGATTACAAAGGATTAGCGATTTGGAGCGGTTGGATTTAATTAATGAAGTTCTGTGGATGTCCATGTTACCTTATTTGGATATTTACATCACTTGCCAACCTGTTGAGCCTGTAATAATAAATCGGCAATGTGGACGCGTTAAAGCGCATCTCGAGGGTTTCCTTTCAAATCCATTCCAAATATCCATGGTTCTGACTGATCATTTGTTTTTGCAGGTGCTTTATGACACCCAGGCCCCGCTGAACGCCATCAACAAATTACCCACCGTGCCCATGTTGGGCCTTACCCAGCGCACCAACACCGCATACCAGTGCTTCTCCATCCTGCCGCAGTCGCCCACGCACATCCGCCTAGCGTTCCGCAACACGTACTGCATCGACATCTATTGCCGGAGCCGCGGCGTGGTGGCTATCCGGGACGGCGCCTACAGCCTCTTTGACAACTCCAAGATTGTGGAGGGTTTTCAGCCGGCCCCTGGGCTCAAGGTAACATAAGTGCCATCAATGGCAGCCAAGGAGCTCATACTAAAAGAAACACTTTATTCCCGTTTCAGACATTCTTGAGCATGTTTGTAGACAATACCCAGGACGCACGTCGGCGTTCGGTCAACGAAGATGACAACCCGCCGTCCCCGGTTGCCGTGGACATTATGGACACGCTCATGAGCCAGTTGCAGGCTCAGCCGCAAGCCATGAGGCCCGCTGGCAGCGGCGTGTACCCGCCACTAACATCGCCTCCGCCCAACTACCACGCCAACGTCGCCCCTTCGCCTTCCATGATGCCCACCCAATCGCCAGGTATTCACGGAGAAAAGCGTGACGGCTGTTTGATTCACGCGAGCTTCCTTACCGCGACATGAATTGTCACCACCATGCTGACTTGCTGTTTCAATATGCACGCAAGAAGTCCGCCCCTGCCATGTTGCCCCATCACAGCCCTCCGACCGCGCTGCCGAGCTTTAGCGTGTGCATATGAGTAGTGTTGCACCGATACCTGACTGTGTTCTGATAGACGGTACAAAATATAAATATATATATTTTTATAATACTAAATTTGTGCATACACACTTGAATGTCAGATCCTGCTTAGAATGCCATTATGTCACATTAGTATGTTAGCTTAGCTCATGTGCTAATCATTTTAGCCAGAACTTCGCTAGCCTACTTTTCCCTGTTTTACTTCTTCCTCACAAAGCTAACTTTTTATAGCTACTCATATCTTTGTCAGAGTTCGTAGCAATGTTCCCTCTAAGGTGCGCACTACTCTTGTCTTCTCTGCGCACAGTAAATCATATGGAGCGCACAAAATAAAATCCTTTTTTTTTTTTTTATAGCTATGAGGCCGACGCACGAACCACTTATCCGCCGGGCCGTCCATTCATAGATATTAATCATTACATTTTATTATTACTAAATCATTTACGTGTAGTAGACATGCAGGTTATGGCAGGTGTGATACTGGTGTGTGCCCATAGCGAGCAATGATGATGTTGCTCACACCAGTACTCAATGTGCTCAGGGAGGTTGTCTTTCTGCCCAGACAAACAACAAATTAGAGGGAACATTGGTTCGTAGTATGTTAAATCCTGACTGGTATTACTGTTTGACATTAATCTACCATTTCAAGTATAGGTGCTAGCAATGAAAATATGACGTGTAAATGAGCAGAATACAAAACACCACACGTCAGATTAGCTTTGCTTCTAGAAAACAGTTTCATCCCCTTCAAGCAATTTGTTTCTATCTTGAATACTATCTTTGTTTTCCCCAACGGCATTTGTAATCGGCAGCCATCTTAGGAAGAGCGACAAGCGCCGGCACTTTTACGGCCGTAACAACTATTGTTTGGCAACTAAATCTCAAAACGATACCTGCATTTTAGCCGCTTTAGTACCGGGCCGCCTTTCAATGCTCCTATTGGTGTCAGTGCAACACTATGTATGATAGAGTGAGCGAGCGAGCGAGTGTGTGTGTGTGTGTGAGCTGCTCAGTTTGACCAGATGTGGTGTATGTATGTGCAGGGAACATCCATGCCTCTGGCTCCCCTAGCGGAGCATTGAGGGCTCCCTCTCCTTTCGGCCCCACCCCGTCTCCATCTTCTCTGGGCATAGCCATGGGTCAGACAAGCTTTGCCAGCCCCCACGGTAAGACGGGCACAGATCTGGGGGCCTGTCTGAACACCAAGCTCCCTTTGCCCAGCTCTCGATTAGGCTGTGTAGAGGACAGATACGCACAGGGCTTCAAAAAAAACAGGCACCCACAGTTGTGCATTTATTTGGTGTTGTTTGATTTTCATGTGCAGTTAACATGTGGCTATTGCTCTCACCAGGCGCGCTGGATCCCAGCTCTCCCTACGCCATGGTGTCTCCGAGCCACAGGGGACAGTGGCCGGGCTCTCCCCAGGTCTCAGGTCCTTCGCCTGGGGCGAGGATCCACGGCATGTCGCCTGGGAACCCGTCGCTGCATTCGCCCATCCCTGACCCCCACTCTCCGCGTGCCGGAACTGGTAAATGGCCTTTGAGCAAAAACCACAGTGAAAGAAACTAGTTTGTCCAAAATACAGCTTTGTTTGCACTCTTTAGGTTCCCAAATCATGCCCAGCAGTATGCCTCCTCCCCGCAAGCTACCTCAGCGCTCTTGGGCTGCCTCCATCCCCACCATCCTCACCCACAGCGCCCTCCACGTACTCCTGCTGCCCTCACCCACACCGTGTCAGGTGCCGGGTCTGGCCGGCAGCTACCTGTGCTCGCCACTAGAGCGCTTCCTAGGTTCAGTCATCATGAGGCGGCACCTGCTGCGAATCATCCAGCAGGAAGCCAACGTGAGTTTGGGCCTGAGCCAATGGGCCAATGAACTGTCATGATAGCGCACTAATAGAACTAAAAGCAAAGCAACTGCTAACGACAATACGAAGTCAATTAACTTAAACTAATGTCTCAGCTAAATTTACATGTTGTAGCTAGCGATCGTAATATATAATATTCAATAACAGTAACCACAGCTTTTATCCATTTTTATGAATGTTCTTGCCTTGACTGAAGCAAGTTAGGCAACACAGCTAGCGAGATAGTTTTCCGCTGTTAGATTATTTGCCTCCTGTGCAGCTATCCGTCGTGAACTCCAACGAACCCGGCGTCATCATGTTCAAGACGGACGTGCTCAAGTGCCGTGTAGCTCTGAACCCAAAGAACTACCAGACCCTGCAGCTCAAGGTCACCCCAGAGAATGCGGGACCCTGGTCCCAGGAGGAACTTCAGGTGCTCGAGAGGTTCTTTGAAACTAGGGTATGTACCTTCACATCATTCTTAGAGGGAGCAATTTGCATTTCTGTCAAGGCAAAAAAACAGCACCCTCAGCGACCCTTGAGCATGGGCTCACTCTGTTCTCTCTTCAAGGTTGCCGGCCCTCCCTTCAAGTACAACACGTTGAATGCCTTCACCAAGCTTCTGGGGGCACATACGCACATACTCCGGGACTGTGTGCGCATCATGAAGCTTGAACTGGTTGGTTGGAATTTCTAATCTTTTTTCTCCCCTTTTAAAAAGATGCACTTTATCAGATTAAACCTTACGTTCTCGTCATCTTTCTCTTGCAGTTTCCTGATCAAGCCGGCCAACTCAAGTGGAACGTCCAGTTCTGCCTCACCATACCTCCCAGCGCCCCCCCCATCGCTCCCCCCGGAACCATCGCCGTGGTCCTCAAGACGAAGATGCTCTTCTTTGTAGGTCCATGCCAGGCCAAAGCGAATGATTGGAAAGCTCTTGAGACTGTGTGTTTTGTCCGCCCCTCCGTCGCAGTTGCAGCTGACTCAGCGCGTACCCGTGCCGCAGGAACCGTCGAGCATCATCGTCCCCATCGTGTACGACATGGCCACCGGCCTCACCCAACAGGCTGACATTCCCAGGCAGCACAGCTCGTCGGGAAAGGCGGCGCTCATGGTCTCCAACATCCTCAAGAGGTTTAATGAAATGCACCCCGCCAGGCCGGGTAGGTCCCCCTAGCCAATTATTATTATTATTATTTTTTGCATGACTATTTTTGCCCATTTAAAAAATTGAACCCATATTATTTTACGGACTTAAGTTGCTCTCGGGTATAAGTCGAAGTGGTCCAAAAACGCATCTGACACAGGAAAATAAATGAAACAAACAATAGTAAGAGAGCGTTGTGCGACATTTTTAAAAGCGCCTTTGTTTTCGGAGATAAAACTCAGTTTTGTTTTGATGTACAGTACCAAAAAATGTTGATAAGTCCCCGAAAAAATATGTGGGAACTGAATTTGACCACGGTTCTACTTTTCTAATGTGTTTTCTTTCCTCCAGGAGAATGCACCATATTTGCGTCAGTCCACGAGTTGATGGCCAACTTTACTTTGCCCCAGGACCCCCGACATTGAACAAACGAGCAATCGGAGCTCAGCTTTTAACACCCGGACAGAGTATCCTACGGCCGGGTGACGCGCGGTTAACCATCAAGTTTGTTCTTCTCGGTACTGACTAAAGATGAGCAGATGAGGTATATTTTGGATATGAGTCCTATTTTTTTCCCCCCTTCGTGGGGCACTTGTAAACAGAATATTATCTATTGAAATGGAGTTTGTTCACAAAATATGTACATGGTTGTATATTTCAGTCTAGGTCTTTTGTTTTCGCGACATTCTGATCTCGAATCATTGGATTTCTTAGTCTTTCGGAAAGAGACGTTTTCATTTTTATTTCACAATGGCGACGCACTATGAATTGACTGTGTATAATCAAGAATGAGGGATACTTTGGAACTTTGCTTTTTAAAAGCTGACTTTTGTCTTCCACTGCTGGAGCCTGATTGTTTGTCAGGCAATTCTAAGCGACACTTTTTAAAATCTAAATCATCTTGCAACGTTTGTAAAAGCGCATTTCTTGCGGCGCTTTCTTCCACTACTAGTTACACATTTCATTTTGAGACAACGCCACATAAAAATGGTTCACTTTGCTCCTGTTTACAACAATGTACCAGCAAAAATTATGTAATTGCTTTTCTTGGAGGATGTTCACTCACACCAGACCGCCATTTTTTTTTTCAAGCGTCTCAAAGTACGTATTGTGTTCTATGTCTACAGGAACACAGATTTCATACAAAGAAAGGTTAGATTTTCATCTTTAATTATAAATAGTAGTTGGCCCTGACTCTTTTTTTTGTCCTTTAGTTATAAGGCGTTGAGCATTATAAATTTGGTAGTGAATGAGTTCAGCATGTCAAAATAAATCAGTACATCTGTATATAAAGTATATTTGATGATATTGTTCCTTTTGATTTGGAATAAATCTTTTTTTCTGCACTGCAGGATTATCCCAGTGTGAGTTTGAGACACCTTTTTGATAGGGAATGTAAGGATTTTTTTTACATAAGTTTCATTCATAAATTCAGATTTTACTTTATTGAAAAAAAAAACTAGTATTCCAACATACCAAAAAAACTACTTTTCTGCAACATATTCATTTTGACTAAATTCAGAGTATTTTTCTCTGTTGAATATTTCTTTTTGCCCTATATGATATATTTTATACCTAAAATCCAAACAAGGCTTGTCTCTTTCTAAACATTACGTCATTGGTTGCGAGGAGGGGCGTTCAGGGTCCCCACTGAGAGACTGCGGCTGGAAGGCTGGCAATCGCAGGGCGTGGGTTAGCCGGGTGTCGCTTCAATGTATCCCCCCTCTCACTGCTCGTATACCAACACCGAACATCGCCTTTCCACCAACAAATCGAGACTTTTGTCGAGAATTAAAAAACCGCGAGGCTTTTTCGACGGCGGCACACCGGAACGCACCATCACCGCCCCAGACATGCGTTAAGTAGAAGCTTCGTCTTAGTTCTGCGAGCCTCTGTATGGCTCTACTTTCATTTCGACTAAAGTGAATTTTAAGATGGCAGGATGCTTATCAGAGCCACTTTGTCAGCCCTGCGTCTACCATCAGGCGTTTAAAGGTGAGTCAACATTAGCTTAAAGAAAACATGCATCCACTGATCACACTGATGCCAATTGTGTTGTGTTTGAGTGCTGATGTATACGTATATTCTATTCTGTTTTATTAGTGGAGCTACAGGTGAAAAGACCCCTGATGCCCCTCCAACTGAGTCCAGAACAGGTGGCTGTGGAGATGCTGTGTCTCTGTGGGCAACTGGACCTCCTTATCAGGGCACAGATGCAGGAGGTATTGAATCACCGAGTGGCCATGAACGCATCGTTGTGGATGCAGTGCTGCATGTATAGCATCTGTGCGAAGTTTATGATTAGTTTTGAGGATATATTGCAAGTTTTATTTTGCAGTAAATCGTGTGATTGCCCTGTATCACTTTGTGAGATGGTTTGAAACATGTATTTATTTTTAACTTGGGGAATCAGTTAACTTAACATGCAAATATTTTGTTCAACATGCCTTTTCTATCTTATACTAGGAGTGTCCAAAACGTATGGAAGGGCCAACTTAAAAAATATTTAGAAATATATATTATTCATTCATTATAATTATATTATTTCATTATTATCTAAATAAGTATGTGTTTTTCAATTTCTGGATAGTTTCAGGAGCAGTTAAGACAAGGCTGTAGCCCAGAGGAGTCGGACGCCTTTCAGGCCCAAGGTCAGTTGGCATCAGCCCCATATTTTACATATTTAATATGAACATTGTATTGTATTTAAATGTACTCGCTGCTGTCCTACAGGATCGGAAATTCTTGACCAGATGCTGCAGTGCCTTGAACATCTACCAAAACCCATGCCACAACTAGAGGTATCATACATTTCATTTAAAAAAATATTTTAGTCAACACACTCAAAATAAATATCAAATATGTTTTGAGAATTATTATTTTAAGAAGGCAGTTATTAGATATGAGCATTTTAAAATACTGGCAATAACAGATGACTTTTGTGGGGATGTATGCAATGTATGAAAAAATAAAGGACATTAATTCATCTTTGTGTTCCCTTTATAGGACTACCTGGACATGGTGGGTTTGTCCGCCATGTTTCCTCGTGTAGAGGTGTTCCTCATTCAAGGCAGCCCAGTGGACATGTTGGAAAGGCCGCCAATGGACGGTGAGCTTTTCTCAATAGCTTAAACTTTTGTATTTTTTAAAATAACTGCTTAATACAATATTGTGATTATTTGATACTACCTTGTAGTGTCTTGTTGTTGAGAACTATATTCAAGTGAGTTTAGGAGTTTCATTTAGAAAAATGCCAGTTGAATGCATTTACACCAACCGCAACCAAAAGAAACACTCGTCAAAAAGCGCTACTTCTTATTTTTTAGGACTGTCACATCATATTTTTGCATAACCGTTTTGGCACATTATGGAAACAGTCAGTAAGGGCAAGCTGATTCTTCCTTTGCAGACTATTTCTCCCACATCGCCAAACTGAATCAGCTGCTTGTGCTGACTCAGCAGCTGGAGGAGGACATTCGGCACCTCGGAAGTCACAAATACATCGCCCACCAACTCTCTGTCATATACGTAAGATGGCTTACGTCGCTTTACTTTCCAGCGGCTGGCTAATAAAGTGGCTTTTTCCTCTTGGAATACACACAGCAAGTGGTGTGCTCCTTCCGAGGTGTCAACGTCTTCTTGGAGATAAAAAAGAACATTGAGGCCAACTTCAAGCAGATGAAAGAGTCTCTGGTGGTGGAGGAGGAAGGCTCCAGGCACGAACCTCAGCTGGCTGCGCATTATGTCCACTGGTGAGTTCAACTGTTTCCTGTAAAACAGTGTCTTCATCACCATTGAAAGCAGGGGTGTCCAATGGGCGTCCGACAAACAGCTAGTTTAAACCAGTATGAATGAGCTATAAATACATCTTAAAAACCTGATTCACGTGATCGGCCCGAAATCTAAAATTTTTAACTGTAAAAAGTTTATTTTTCTTTCTCTTTCTTTAGGATATTGGACATTACTCACAAGCTGACATCTACAGTGCTGTCTCTTCCGGATGAGTTGACTGATGACCTTGATCAGGCCATGGCTTTCATGTCACAGTTTGCGTCGTAATGAGCGCCACCCGCTGAGGACTTGCACGGTGCTACGCCATTTGACTCCACAGCGGGATTATAAAATGCTATTTATTTGCTGATATGTTTGTTTTTTGCATTGGTTTGTTTGAAACTTGCTCCAGTTGTCACCATTGTTATGAATGTTTTTCTACCTCTAACAATACATTTGAATGCAATTGGCAGTTTGTGTACGTACCTAGCTCATCTACTCCAACTTCTACTACTACCACATCTATATAGAGTAAAAAGAATGACAGTATTCAAATGAAAGTATCGTGATCGAGAAAAAAATAACCGATAATTCAAATTCTTCCTCGATAAAGTCAGGAGTAAACAGAAAACACAGCCCTCAAATAACCACTTTTTCCATTGTTATTTGAATGCATCAGACACGGGACCAATCAGTGAAGGGTGGGCGGACTTTAAGTGATTGACGTTGTACGAGAATCCAACCATGCAATTCCGGTTTAGCAATTCACCCAATCAAGACCATCTGTTACTTCCCGCAAACATGACTGCTAGAATAAACGCCAAACAATTTAAGTCATTCTGCACTAAATGAATGTCTAAATATTTACTATTTAAAATAACAAAGGACGATCGTGGAAAAAATCCCGCAACGATGACAGGTAAGAGGGATCGTTAAGCCTAGCTAGCATGTCTGACTAGTCATTAAGACAGTATATTATACTGTATTATACACAAACAGTACAGCGTGTCAAATGGATCCCATGTCATATTTGGGTTTTCGGGGATAATATTTGGATTAACTGCGGTGGAAGGTAGCCATTTTTCCAGTTGATCTGCCAAAGCAGCGTTAAATTCCCATGTGATTCTGCCGAAGTGTCCTTGGGCGAAGCGGAGTGCTCCTTCCTTGAGAATTTTTTTTTCTAAAATGTGTCGATTTATTATTCTAACGGGGTCTTAATCCACCGCAGATGTGTCATAAAAAGGGATGTAGAGGCAGATCTGTGAAGCGTGTATAGTTTTCCCACCTTTGATAAATAAACATAGGATTATGATGTGGTACAGCATTTTAGTGCATTGTGATGCAAGTACGCAGTTTAACACGCCAGCGCTGACCTGAGATCAGTAGTGCGTCAATTTGATATCGGCTCAGTGAGAGATTTGGGCCATTTTATTACAATTGTAGTGCAGTAGTGTCCAAATTACGGCCCGCCGCCAATTATGAAAATATAATTGAATATGATTTGCACAAGAAGCTTGAATTCAGCATATAAATTATGTTGCAGTTTTCAGATGGTCCACTAGACGGAGCTAAGTACCTAAACTGTGCTTCCCTATTAGCTCACGAATCAATGCAGGAAACTTTGATTGATTGATCATGATTCAATGCCATTGACGGCGACAGACGTCGAATCCAATTTGACTGGGGTCTGGCAGCGATCGAATGAAAAACAAACTGTTTAAAAAAAAAAAAGCAGATTCTGAACCTATTTCCCAAATGCAAGGGGAGGGATTTTAAATTGGTTCATTTTTGGGAAAGTTTGGATGCCTGTCATGCCTATTGTTTGTCTAGGAGCACTCATCAAATAATACGTTGTGTTTATAGACGCAATATGACTGTGGACTAGAGAGAATTGCGTGGGTTAATAAAAAGGCGAACGCATAAAATGGTGTCGGTCAATAGCAAAATGATTAAATGATATTCCTGGATGACTTTCATTCTGACCTTTAGGTGGAAGAGATGTTCCCTAAGAAGCACCTGACCTAAGTCCTGCGTGAAGAAGGAGATGATACCAGAGCCTGCTTCCGGACCTTCTGAGCTAATGTAAGACAGTACGTTTTTGGACCGGCTCATTTATTTTAAATGGATGTACAAGCATGTTATGTTTTTCCTCTGCAGTCGGAGCTCAAGCCAGGATGAGGCCAACTCCTCAGGGGCCCTCAATAATTCCGAGGATGAGTCGGGGAATGAGAACAGACAGAAGAGAGGGGTGAGTTATTCATGCTAAATTAGGGGGAAAAAGTCAAATATGAAATTAAAGAGCCCCGCTGAGTGGAATGCAACTAGTCTGAAGTACTACTAAACTAGAACTTGGCAAAGTAATTACTAGCCAATGGCTCCCAAATAGAAAAAATACACAGTTTAAATTTTAAAAAGACAGACAAGTTTGGATATCCTTGGTTTAACCACTTGGGAAAGATAAATGTTTTTTTTTTGTTATGACTATGCAATTTTATTTTTTGTGTAAAACCACAGAGGCGGAGGAAAAGAACTCTCAAAGAAGTGGAGAACGTCACATGCAAAAAAGCCAAAAGCCGTCGCCGCTGCCATCGAAAAGACGCCTGCCGTCGTGAACGTGAACACGCGGAAGCCGTCACCTTGTTTGACGTCATTTCCATGGGCCCGAGCGCCATGCAGGTAAGCTCCACTCTTCCAAGATCCTAAAATGATATTTGAGGGAAATTTTCTTTTGTACTCTGCGGCCAAAATTTGACGTGAAGGTGTTTTGTAACTTGGGTGATTTGTTCGTTGGGTCTTTTGTAAGTTGAGGTGGGACTGCATCTAAAAAAAAAGCATGTCTACGGCTACAGCGTATCGGTTGTAGTTTAGTTTTGACGGGGGTCTGCACAGGTGGTCATCGACGGCTGGGCGGAAGCCTACGCGGCGGACCGAGACGGGTCCCTCCTGGACCTCATCAGTTTTTTCATCCAGTGCTGCGGCTGCAAAGGCGAGCTGGTGTTTCGCTCGCTTTCTCGACAGGCACGTGCGGTGGCTGACATTTTTTGGTTTGGGCAGGCGTAGTCACCGCTGAAATGTGCGACACCAAAGGGGGTGGCGAGACCTTGTACACCTTGGCGGAAGAGCTTGTGGAGGACTTGGATGAGGTCAGAAGGCGTAAATCCAAATTTCCAACTCTGCGCTAATAAATTTACGCACCGCTTTTTGTGCTGTAGGTCGCCAGTTTGCAGTACAAAAAGTTTCTGGCCTTTCCATGGATTCTCACAGTCACCTGGCCCACGGATGCAGTAAGTACAAATTAGCGAAAATTGTCAACTTGCTAAATATTGTTCATTTTAGAGTTGGCCAAATCACATCGTTTTGAGTCTGGGTCACCTGATTTTGAGCTTCCTTCGCTGATTCATTTTTAGAGCGAAATATACATTTGCGTTTGTTTTGACAACATCCTTGTCCGTCGTGCTTATTTTGTTGCAACCGTAATGGTCTCGTGGTGGCCATCTTGGTAGGGGCGACACTCTCGTTCAATCTCCAAAAGCACAGTAATCCCTCGATTATCGTGTCTTCACTTATCGCGAATTCACTATGTCGCCATTAAATTTTTTTTTTAAATGTTTATTTTTTATTTTATTTTTTTAAAAGTTCATAAAAATGTGAAAATCCACATTGAAACTTGTAAGCGGAAGCCACTTTTGCTACTACTGAAAAAAAAAAAAGTTAAAATAGGGGTGACCCTACTTTGCGATTTTTTGATTAACGCGGCCATGTCTGGTCAACATTAGATAGTGACGACAGCATTTTATTGCCAAATCGGCTCCACTAGAACCCAGTCAGAACGCGTGTGAGCCTTTCCTTTACATTCCAGGACAGCCCAGACTACCCTCTGACCCAGCCCGGACCACGAGGCCGATGGTTCCACGCGGAGCTTAGCGACTTTGTGTCCGTTCTGGTGCGCCAGTGTCAGGAGAGCCTCCTCTTCGACAGCTACTTGGTCAACACGCTCATTTCGCTGCTCTCGGAGCTGTCCGACTCCCACGTGCGAGCCTTCCGACACACCTGCACGCTCGCAGGTACGGTGTTCAAATTGTAGATCGTCTTACATTTTTCCAAAAATTCACATAAGACACCAGGCCCATAAACTAGTTTATTTCTCAACAGATTAAAAAAATAAATACATTTCCAAGCAACTTCTGTTGTTCACTGCTGTTGACAGCGCTAGATGTCCACTTCAAATGGATTGTACGTCTACTAATGTTTATGCGTGTGGACTTTTTTGAGGTCCTCATGTTTTCTAAACAACAGTTCTGCTGCTCCATAATTTATTTAGCGTCCTATTGTCATTGTGCATTTTTCACCTTGCTATTTTGGTGAAATCTCTCATTCTCTAACGTGTTTTCCTTCGTTTTTGATTAGCCGTCAAATTGCTGAGCTCCTTGATGGACGTGGCCATAAACCTGAGTGCCAGCGTTGAAAAAAGTCAAAAGCTGCAGCGGGCGCAAAGGCCGAGCCGACAGAAGGCGCAGGCGGAATTGGCGCGAAAAAATGTCAAGGAGGTAAGAAACAGCGCTCTTCTCTCCCTTCGCCGGCCGGCATCAAAACTGCATGTTTGTTTTCAAGCTGCTGGAAAAGAGGGCCGAGATTGAGAGCATGATGGACACCATCTTCAAGGCCGTTTTTCTCAAGAGATATCGGTACACCTTGAACTCATCAAAAAATGCGTCGTACAAAGACAAAATACGGAAAAAAATGCGATAAAATACAATCGTACCTTTCTGCGTGCACATGTGACGTCCAGCGATGTGCTTCCGGAAATCCGTTCTATCTGCGTGGAGGAGTTGGGCCTGTGGATGAGGCGTTACAGCTCCGTCTTCCTCAATGACACTTACCTCAAATACTTGGACTGGATGTCATACGACAAGGCGAGGAATACACATTTCTCCTCCTCAGATATATCATTACAAAAACACTTGTATTGATTTTGGCATTATCCTTTTAGATTCCAGATGTACGTCTCAAGTGTGTTTTGGGTCTTCAGACCTTGTATGGCGATCCTCTTCTTTTGCCTCAACTGGACCTTTTCACCAGTCGCTTCAAGGTAAATCGTTAGGCATGAGCACACTGGAGAATCATTTATTTTTCCCCCAAGTTTGACAGGGAAAGCACATTTGTTCGTATATGAGCTGATGATGTCATATGATGATATATTAGCTGTAATAATCCATAAATACTGCACTGGACATTAAAACGGAGGATTCAATTACAGTATAGTTACTTACAGCAAAATAACATTTATCTTTCAATGAGAAAATTTAATTACTAGCGTATTTTTCCGACTATTGTACCAGCCAAAGAATACACATTGAAGAGGAACATTTTTTTTTAGATGGTGATCCCTGCAATCCTTTTCAATCCCATTTGTCTTTCAGGACCGAATGATCTCCATGACACTGGACAAAGACAACGAAGTGGCTTTGCAGTCCATGAAATTAGCACTCCTCGTCTCCAAGTCAGTCCATTTCCACCAATATTTCTACTCCCCCTTTGTAGGAAAAGGCTCCATTTTATTTTTTCCTTCCCCCCACGCTTTCAGAACATGCGAAGACGCGCTGTCTTCCGATGACTACGGGGCTCTCCTCCAGCTCGTTTATTCCTCACAGCGTCCTCTCGCGGCCGCGGCCGGCGAGCTGCTCTTCCTAAGGTAAATACTCTTGTGAGCCAAAAACCTTTTTGGGTAAAAAAAAATCAAAGGTGGTATGCTCAAATTTAATTTGACTTTTTTAATGATACACTGATTCTTGATAATGTATACAAAGAATCGAGATATATTGTCACAGCCTTAGTACATACTTTTTGTGCTTAATTTTTAATCACTGTTGCAATTGGTTGGCCCCAGAAGGTTTTGTTCATTAATGCATAAGTTATTGTATTATATTCCGTATTTTTTGTGGCTCTTTTAGAATTCTTAGCGCTCGCGATCCTGCCCCTGTCCGTCACGATGGAATTATTCAAGGGGAGAGTCATAAAGGGTTGACAAGACTGCTGGATTTCTACAAGCACTCTAAGGTGAATCCGTCATATTTTCATCTTTCTATTAGGATTCGTTCTTGCCTCCTGACTACCAGTAGTAGTTCAAATTTGTCCTCTTTAGAGGACAAATTTGTAAACCTAAATATCTCCAATCGCATTAACTCCTTTTGTGCTCTATAGAGGACATTCAGAGCTTTAACAATGACACCAAATTTATTTTGCAATTCTATTCCAATTACTTCACATAGATTGGGGAATTTCAAAATAAATGTGATTGGACAACATTTTTTTTCCTGGTAGTCAGGAGGATATTTAGTTCTAGGCATGGGAAGATACACCATGACGTCGGGAACACCCGCTGTGAAATGGCTTATTTTTCCAGTACCATCGACTACACTCATAGTCTTATCCAAATAGACATTGTTATTATTTAGTGGTTTGGGCTTTAAAAGGGTAACTAATGAAAAAAAAATGTTGTCTTACCTCCATCCTACTACCAACACACTTTGGTGCAGTTGCACAAGCACGTGGTTTACCTGGTGGACAGCCTTTGGGACTGCGCTGGAGCCCTGCTCAAGGACTGGCCCGCTATCACGTCTTTGCTGCTCCAGGACCCGGGGACAGGTCAGTAACACTCGTTCACCTCGGAACCGCTTCAGGACAAACAACTCTTGGCTTTTTGGTAGGCCTCGCCGGAGAGGACCAAGCGGCGCTGGTGGAAATCGCGCTGGCTTCCGTACGCCAGGCGTCAGAAGGTCCGGCGTTGGCTGGGAGGAGCGGCGCCAAAAAGGTGAGGGATAAAAGTGCAAACTCCAAATTCATACAAAGTGATTTTACTGTTTCTCTGCTACCAGGTGATGAGTTCCAGAGAAAAGAAAGTTCAGGTTGACGACTGCGCAAAAGTAACGCAGCATTTCCTGCGGGAACTGCCAACCTTAATGAGCAAAGTACAGTATTTCTGCCCACCTCTCGTTGTTGTCAATTTACGACCTAATGAGCCCCATTGCTACTTGAAGTTTTCAGGTCGATGGGATGTTGTTGCCTCCTTGGTGAGGATTCCTCAGTACTTCCTGCCAGAGAGCCCCGAGGCTCAAAACGCTCAGGTCAGAATTCCGGCCGAATTATCCCTCATCCTGCAGTTTGCGACTCAGTTAGTGGGAGTGATGGCAACTAATATTTTTGGATGAAACCATTTCACTTGCAATATTGATGTTAACAGTCTGCGGGGATAGCGATCAATATATAAACTATATACAGTAATCCCTCAATTATCGAGACTTCAAGCTATTATTTTGATATCAAGCTTTAAGCGAAAAGACCAATGGACATAATCAAGGATTAATAGCGGGTGTCCACATTTTCAGATGTTTTCGAGACTGTTAGCGGAAATGGTACTTGTCCTGGAGGTCCACTCGGGGGAGGACGTCCTGGAGGCCACGTCTCGCACCTTCCTCAGCCTGTGCGCAGAAGAGTCCGCCTGGGCCACGGCGGCCCGCCCCGTCCGAGATTCCATGGTCGGGGGCTGGGTGGACCACCTGAAAGAACTCTTGTCCGCCTCCTTCACGGTAAGCTTCTACTAGGACTACCAAGTGTCAGAATTATAAAAAAAAAAAAATCAACTAAGAAACGCTGTCTTATCCAGGATGGCCTCCTCTTCTCCGATGAAACACAAACTGCAGACTTTTTAGTCACACTGAAGAAAGTCCGAGCTTTCCACAAGTAAGTGTCAGCAAACAAACGGGGTCCTCCAGGCAATTTCCCATCGACGTGACTTCCGCTTTCCCGCAGTTGTCACGACCTTTCCGGCTGGAATCTCTTCCACCTGCTATCCCCTCTGCTGCCAGCGGAGGGCGACCGGGCGGGGCTTCCTGCTTCGGTAATTGAGATTCAGTTGAAGCTGTAAAAATGTCAAATGTGTGTTGAAGACTAATCTTGATTTTTTTTTTTGTGACAGGTGTTAACAGAAGTGTTACAATGCTTATGCTATTGCGTTTTCTGGTCTCTGAGCAAAAGCGACAAAATTCTGACTTCCAGGGTGAGTTCGATATTTCAATCCTGGTTGAAGTACCATTTTTGCCCACCAAACATACACATTGCTCCTTCAAGTTCTTCTGTATTCTATTTGCCTTTTCTTGGGACGAAGTATAAACTGCCACTTTTTGTTCTCAGGACGCATCCCTGTCCCAAAGGCTTCAGCTGCGCGTACTCTGCGAGGCCAGTCATCGCGGTCTTGCTCACCCCGACCACCGCGTCAGACGGCAGGTACGACGAGCTTCCTGTTCTTTTTTTTTTTTTTTTTTTACCAGGACACTCTCCTCACTGGACTTGCTTTGTTCCCCCAACCCCTTCCATCTCAGGCTTTCTTGGGCGTATGCGACATCCTAACCGCTCACTCCTCCCAGCGCCAGGCATGGCACCCCACCTCGGGCGGCCCCCTGCCCTACACCCCCACGCCCAAACTGCAGATGGCGCTTTTGCACTTTGTATGCAAGAATGTTTTTGTCGGGCCTGACTGCGTCCACGAAAGCAAAGGTGAGCGAGCCAAGGAATTGATTTACTTTCTTAGTATTATAACTCTTTGGCCACCATTGGCAGCGATAGACATTATATATATTGACATATTATAACTGTCAATGGCCGTGAAGGAGTTAATGACCACGAGCCACAGAGAGTTGAAGCTTCTGGTTTTCTTCTTCACAGCTCTCCCAGCCTCCGAGGAGGAGAAGATGGAGGTGCTTCACAGAAGGAGAAGCACGCTGGCCGCCTACTGCAAGCTAGTCCTCCACGGGGTGCTGGAGATGAGCATGGCGGCGGACATCTTTACCTTCTATGCAAAGGTATGTATAAAAATCTTTTTTTTTTCCGTGGCAGGCGTCCCCGTTTTGATAATTACATAAGAGAAGTCGCCAAATGACAGAAGTTGCGCTAAGTACTTAAATGGGGGTTGTCCAAATTACGGCCCGTGGGCCAACGGTGGCTTGCTGTAAATCAGGGGTCGGGAACCTTTTTGAAAGAGAGAGCAATAAACAATTCCCATCTTCAAATATTATTCCTTGAGTGCCATACTCCCAATTTAAAAGTCAAAATACATGAAAATGTGCAAATTTGTCCCATTTTCACACTTTTAAAGTACAAAAAGTCTCTCAATTCTTTTGACAACATTATTACGCTGTTGCTAATCAATGAATATCAATGAGAGAATGAATGCGGAAGACTCAAATCAATGCCACAGTTCCGACGTGACGTTCCTATTGGTCCGTTTGGGACTTGGCTCCCTCACCACCAGTTTCCATATTTTAGCTCACAGCCATATGCACCCATCAAAAGAGCCACATGTGGCTCCCAAGCCATAGGTTCCCTACCCCTGCTGTAAATGATAAAAAAATCAAACAAAATTGACAGTTACAGACTTCAAATCCATAGTAACTGTGAAAATTGCCATTATGTGATAACGTTTCACAGCCACGTTTTTGTTGTTGTTGCTTTTTTACATAGCGAGAGTCCGATTGATGTTGAACTTGTTTTTTTTCAGCATCATAACGACTTGGGGGACATCATCAAGGAGACCATACACCGGTGCCGACTGGTGGATAAGCTGGAGGGCACTCGTGCGCTGGTGACGTCTTTGCAGCGGGTGAGTCGCTCGGCGCTCCAAAACCGCCGTCGACCCAGGCGCATTCAGCGTCTTTTATTTTTTATGCTGCCAGCTCTTTGTGCATGTGACGAGCGAGCGGGAGGGTGACGGGTCGCCGAACGGCCGCCTTGGGGAAAGGACCCTTGCCGGTGTCAAGGAGCTTGCCAGACGCTTGGCCCTCACCTTTGGGGATGTCGTCAAGTTTCGCGAGTGCCTCGTTCTCATCCACAGGTCTGTGGCGTGGATCAGATAAGATTTCACCCACTATTTTTAAGTCAAAAGTAGTAAAATGCAGGTTTTGAACCAACTACCTTTTGCACGGTAAGTGGACACTAGTTATTGAGCTAAGTGACCAACCAACCTCCCTACTTAGCACTAGACAGGCCAAATGTTTCCACCCACAATTTTAAGTGAAGTTGTAAGATGCAGGGTTTGAACCAGCCACCTTTTGCATGGGACTGGCTTACTATTTATCTGTTTTACCTGAACAGTAACAACTTGAAAAACCTGCAAATCGATCCAATTAATATACATACATAACATTACGTAAATAATGTTATGTATACATTCGTTTGCACACACCTATACATACATACAGACATGCGTGTACGTATTTGTGCGGCAAACTTCATGAAAAATGCCAAAGTTTCCTCTTGCTAAAACTATAGATGCTACTCAAAACATCTAATATCATGTCCTGGTTGGTGAAGTCATGTCAAGTCTTTTTTTTGTAAGTACAACTTTAGCTGTTTGTTTTTTTCATGCCCAAAACCCATGTCAATTTTTTTTTTTTAACTAAAACTATTGGGGGCTCCGCCAGCAGAGTGGTTAGAGCATCAGCCTCTGACATCCAGGGTCCTGGGTTCGCATCCCGGTCACTGCCTGGAAACAAAAATCTTGGTTCCCTCCCGCCGAAGGCGGGAGGGAACCAAGTGTGTTGGTGTCCACCCCCGCCGAAGGCGGGGGTGGACACCAAGTGTGTTGTCCCCTCCCGCCGAAGGCGGGAGGGGACCAACTGTCTTGATGTCCCCTCCCGCCGAAGGCGGGAGGGGACCAATATGTTTTGGTGCCCCCTCCCACCAAAGGCGGGAGGGGGACCAATATTTTTGTTTCCAGGTAGTGACCGGGATGCGAACCCAGGACCCTGGATGTCAGAGGCTAATGCTCTAACTGCTCAGCCAGCAGAGCACACAATAATTTAAGTAAAAAAAAAAAAATTGACATGGGTTTTGAGCTCAAAACCCATGTCAATTTTTTTTTTTTTACTTAAATTATTGTGTGCTCTGCTGGCTGAGCAGTTAGAGCATTAGCCTCTGACATCCAGGGTCCTGGGTTCGCATCCCGGTCACTACCTGGAAACAAAAATATTGGTCCCCCTCCCGCCTTTGGTGGGAGGGGGCACCAAAACATATTGGTCCCCTCCCGCCTTCGGCGGGAGGGGACATTAAGACAGTTGGTCCCCTCCCGCCTTCGGCGGGAGGGGACCAGGACTCTTGGTCCCCTCCCGCCTTCGGCGGGAGGGGACAACACACTTGGTGTCCACCCCCGCCTTCGGCGGGGGTGGACACCAACACACTTGGTTCCCTCCCGCCTTCGGCGGGAGGGAACCAAGATTTTTGTTTCCAGGCAGTGACCGGGATGCGAACCCAGGACCCTGGATGTCAGAGGCTGATGCTCTAACCACTCTGCTGGCGGAGCCCCCAATAGTTTTAGTTAAAAAAAAAAAATTGACATGGGTTTTGGGCATGAAAAAAACAAACAGCTAAAGTTGTACTTACAAAAAAAAAGACTTGACATGACTTCACCAACCAGGACATGATATTAGATGTTTTGAGTAGCATCTATAGTTTTAGCAAGAGGAAACTTTGGCATTTTTCATGAAGTTTGCCGCACAAATACGTACACGCATGTCTGTATGTATGTATAGGTGTGTGCAAACGAATCTATACATAACATTATTTACGTAATGTTATGTATGTATATTAATTGGATCGATTTGCAGGTTTTTCAAGTTGTTACTGTTCAGGTAAAACAGATAAATAGTAAGCCAGTTCCATGCAAAAGGTAGCCGGATTGATTACCAAGTCCTCCAACTTGTGACTGTTAAGGTAAAAAAGAAAATTTGTTAGTCAGTCCAGAGCACAGTAGGGTGCTGGGTTGGGCACTTAGCTCAACAAGTAGAGTGTCAGTTTACCATGTGGAAGGTAGTAGGATCGGTACTGATGTCCTTCAATTTGTGACCTTTAGGGTGAAAAAGAGAAAAATAGTTAACCAGTCGAGACCAGAGTAGAGATGCGTTGGGCACTTAGCTCAGTTTTAGTAAAAAAAAAATTGACATGCATTTTGGGCACGAAAAAAAAATAAACAAAAAGTACACCGTGCATAAGCGCCCACTCTACTTATTGAGCTAAGTGCCCAACCCACCTCCCTACTTGGCACTAGACAGGTCAAATGTTTTCACCCACATTAAGTGAAATTGTAAGATGCAGGGTCTGAACCAGCTACCTTTTGCATGGTAAGCACCTACTCTACTTATTGAGCTAAGTGCCCAACCCACCTCCCCACTTGGCACTGGACTGACCCAACATTTTGAAGTAAGAATTGTAAGATGCAGGTTTTTGATGCAAGCTTTTTTTTCCTTTTTTTTGCAGGAGTGGCATTGAATTTGTGTTCCGGGACTTCTCGCCAGCGCTCCTGCCTTACTTGAGCATCCTGTCCGAGTTCTCCGGCAAGCTGCTCAAAGCGGACAAGAGGAGCGTGTCAGTACTGCCACTCCAACTTGGCTGGACTCCATGGACATATGGACAAACATAACTGTTCTTTCATTTGTGCCCAGGTTAACCTACTTGCAGCGGCATGCGTCAGCACTGGAGGTGGAGGAGGAGCCGCTGCTCTACTACCGCGCCTCCCTATTGGCCGAAGGGGACACCGACGCCGTCCGCGGACGCACCAACGCCATCAAGGGCAAAGCGGAAGGCCCCAGCAACAAGATGACGCCACAGCGTCCGGCCGGAAAAACTCCAGCGCCATTCGACGCGGCGACGTCCGACCAAGACGAAGAAGACGACGCCGCTGTGGAAGTTGAGCTCTGACTATTTTAAGCTTTAAAAAAAAAATGACTGTGTACAGTAAGGCTAACTTGTCCTCAAAACCTTTTGACTCTCCTGGTATTTACTAAGGTAAGCAACTATCTTATTTATAAAAAAATATATATTTACAACCTTATCCGCTTCAGGTTTTATGGACTTTATTACATAGAAAAGAGTTTTCAATCTGCCCAAATCATTTACATCACAGCAAACGATATTTACACTTCCATATAGAATTATAAATTCATCTGATAAATTAAACGACACATCTCTCACACGCAAACAAGAGTCCGACGGACGAGTGTTGTTGTACGGAAGCTTCTCCCGGCTCGATCGCTGGAATGTAACGTGAGCCGGGACGGGGGCCAAGTCCCGGTGGCCGCCTGGCGTCGACCCCTACCTTCGCTCAAAACAAAGCAAGCGGCTCGGGCTCATTCGAAGTCGTCCTCGTAGGCAAAGTCGTCCAGTTCCAGGTCGCCGTGCGAGGCGGGAATCCGGAAGAAGCGTCTTTTGGTCACACCCGGGTCGTCCATTTCCAGGGGACTCTGCGGCGTTTCGTACCTGAACACACGGCGCCATGGGTCCCGGTGAAAAGCGGCGTTACTAAACACTTCAAAACTAACATGGCGTCCCGTCAAAGGTGGCCTTACGCGTCGTCGGCGCAGATCCCGGCCGCCTCTTCGGCCACCAGCAGGTCGTACTCCTCCGCGGAGTAACGCTCCCAGTCAGACACTTCCTGCCCCTCCGCTTCCACTTCCTGTCAAAGGTGGGAGGTGAGACGGACGGCGAGCGGAGTGACGACTTGGCGCACTTACCCTGATGACGGAGAAGGGGTCCCGCTGCTCGTGGACCAGGTACTTCTCGATGTTGAAGAAGGTGTCGAAGAAGACGTGCGACTGCTTGCAACGCTTCAGGTCGTGGAGCGTGATCTTACCTGCCGGTCGGACGGACGGAAGGGGTGTCACGCGCTGTGCTACGCCTTCCCCCCGTCCTTTGTCCCGACTGACCTTTGACCCGAGGCTTGACGAGGTCGAGCATCTGGCACAGGCAGTCCTGGAAGGGCAGAGGTTCGATGGCCATGCTCTCCAGCTTCTGACACTGCTCCTCGTAGAAGTGCTCCATCTCGTACATGCTCAGCACGCCGTCGCCGTCCAGGTCCATGCAGCGGAACCAGTACTCGATGCTGGGAGAGTCGGCGGAGGCGGGTCAACGAAAGCCACGCCCGGTGAGGCCGGCGGGCGACGTGGCGTACCTGGTGTCTGTCTTCTTGTCCTCCTCTGAGATGAGGAACCACACAAAGTCGGCGTAACTCAAGCGGCCGTCCTTTGACACGCGGCGGTCCCTGAAAGCATCGATCGGTTAGAGTCCAAATATGAATAAGTGTAACGTAGAAAAACAAAAAATGATGGTGTGGGAATAAAGTTAAGACAAAAAATTGTTTTTTCTATCATGAAAAAAAAAAAAAAAAAAAAAAAGAGTACTATATAGTTACCTAAGACCTAAACATTTAAATTGGTGTCTATTTTATCATGTTGAATTTCAAAACAACATTATGACAACAACTCTAGCATTACTCTGATCTTTTTTTTTATACCTTGTGACTGTTCCAGAGAATATTCTCTCGATCATCTTTTGGGAGATGGCTGGAGGAAAAAGAACAACGGTGAGCGACGATGACCGTCCGTCCCATCGACCGGGGAGCGGCCGTCTGGCGCACCTCGGTCGTTGTGCTGCGCCAGGTCTTTGCGGTCGATGTAGAGGTCGTGATCCGTGTCCAGCTCCCAGAATTTGCAGTAGATGACGTAAAAGTGCTCGTATGAGAAGAACTCTGTCAACTGGTTGACGTCGTCCTCTTGCTCCAGCAGCGCCACGTCCTGACGGACAAAAGCGGTGCCGTCGAAAGGAGCCCAGAGAATGGTCTCCCGTCTCCGTCCTACCTGGAGAAAGTGACTCTTGCGGAGCTCGTTGCAAGTGATTTTCCCATTCCACGAGCGGTTGACTGTGTAGAATATCCTTTGGACCACCTGCCAAAGCGGAAAGACGCTCAGCGACGATGTCGTCGTCATCGGATGCGTGCGCCGCGAGCTCACCCACCGTGGTGATGTATCTGGAGTGAAAGTCGGACGCCTCCTTGAGGAAGGCCAGCCCAGCGTGAGTGTTGACCACGTCCTGAAAGAGCACAATGAAAATGAAGTAGATCACAAAAAAAACAACATGTACACTGATACAATCCAGCTTCTTTGCATTCCAACACCCATTGTTGTATTTTAATAAAGGAACTAATAGATTTGATGCTCCCAAAATATACTGGAAACCATTTTGTACCCTTTTTTCGGCCTATTTTATAAGCTGATATTTAAGCCGAATATACTTTAAAAATAATTTGAGCACGTTGATAATGGAATACAATAGGACCCCCAAGTGTCCCCAAAGGAACAACGATAGATTCCAACTGTGTCTGGGGGGCCAATCGACGTTTTGGCCCTTTGGTTTGGACGTCTGGCGTGGGCAGCGTGGCGGCTAAGGAACAATTTTGAGGCGTTGACGCGAATGCGGAGGTGTAGCGCTGAAATGAAAAGGCCTCATCTGGGAGAATTCAAATGGGCGAGAAAGCCATAAATCACCGCTTCAGCGGCATCCACTCCCTCATTCATCACAACCGTCAAAAAAGCCCGGAGCATACAAATGAAAAGCAAGCAAGCGAGCTCGCCGAATCCATTTCAAACAGCGTTTAAACGCGGCCGCAAAATATTCGGAAGGCACGTTAGGCACACCTGTTCAATGAGAGCAAATTGGACACGGATAGAATCAATTACTGACATCGTTCGCTAATATTTGGACTCTCGTGTAGGTACGAGACAAACAAAAAATTCCAACGAAATGCATATCCCGTATTTTTGGCAATTTGTCGGGGCACCCTTACTGTCGTGTTCAATAATGAGCCGACAAAGGTCAGTAAAAGTAAAAGCCACGGTGTCCATAAAGTGTTAAAAACGCGCAGGGTGTTCCTAATTAAGCGGCTAGGAATGAATCGCCGGCCGGTACCTGCAGGAAAGGAATAAAGTCATCTTGTTCCAGGTAATTACAGCCAGGCTTGGCCAGGAGGCGCACAAACTTGGCGGCGGCATCGTGACAGGTCTGCAACGTCCTGCCGTTCAAAGAGAGAACAGATGGCGTGCGCCAAGGTTACTTTTTTTCCAACTCTTTTGTCATCAACAACTTCTAATGCATTCGGAAATTAGGATTCCGTGTGGCTTGTGGGTAATTATCAGCGTCGAGATTGGGGGGGAAAAAGGCGGGCATCCGCGGTGGCCGGGAATGCTTCAATTACGAGCACAGGTCGAAGGTCAAGCCTGTCCGGCTTCCCGAATTCAAGAGCACGCGCCATCGCTACTGCATTATCGTGTAGTCATGTACGAGTATCTGAATGGGGCCCCGATATGGCACTAATAAGAAATTGGAAGGAATTATGCAATAATACTGCACATTTGAAGAATTAGAGTTCACGACCTCTGAAGATGGCTACCGATCATAAATCCAGAAGAACGCAAAGAAGGTAGGAAAAAAAGCTTAAAGTTGAATAGTAGTCTTTTTCCAAGTAGAGTGGTGTTTGAGTTTTTAAATGGGCTCATTTAGCAGCAGCCTTTTCAATCTTAGAACCTATCCTTTAAATTGCGGATAAATGTACACGTCCAACGTGTTTCAGAATATTTCCGATTCCATTTCAGGAGCATGAAGGCAACACTTGTTTTCTAAGAATTTATACGCCACCATGTAATAAACTGTCATAGAATCCTATTCATTTTTCTCATTGGTCTATGCTCAAGCCAACCGTTCAATGATATTAGCTTGGAAAAACATTAACCCAATTTCACGTTCTTTTTATCACCTTGCGGTTTCAACCAAGTTTTGTTATTTCAGCAATCCAATCGTTTGAGGACGTCTACGTTCATCGGCATGATAGAAGGCAATTTGAAATTGGCAGAAAGCAACACAAACGTAAGAATATAAAAGCCCCGCTTGTGCTGGGAGCGCAAATGTTGGCCGGGCTTTTGCCACCCATCATTTGTGTTTACTGAGGCCGAGGAAATAGCAGGCGGTGAGAGCGGCGGCGGCGGCGGCGTACGAGCGCGTGCAACGAGCCCGATGGGTCAACAAAAGAGGCCATTCTCTTACTTGCGCCACATGGCCACGAACTTGTGCACGGACACGAAGCCCGTCCTGTCGCCCCCGGCTAAGCAGAACAATGGCATCTTCCAGTAGAGTGGACACTCGCAGGCCTGCGAAGAAGACACGTTGCCGTGACGACGGGCAACATGTAAACAACATTTGATGACTTCCCAGAGGAAACCCTGCGGTTTCCCTCCAAACCACAGACGGGATAGGCCACCCATTTTTTTTCTTTAACCCCGAAAAAGTGGAGGCGTTAATCATTTGAGTGCCAATAACTTCCTCACCTTGGCAACCTGCCCCATGTCCTCAATGGTGGCCCTTTCATTGGGGAATTGGCAGAACGTCGCCTCAATTTTGGAAATGAGAGCGTCGATGTTGACGTTGGCTTGCGGCCGACCTTGCGGGAAGTAAAACTTTGGAATGCTTTCGCTGGGCGCGCGGCTGACGGGCTTCTCTGTCCTCACCTGCGCCTGCTGAAATTAAAAAAAAAAAAAAACGTTATTGAACCAACCCAAAAGATTCAAGTTTAGCAAGATTTTGTGTGTCTATTCACGTTTGCTTTCGTGACAAAACGGAGGCCCCAGACCATAGTAGCTTTTCGCCAATAATAACAACGCAATACTTGCTGGTTCATCAACATCAGCTGCTGTTTTTGTTTTGATGCCTCTTAGTCAGTCTTCCCGACTGGTAAACTAACCCCGCATAGGATTTCACAACCCATACCGTCTCAGGTTTAATGTCATAAATGATGGTATGAGCGTAGCACAAATTGCTTTTCAAATAAAAGCACATTGAAAACAAATGGGTGTGTTTGTGTTCCAACAGCGGAGTACTAATTGCGGTCTGCAAGATGAATAGATGTTGTATTCAAGAAAGCCAAACCTGATGGTGCTGGGATTGACATAAAATTGTCATTTTAGAGCCCAAAACTAATATATTTGAGGATCACCATTGTCTCAAACTGTGACCTGAGGACTAGAAATAAGCGCCAAATTTGATTCAAGTTTTGTAAAGTCAGGAAAAGAACCCCTGTGTCATGAGTAATGAAGGATTTTTTTAATGGCAACTTCCCAATGTGTACAGTGCATGTTTACAAGGGGGCTCAATTGGTTTCTTTGGTCTCGAGTGCTTACAAACTTACAATTAAATTAGAAATTGGTGAAAGAGGGAAAAAAAACTGTAGGTTAGGTCTGAGCAGAAGACTTTTTTTGCACATCACACAAGTGCTGGGACATGAAATTGACACTTCAAGTCAATAGCGTAACTGAAGGGGAAGTTTAAAAATGAAATACTATGAGGCACATCCACTTGTGAGAGGAAAGTATGACACTGCGTTATCTCTAATAGAAGATTTGAGAGCGACTGTGACTGGATGTCTGTCCGTGGCTCGGCTAAACCGTGTCACGCCTGACAACAGACCAAACTTTAAACACAGCCTGAATGATGAATGCGCCTGATCCTCCGCTGTGAGCAACGGTGTCAGCCGTGGCTATAAAAGGACATAAACGTCTTCCGCTGCCACCCTGCCATGCAGCGTCCCTCTGCTTTGCCCCCACGCTTGGCACTACCCGAGCGCCTAAAGCTCCACCCGCTAAGCCCTGTGACATTTTCCACATTCCCAGGGATGTGGTCCGAAGCAAGGACAGAAGAGCACAACGGAGTCCCTTCGCGAGACCACCGACGCCACCACGTAAACGCGGTGGAAAACAGACGGCACGAGGCCCAAGGGTGATTTTATAAAGTGTCTGGTGTTTGGAAATTAAAAGACTTTGGTTTTGGGGGGTACCCTTGGTCAGAGGCAGGGCTACTTTAGCACCCTACCACTAAATGTAGCGCACACCGAATCTTACAGGGGCTGGGAAAAGGTGCAAAGAATGCGACGGCAATAGATCGTGTTCAAAAATGTTTGGAAAAGTACAATAACCGAGCGCTAAGATCGGTCCGTCTAAATATATGAATGGTATCAGTTCATATTCTCAAAAGGCTCGTTATCTTGTCATTCTAGGCCAGATTTGGGATTTTCTGTCAAAATTGGTCTGGCATTCATCGATTCAAGGGGAAGCGTTAAGAAAATATCAATATTTAACCCCGTGTTATCAACCTTTCACTATACCTGTAAATTCCAACAATTGAACAATTGATCCAACGGATTGGAATCGTCATAATCCCTAAAAGTTCTGATCTTGGCCTTCGTGTTGAACGCAACGCTAGGGTTTGGCATGCCCCGCCAGGGAAGCAGCCCCCAGCAAATGTGGCGAGCAAAGCAACACCCGCGCCATTGGCGGACCAATACCCACATGGCAATAAACAGCGGCGGCCCCAACCCAATGCTAGCCAGTAAACATGGAAGACCTGATGTGGCTTGACCACGAAAGTAAGGAGGCCCACCACAGACAACGCCAGGTAGTTGGGCACCCCAATACCAACCTCGGCCTGTCCTTGCTGAAAGGCTTTGAGCCTCTTCTTGAAGCGCGAGGGCAACACAAAGTCGCAGCCCCGTGCCAGCAATGCCAACTCCTTCCTTAGGTCAGGGTCCTGACGCAGAGAAAGCTCCTTCATCCTCATCCTCACCACCACGCACGGCGCAGGGAACGCATGGACAAATCCCAGGGTGTCCGGCCGGACAGGTTGGGCGAGTCGGCCGCTATTATCGTTCCTCTAAGTTGCGGCTACGTCCCCGTCCCCGCGTTTGTCCTCGGCCAAAGCGAGAGCGGCTCGATTGGAGGCAGATAAGAGTCCGGGGATCCGGACCGGGCCTGCCGGCTACGGAGAGTACGAGGAGATGGCTCTGCTCAATGCGGGAAGATAAGGAGTGACAGGACGTCTGTGTGCGGGACAGGCTTCCCGTGCGGGTGGGAGGGGTGTGCGCCTTGGATCTGCCCTTTCCAGTTTGCATTCCTGCGCGCTCGTAGAAGGTTACGCAAAGAGAAGAAGAAGAAGACCTGTTGTCGCGGCCAATCGGGGATGCACCTTACAAGGTGATGCCAAAGGACTCCTTCCAAACTCCATTTCAAACAGAACTGCCAGGGGAGGTCCTTTTTTTAAATTACTTTTCCAACTGTAATTTAGATTTTTTTTTTAAAAGGGTTTTATTTTAACACTTTATAGAACTTTCTGAACAACTTGCAGCCAAATCCGAAAACAACCTTTTTTTCCTTCTCATGAAGTTATTAAACTCTTGTCTTTTATTCCAATTATGAAAAGATGTCTAGAAATAACATTTTTACAGATAGTCATTTTTCTTTCCTAAACAAGTCTCCACTATAGATTTAGTATAAACGTCAAGACGACAAAATCTCGCACTTCCCTTAGACTATTGATCAAATTAGCCAATGACATAATTCACAAGATGGACATCTAGTTCTTGTTCTTTGTTTTGCTTGCCCTCTGCGAGCATGCTCGCTCGGGCTGCCAGCCATTCCACATCTTATTATAGTTGATGGGCGACGGTGGAAGAAGGAGGGGGACGGGACACGTCAAATTCAAAGAATGATGTCCGAAGTAGTCCGCGCCTATTAAAAGCGCCAGGCGAGAGCTGTTGGCGACGCCGGCGCCGTTCACTTCCGCCCCAAAGTGACGCCAATTACATCAATTCTTCGCAAAGTTGCTGATCCAACGCCGTCACCCCCCCAAAAAAAGACGTCTATTTACGTGTACTCCCCACATTCACGTAAACAAACCAATATTTATCAGCCTGGTGTTATGTGCTCGGGGACGTTATTTATAGATGACAGGATGACAAAGACCAACGATTTCAACTCTTTTCAGCACTTCCCGTTAGCGGCGAGTTCCATAAACTGTTTCTGACGGCTTTTTCCACGCTGGACCTTTTGTGATTATTTCTTTTAATGTTAATCAATTGAAAGGACACGTGGAAGAGAATACGCAAAACAAAACAACCAGTACATCACATGGTACTGTCATCTAGCCTGTGGTTTGGCCACTATATTTGATATCTGGCAGCAAACCAATTGTCAAGTCTGCGCTACGAATACAGTTTGCCAACAGAGATAATGATGTTGCTTCGCATAACTGGAATTTTATTGTTGTGTGGAAAGGAGAAAAATGAATAAAGCTACAGGCTCTATCATGTACGCGGCCATATTATAATGAGGTCCAATGCAAGTGTAATGTCTTTAAGTACAAAAAAACCTCATGTGTTTGTTTGTATATTTTGAAAACAAACAAACAAATGTTAACAATCTACCTCTAGAAAATACTAACAATGACAGCAATCGTTTTTTCGTGTCCAATTGTTGCTGTCATAAATCCATCACTAAGGCATGAACAGTGTTTTAGCTTTTAAGGTTTTGAACGGTGAAAAGAATAATGCAGCACGACAGATTTCGAGAAAATAGTTGGCTATAAATTTATATTAAATTATTGTCTTAAAGTTGGAAAGTTTGAGAGTCAAGAATGAGACGCTATTAAGTTTAACGCTTGCAGCTTTGCTCTTAAATGAGCAAGACGCAACTCGTAGGGAAGGTGAAGTATCTACACAAAAGGAGTGGAATGAGGGCAAAATTGAGGCGTAACAGAGGGTCAGCATGACAATTTAAGAAAAGGCCGAGAGCGGGACGGCAACGTGACGTGAGCGGATCAGCTGTCTGGCATCGGTGCCCCCACCTCCCACGACAACTGTCATGTCAGCTGCCCTCGCTAGTGCAAACAATGCACAGAGTAGTTGCACCACACTTAATCTTTGCAGACCACTGCTACGGAAACTTCATCGTCAACTTAACTCTAACTGCCATGGCAACAAAAACAAAAAACGTGTTTACCCGATTCCGATCCTCTGAAAAATTAGGGCCCTATTTCCAATAAATTCAAAATTCTTTGATCGGGGACGTTAAACATTTCTTACCACCAAATTTGTCCTTCACCCCAGTGTATATAATAAAAAACAACTAATTAGCCAAATAAGTCGTCTATTCGAGAACATTCTATGTACCGAAAACCACGTGAAATAGGACAGATATGCGGGTTATATCCTCATCTCTATTTGACAATAAAAAAAATTGTGTAGCTCATTTCTACCTCATGCACCTCATACCAACGTCCATTCATTTACAAGCTACTTTAAATAAAGCCACTTGCGGGCCATCTTAAAATAGCAATAATATCACCGCATTGCGGAGAATAGCCTCGGAGGAGAGAATACGTCGGCTACTGTTCCCAAGGCCTTTACAACGTACAAAAAGTCGTGAAAACCTCTATAGGGATCTGACCTAGCGTGTGAATGCGCGACCACGCCTCGGCCCGGTAGCAGAATTCTGGGTATTTGCTGGCGACGCGGTAGGGCGGGTGAGTGTGTCTCTCGGCGGTGTCCGGTGTCAAAGTCACACCAGCTGTCCCAAGCCGCATCACCGGGGCATAAATAACATTTTTTCCACTAATCTGCCCAAGAATGCAGCAGTACGCCGGAATCCATTTTGATATCCCAAAATAGCAGCTGGCTTCCCCCTTTCACGAGCACGCACCCTGCCTTTAATATTGAGTGACACGTGAGCGCCACATGACGTCCCGCGTCACGCTCGAGTGCGCAATCTATCCAACCGATGCTTTAGATTTGATTCATAAATTCCAAAGCCAACTGGTTCTGGTTATATTTTCTCTCATATGAATCAATGGAAATCAATCTCCTACTTCATTGCTGTCGTCAAAACTTTATGAACTGTTTGGGAATGCGAAAGCCTTCAATAACTTGTGTTGAAATTTCTGACATAAATGAACCAGAAATACGACTTGGAAAATGATATTAATTGCAAAAAAAAAAAACTCTAAAAGCTCTGTAAGATGTTGTTTTGTAGAGCCCAAAAATGAACTCACTTAACTTCGAACCTTTGAATGTGACGTGAAAGGGTTGGATTTCTTATTCTAATGGGGGCTGACTTTAAACAGGACTGATACATCTATCCCACTATTAATGCTTAAGTACCACCTCTGATCCTGCTATTCTGCCATAAAAAATGCCAAAGCCATTTTTGGACATACTTTATTTAGTCTGAACACAAAAAAATCCGTAAATATGCCAAACTGCAAATATGATGCAAATCACCGATTTCCTTCCGATCTTATTTTAACAACAACAATAAGGAAAGGATAATTGCCAACACGACAATCTCTCCAAAAAATCAATTTGAATTCAAGGGCCTATGATCAATGGACTAAGATGTGTACGTGGTTTTTGACCATTTTCGACACCATAACAACAACTACAACAAAAAAAACGATGTCAAACCGTATGGATTCAAATCGTTTCACCTCTAATAGCCTATGTAGTGTCCTCTAAAACAGAAAATTAGTTGAGGTAAAATCAACAGAAGTTTGCATTATACTCCACTTTGCCCAATTTGCTCGACAATGACTCTGTTAACACATCTCGTGTGCACAGTTTGCATGCGCAACAGCTACTAGTGCGTGTAGTTATGCATATAATTTGATCTTTACAGTCGAAAAACACTTGCCAGCAACGTGCAGAAGCTGAAGCCTAGAGGAACGTGGGCACCCCCCAGGCCTCCTCCAGCTGTCCTCCGTCCTCACTGTCATTGCAGCAACACGTGCACCAAATGCACGGCTTGCTAACGCTCTACATAGTTGCGGCCCATCTTGACCAGAGAGTTTTAATACAGTTTCGAGGCACACCCACCCAAAAAAAAAACATTCGGTGAAGATGCACGGAAGGTAGAAAGTTGAAAAAAAAAGATCAATAGCAGCACCACTATCATTAGTCCCACTAATTCTTGGGCGAGGTTGAAGGATTGAGAATGCATTGGTGTAATTATAACTATGGGGAACCTCCTGTGGGAAAATGTCGTGTGGAGACGAGCAAGCTATTCAGCCTCCCCTTGTGGCCACGTTTGGAAAATCACTGAAGCAACAAGACACTACTAGCGCCATCTAAATAAATCCCTCCGCCCCACGGACACTCTCACCCTGTTTTGACTTCGGACGATCATAAAAAGATTCAAATAGAAGAAAAGTGATAACGGCGTTGTCTTTAGTGGAACATGACTAAATGTAGAGACTCAAAAATGGTCCAATTTTCCTTGCACTAAGATATTTATAAATGACTACAGATGGATTTTTAGGATCAGCCGGTAATGAATTAACTCATTCACTATCAAAGACAAACAATGTTCATGATGTTAAACTGCTTAACACTTTAAAACGTAAAAGAGTATAAACAAACTTTCTTTTACAAGAGATAAGTGAACCACTTTTTATCCCTATTTGAACAAACCTATCCAAACATTACAGCCATATAAAAAAAATAAAAAAATCCCCTAAATCAGTTGCGCAGCATAAAATATGTTTGCAAGCAAATTACATTTCAACATTTTTTCACAAACAAAACTTACCTCCAAAAAGTCAACTTGGTCATCCAAGTTGACAAAATGACCTACTGTGTTCAGATTTTTTTCCTCCAAAATTACATAATTCAGTTATTATTGTTGATTGTAGGCCTTAATCATGCACTACAATTCTAAACATCAAATCAATTTTAAATGGGAAGGCTGGCATTGAGTAATCATGTTACACCGCCATTTCAGTCAAAATGGATTCGACTGCCATCGCCGTCAATGGCAGCCACTGAATTAATACTTAAAAATACACAAATAATTCTATATCTAGATGGATTTTTATCAATGATTACTGACCTTTTTGGAGCTCACAGACCTCCGCAAGATTCGACCGTGGGGTCCCGTGACCCGGTTGCCGCATCCCGAGGGCAGGGTGGAGGTACACGGGGAACTCAATGGCACAGCGAAAGAAGCCGTCTTGTTTTGGGATGCTACATTGTTATTTTGATTAAAAGTCAGAGTGCACTTCTCCTTAATGCCCACGTCGCTCAAACCGTCGTGCCGTCCGCTTTTAACCAGATCCAGGCAGTCTTTTAGCACCGCCAGGGTTTTGGGCTCGCTCAACCAGGTGAGGAAGAGCTCGTCCACCTTCATCTTCAGGATGGGCTGAAGAATTTGACTTGCAGGCATTTTGAAGCAAGCCCGCAGGTCAAGAACCTAAAGGATAAAAAAAACGATAGCATAAATGATTCATATTGTTGCTAACACTGAACTGCTAGGACAGTAGGTTTTGTTGGGATATCACGCAGAAATTTGGTTCTTTCTAGGCCAAAGTATTTTGTGAGAAAATGATTTCATTTTTAACCATTAGCATCTTGCTTAGATCTTTGCTCTGAAAATGTCAAAGGTCAAGTTATCAGGTCAAATGTCAATTGTTTTGAGTTCTTGCCATAATTAGATTTAAAAAAGATGACAGTGGACAATTTTATTTTAGAATACACTATAATTGATCCTAATTTGATTCACAATAAACACTATTTTTCAACTTTTATCTTGAATTCTAATTGGAATTGAATTAAATACAAATTGACAATCAATGGTTGTGTGAGCTTAGTGATTGCACTAAAAACAATTGCGAAAAAGATCACTTGATTTTTTTGTACCTTATACTTCTATAATACTATGCCATAGTGGCTAACAATGGCCCAAATTCTATTTCACTATAATGTAGCACGCCCACCCATAGAAAGGTCGACCTCGTTTTCCACTAATGTTAGACATCACAAAACACACAAACATTATTGAATTTTAGCGCATCGATGCTCTGAGCCCCGGGCTCGCATCAGAAAAATAACCATGTTAGTTCATTTTAAAAGATCGCGGAGGTGGGAAATAAAAATAGCATAAAATCCGTCCTGATCGTGACCTGGATACAGGAGAACTATTCAATCAAATTGTTTGTAAAGTTAGCATTAGCCAGGAAGCTAATATCATCAATAGGTCGGAAGCCATCATAAATACCAACCTTGCATTTAAAGCGGGTCAGATCCAAATTCGGCTACTTTACTCCCTTCATTTGAGAAGCTGGGGGATAAATCGGAGCCCCCCAGAATGCAAAATTTAAGGCAGACGATGCAACCGGTGTTCAGCCCACAAGAGACGAGCCCACTCGGCTTGAACTTTTCAAAGTCGGCTACCCGTTGTAAACATCGGAGCCTAACGCGAGATCTGAATTGAGGCGTTCAAGGTCCTCGGGTGCTTTGGCCATCTCATTGGTCTTGCCCAAATATCCCCTCTAGAATGTTCTCCATCAGTAATATTAAACGATCTAAATTGCTCGACAACATAGATAGGCTCTATTTCTAATATATGTTTTTAAAATAAGTCATCAAAATTCAAAACTATGTTTTGTAATTTGCATTTAAAGAAAAACTATTCACGTGGTATTTTCTATGAAACCACAAACTACTCCAAAATAGCAGGTCATTTCTAGAAGTCTTTACATTAAGGATTCTAAAACAATTTGCATAAATAATAATGCAACATCTGTGACTCATTTGACTGTCCAAAGCAAGAGACCCAGTGTGTGTGTGTGCATGTGTGTATGTGCACGTGTGTATGTGCACGTGTGTATGTGCATGTGTGTGTGTATACGTGCATATGTGCTATGTGTGCATATGTGCATCTGTGCATGTGTGCATGTGTGCATGTGTGCATGTGTGCATGTGTGCATGTGTGCATGTGTGCATGTGTGCATGTGTGCATGTGTGCATGTGTGCATGTGTGCATGTGTGCATATGTGCGCGTGTGTGTGTGTGTGCGTGTGTGTGTGTGTGTGTGTGTAGCTGCACATCCTTATATTGATTACCGTAGTGGGCCCCAGACATGATGGCTCCTCCATCCCATTGTATACATGAGAAAATGCACAAGGAATTCTTCAAAATTGGCCATTTTATATTAAACACAGTTTATATTACAAACTGTTACTATTACTTAGTGCTGCGTAAATCAGTGATTCTCAACTAGTTTGTGCCAAAGTGGTCAAGGAACAAATAATCTTTGATTTGGGTTGCAACTTTTCATTGGCTCCCATGCAAGACCAATTGAGAATCAAGGAACTGGTTTAAAGTCATGCAATAATAATAATAACTATGTCTAATTATAGCTCACCTGTGAATCCGTCTTTAATGAATCTTTTATTTTCCCCCCCTTAGGGATCAAAATGAACAGTTGCAAAGATTATGAAGAGCCCCCCCATCAAAACCCCCCTCAAAACCCCCATTGTATTCTTTTGCCTCCCTTGATAATCACATCAAATTACACATGAAGCATTCCAAGTTGACGGCGGGCGCCGAAAAGCTCTTTGTTCTCCTCCGCAACATCTAGCCTTTTCTTTTCTCTCCACGCACGCACGCACGCGAGAACCCAATCGATATCAGCGGCGTCGAGATAAAAAGCGAAAAGTCTTTTCAAGTTGAAACTTTGCTACTTTTCAAAGCGTAATTACAGCGTACAAATAAGATGTTTTAGCCAAAAGCGCCGCGGCGCGTGTTATTTTTTTTCACGCCTTGAAGGACATTTCAAAGTATTTGGCCGAGGCCGAAACCACAGGGGTACCGCCGCTTAGCGTAGCCGCGTGCTAAGCGAAGAGTTCATGTGTGCAGCGCCGCCGCTGTCAGCCATGCTGCAACCGGGCGCTCTGTGAAGTGGGCTAGCAGCAATCTGCTCTAATAAGCGCCGCAAACACGCTTGAAAGTATTGTGCGGCGGCCTGGGATTTGTGCTCTTTGCTCTTGTTTATTGCCACGTCAAGCAGAAATCCACAAAACTCAGGCTCCAACTTTCTTCCGCAACTTTCTTTTATGCCGTTATTTGGTGCGATTTGCCAAGGCGCCATGCCACAACTTGGAAACGACCCCGCTTGCGGCTGCGAAAACGTCTCTATCGGATCCTTTCGCCTACGAATCTCTTCGAAATCCGTTTTTTGTTATTGTCTTATCACTGAACAAACATTCATTCCTTCCGCTTATCCTCACGAGGGTTGCGGGGGTCCTGGAAAGCGAACCTGGACCCTGAATTGGTTGCCAGCCAATCGCAGGGCGCAATGAAACCAACGACGCATCAATTGTACCTAGCGGTAATTTAGCGAACAATGAGAAAATCCACGCAGGCAACATGAAAACTCCAAGTTCCGACCTTCCGTCGGGAATGGAACCCTCGTGCTTAGAACTGCGAGGCGGACGTGCTAACCACTCCACTCCCGAGCCACCACAAAACAAACAATATAATTATAGTTTGTCTTTTTTCGGCACGAGGACATGACAAGCTATTTAAAAACAAAGTGTAATACAGTAATCCCCCGGATATAACGGTCAACGTAAACCAGACATGGCCGCGATAAACGAAAAACCACGAAGTAGGATCACCCCCATTATTACTACCAAAATACTACGTTTGCACGCCTATACAGAAGTAAAATGATCAAAAAGTGTATATATTTGATCTGTTTGAACATTGTCGACAGTGGTGCTTTATTTTGAAAAGAATAAGGAGGTTTTATTTTGTATGGAGTTGTCGTGTTGTTGTTATTTGTGTACTTCCTTACTTATTTATGTTGTTGACGACTACTTATTATGTTGACTACTTATTATGTTGACTACTTATTATGTTGACTACTTATTATGTTGACTACTTATTATGTTGACTACTTATTATTTTGACTACTTATTTGTCTATCACTTATTTATTGATTATTTATTTGTTTCAATCTCATTATACTTGTATAATGACAATAAATGGATTCAATTCAATTCAATTCAATGTAATGTGGTCGGAGAACACCATCCCCCCAAAAATTATTGACTGAAAATTTGCAAAAAGTGATTAAAGGCATTTTCGAGTAATAACAATAACAATTGGACGACGAAGTGAATTCCTATCAAAATCAATGGTGTTATGTTATTTATGATATATTATGTTATACAATCCTGTTACTGTACAAAGTCTAAATCTCAAGTCTAGTCAGTTTAATTGTACGATTTGCGATTCCGATAAATAATAGTAATTAAGAAAAAAAAGAAGTAGTTTAAGCCATTAAAGAGTCTGGTGACTACCTGATGCAATTTATGAGGCTTCAGAACCATGAGGGTTCATTTGAAAAGCTTATCAAACAGACAAAATGTTGGGATCACAGTCATCCCCGCTCCAAAATATCGTGGCGACGGCGACGGCGTTCTTGTACTTGCACAATGTGCGGTGGCTATTATTGGAAAGCGGATCCATCTGCAAATCTATCACAATGACTTTGAAGTGGCGCACACTTTTAAATTTCAAGAGCAGCGCCAAAGCTCGCATTCCTGCAGGAGTACAACATGTTCAAATCACAATGTATACCACCTGAAAAAACAGCATTTTATTCTGGCTTTGAGCTTTGCTCACTTTTCTTAGACAGTGAAAGATGAGATGAGACTTTCAACTTTTACATCATTGAACAGCCACAAAAATCCTCAAAGTCATGGGGACCACTAGGGCAGATTATTTATGGTAAAAAGTTAGAATTACCCAGTTTTTTTTGGACTATAAAATGTCACTTTTTTCCTTTTCTTTATAACAGGGTGGCTTATTTGTGGATTTTTTTTGGGGGGGGGGCAAACAAGTTTTCTATTTTTTCATCAGAAATAAAAGAAAAAATGACGTTTACAATTCATTTAAAGTGCCTTTCATTTTGGAAACACTTTCCCCCCTCAATTATTATTTTTTTCTCCCACATTAACCCTTTAAAGCCCAAGCCACTAAATAATTAGCCGCAAATTAAAATTCATTAAACTCTGAGCCTTTAATGGCCCCTCAGAACAAAGTCTTCAGAATTTCATTAATCATTTATGCTAAATTTGTGATATACCAGATTCTATCAGGGATAAACATACATAATATCGCTCAAAATCCATATACCAAATATAATGTTTGGCCATACGGGGCTAATCGGATGCATACAAGATAAAATCATTAATGAATGATACATTTTGTAGTAGCTAACTTCCCTCTAGAAAAAAAATAAACAAAATAAAACGACCAAAACAACACTATTAACACGCATAACCATATTTTAAAAGAATTTTCGGCGGCTTCACTAGCATCAGTGCACGTGTTTTTACGATGCAAATCCATAATGTCAATTGAAAAACATCTAAATTTCCTACACTGATTTTAGGACAATTGAAAAAATATAAAATGTTTTCGTCAATCAAACACATCCTCAACAGCGTTAAAAACATGAAAATAAATACCCCCGTTAGTTGCTACGCTTTGATATCCCCCGACTGACCTTTGATGAAACCGATCCACGTCACACCCCGATAAATTCCAGAGACTCATTTATGCGTAAAAATCCTTGAATATCCGCATCCCCCCCCCATCCGCCACGGCCCCTGCATTATTCACACCTTCTGCCGGAGTAACGGCGTCCCCGTGACGTGCCGACACGCCCACCTGCCGCTAATGTGATGTAAAAGCGAATGATGAAATTCAAGCGGGCCAAATGAAAGGCGTACCTGCGCGTGTGCGCGTGTTCAAAGGTGAAGCCCGGGGTGCTGGAGAACAGGATTCCCAAACCTCCGATAAGCGCGGAGGAGGATAAAAGGGAGCGCTAACGACCTGGCCAGCGCCGAGGCCTCGCTTATTTCCATCTTTTTTTTTCTTACCTTCGTGCTGTGAACAAGAAGAACTGGGCAGGTTTGTCTGGACGCTCATTAGCCAGAAAAGGCCATCCACGTCACTCTGTTGAAACACATCAGTTGCACTTAAATGCCAATAACTTGAAGGACGGGACCGTATTTTTCAGGATATAAGTCGCGTAATCCAAGGGGGAAATGATATACAAGTACTTTTTGGCTCATTCATAGTGTAGCTACAGAATCAAGCAATTTTATTTCTTTGCCATGAGTGTCATAAAACCTGAATTTTGTGACTAGTGTAATCGAAGGCATTTTGCTCAGGTTCCTATCCGCAGTTACATTAGTTATTTTGCCCCTGCAGTCCAAACTGGGCAGCCAATGAGTTCACAAGGAAGCTTAAAATGGCCCAAAACTGAAAGGAAGTCATCTGGAAATGCTAAAAAATCATCAGAAATCGACTAATGAACTGAAAGCAGGCCAGAAGTTCCGTCAAAATCAATAGGAAATGATCCAAAATGTACAGAAAGTGATCTGTGGGTCCTCGAAAATGACGAAAGTGCCGCAAAATTAGCTCAAAGCCTGCCATTGACATCACTAGATGTCCAATTTACTTAACCTGGCGGTGTATGGTTCCCTGCTGGAAACTCTTCAGTTACCTTTACTTTTCTTTCAGTGTATATTTTGCAATTGGTTTGCACTAGCACCTTTTCTTTATTACCATATAATGCAAAAAAAAACTGCATATTCAAAAAGCCAGGATAATAAAAAACACAAGTAGATCTAAATAATATTCTAAAAATACTACAAATTCAAAAAATACATTGGAATAAATAGTGAAAAAGTGTCTGGAACGTATTTTGTTCAAGGAGCTTTATCGATTCATTTCTTAATATTTAATCATTTGCTGTAGCAAACCCAGGCAAAAGCAAATTGTCATATTTGACTTATTTTCCGATTTTTTCCTGTAATTAGAAGAAAAAAAAGCATGGCAAAAGCTCTCATATTCCACTTTAAGTTGGAATAAAACTGAGATAATTAGCTTCAACTCCCAATCAAACTCTCGTTCCACATGTTGACACTAATGTCACCGATTCTCATCTTGATCTTAAAGAAAAAAAACATGAAAAGGTAATCAATCGGCGTGCAGTTCAGCCATCAGATAAAGCGAGTGTAAACGCTCTTTTTGATGTTGAAAGCCTCGTCGAAGACGCTTGAAAGAAAGAAACCTCCAAATAGGATGAGTCGACAACAATAAGCAAACAATAAAACCTCGCTGATTAATCTGATCCCAGGTTGATTAGTGCGATGAAACGTTAATGTCGGTCGGCGTCCTGCCTAATAAAAAAAGATATTTCTCCCCTGACGAACACTTTTTGTTAAAAAGGAGGGCAATATCGTCACATTGTATGAAAATACGTGATTTAGAATTTTCATTGATACTTACAGTGGTTATGTAACGTTGATTCTGGAAATCTGGAAATTGCACCCAAAGATGAAGAAGACAATTTTCTGATGAAAAAAAAGAGGGATGTTATATTTACAAGAAAAAAAAGCAACAATACAGATTTGATACATTTAAAACTAGTATCCGTAATACGGGTTAACATGTCCGCTTCACAGTTTTCAAATGGAGGGTTCAATCCCCGGTGGGTTTTCTCCGGGTACTCTGGTTTCCTCCCACTTGCCCAAAACATTTTTGCAACATAATTTTGAAAGTATAGAAACTTATTTCTCTAGAAGTATCCCATAACATTGTATTTTTTTCCCGGCCATTTCAACCTAAGTACTCTATTGCTGGAAATCTAGGTAATAAATAATTAGATTTAATTTAATTTCCCAGTGGTTCAGTCAGTGAATATTTTGTGAAATTGCCAGTAAGAACCAAGTTTCAAAATGTCGATGTGTGGTTGTACTAAAATTTTCACCAGCAGGTGGCAGGCCGAGCTGTATTCATGGCCTGATTTCCTCCTAATGCCTTGTGACACCCGGGTTATGAAAACACACAGACGTCAAGATTTGATGTCTGACTGCAGCAACCTTTAATTCTATTTATTATTATGATGACGACCAGCGAGTCAAGAACAATGGATCAAATGCGCCGTCAGTTCCTCGCCGGAGGTGAAAGTGCAGCTCATTTAAAAATACTCCTTTCCAAATCTATGCAATGTCAAGTGTGATCTACGTATAGACAACATCTGGCTTTCTTTGGAGTGACATATTCCAAAACAAGCCGTGTTGTTTTTTGAGCCTTCGTCGCCGTTCTGCTGCAATTACGACCGGAACGCCGTTCCTCCTTATATTGCCCGCCCTGACTATCATTAAAAGAGTCTTTTTAAGCAGTAAATGTGACCACAAAGAGCACTTTGGATGCTCTTCATCCTCAGAAGACCAGCTTTCTTCTTCTTCTTCTCTTTCTCCCTTTCGCCCGAGGCGGCTCAACCACACGGCCGCCCTCTTTCTTACGATGTCAGCACTTGGCCTGAACAGCGTTCGATATGCGTGGGGTGAACGGACGTCAAAAGAAACGACCCCCCCCCCTCACAAGGTTGGATATATGGGCGGAGCTTACGTTGGAATGGAAACAGTGGGCCCGCATTCGAGCCGATTGCGACATTTTTTAATCTGGTTCTATTCAATCGTACCTCTACTTACGAATGCTTGCTTCTACTTATGAAATATTCGGGCGACAAAGCCTCGATCAGAGCGATTACAAAAAAAATCGCCTAAAAATACAACGTAAGCTGTTGAAAATCAGAGACGAACAAATAAAATAAATATATGTCCAACTTGAGTATTATTTGACTAGTGCAACATATTCGGGTGCGATTTATAGTCCGGAAAATACGGTAATAGTCAAATGGGGAACAACAGAGAATATAGGCACCTGTTAAGGTAACATATTAACAGTTTTTTTTAATACCGATAGCCTAAAAAACACAACATAACAAGCATTTGTTGTGGAAAAGTGGAAAATAAATACTATCTTATTCTTTGGCTATTGCAACATCTACTTATAGTCTGCAAAAATACAGTAACAGTAAATAAAGAAAATAGGCAACTGTTAATGTAACTTATTTACGTAAGTATTTACGTATTTGCTCGTACATACGAACTATGAACTGGCTTTCGTTTACAAGAAATACGAGTTGGTACACAGCGGCATCTTTTTTTCATTCATGTCTCGTCTGGGGCGCCGTAGCTCGCCTCGGCGCTGGTTGTCCGTAATTCATGCGAAAAGGAAATATGCAGATGTCTTTATGCAAAGCAGCGTTACCTATGGTGCCTTTGATCAGCCTGGCTGACACTCTCCAACTAGTGAGAAGAAAAGAATTTAAAAATGGTAAAGGCTTCCTAATTGAAGTGAACATAAAAGAAGAGACATGGTGTTAATTGGTAGACGCTAAGAATAATCCCCACCTTGGAGACCACTGTCCCTCATGCCTAAGTGTCAGGATTTGCATCCGTAATTTCAGATTTCCCCTACATTAATTAAACCAACTTTTCATTTCAACTATGATAAACAGTAGGTCACAATATTATAATATCTTGATTTTATCCTTTAGATTTTCAGGGCACTTCCTTGTTAAATAATCGACTGCCATTGACCGGTCGAGACGTCCAATCCCGTAAATAGGCGAATTTTTCATTCCCCCGTCAATGGCATTGAAATATGAGCACACATTCATTCAATTTCTGAACCGCTTATCCTCACAAGCGTTTTTTTCAGGGGGTGCTAGAGCCTATCTCAGCTAACTACGGGCACCCTGAATTAGTGGCCAGTCAATTGCAGGGTGCAATGCGACAAACAACCAATCATAGCTAGGGAAAATTATAAGAGTGTTCAACAAGCATGTTTTGGGGACCGGACTACCCATTAAAAACCTGCACGAGCCCGGGATAACATGCAAACTCCACACAGTGAGGAGCGACCTAGGATCGAACCCTCGACCCCAGAACTGTGAGGCCGACGCACTAACCACTGTCCTCCGTCTCCCTCAAAAATGCCTCCCGACCGCCGGGCCTAATTAGCGGCTCCTCTCTGACCCGCGCCGGGGCGAAAGGCCTCGTCAGAACACTGATTGGACACGAGCCCCGCGCCTCACGTTAATGAATACTAATGAACGATTAGCACTGCGGGGACAGCGGCAACGTGTCAACGCCGCCCGAATATGCAAACGCCGGAGCGGCCATGGGAGGAGGCGCCAAGGTTAAACAACGCAATGGGACGCATTATGCGCAACGACATAACGCTGTTTAGATAGTCTTGACCTTCACTTGGCGTTGACGTCAACTTGATACGTTCCAATGCTAAAGAAACATATTTAGTACTTCAAGTGCTTCTTCAATAGACACTTAGTTTCACACTCAAAATATTTCAAACATTGAGAAAGATTTAGCAAAAGGATATTTGCGGCCGAAAATGCCAGATTGATTATTCCACAAATATAATATTTTATGCAAAGGGATGCCAACCGTCCCTTGAAAAATGGAATATATATATATATATATATATATATATATATATATATATATATATATATATATATATATATATATTTATATATATATATATATATATATATATATATATATATATATATATGTACACACATACATATACATATATATATATATATATATATATATATAAGTGCATGTGTACGTGTATGTGTGTGTACGTGTATGTATATGAGTAAGTGTATGTGTATGCGTATAAATATGTATATATATGCACACATAGATATACATATACATATATATAGTGTAATAATAACAGTTCATTTAGATGATGCTGTGCTGAAAAGAATTATACCAAGCAAAATGGTAAATATTTACATAGTAAAAATAGACAAAATAAAAATACTTTAAAAAGCACAATAAGGGCTGAATAATATACATATTTTGAAATTAAGCAGGATATATATATATGAATAACTTTAATGTGTATTCCACACACTTCAATTTTAAATGTGCAATGGTTTTGTATTGTTAGTATTAAGGTAATTAGCCAAATTTGTTCCCACTTTTTAAACAAGATTCTTGATTGTCTTTTTTTGATCCAATGTTCTTCGACTGCTCCATAACATTACCCATTCATTCTTTATTTATTTATTTTGAACAAAAGCATCCTTTTTATGTGAGGGCATAGGTCACTACTAGCTACAACCTCGGGTTGACAGCCGGGCATGTTCAGAGAAGACGGCTGGTGTTTCCCGCGCGAACACCCCCCGCCCCCCTTTCCCGAGGCATCCACAAGTGCCAAGTCACACGGGGCGGCCTTTTGCGTGTCGCCTCGCTGTATCCTGACACGATTCCAGATTAGACAAATAGCCCAAACTACAAGCGGCCGGCGTGACACCTCCCTTCCCTCCATATCAGATGGATGACACGTCACGGAGGAGCACTCGACAGCTCTCAGATTGGCGCCGTAAGAAGAGGGAGATCCCAAAGTGAGATGGGTTAGCCGACTAAATCTATCAGGATAGGGGGGAGGCGGGACAGGGGGGCTGATGATGATGAAGAGGCTGGTGGAGGGGGCTGGGGGGAGGGAGTCAAGGGGGAGATGATGGTGATGGTGTTTTCCATCCCATGCTGAGCACAAGCATGGCCGGCTGACAGTTGTGCTCAGCCTTCACTATAATAATGAATAAAAGGGAAATTCCCTGCAGATTACACATCTTCCCTGTTTTGACATTGACCTTAATACATAATTTAACCACAAAGCCTCCAGTGTGTGAAATCACATAAGAGACGACCGGGGGAGTGAAAAAAGATGCCTGAGCTACGTTATATATAAATATTAAATTTAAAAAAAGCCTCAGTAGGAATGGCTGCTGATCAAGCCTGATAGGAACATTGCCACCAGTAAGTCTTTTAACAGCTTAAGACAATATTTGTGAATGTAAAATGGGGGAAAAAATTTAATGCAGTGACTTCCAGGTGGAAGGTAATAAATCAGATTATCTTTTTTCTGAGGGCCACTGTATGTACAACCCAGAGTACCCGGAGAAAACCCACAGAGGCATGGGGAGAACATGCAAACAGCACGGTAACAACTAAACCAAATACAAATGTGAATTAGATCAAATGGAAACGGAAAATAAAATACCTTACTGGTAAGTAATGAAACAACCAATAGCTAACAATAGTTGAAAGTCATGCATCTACTAATAACAGGTTTAAAATAATTCCGTTTCAAAGTAATCAGCAAACTGGACTATTAATATAATTGCAATTAAAGAAGCCATTACAGCAATCGCAGATGTACAGTGAGCATATATGTAGATATGAAATATGAATGACAACAGCTGGCTTTTCCTTACCCTGTGATCCACACTAATCTCATTAGTGTACTGTATTGAAAGCAGGGGGCCCCCCTGGCGTGTGTTAGGGTAGTCGAGCCCTCCTAGACGGGGGCCCTGACCTCCAACCCAACAGGGGGGATAGGGAAGTCAAATCTGCTATGCGTGCCAACAAGCCGCAACGTGTGGAAAGATGGACTAAAGAGTTGCTTTCTAAATAAAACATGAAACACTCCTACCTATAGGAATGACTAAACTGTATGGAATGAATTTATTTTTATGTATTAACTCATTGGCTGCCATTGAGGGCGATCGAGGTCCAATGAAAAATCAAGCTATATCATATCATTTTCAGAGGGTTGGAATCGGGTTAAAAAAGGTATTCATTGTTTTGAAATGTTGACTCTTTTGTTGCCATTTATGAAATAACAGTTATTTAGGTAGCTTTTCATTTAAAACTACTACAAAGGCCCCACCAAAATACAACGATCAATGTGAACTCATATGGAACTTCCAAAGGATAATTGAAAACTGGCGCTAAAATGCAGATGTACGCGAGTCTAAGTGCGCGTGGGGCGCCGAGGCTGAGCGATCACGCCGAGGTACAAATGTGAAACGCGGTGGCAAAAGTACTTTGGTTCTTTGCCACGAGGCCTCCCTCCAAGGGAATGTCAATACTACAGAGGAAGCCTTCCCAAGTCCAAGTGCGCGTGTGGTAGGGCGGTGCTCCACTTCTGCACTGCTAATCTAATGAGCCTGTAAACACACTCATTTGACATCATTAATTGGAGGCAGATCACAGATACGCTGGTGTGCGTGAGCGCGTGTACAGCCAGGGTGGCGGGCTTCTCCCACATCAAAGATTCAAAGAGTGTGAAATCCTTGATTATGCCACACGTCGATGCATCGAGATGCCCGTTTCCTGCCAAGAAGGGAAACGCGGCGGCGAGCGCTCGGCCCGTGCCAACGCCGCGCCTCCGCTGGCCGGGCTCCAGCACCCCGCGACCCTGACGAGGACGAGCGGTGTTCGAGACGAACGCGCGAATCGACTACGGAAAGATGATTTTTGACGACTATTTTTCAATAGTTCTGGACCATTTTCAGTCTTAATGACTTATTCCGGAATACTCTTTGACCCGATCCCACTGTCGAATTAACGTGCAAAAACACGTGCGCGGCGGCAGTTTTAAAGTGCACGCTCCTCAGTTTGAAACTTTGCAAAATCGACCGAGCGGAACCCGCGACTCATTCGCGGAAACAAAGACGCGGGCGAGAGTACGTCTCCGACTTAATGATCCGTTGGCACAATGGCAACCCGTTTTGCTTCCTCTCTGAACCGGCCTTTGTTCAGGAGGTCCGCTTGATGTCGGAGGGCCCGGGCTCCGCGCACGGGACCCCCTGTTCCCCCTCTCTCCTCGACGTTCTCCGGCGAAGTACGTTATGAAGATTTAACTGGGTGCGCCTTTGATTGGGCGCTGACAGTCATCCTTCAGCCGCCCTTTAAAGTCCCACTTTGGATCCCTAATGGCTGTCATGTCGCCGCCGCGCTCTCTGGACTTCTTACTCAAAGTGTCATTGGCGTAATGGTCGGCAGCCGTCGGGCCCTTTTGATCATCGGCGCTCTACGTGTCTACGTGTCTTCCACCTGCCAGCCACTCCCAGGCAAAAAAAAAAGCGCCACCACCGGATATCTAGAATTCACTTTCAAATAGTTTCCCCTCCTAATAGCCGCGGTCTTCTGGTGCTCATTAATCTAAAGGGGCAGCGAGGGTTTTTCACCACATCAGCAGCCGCTCTGCCGCGACTTCCTCGGTCGTTTCGTACAATGATTAGAGGAAAATAATTCCATTTTGTTTACATTGTCAGAGGCATCGAGGTACGGTGATACCCGCTTTATGGGGCGTTAATAGGTTCCGAGGCCTGCCGCAATAGATGAATTATTGTTACTTCACTATAAAAAAATTAAAATATATTTGGCAAATCCGAGCTGCAATGTGGTGAGGTTTTACTGTATATGGCATACCTGTTAACTTTTCACGTATTTTATACGTTTTTTATCATTTCAAACTGTGTACGCCGTATAACAACTTTTGTACTGGATTTTTAAAAAATGTTTTTTGGTCAAACCGATCTCGTTATACACATTTCGGGTCTAATCTGGATCGTCTCGGTCACTGGTAGCAGACGAAAACGTCATTGTCGACTGCTAATATTGTCATGCTTTAAGCATGATATACACACGCATTTCCCATTCACACTTCCGCCCTTTTCACTATATAAATATAGCGCGTCAGCAAGCAATGTACCCAGACGGTCAAGCTGTCAGCGTCATACAGGGACATCTACAGAATCTTGAATTTAGTGCAAACAAAAGGCGCACTGACTGATTGGGTACTAAAACGTTCACTTTAGGGACTTTTAAGTGCACCCTATGTGGGTAAATATGTGCCACTTTGCATTTGTACGGTTTATTTTCACTAAATCAAGGGAATTGCAATCATTAATAAGGGGAGCGATTGGCAGAGGTTGACACGTAACCTTGTATTGCGAATTTCGTTCGGATCGACCAATACCAACGTTTTGCAGCGACGCCGTTAAACGTCAAGCAAAAATGCCGACGAATTGGCTGGAAAGAACTCGACCGACGAAGATCGGCGAAGTTACGAACTTCTCCATCTATCGATTTGAAATTGTTTTTTTTCCAGTCACGTGTGCAAAAGCCCCGCCCCCTGTCTAGCTCATCCACAGAGGGATGGGGATCAAGAGCACCCTGGCCAAGCTCGGCGTGATGTAAACGTGTGGAGAATAAAAGCCGTCTCTCCCAATAAACATGGCTCCCGCACGCCTCCAAAGATGTGTCACGTTCACTTTCACCCGGAGCGGCGGCGGGAAACGGGGAGAGCGCGGCGCTTCTGAAAGACAATGCCATCGCCGTCACTCCCCACCTGAATGACTGATACATTAAACGCCCGCAAAACAGCGGGAAGACGGCGTGCGGGGAGCGTTCAAAGACGCGTCACAAATAGAAAAACAAGGGAGAAAATATGTTCCGCGCTACAGGGCAATGCATTGGCGCCTTTGAACGACACCCCTTTTGACAGTGTGATGTTCCGGTGACGTGACGCTCTTTTTACAGCCTTGACTCATCCAAAACGCGCATATTTTTACTTTCTTTCTTAGCAACCCATTCCAAAAATGTCACTAAAAACAGTATACACACGGTTAATTGTGGAGATTAAAAAGTATACAATATTGAAAGGTCGATGATGATACCGATTTAAAAAAAAAAATCAGATTTTGTAAGACAACATAACAGCTATCCTATTATATTGGGAAAAAGGCCATAAATTGTTCCGATTGGTGATACTTTATCGATTACATCATTCAATTAAAAATCGGATAACTGCAGATTCCTGAACAAAGAAAGAAAACATACGCATATAAAACCCAGCAATTTAAAACATGCATATTTGGCATCGGCCAACGATCCTGAATCTGAAGATTAGCAACACAATGCAACAGGTAAAGGCAGAAATCTGATTGGACAAAACCAAATCTACATACACACGAGTAGAAGCAGTTCGAGCAAAGAAAAACTTCGGAAAGAACAAACCTGTCAATAGCTCCCCTTATTAATTATGGAAATTCCCCTTATTAAGTGATAAAAAAACGTACAAATGCAACGCAACACATATTTACTCACAATACTCAAAATTTTCTCCAAAGTGGACGGAGTGCCTAATAATTATGCACTAAATTCAAGATTCTGTAGATGTTGCTGTAAGACGCTGACAGCTTGACTGCGTGGGTACATTGCTTGCTGACGCGCTATATTTATATCGTGAAAAGGGCGGTAAAGTGTGAAAGGGGAATTTGCGTGCGCATATCATATCAAAGTATGACAATATTAGCAGCCGATGATGACGTTTTCGTGAATGAAACAATCCGGATTAGAGCCAAAATGGGTAAAAGGAGATCAGTTTTACAAAAAACTTACTTAATAAAATCCCGCGCAAAAGTTGTTATACGGGATACACAATTTGAAATGATCAAAAAAGTATACAATAGGGGAAAAACAATGTTGACAAAAAAATGCAGGTCAGTGAAATGTTTAGGCCAACAGAGAAGGCCTTTAAACAACAAATCTTTCACTCATAGGTGAAAATTCCCACCTCTCATATGTTTTGAAACAAAAAGCGACCAGTGAATAAAGATTTCCCCCCTAAAACGATCACTATTGTCAAGTTTTCGGTTCGCTGGCAGCTAACGGCACTTTCCATTTGGCCTTTTTAAGCTTCGGTCTTTACTTTGAGGCCGTTGGGAATTCTCGCAAAAGCCTCTCTCTCGCTTCCGGCTTTCATCCGTGCCATTTTCCACTTCCTACATTACTTTGGTAACTAAGTGGCTGTGAGGGAATTTGCAATTAAGACCACTCCCTTTTTTGGGGGGGGAGGAGAAACGGGGGCTTGACCTCTTGAAATCGCCTCAACGGGACCTCATCTTCCACATCTCTTTGGATGGACCGCTAGCTACCCATCGCCACGATAATTAGCTCCCTCGTACGAATTAGTACGGAGGAGGCTAACGAGAAGGCAATTACGACAAAGTATACATCATCTATTATTTACGGCATTTTAATTATGGCGAGACGTTAGCGCTGTCAGCGGGCGGGCGCCGTTTGGTTTAATGACCTTGAGCCATCTTCATTCGCCATGGCCGGGAAGAGGCGGAGGACGGGAAAAGGACGGGAAAAAAAAGTCAGCGAGCCAACGGACTGGCGCTGTCAGTCAGACGCCCAGAGCGCTAGGCGGTGTTCCGCCGTGTCACCGCGCCGACGGAACGAGCGTCTGTCGAGGCCACCTGCCTCATTACGGCAAATGTATGCATCTGGGCCAGGCGCCGGCTGGCTCGCGGGTGGGAAAAATGGCAACACCGCCAGCCATTACTGCATTATGTTAGTGGAAGGGTACGACCGTTGTCAATTGGGAAATGGGAAGGCGACAAGTCTCTGGACTGGTCGGCGGTCGGGACATCGGGGGCCAACGGGGCGGGAGGGATGCTATGAATGCTGGTAAAAGGTAAGTATAACGGGAATTCAAAATACTGTTACTCAAATAAAAGTAGTCAACAAAAAATGGCAAATGTTGTGTATTGATTTTTGGCATTCACATGTGTCAAATTGACCTTTTTTTCACCCCATTGGTGCTCACCAGTGCGAAAAAGATGGTCTTCGACGGCAATAATTAATTATTTTGAAGGCATCGTGCTCTCAAAGCAACTCGTATTTTATGGACTATAAGTCACACATTTTTCACAGTTTGGCTGGGCCTATGACCAATACTCAAGTGCGACTTATGACTTATATATTTTTTTCTCTGACCACCAACAGCCTGTTAAGTTCTTTCTTCAGACTTTAGTCATCTGAAAAACTATTCTGTTAACACAGGGGTCAGGAACCTTTTTGACGAAGAGAGCCACAAACAATTCAGATTTTCCAATGTTATTCCCTGTGAGCCATACTACGAATTTAAAAGTCAAAATACATACAAGTAAACGAGTGCCTTTTAATTTTTTTTGGGTAATATCACCACTTTTAAAGTGGAAAAAAAATAATATTTTTTCAAAGATTCTTATGCTTTTGCTAATCAATGAGAGGATGCATTCCAGAAGAGTCTACTGCAAAAAAAATGAAGATTAAAGCAGTTCTAGATCTCAGTTCTGTCACCAGCGATTTCCATATTTTAGCTTACAGGTTAGCAAAGATCCAGATGCACCCATCAAAAGAGCCACATGTGGCTCCCGAGCCAGAGGTTCCCTACCCCTGTGTTAACACATGCCTATTTAGCCTGTTTTGTTATTCTAGCGTGTTTGCTCCTGGTTGCTGATCATATAAAAAATGGCCCTCCCAAAAATGCGACATATTGTATATATATATATATATTTTTTTTTTCTGCTCTCCACTGGGTATTTTTTGGCAATCAGTTGTGACTTCTATTCCAAAAATGCAATACTGTGCGAAAACTTGGAATTTGTTTTCACGTCATCCTCTGCAACAGGAGCCGAAAAGACGAAAACTTTGGGCCGCTCCGCCCCCCCCGCCGGCGCTTACCGCCACGCCATTAGGTCTAATGGAGGGCGGCTTTAGGGACAGCCCATCACGGCGGCGTGGCGTCACTGACACCGACGTGTATCTGGGCGCTCGTTATCCTCCTTGAACAGCGCCAATTTACATCTGATGCGGCGACTAATTCTGCCGCGGCAATGTCAAGAGACATAGGAAGTGGCCGGGCCGTGATGACAGCGCGGCTGTCAGGGGGCGCGTGGATGGAGGACTCCTCGGGGCATGATTTAATGCCCGTGTCAAGCGCCGCTGTCAGCCTCGCTCTGGCTCGCCGTCTCGACATTAGGATTCACGGACGCCGGCGTAAACCTGCTCGGGATTCACACCGAGGAGGAGAAAGTAACAGGTGATTACCTTGCGTCTGTAAACTACTTTTAGGGCCAAATAAACGAAGATAATGAAAGACACCAAACTCTACTACTATTGTTTAAATACTAGCTAACGTTAAACAAATAGCCCAACTTCTAAGACCAACAGCTAGTCCTACAACAAAACAAAACATAAAATAACAACAAAAACAAACAAAATGTCTTCCAGCCCTCACACTCAAAAAGGATTGGACATCTTTTGCCGTCAACAGCAGCCAATGGGGTTATACCCAAAATACATTTTTAAATCCAGTCTTTTGATCCTGTCAACTTTTTCCCGTATTTTATACATTTTGGATCATTTCACGCCTTATAAAAACTTTTGTACAGGATTTTTAAATGTTTTTTTGTAAAACCGATCTGGTTTTACCCATTTCGGTTCTAATCCGGATCATCTCGGTCACTGGTAGCAGACAAAAACGTCATCGTCGACTGCTAATATTAGCAGTCTTGCTTTGAGCCTGCGCACGAGCATCAGTCACTTCCGCCATTTTGACTATATAAATATAGCGTGTCAACAAGCAATGTACCCAGACAGTAAGCTGTCAGCGTCATACAGCGACATCTACAGAATCTTGAATTTAGTGCACCCTATGTGAGTAAATATGTGCCACCTTGCATTTGTATGTTTTTTTATCGCTTAATAAGGGGAATTGCAATCAACAATAAGTGTAGCAATTGGCCGAGGTTGACAAGTATGCCCTCAGATTAAAACAAAAGTTTGCACACCCCTGTTGCAGCCAATTGGCAGACCGACTGGCGGTAATTCGGATAATGACAGCTCGCCGTCGGTTTGCTAAATTGTGTTTAGTGTTGTTTATTTTATGGCAATTTTCATCCCGGCACCCCCGTTGGCCTTAAGGAGAGATGGCATCATTAGCAAGGGACTGCTCAAGCATGCACAGGGGAACGAGAGGGGGGGGAATGGTCATCAAGGTTGTCACGGGTTAGAAAAAAAACCCAACCAAAAAACGTCCTTGTTCTCTAATTTATAAACAACCAAAAAAATTAGAGATTCGGCGTTTCATGTGGCTTCTCGGAGATAATTATGACAAGATGAAAGGCGCTAAAGTCCTCCCTCTGTTCTCGCCGCTTCAGACGCTCCCCCCATTGTCAAAAATGGAGATGAGCTCGTCAGCCTTCCACCTCCTTCCCGTCCGTCTCGCCGCCCGCCTTCGCCCGACTCCGATGCGTCTTCTCACAACTGTCCGTCAATCAGTCAGCGTCTGTCTGGGAGGTGGCCGTCCCCTAATGGGAAGCGCTGACGAGCTTTCATCGGTGCCGTCCTTTCCCAGCTTTTTTTAAAAGCATTTTTCCCTTTTTATTTCCGCGGCCAATCAAAGGGGCCCGATGAAGCCGGCGTTGATGCGCGCCGGCCCCTCCCTTCCCCGCCAGGCATCGTGCGGCGCCAGAAATGTGTGCGTGCCCTCGGGGGAGGTAATTACTAGAATAACTAGAGTAGAGGCCAAGGCTGTTAATTTATGCCTGATTGTTGACAGTCACTGTGTTGTCGAAGGCTCGCTGTTGTCTTTCCAAAACCTTGTGGGGGCTCGACTACCTAAAACGGGGGTGTCGTGTGGCAACAAGACCTGGACGAATTTTCATTTTTACTGCCGGGGGGTCCTGGAACCTAACTACGGTCAGTAGGCGGTGCAGACCGGAATTGGTTGCAGGCCAATGACAGGGCAAGAATTCATTCTTTTTCTGTATAGCTTATTCTCACAAGGTTCGCAGAGGTGCCGGAGCCTATCCCAGCCAACGACGGGCAGTAGGCGGGGTATACCCGCAATTGGTTGCCAACCAATCGCAGGCCACAATGAGACAAACAACCCATCACTCACAGCTAACGTACAGTTAGCCGAGCGTGCATGTTTTTGGGAGGTGGGAGGAAAGCGGAGTACCCGGAGAAAACCCGCACGGTCAAAACAGGACGTGCAAACGCCACAGTGGAAGGTCAGAATCCATGAGGACTGAACCCTCGATCTGTGAGGCCGACGTAGTAACCACTCTTTCACCGTGCCAAATATGCTATCAACAACAAGCCATTTTCATTTCTTCATTTTACGTACTGATTATATTCAAAAGGGTCGCAGGGGTGCCAGAGCCAATGCCAATAGACAGTAGGTAGGGGACGTCATGAATTGGTCGCCAGCCAATTGCAGGGGACAATGAGACAAACAACTATTCCCCCAATAAGCTTAGCGAGCACGTTTTTGGGTAATGGGAGGAAAGCAGAGTACCCGGAGAAAACCCACACTAGCCCAGGAGAACATGCAAACTGGAAGGTGGTTTGGACGATTGGGTCACATGGTGGGACCTGCAACATCTTGAAATATCTTAACTAAAGTTTTATCGGTAAGTGGTCGTTTTATTCCGTTTTCCTCCACATTCAGACAGAAAACCCAACATTCCGGCAGAACGAGTTGCTCTCCCACTTGAAATGCACGGTATGAACTCATGTGACCTTAATGAGAAAAGCCTGAAGTGTGCTTCCGAGGCCCAAAATCTTTCGCCAAAAAGTTCATCCACAAATGAGAGCGTTCTGAAGTTAACTCTCAGTCCGCAACTTTCCTTAACGATAGTCAGATATTGGATATTAAATCATTCATAATAGATGCTAATGATCTTTGAAGCCGTCGGAGAATACGGCCAGTAACGAAGCCGGCGAAGGCACCTTTTGAGGAGCGCGGCCCGGCCCGTCTTTGTATTAGAGCCGTCGTTACCGCCGAGCGCTTAGACGCCCGGGACGGGATTTGTTTAATCGGACGTAAATAATGAATTCCCCAGGAAGAGTCGGTAATTGCCGCAGATCAGAGGCCACGACGGCGGACTTCAAGAAAACGTTCCAGTCGGGCGGTCTGAGAAGAAACGGGATGGACGAACGGCGGCGGCGGCGGGGACAAAAGGGGCGGAGGCACGGGCCACCAAAAAGGGGAGCTAATGACGAACAAAGACCCGACGAGTTTTGTGCGGGAAAATGTTTCCAAAGTCGTCTTTAAACTCGCCGAGATGAAACGAGTTGTTTTTGACAGCTCGCGACGAGACGGGCCACAGCTCGCGGAGTGAGGGGTAATTCCCTATTCCTTTATATTAGCCCCCCTCCCTAGCTCCGTTGCCTCCCTCCCCCCGTCTCGAGCGAGCGCTGCCTCTGCTTCCCGACATTGATTCTTGAATTAGACGCTTTGACTGAATAATTAATAGGCCTTTTCCCATGATTGATGATTTGCGTGGCTGGAATATTAGCTTTTCAATTCGACGCAGCTTGTTCTAATGTAAGCGCATTGAAAACATGTCAAACGCTGTTTACCCACTTTCCTACACCCGCGTTGCTTCCGACTAAGCCAGGGGAGCGACGCTAAAGTAGTCACGGTGGATGTCGGCCAAGCTTTTTCGCGTCGTCTCGGGTCAGCGCGCACGGAATATTCGTTCGTTCATTCGTCCACCGAGGAATTGATTGCATTTCCAATGAAACAAACACCAATTTAGGGTCTTCAATTAGCTTAGCATGTTTTTTGGGATGTGCGAGGAAAGGGGAGAACCCAGAGAAAACCCACACAGGCACGGGTAGGACACGCAAACTACACAGATTTCGGGATTGAACCCGAACCCAGACACACTACCCATTTCGAAAAATCATAAAAAATGCATGCCATGATATTACATTTGCATTGAAGCAGTATGAGAAAAAAGGCGCAATATTACAGGATGAAAATCAAAATACACTGAAAAGTCTTATCTGCTAATATTTTAAGATGAAAGTTGTCATTTATGGGATTAAATTTGTTATAATACATATATACGCAATAGTTATAATATATAATAAATTGTTAAATCAGGAGATTAAAATCGCGATATTACTCATGTCTACGTTAACTGAACTGGAACTGGACTTTTTGGCGACCTAAGGTTTGTGTTAACACTAAACTACCGTATTTTGCAGTTTAATATACCCCCATTTAATATACCCGGGTATATTAAACGGCAGGGGTATATTAAATGGCACACAAACGGGAAGGTACGATCCACTACGCACTCTTTATGCCGTGACGGAGTGCATCAACGTTTTGCAGACTAAAACTACTTACTTGCTCAGGTTAAAACTACTTACTGCTGAATAAAGTCTGACTTGGAATTTTAATGAACTTAAGTATCTATAATTATGCCCCCATGAACACCATACAAATCTTGCCAAAAAAGCTGAGTTGCCATTTAATATACCCGGGTATATTAAACGGCGGTGGTATATTAAATGGCGCACAAACGGGAGGCTCAAAAAAGCAAACATCATTTAATATACCCGGGTATATTAAACGGTAAAATACGGTACTGTATTCTGCTATTATTATGAGAAAAATGTCGTCATTTTACTTATTTTTAAATCAACTGGAAACTATTTGGTTTGGCCGTCTTTGACTTTCGGCGACGTAAGCTCTGGCGGCGCTAGAATGTCAGTATTCCTATTTTAAACGCTGTAACGTTTAATAATCCCGGGACAGCTGACACCGGATGCGAGCGGCGTCGACGCACCCGCGCTTCCCGGCGACGGAGCTGATGGTTTTATTTCCACTAAAAAGGCTGGCGCCCCAAAAGAGGCTGTCTAATCGCTACAGCGGCGTCACTCCGCCCGCTTTGAGTGGCAGCGCGGGCCGGCGCGGGAATAAATTGTCAGCCATATTGCGGCAAGCGCACATCAATGGCGGGAAAGACACGTGCATTAAGATTCCCTTTTTAATTTGACTGGCATTGAAGCGGAAGCGCTAAATGACGCCAGGGCGTTTCTCCCTCGCTGCTTTTTTGTTTGTTTCGCTCATTCATGTATTTATTCATCCGTTCCGAGGGTCCGATTTCTACCCCCCCCCACCATCCCCCGCCCAACCCGTGCGGCGCATGAAAGCGTTTTGCACGGCATTGTGTTTGGATGCTTCCAAACATGTGCACGCTTGAATAATTTAGCGGCTGGCTGACTAATGACAGGCAGCGATCATGTTCGAGCAGAAGAGGCCCGAGAGCGGCTGTGATCAGGGACGCGCCGTGTTTGTCTGCCGATGCCGCGTTGGCGGAGTTGTCGGCGCCGTGTTGCCGTGCTGCCGTGTTTGTCTGGGCTGTCTCACAACCGATAACCCGTGCTTCATCCTCATCTTCACGTGTCTACTCTTGCCAGGCAATCATAACCAAAGGAGTCTTTTGTCTGGTGGAATTGGCGTACGAAAAAAATAAATCCTAGAAACTGCAACCCGAACAAAATATTGGGAATTCAAATACTATGTGTTGATCTGATACTTAGTATAGGCAACCGATTTAGCTATTTTTGGGGTATCGGACTGTATCAAATTTGGTTCTAATTCTATTGGAATCAACGTGTTTTCGTTAATATTGTGCATTTCGGCTTCTGTAAATCAAAATGCTGAGCGCACATGTCAATTGAGTGGAACTGACGCCATCTAGTGTTAGATCCGAGAAGTGCAACAGAATCCAGGCTGAACTTGAGGTACTTGTGCGAACTCTATTCAATGATATTTTTATCTTTCGTCTTCTCGTCCGCTCGGGAAAGCCTAAAGCCATATTTTTGGCTCCGATAAATTCAAAATTGGTAAGTCAGATTCATAAAGTCATAAGCCGTAATTGAGCCAGGGGCTTGTCAAAGGTTGCGGAAACGGAGTGGATAATATTTTCACGTTTAAGACCTACATGGCAAATCAAATTTTAAACAGTACAGTTAAAATAATGGACACAGAGTTCCCTCTTAAAGAGAAGAGTTAAGAGTTAAAAACAACAAAATGCATTTTCTTCAGTAATCATTTCATTATTCACCTGTCAACTTTTTCAATTCTTAATTTTCACACGAGTTTGAACCAAAGTTAACAATTATGAATAAAGCAAATCTCATGTTAGTGGCTGAAATGAGGCTTTGAATGCCCCCCCATGTGTATGAAATCTAACAAATCCTAAATTTGAACCCTTTTGATCATCCAGCCAAGCGTTATTGTGATGATACGATACAAGCAAAGGCTGAATTAATCTAAAAGCAAGCACTTCTTTGATGCGCCATCACTTACGGTGACGAGTGGATGGCGGTAATGGCATTTCCTCTGGAGCAGACGTGAGCCCGTTTTGATGGAGGCTAAATGAACGCGTGCTTCAAAGCGCCATCCAATTAACATTCCGCACGTTTGTTTGCTACGAGATGCTAATCCCGTCCTGTTTACACGCATCCTGCCGTTCCAAAGTCAACTACATTAGCATAAATGTCACTTTTTACTGCATCTCGCCTCTTTAACATCACCATCGCACCTTTGTTTTAATTTTTTTTATTTGACTTTTATTTGCATTTTAAAAATGCTCGTACTTGGCGCCAACGGAATCGGCATTGCTAATTAAATGGAATGCAATAGGCTGACCGTTGTATGCGCCTTAATAACCCGGATGATTGATAATCGATGATCTTCCTCTCCTCTGACCTCATTAAAGGATCCGTTTACGCTCAAATGAGGACTTAATTTGGCCTAATGATTTTTTTTGTTTGGTTACATTAACACATCAGATGGCAGCGAAGCCCCCGAGGAGCGCCGCCGCCGCCGCCACCGCCACCACCGCCACCACCGCCGCCGCGACTCTTCAAGGTGCCTTTTATGGTGGTGTACTGGAAGGGATTTGGTTTAATTGCTATCTCTTCCACTCAGCAAGTCAACGTCCTTGTTAAACGTCTCACTTGGCTGCCAATGTCCTCCTTCAAAATTGATTTAATTATATGTGGCTTTCTTTGGATGGACAAATCTGTTCCTCCTGTTTGTTGTGCTTTTCAGCAATCCGTATTTATGTACAATTCAATGTTGTTGTGAGAATTCTAATGTGATTTTGTCCACTTTGTATTTCTTGTCTTTGAGGGAGAGTTTTGAAAAGCGCTTGGAAATAAAATGTATTACTATTTTTATTATCAGAGATGCCAAATACTACAAATTTTCCGCAGTTTTCCATGCCAGTCTAACTACTACGGTACTAGGGTCTGCTCTACTAGCCAACTACTAAATAGGTATTTTTTATCAAAACTATGATACTATGATGAACATTTTTTTCAACAAATTACATGAAAAAAAATGTAAACGTAGCAAGTTTTAGTTTTTGGCGCGTCATTTTAACTTAGCATGACAATTCATTTTTAAACACTGTGTCATGTTCTTAAATAGGTTTTGCACATTGTCAAAACGATTAATTATTTTTAAAGTGTAGACGCGTGTTAGCTAAATCGAAAATGGGAGTAATTGTCGATTTGCTTTTCGTACCTTTTCTTTGCATAAATTAACTATTTAAAAAATAAATTTAACTATTCAAAACGCACAATATAATATTGAGCTTTATTTTGGTACGGCTTGCTGGTAAATGCAACTCGGAAAAAGGGTCACAAAAATCAGAAAATTCTCTTTACCCACTACAACATATGATTTATTACGTTCGTCAGCATTCATTTTCAATGAAAGTCTCGCCATTGTCGCTAAAACATCGTCGCATTACGTCGGGACTCGTTTCGACGGGCTGGAGACCACGTAGCGTCGTAACGGCGCTCGTTGTTCTTCGCCAACGATGCGAGGCGGACAAAGAGAAGGAAGAGGAATTGTGATTTTTTCTTTGCGAGACAATAGATTGATTCGCTGAAAGAGAGAAGCCTGAGGGGGAAGATGAGAAGAAGCAGAAGAGGGCGGGGTGCTCGGGATGGTCGGGGTACTCGCACAGAGAAACATCTGTTGGTTGCGCGCAAGCGGCGCAGGCAGAGCGATGCCACCTGCTCACGCAATTCCTCTCATTGTCTCCCGCCGCTAAGGATGCGAGCACAGAAAAGCGGATGTGGAGGAGAGAGCGGGCGCGGATACAGGTCGGCCCCCCCGTAGCCTCATCTGCGGGCCCCCGCCACGCTCCCGCGGGAGAGGGTCTCAGATGCGGATTGTCCGTATTAGCGGACGCCTGAGGGATTAGCGTCGGCGAGCCGCGGCCTACAGGTGTAGCCCTGGGTTAAAGCACGCACTTATCTCCCGCCGCATCGCGGGGTCCCGACCCCGTCGTCCCCGCCTCCTCCGCCGAGGTGAGACTCGGGAGAGGGACGGCAGATGGGGGAGTGGGGAGCTGCGGGGAGGCAATGCGTGGAGATTGATCGGGAAAGCGTGGGAGGTGTTAGCGTAGTCCGTTGACGCAAATGTATCAGGTAAACAATGAAATCATTTGTATTAGTCGCGTGCAGGGTGGACTGTGGCACCACCAAGACGTTTTGTTTCATGAAAGTTGCTGAATAAAGTTGTCAGAAAGTCATCCTGTTCTGTGTACTTAATGCAATTTCAATCACTGTATATATATACATATTTTTTTATATTCATTCATTTTCCACACCGCTTAAACTTGTCAGGGTTGCGGGGTGCCAGAGTCTATCCTAGCTGACTTTGGGCGAAAGGCGGACAAAAGCCTAGACTGGTCGCCAGGACATACATTGAAACAGACAACCATTTGCACTCCTATTTTTCGAATGTTGAAATTGTGATCCCACAATGTAAAGTTCGCACACACTTTACATTGTGGAATCACAATTTAAACATTCGCAATATTTTTGGCTCTATTCATCAAAATAGGTTCCCGACGCCTTGTCTAGACCACTGTCAGTATAAAAAAACATGTTGTGCGCCCCCCAAATAGAAGGCGCCCTGGGCGCCTGCCCACATTGCCCACAGCAAAAACCAGATCTGCTGTTTTCAGACTCGCGCAATTGCAACGGCATGATTTTTTTTGGTTTCCCAAACGATTTTTGGGAGTTTCCACTTGCCCTTCAAACGATCAGCCAATCGGGGGGCTGATTTTCTCAGCTATGCACTATGCAGGCCTTGTATTTTTCTGAAAACAGCTGCGCGCTACGAACGGGCCCCCAGGACACGGCCGCCCGTGGAAGAAAGCGTCAAACCAGGCATCAGCTCGCGGAACAATACGAGTACATACGTGCGTGTTTTTTCCCTCTTGTAATCCGCCATTGTATGACAAGGCATCCCGATAGCGACAACGTCAAGATGGAGGCAGACAAGCGAAAGGGGGTATTATTTGAACGTAAACACGCCGGCGCCTCCCGTCGGACTCGCCGCCTCGTGTTGACACTCCGCCGTTGTTTGTACGCGGCAAATCGGTCCGTTTTCCCCGCTTCAAAAGTACTTTTTAGGCGCGCGTGTCGGGATGTCTTCGACGCTTACCTTCAGCTGCTGTCAGAGGCGCGGGGGCCACGTTCGGTAGCGCGGGGCGGGCTTGTTTGAGGTGTTGAGGGGTTCAAGCTTTGTGCCCTGAGCGCTTTTAGCTGAAGCGAGGAACTGGCTCAAAGGCTGTCAGCGCACGTGAAGACGCACATCAAGACGTGGGCTCTCAAGCTTTTGAAATCAACTTGGCGTGGTCTCTCCCTGGAAAACAGGCGTTCACAACGTTTACGGAGACTGCTAGACCATTCCAGAGAAATAACAAGAAGAACCATCAATTAATCCATAGTCATCCATAGTCTATAACAAGGGTGGGCACATTTCTATTTTCCCAGAGCGGCTTTTACGAAAATCGAAGGGTGCGCGAGGAAATTGGAAATCCTTCCCCTTCCATAGCGTGAACAGAGGATTATAATCGGGTAAGAAAGAGCAGGTTTTTAAAATGGATAACTCAAAGAATTGAATGTTATTCATCCCATGGATGGGATGTTTACTTGCCATCAATGTCTGTAGTCTGCAGTCCTTGTGGACTTCCTGTGTGTGACTACAGTTTTTTTTAACTAGGTCTCCAATGTCTTGTGTGTCTTATGTCTGTCTTGCTACTGCGACCAAGAAATTGCCAGAATACGGGATGAAATAACGTTCCAACCAACCAATGGAAGCCAATAGTTCATCATTAGAAATAATATTTTATCATGATCAATAATAGTAACTCCCGGTCAAAATGGATTGGACGACTACCACCACCAATTGCAGCCAATGAGTCAATACTTCATAAATACATCTGCAGTTACCCCCCCAAATGTGGAAATGTGGGATGCCAAAAGCATGCAGGAAATGTGAACCGTCAGAAATGAAGTCAGACTGGGAAAAGCTCTTAGTTCTGTGTCTGTAGTCACGTATCGGAAATGACGTCACCGCGCTCATAACTTGCAACAAGTTGATTTCAATTCCAACCTCAAAAGCGCATAGTCCAAAGCGTGCTACATAGAAAAAACGTGGCCTAGCGATTCTCTCCGCGACATGACAGCGGCGTAGCGCCGGTGCGCTAAGCGGTCCTGGCATCCCTCAGACAGGCCAGACTTGTACTTTGTGTTTTGCTGGCTCTTTGGCTGCAGGCGATATGCATACCACAGACAGCTAGCCTGCTCCCAAAACGCTCGCTTCAACACCTAAACTCCGCTCCTGATCGCGGCTTGAAGCGGCCGCCTACATGCGGGAACGCTTGTGGAATAAGGAAACGTGGACTCAAATGTAAAGGATGCCAAAGTTTGCTCGACGGGTCACCGTCGTTGCAAATTGCCACCCAATTCGACACCACCTGCAGCTACGACGTCGTAGGTATTTTCAATGATACCGATTCGCTGATCAAGATGAGAAGTGCAACACAATGTAGGCTGCACTCAAGCTGCTTGTGCAGGCCACAATAAAATATTTTTTTTGAATCTCCTGTGATTCTATCAGAAAAAATGGCCTATAGGATTAAATTGAATTGAAACGACTACAACCGTCAAGAACAGTGAAACATAATGACGCAATGCCAGCCCTCCCAGTTGAAATGGCTGTGTTGTCTGGAACTGTCAAATGGCAGTGAATGAGTCAAGAAGGAACAAAAGTTATATTATATGGAAATAGATTTACGTTTCAGTTGAAATGGATGGATTAGACATCTAGCACTGTCATAGCTAATGAATGCGTAAGGGTAAAATAATCATAATTCCTGGGTGAAAGGGTTTACTTCAATTCAAATATATAAAATATGGATTCTTTTTTTTTGCCAACCCTCCCACTTCAAACGACTACTCGCGATCAATCTTTTCAATTCACATGAACGGAGCATTACTAATAGTTCCCAAATAAAAAAAAAACATATGTGGCTCTCGAACCGCAGTTTGCAGACCCCCGAGCCAGATCCCCGTCCGGTCAGCATGGCCGCTCGACTGAAAGGCCTTCTCCCGAGGCCCACTCCTCTTCATCTATGCAGCTTTAATTGAGCGATAATGAAGCGAGCTTGTCTGAGATGAGTGTATCAATTTGAATAGGTCCCTTTCGGATTATCCGGCCCACGGCGCCCGGGGCGGGGGGGGGGGACGACGACGGGGCGGTCGACATAAGGGTCATTAGCATGAGAGTCAGACTCCAGCAAAGGGCCGCGTGACCGGGATTTGCCGACCCGACGTCTCGGTCCGCCGTGATCCCGTTGTAGATTCCTATCGTCCTGGTTCCCGTTTCCGTTCTTCGCCGGTTCAATTTGACGCTCTTGGTCGTGGGTCTGCAATAATAGCGGCGCTCAAGCACGGCGTTTGAATCCTAAGGACCTCCGGGAGCAGATTTGTCTCCGCCGAGCCTCTCCTAATGGGGATTAAGAGGATTAAAAAGGCTAAAATGACCCCGGCTCGGCGGCCCGTCCTGGGCCGGCCGGGCCGCGGGCCTTCTTTCCCCGAGCCTCGCCCCGTTAGCATGACAAAAGACGGCTGGTTTCGCCGGAGACAAACGGCGCTGCACTTGGCACTGACATTGTTGTAAAAGTGGGAGACGGAGAAGCCCCCCCCTCCGCCGTTCTCCGCGGAGCTCAAGGTGTCATATTAATTATTTAAATCTGAGGTGGATTTCCAGCCAGGGATCCCTCCAAGGCCTCAGCTGCAGCCAGAAGGTCTGGGATCTGCATTCATTTGCTTAATTAGACCTGAATCCCGCCTTTGATCTGCGGCAAAATCGGAAAGAAGGCAGAAAGTTCCACCATGGATTATTAGAGATCCCACCTATTTTCTCCAGCCGGCCCAGCTCTCGTCGGACGGAATTTGCACTTAACCAGTCGGAGAAGGTCAAACATGAAGCGAGTTGACGGGCGCTTTAATCCAATCGGGACGAGTGACAGAAACAATCACTCGGGAAGAAGAACTCCAAAGATGGAGTCGACGACGGGTCGGCTGACCGTTTTGCTTAAGTTGATCTGATAATTCCTTTTGAACGGGAGATTTGCTTATGGATGTAATACATTTTGTCTATATACAAAATATTGATGGACTGCCTTGCATCATAGGGTCGTGTCATGACTCGCTTTATTTTTAATAAGCATTTTCCAATAAAGAATTCAGTCAATAAACTTTAACCCCACTTTTGTGATAACTTTTTTTCCAGTTAGAATTCTCAAATGACTTGAAATATGAATGCAATGCGATCTTCATTGCATTTTTTTAAACTCATTGACTGCCATTGATGGCACCAGACGTCCAATGGATTTGCTAGCAACAGATGACGTCATATTCAAATAGGTTGGGATTAACTTAACAGTGAGAGGGTGTATCTTGGCCAGAGGAAGATTTTTTTTAAACTAATTGAACCCCATTGCGGCCACCAGTCGTCCAATCCATTCGAATTGAGAGTGCTAGCATCAGATGAACAAATATTCATATATTAATTGGACTTCTACTAGTGATTCGCTAAGAAGCGGGAGGGTGCATCTTGGCCGGAGGAAGAAGACATTTTTTTTAATGTCACTAGACCTCCAATCCATTTGACAAAGGAAGTCTGGTAGCAAATGAATGTTTCCTGATTCAGCTCCCTCATAGCACATATTTATCACCGCATTATTATTTTGAATGGACGACGAGGGCACTAATCGGCAACGTGGACTTGAAACGGATCCCTGCAACGTGCGGCGGGGCCCTCACCTCGGGCCCTCGATGAATACAAAAGACGATGGGGATTATCCGGGCATTGTGGCGTTCCCCCCCTTCGCCTGAGCGGGTTCGGCCGGCACGCGGCAAGAGCGCTAATGACCTCTTCCTGGGAGAGACGACAGCGGCCGACGTCCGACATTAGCAAGTGAAAGGGAAGCTTTCGTACTGTATATGATTTTAATCTTTCACGTCCACGTGCGGCAGATGGCGTGGCCGAGGAGACAAATGGCCCGTGTCTCTTCTGAGGAGGGGACTGCTGGGAAATGGCATTCATAGCGCCGCGCCTAATTGTGGATCTGGCCGCATAAATCATTTCATATTCATCCGGGACAAAAATGACCCATTTGTGCTCACGTCAGACCAATAAGGACAAAATTCCAATTCTGGGGGAAATTGGAACGCGCGTCCTTGTGAACTCACGTTTGAGTGTTGGTTTTTCTCATGCGCCTTTATCTGGACCAGGGGCGGAAATTGAAGGGGGGTGCTTAGGGCGCGGATCCACTTGGGCCCCCGTCACTGAAAGAAGCCAGTTCTCCCAGTTGAAATGAACTGGATCTCTGTACAGGTCCATGGTGGGCAATAAGTGAATTTAGGCTCATTTTCTTATTAACTGTTGATTTTGGGTCACTTCCTGCACATTTTGGATTTTTAGGGCAATACACTTCCTGTGGATTTGTTTTTTTTCACAAGTTCCTTCCTGATAATATTGGGTCTTTTTTTGTACCATTGGAAATGAATGGGGATGTTTTCACCAATTGTTATGGTTTTTGGGCATGCAACTTTTATACACCGAGATTTCCGGATGTTTTTGTTTATAAATGATGTGAGTGAGGTGAAAGGTCAGCACAAGATATATTGAAATTCGAAATATTTATGCCATGGAAAGTGGGTCCGCAGCTCGTAAATTTTTGGAATGCTTTAGACAGCCGGTCAAAATTTGCCGAGGGTCAATAAAAAGCAGGCGGGTAGCCTTAGTTTAGAGTCCATAGCTTCTTTGGCTTAGCTGGCCTCAGATGATAGGCAGAAAAGTCTCCTCTTCTCTTCTTCTGTGGCCTGCTGACAAATGACTGCACTCCAACGCTAACCGGCGTTCCGCAGAGTAGACCCGTGCCGGCTATCGCACAAAAAGCACTCCCTTGGGGATGATTTGGCTGACAAATGAGCCGGCGCGTTAACACGGCACGAACCAGAGGCAGCGTTGGCGGCGGCGGCCTCCTCCGGAGTACATCTGAGTCGCCGGACCGCGGCCGGTCGCCGCCGTCGTCTTCTTCTGGCGCGCCGGTCATTAGACGGACGTGGGAAGAGAAACGGTAGGGTGTCTCCGGTCCGTGTGGGGGAAATCCGACGGCAATTGAACGGCCGGCTCGACGGAGCGGAGGACGACGTCTCATTATCGTCTGGAGCCCCCCCACCGCCGGCCTCTGATGTCATCGACTTAGCGACCGGGGACGGGCGGACCAGCCGCCGAGCCGTTCGGGTCCGTGACCCTCTAATCACCGAGCCGCGGGCCGGCTTCCTAGAGGTCACCCGGGAGTCCTTGATCACACTCCAAAGCGCGGGGAGGACGGACGCTCCACTAGCCTCGGCGCTTTCAAGCGCCCAGACGATCCCCTAATCACCCGCGCACCTTGCTCTCGGGCGCCGCGGCCGCCGACGGATTCAAAGGTTGGAATTTCCTTAATTGGAGCAAAGTCGACGTGGCTCAAAAAGAAAGACAAACAGACGCTGCGTTGAAAAGCGCCGAGTGAGGATAACGTGGGCCATTAAAGTTTTCTTGAAAAAGGGCTTTTCGTGGTGGCGGCCCAACCATTACCCACTGTCACTCTTCTTCCTTCCAATATGTAAACTCTAATGATGGATGGTTGTCCTCGCCAGCATTTGACCGGCGGCTTTAATAAGCTGTCAGATGAGCGGATGCGAGACGTGTCCTTGGACTGTTAGCTAAACTTCTTCAAAGGCAACGGAGTTCAACATAAAGAGTGGACTAATACATGAAGGACTGAAGATGTTCACTTTGTTAAACGCAGTAATGTTTCCAGTCAGAAACTACATACTACATTCGTTTAGGTCTCAAACCCGTGGCCAAGGGGCCAATGGCGGACCACGTTACAATATTTTGCAGGCCCCTAAGTGACATCTAATTGTACTTTAAATGTATTTTGCACTATTGAGTTCAAATTAAAGCAAAGCAATTTTAAATAAAGCTAATCAATTAACTCATTCTTGCATGAATTATCATTTTTTTCCTCTCTAAAATATTAATTTACATTTTACAAATAAAAAATTACAAAAATGAATGAACCCTTTCCAGCACAAATCATGAGATGTATTTAACCTGGGTCCATTTTGACTTAAAATTATAACAAACTACAAAAAATACAAACAGTTTAAAGTGGGGGAATGGCTGCCAACCTTCCTGTTCAAACGGATTGGACGTCAACCCGTGATAAACCCATTGAAATTGACAGCAGGACGATGAAAAGAACTTGTTTTTCTGTCTTTTAGTAACACTGTCAAATATTGAAGAAGGATTTGCTGAGCCACATATCTGATAGATATGTACTATATTATCTCCATAATATTATGACTATTTTCCTCCCCAAAATAAACAAAGCCGAAAGTGCACGTCGCTAGTCTACACTTGACGACTTTGAGTGCACATAAAGAGTTGGCCGAGCTCGTCGGAGAAGTCTCGTGGCAGAAGAATAAACATTTTCCTTCATAGCCCGAGGAGCCACTTTTCATGTGTCAAGCATCTTTTAATAATTCATCTGTTTAATACACAGCCAGCATCTGCCGGCTCCGACGCTCCTCCCGCGCTCGGACCGACCGGCGCAGATGCCACTGTTCCGCCGTCGCCCCATCTCCTCTGTCTTTTGCCGCCTTCAGGGGTGCCGGAGCCTAACCCAGCTGGGCAGCTAGCCAATTGCAGGGCGCCATGAGACAAACAACCAATCACGCTCAGAGCTAGGGACCATCTAATCTTCAATTATCTTAGCCTGCATGTTTTTGGGACGTGGGAGGAAACCGCAGTACCCGGAGAAAACCCACACACGCCTGGGGAGAATATGCAAACTCCACTCACTGAGGACCGAGCTGGGATCGAACCCTCGACCGAAGGTTTGAACTCAATTGATAGACTTTCGATCCTATTTTGAATAACAAATTCGATTGGACGCTCGGCGCTGGTCACCGAAATCTGTCGCATTCCGTCGACTTTGTACGGGAATCCATCGCGCGAGCAGAAAAATCTGCGTCCGGTCCTAACGCGACACCAGGCCTGAAATACGGGCGTGTTTAGGCGGGCATTCCGAGCCCGCCCCCAATGGCGATTGTGTAAATGAAATACATTTGCGCTCTCCCTGGCAGAATGATGCCAGATTAAGGCTATGAATATATACATGGGCTAGCTTGGGCTGACCTGTCTCCAGATGCCTGATTTCCCTCGGGGGCGCGCTGACGCTTTGTGTGTGTGTGTGTGTGTGCGTGTGTACACCTTTAAACACAAAGGTGAGGCGATCTCTCCAAGGGGTCCAAATTGAGCTTAATCTCATTCCTCATTGTGCGGGAACAGGAACGAAATTGCACAATTGCACTTTAATCGATGATCAGGCGCATTCCCACCCGGGGAGCAGCACGACACCTCTCTCGCTCTCTCGTTTCCTCTCTCTCTCTCTCTCGGTGCTATAACTGGCTTGGCCCGCCAACGTGATTGTACGTCGGCCTCCATTTTGACCGATTTTGTCCCGGCGGAAGCCTCCAATCAGGGCTGGTTTTGGCTGAGGGCAATGAGGGCGAATCCATTCCATTTGGGGGCACGTAAGAGCCCTCCCCCTCCTATTTTTTTCCCAATAATTTTAGTGGTTGTAACGTCTATTATGCTTCAGTTTCACGTCAATTCAGTAGCATAGACCGTTTGCAGAGAGGACTTTAATCTCCTAATATTACGACATTAATCTCGTAATATTGCCACTTTTCTCTCAAAATATTTCGATGGATGAATCCATTTTCATGATATTATGGCTTCTCTCTTGTAACATTAGCGTATATTACTTCATTCTGACGTTAATATGGTGAAATTACAACTTGAAACTCATAATATTATGACTTTTCTCTCGTCCTATTACAAACAATGACTTCCTTCACGTAATAATGCGACTTTAATTCCGTCATATTACGATGCACGATTTCATTCTCGTAATATTCCGACTTGAATCTCATAACAAAATAACTTTTATCTCGTACCATGAATTTTTCTCGTAATGTCACCACTTTTCGCATTGTTACAATTATGACCTAATTCTCATAAAATTGCGACTCTAATCAAATATTGTGACTGCTTTAGTAGTCCTAATTTTTTCTTTTGTTGAGCGGAAATTGACAAAGGTTCGGTCAACTGAAGTCACGTGAATGAAAAAAAAACAAATTGGATTGGCTAGCCTTTTAAATGGAAAACCATTGCGCTATAAAAAAAGAGGGCATGCCTTAACATAGCATAAATGCAAGTCTCCCCGTTAACCCCCCCCTTTTACCCCCCATTCGTGTTCCAGTGGAAGCGGCCAATAACGTCTGCTCGAGCAATCAGCGGCCTAATGTGCTGAGGATAAGGCCAATCATAAAGCAATAAATTTCATCCGGACGCGGCGCTTTGCTCTGGTCCCCGCGGCTAAAGCCGGGAGATTTTAGGCCATCCTGCCGCATCCGTTGCAGCCAAGCACATCGCCGCCGCACCCCCCTCGGCCCCCACTAATGGACTTGATTACAATGATGACGTTGGCGCGCATCCCCACGCAGGTGATTGTGATTATCCCAAGGTAGGAAGCTCTTTGGTCATAGCCAATGGCGGCTTTTCTCCAAGAGAACAAGTTCCGTCAAAGTCGCACTGGCGCAATCAGACGTAAGAAATCAGTCGACGGGAAAATCGGAGATTTTGCTGGAGCGAAACAAGTGAAGATTTGCGGAAACGCAAGAGCAACTTTACGACAATTACACAAAGTCGGAAATCACAACCAAGCAGCGCCCATAATAAAAAAATTACAAATGGCCGGAAGTTTTATATCTCACCGGTATGTCATTTAAAGTTAAACAGAGACATCAAAACATTGGCTTACTATCAACCTGCCTACGGCTACTTATCAATACATATATGTTTATTTACGGTACTTGGATGTTTGGTCGCCGGACGTTTGGTCGCCGGACGTTTGGTCGCCCGGACGTTTGTTCACCGGACGTTTGGTCGCCGGACGTTTGGTCGCCGGACGTTTGACAAAATGACAGAGAGTTTACTGTTGAAACCAGCTCTCAAAATTATATCCATGAGAGAGAGATTAATTATCTAATAATAATTCAAAATTATATTCACCTGGGCGACCAAATGTCCGGCGACCAAACGTCCGGTCACGGTATTTACAGTTCTGAAACAGATAGTCAAGGGTCACAGGGGATGCTGGAGCCTATCCCAACTATGCAAAAGAATGTAGGCTGTATTCAAGCTTCTTGTGCGGGCTATATTGAGGTTTCCCGCTTTAGTAAAACCATCTAGCTTACTGAGAAATGTTTTCATTGTTACTTCAAAAGTGATAATTTTAGTAAAAACTGGAAGTAATATTTCCCAAACAGCAAGAAAGTCATCCATTTTTACAGTTCAATTAAACATCGTCCATAGCTGTCAATATCAATGGGAATGTTTCTTTGCGTGTACTTGCCTTGTGATTGGCTGGCGAGCAGTCCACGATTTTCCCGAAATCTTGGCCCAAGTCAGCTGGGATAAGACTCAAGCTCATCGGCGACCCTAACGAGGAAAAGCGCACATAAATGGACGGCTGACGGAGACACAAACGCGCTGGCGAGAGAGAAAACCACTAGAAAACCCATTTTAAATCCTGCGCAGGCCCGAAATCAAATGGAAGACATCATTAAACGCCAAGCGACCAGCTCGGCAAATAGCCGGCACGCTCTTCCCCAAATATGATCATTTTCACGGCTGTCTCTCTCTCACGCACACCCACACACACACCACATACACACACCCTGGGGTGTAAGGGCCGTGGTAATGATTGGTACATGTCAAAACATAATGAGAGGAAGAAGGCGGCGAACACGGCGACGTCGGGACGGCCGCCAGGAAGCTCCTCCGGCCAGCCAACGCGCCGTGTTGATTTGTCACACGGCGCGTGCTGATTTGTCACGAAAGTTACCGGAACAAAACAAGGCAACAAAGGTTCCCGAGCCGGAGCGCGTGTTCTCGTTACGGCCCGTAATGAAGGGGCCCCCCGTTTTGCGCCGCGCCTCAACTCGACCCGCGCGTGCAAGCCGGGCTGTCAAGTCCAAAAATAATTAGGCATCAAAATGAATTTCCATGTTTTTTTTTTCCTTCCTGCGCGCCTTGTTGGTTTTATTCATGCGCTGGAACTCGGGAGACCGACTAATGCACTTAACATGCTCTCATCATGAATTTTCATGACACCATTACAAGAGCGGGAAAGTGCTGGCGCCCACGCACACACACTAAATGGGGGAAATGGTATATGCACCAGATTTTCATGAGGAAAACATAGTTACATTTTTGCTTCATCTTCAAGTTGTTTACACCAGGGTTTGCCAACAATTGGGGGTGCCGTGAGCCATGGTCAGGTGTAGCGTGGGAAATGATAAGTCATCCATTGTAATATTCCGAGAGAAAAAAATGATATTAACCACTATGAGGTTAAAATAAAAATGTGTCAAATAATAAATCATAAATTGTACTATATTACAAGATTCAAATCGTTATACTGATAGATTAAATTCATTTTTTCTTATTTTCCGGAGGTTTTTTGGCTTGAACTTTTGGCGATGTTTGGGTGTGTCGGTACAAAACTGCTCTTCCCATAATGTAACGATTATCGGGTATTCACTATTACTCACGAATTCACTACTTCGTGATTTTCCGCTATTTATTATTTCTTTGTATTTTTTTATTTGTATTTTTTTAAAAGTTCATAATAATGTGAACTGAAACACGTAAGCAGAAGCCACTCTTGAAAAAGTTATATTAGGGGTGACCCTACATCGCGATTTTTCAATTATGTCTGGTCTACATTAACCGCGATATTCGAGGGATTACTGTAATATTGGGAGTTAAATAAATTGTAATATTACGAGATTTAAGACATTTTCTTGTGTTTATGTTACATTGTTTAGTTTTAATGGCATAAACTTTTGGCCAAGTCAAGCCTTTGTGAGCACGACATTGCTTTGCGTAATATTTGTTTCAAGATTTAAGTAAGATAGAAGAGGGGAGCGAGTCATACAATTTAAAAAAAAGATGAACTACAGCACATTATTTGTTTTTACATCACATTGATACAAAGTGTGATCACCAAGGTAGTCTTTGATAGTGTCACTGAATTGATTTCTTTTGATGGATGGACTGACAGCGCCAGTGTTTGGTGAATGGGTATCAAATCAGGGAACCAGTTGAGTCTTTCAATGTCTACTGTCAGTTTGCACGACTAAAAGAACATTTTGGTCTTCTCCATTTGCACATCGGCGAAACTAGCCGAACTGCGGTTAGCACACTTTTATCCATGTTTAATGAAGCCGTCATCAATTGGAGTAAAAGCACTCAAGCGACAACGAACGTCCTCCCGTTCCACCACGCGCAACAACTTCACGCTTTGTTAACTCAAAGGCCAGCACCTCCTGCGCGCTAAATGCTTTTTCTATTACTGATCCGCTCATGCTCAATTACCCAGATTCCCCCAGGGCTCGGCAAGATAAACACGCATCAGATGGGTCCGATTTATTTCACCGACACGTAGTTGCTTTGCGCGCTTCATAACATACGTTCACTAGATAACATATTTTTGCATGCGAGTCGGGGAACCCGATTTTGCGGATCTACCGAAGCCTCGGGAAAATAGCTATTTATCTATTTTTCCCCGCCAATTTGGAGAAAGCTATCCAACATTAAAGCCATAGAAGAGGGTTATTAGTAAAAACACTTGTTTTGCCAAATAGTAGTAGAGCAAAACATAATCGAAGTAAATCCTGCTAATGGAATTACAAGTATATGTATTAGCTTTGCTGATAATGAACATATTATGAGTACCAGGTAACTCCATATTAACTTTTTGACACATTACTTTTTAGAGTTTTTCCACGGGCATAAAATGGTGTGTTTGTTTTTCCACTTAATCACGATTTCCTGTTTTTCTTTATGGGAAAACGGGCAGTTGTATCTTGGATCATCTGTTTCACATTGCCCTCATCAGCACTCATCCGAATCGGCCTCTCGTCATCCCGCATCCTCTTCCGTCATTATCTTTTGCTTTAAAATAAAAGCCTGCGCGATTGGAAACTGACCACAATTTTTGCAAAAAAAGAAAAAATCAAAGCTAAAGCTCAGCGAGTTTTTTTTTTAAATTATGGTGTTATTTTTATTTCTTGAGAAAAGACGAGCCATCAATATCCATTTGAAGTGTGGCATCTATTGTAGTTAGTTAGTTGTATTATTATGCTTTAAAAAACGATATTCTACTTTCTTCATCTATTCTCAATGATGTGACTCTTAAAAACTAAATAAAAACTCAATGTCCTTATCAGCAGTAGACATCCCATCCATTGGAACTGGAAAGGTGGCAGCGGGTAAAGAAATAAACGTCTAACCCTCCCACTTCGAACAGATTGGACGCCTCGTGTCTTCAATGTCAGCCAATGGGTTACAAGGGAAATGCAAAAATATTCTTCATTACTATCAAGTTCAATGCAAATATATATGTGAGAAAATACAGTATTTGAAATGCATATTTTACTCCTATTCTGAAACCCAATGATCAAGCTTTATCACAACATACGGCTAGAAATGACGATTCCTGAAGCCTAATTCATGCATTCATTCTAGTATGAGCTTCTCAGAAGTTTGTAAGGTCAAGCTCGAAAATGGAGGGGAAGATGTGACTGACAAGGCCACAGCCCTCTATTAAGTGTCTTCCGGTGTGTGTGCCAGCGTCTGTGTGTGTGTGTGTGTTTGTATGTGTGTGTGTGTATGTATGTGTGTGAGCACTCCCTCCATTATGTCACATCAAAACACTTCATTATCTCCTTCCCCCATCTGTTTTTATACCAGCGCTCTACCATCAATCACCATAATAATTCCTTGCTGTGCACACCACGCAACACCTTTCAATGGCCTCTATGCTATCGGTTTGGAAAAAAAAAATACTTATTAGCCGCCATTGACGGAGCGAGACGTCCAAAAGCATTTTGACTGGGGCGTACGCACACATTTTCAATATTCCAATTATTATTAGTTTTTTTTTTTACCCCTATGCTAATAGAGAGGAACCGTTGAGTGACAAGCAACATCTCGTATTAAAGGTAAGCTGAACTCAAGCTTATTGTGCAAGCCATAGTCAATATTTTGATAATTTTGCTGCGGGACAATACAAAAAAAAAACAGGTCGCCATAGTTTGAACACCGATCGTTTGTGTTCGGCGTTCGGTAATGAGCCACTTCCTTTTTTGTGTAGTGCACCATCTGTTGCTATGTTGCTACTACAAAAAAAGGTTAGCTTATTTTCGTCTGCCTTTTTTCTCCTCACACACCGACCGAGTATGAGAGCCATCTCTGGTTGCCAAGGTAACCAAAGATGGCCTCGCCAATAACTTAAATGTCTGCGGTCAGTATTGTCAAATACTGGAAGCAAGTAGCCCACACAGACTTTTTAAAAATTGTGGCACTAACGTCATCGCTCAATGCCAGGCTTCCCAGTACAAACATGGTTTCATATCTATAAATGTCAATGGCACGCAATAGGCTACAAGCAACAGACTAGCAAGCAACTTCATGTTAACCCAAATGCTGAAATTCTACATTTCAAATCTGCTCATTTGCAAGAGTGGGAGAACGGCATTCCCGTGAGAGCCTCGTTTTAAAGCAGAAAAACAAAATATTATCCTTCAAAAGAGTCAGAACGTGGAAAAATACCAAAATATGAACTCTTACAACGTTCAACTTAACTGATGAGGTTGTTGTTGTTTCTTTCCTTAAACTTTTCTTTAAAAAAAAAGTAGAGCATCACTTGACTTGCTGACACTCATCTGCCGCCACTAGACAAGGGGGGCCGTAAATCAACTTCCAGATGGGTCGCCAGATGTGTTGCTGCCACACGTCTTTGACGGGCGGGCTCATCCGAAGCGTTTGACGTCCAAACAACACCTGAAGACGGCTAAAAGATTGGCGTTCATTGGTTGAAGGTGTGTGTCTGCGTGCGGGTAACCATGTAAAAAAAGGGGTGTCCAAACTAGGGACAGCGGCCCACTGCTTCGTTTTTTTTGGACTCCCCCAAGTTCAAGGGTAAAAATTAAGCTAATTCTCTGGATTATTTAGTTAATTCATTCAGTGCTATTGACAGTTTTAGACATCAAATCCATTTAGATTGGAAGATGCCAAATGCCGGGAGAAGAGGCAACGCTTCTGACCAACCATTCCATCCTGGGATAAGATGGAAGAGCTGTCGGCGCTTACCAGCAATGGAGTCGAGGGGCTCTACTCTGCTACTGTTGTCTTCAGCTCCAGACTACTGAGGAACTGTGCGGATAAGCTTGGAAGAGTGACTCTGCATATTCTCTACCTCAGTCACAGTCTGCAGAAGTTCCCCATCTTGTGGAAGACCTCCTGTGTGTGGTTCCAGTTTTTGTCCAACTTTACGTCTTTTGAGTCTGTATCCGTTTTTGCTACCGCAACCAAAATGGCGCCATTCAAGTGGCAGCCGGTGGCGGTAGCTCCGTCCACTCTTGCTCGTTTTGTGTTTTTGCTGCTTTTCTGTCTTAATGATTTGATTTGGTGATTCTTAATGATCCCATTGACTTTGATTTGCTTTGTACTTTGTGCTTTTGCTTTGTTGTTCTGCGGCCTTTGCGACTGTACTGTCTAACTTATAACGATGCCTTTTCTTGCTACTGTCACAATGAAATTTCCCGAATACGGGATGAATAAAGTTATCCAAATCAAACACTGGCATGGAGTGATCATGTTTCACCTCCATTGGCGGCGATAGACGTCCAAACTAATTTGACGGGCAGCGATCGAACCATCACAAGGCTGCAGGCTCAACTCAAGCTTCTTACCAAATGTATTCAAAACTGGGCCGTTTGGATCCCGCCCCCAAGGGAGGATCAAGACTAACGTTTTTGAAAGAGTCGGAGTTGGCAAAAAGTCAGCGGCAACCCTACTGATGACGCGCCGTACTTTTTTTCTGGTGTTAACAATCCTAATTTATTTGACTGGAGCGGCGCTGGGGCGGTGCACGAAAGGGAAGAATGCAAGCGTTTTAAAAGCGCCTAAACGGGTCTGCGAGCGGGCTGTCACGCTCGCTTACGGCCTCCGCCGTCCGTCCAGCCGCCGCCGGCGCAAACTGTTAGCAGCCGTTAGCCGCCCTAAAAGGGAATACTAATGGAAATTGGGAACGAACGAGCGGCATTGAAAGAAAAAGCTCAAAGGCGCCGTCCATTACCTCCGTTTACCTTGGCGTTTATTCAGCGGCGGCTGACAGCGGTAAACAACTGCGAAAACGTCGAAACGCACCAGCGAAAGCGATGGTGACGACCGCTCCCCAAAAAACCCACGCACATTTTTGGGTCGAGGAGGCTATTTAAAGTGACGCTCGGCTGGGTTATAAACGACAGCCGTTCTGACGGAGCGCCGCGTGGCTTTTTCGCGGGAGTTACGCTGATGGATGTGTACAGCCAGTCAATCATAAACACCTCTCATCCGCTAATCAGGAGGCAGCGTTAGGCCGGGGATGCCTGCGAGCGCCACCGCCGCGCTGACAAATCTAATGAGCGACAAATAACGGGAAGAAAAACAACAACGCTCACAAGTGGAAATGAGACTTTCCACACGAGCCCGAACCAAAGTTCTCCCGAGTTTTTCCCCCTTTTTTCCCCCAACTGTGTCCATTTCCATAAACGCTGTCGGCTGTCTCACCTCCACCAGGAACGCCACCCGGCTAAATGCCTCGGCTTCTCGTTTGGCTCACTTTCCCTCCCGAATGTTCGTTATTAGCATAGCGTCTCGCCTGGGAGAGAGAAGGGGGCAAAAAAAAAATTCATTGACAGCTTGATGTGACGGAGGTCAATTGAAATAACAGGTTTTTTGTGTGTTTAGATTTGAAATGGGACACTCCGGCTATAGGCTTTAATGAGCAGGTTATGCAAAGACGCGACCGGTGCAAATCTGGAATTAGAATCAAGCTCTTCGCACCATTTCCTTTCTGTAAAAAAAAGGTTTTATGGATTAGAATTTTCCCTGGCTCAAACGAATGTCGATTTTTCTGCCAAACTTTTTGGCAGAATAATCAAATCCAATGAAATTCGTGCTTTAGGCAATTGGTGTTTTGGGTCATCAGTGTTGGTGTTGTGGTAATTAAGGTTTGTGTTGTGGCAAGTAAGGTTTATGTTGTGGCAATTAAGGATTGTGTTGTGGCTATTTGGATTCGTGACTGGACATTTCGTCGCCGGACGGTTCGTCCCCGGACGGTTTGTCGAACGGACGCTTCGTCGCCGGACAATTCGTCGAACAGATATATCGTCGACGGACAATTCGTCGCCGGACTCACGAACGATTGTTTTTAAAATAAAAGGCAATAAATAAAATTATTTTATTAAACATTTTATTAAAAAGAAGACAAAGGAAATTCACTGTTTTATTTTCTTAATAAAGAATATGTGAATTTCCTTTGTCTTCTTTAATAGTGGTTAAGGTTAGTGGTTAAGGTTAGGCCAACTGTCTGGCGACGAAGTGTCCGTCGACGAAGTGTCCGTCGACGAAATGTCCGTCGACGAAATGTCCGGGTACCTTTGGATTCATACTTTTTCCTTTACGCAAAACATTCAGACTATGCACTCGGCCCGCAAAGGTCGCCCACCGTAGCACACTTCGGCCCGCCGGAACGCCAAACCACTGACATCATTTTGATATAAATTTGCCTGTGACGGGGGGCCAAATTGACGCAGATGAAAGTGGGGGGAGCTTCCGCAGCGAGGACATCTGGACACAAGAGGGGAACATGCGCGCTGGGCCAAATCCGGAGCCGTGCCAGACCCCTCCCGCTCCCCGCCAAGTATTATGTTAACTTGATTTGTTAATTCGGCGACCCCGTCGGAGGGAAATCTGCCGCTGACACCTGCCTGCCTCGACGGCGCCTTCGTTAAATAAAGCAAGGGGGCCCCTAACAGCATTTGGTGGAAGGCACCATCCATTCTCATTCATTTAGAGGACGGTGATGAAAGCTGACGGCGAGGGGAGGCGACTGGCGACTCCCGGTGACGCCGCCGTGTCGACTTTTTTGTTTTCCGCCGTTTGCAAAAAGTGTCATCGGCTTCCTTCTCGCCAAAGACGGCGACTGATGTATTTTTCAGGCTCCGGAGAGCCTCTTTCTGACAGGTCATGTAAATTTGATCAAGGGCGGCGGCGAAGAGCTTATAAAACAAAATGTCTGTTTGCCTTTTTGGAGCGCGTCTCCGTCCGCTTTGCTCCGCCTCTGCGCGTCAAGGCCGGTCAAGGAGCGTCTCCTACATCCGCTGCCGGCGTGAATAATGGAAGGGGGGGGCGCCCGGGTTGTGGCGGCTCTCGGCCCCGAACGGCGCGCGTTTGCGATGATTCAATTGGCCCGCTGAGCATATGCTCCCCTCTGCATCATAAAGCTCAATTACACGTCTTCTAATGCGATTTGAGGGCACTGCAAGCACATGTTTGACTCAAGTCACTGCTCTCTTGACTTCAATCCATCAGATCACGAGAGGAGTTTATGACATTTTTGGTATTCTCTAGTCTTTTTGGAACTTGAAATGTGTGTCTTTGCCACTCGCAGACTCATCTTTGTATTCATAAACTCATACCTGTCAACCTCTGCCGATAACTGCCTTATAAATGATTATGATTCCCCTTACAAACCCCAAAAAAACCTTACAAACACCGTACGACTCGTACGAGTCGTACGGTGTTTGTAAGATTTTTTGGGGGTTTGTAAGGGGAATCATAATCATTTATAAGGCAGTTATCGGCAGAGGTTGACAGGTATGTAAACTGGATGACATGTTAAAAAGCAGCTATTTTTTCCATGATTCATTCATTCATTTGACGACGCGAGGGTCACGGGGGTGCAGGAGCCTATCCTGGCAAAGTATCCGATGGGATTGCTTGCTTTTTGCCAGGGATTTAAAAAAAAGCCCGCTTTGAGACGGCAGCCAAGCGAGCTGGCAAAGTGGCGCGGCCGTGCCAAACGCTTTCTTCCAGGTGCGAAAAGAGGGCGGGCCTCTGGAGTTTGACGGCGGCTGAGCGACGCTCCAGATGTCCATCAATATTTAGCAGTCAACACAGCGCCGGCAGGGGCGGCGACGCGGCAGCTGACGACAGCTGAACTGTTGACTCTGGCTGCAATAAAGTGGGCCACCCCGCCAAAGCGCTACTGCCACATTTTGACAGATTTTCAGTTTTGGCGGCGTTTCCTACAAATGACACCGCTTGCAATTCCCACGCCAATGAGCCACCATTGCGAAAATCGCACAATAACGTGCGAGACTTCCCCAGAAGCTACTTCTTCCGCCGCTTACGAATAAACGATGGTAAAGCCAACCTTTGTTTTATCACGAAAAATTAATTTGACCTTACCTCTTAAGCTCAGAAGGGTCGTGGGGGCGGGGCTCAATCCTATCCCAGCCAACGATGGGTTACAGGCGGGGTACACCCTGAAAAATGAGAAAAACAACCCATCACTCATAGCTATGAACAATTTGGTGCATGCCATTAGCCTAGCATGCATGCTTTTTTTGGAATGTGGGAGGAACCCGGAGAAAACCCACATAGGCAACATGCAAAACTCCACATATTTTTTTTATTATTGCGGCCCTATCTGGTTGACATTAACCGCAATATTCGAGGGATTACTGTAATTTGTTAGGGCACCGTTACTGAGAGCGCTCTTGTTCAATAATAATCTGCCATACTTTATCCTGCATAGCTTTTACCAAAATATTTTAAGTTGCACTCAAAATATATTCTTGGAGTTGGATGTAATTAAAAAGAATCCTGTGTTTTATACTCCAGTGTGACTTATGGATGACTATCTGTATTGTTTTGGATTGGTTGACAGAGTCAGAAAAATATTGTGAATTCAAAGTGATGTTCAGGGTTGAACATTTTAGCTGTAAAATGACATTGCAGCCCCAAAAAATAAATCAATAGTAAAACAGTACAGTAAACAACGACATCTTCATGATGCAGTCTTTCAGTTAGGTTTCTTCCACTTTAACTGCTTCCCACATTGTTAAACATGTTTTTGGGTTAAAATCTGTCCTATCTGTATCATTTTGTTGCTTTGTACCTCTTCAAATTCTTAATAAACACTTTTTAAAAACCTGATCTCAGAAGGAATTCGAGTTGGCTCTGATTTTTCTGCAAGCAGCCGTGGGGAAAAAAAAGTTTAGACACCCCTCATGTATATAAACCTCTATAATCTATTCGGCCTATGTGTGTGCGCGCGTGTTTTCCATGCATTTTGCATGAAATCCAAAGCATAACTGCTTAAATGGCCCCCGATAGGAAAAAAAAGGTCTGCGGTATTGTGGCCAAAGACTCCGCAGGGGGAAAGGCAACAATTGCTCCAAATCAATAGCCTGCAAATAATTCATGGCTGATCACATGGTGTTTTAGCTCCTGATTTGCAGTAGAAATCCCTGTTTTGTTTGGCTCCCAGAGGGCAACATGAAAGAGCGAGTTGGGGAGGCCGGGGGGACGAAGGGGGGGGAGATAAATAATAATCGGAGGACATTGATCATTTTTGGGGCCCAGACAGCTGAACCCAGACGCGCGTCGGTTGCCGTCTATACATTATTTAGACGGATTCCTCGCAAGGGATCGGAATCGCCGGGCCCTCGGGGGACGTGACGATGACCCCCCCGCCCCGACGGGGCGTGAACCCCCACGCGAATGCTCGGTGGCGGCCGCTAACGACGGGGGGAACTCGGGCGACGCGTTAACGACGTCTTCGGAGAGCGACGAGGCGCGTTGGCGGTAAGTGTCTCGCTTTGCCCGCCAGGGAGGCGAGGAGGCTTTTTAATGGAGTGACGCCACAGCGGCTCAACGGCCCGATTATGAGCGAAAAAAAAGTGTGGCGTACTCGAGGCCGCCGCCTTCCAATGACGCGGCACGAGTGAAAGGGAAGAAAAAAGAGGAGAGGACAACGTGACCGTAACATCGAGCGGACGGCGCCATGGGAAGCAAGAGGCGCGCCGTCTTGCATCATAGCAAGATTTTTCGAGGACGCTGATTCGACTGAGGGCTCGCCGCGATGGAAAATAGTTTCTGGTCGTTTCGTATTTTTGAAAAAAAAGATGCCCAATTCAAGAGTATGTTGACTCTTGAATTGGACATCTTTGACTCTCATCAATGTTGGATTTGATCAAATTAGTTTTCACCTGAAAAATGAAGCAGATTCGACACACTGACGAATAAAAAAGTTTTTGACTTCATTTTTTGAATTCCCACTTTAAAGTCTGGCAATGTAAATTTCAGTCAAAAAAATAAACAAACTTTGCAGAACAAAGCTAAAATGTCCAGTGATACCAACAAAGTCAAGAAAATTAGAAGATGATAATACTAAAATAATTCATCACACATCTTAATATATGTATATATGTGTATATGTGTGTATATATATACATATATATCATATATATATACATATACACACACACACATATATATATATACATATGTGTGTGTATGTATGTATGTGTATATATACATATATATATATATGTGTATATGTGTGTGTATGTATATATATATATATATATATATATATATATATATACACATATACATACATATACACACACAAATATACATATATATATATATATATATATATATATATATATATATATATACATACACATATATATACATACACATATACGTGGATACATATATAATAAAATGCTGAAATTGTCTGAAGTTCCCCACATTGAAGTCACTGATCAAGTGACTAGCTCCATCTAGTGTTAAAGCTGAGAAAAGCAATAGAATGTAGGCTGAACTCAAGCTTCTGATACGGGTGCCATATGCAATTCTATGTTCATTGCTTGCTCCGGGCCAATAAAAACTGGCTCACCCCTGCAATGAACTGTACTCCATAGCTCCTATTATAATTGCATTATAAAAATTGAGATACGCCGGCTATCTGGTCATTAACGACGCTCCGAATTAGGATCGAGCCTCGTAGAGTTCCAGTTGCTGGCGTAGACGGCGGTCCGAAAACATGAATTTGTTTGATTCTCCCTGGTAAAAGCCAGCAAAGTCCACTGCTGACACACGCCATGAAATATAGATGCTAATATGTCACATTTGCCGCTATTACTGCCTTTTAATTACATCTGGCCTCCGGACCCCCGCTCGCTCTGTCACGTGACAGGCGTGTTTAATCAGCAGGTCCGGTCGGCTCATCGTCCAAATAAAAGAGGGAGAAAGCCGGCGGCCGCGTTCCTCGCCTCCGATGTTGTTTCGCCGGAAAAATGAAGCCAGCCGCTAATGGCGTAAACGCCGTTAATTAGCGGCAGCGGTTGGCCAAACAGTCGTCTCTGCCTTCCGCTAATAAGAAATCAATTAGCAAATGAATTGGCCATTAAGTGAAGAGCTCGTCTTGGCCGAGGCGTTTTTCTACCATTTTTTTTCCCAATGCGTGTGATGGCGGCTAATTGCGTGTGTCATATGGAGCTGGAAGCTTTCAGCATGCCTAATGAAGCGTCATTAGATCATCACTGGCACTCTTGGAAGATTCTCGGGGAAAAAATCCGCTCGCCAATTATTTTTAATTGCCACGCGCACCGCAAACAAGCGAGCACCTTAAAATGCCGCGTCTTCTACACGACTTCATTTGGAAGCGATCAGGGCGCCGGCAGCCTGCTTTTTTTTTTTTTTTTTTTTAAAGGAACCCGTCAGCTCGCCTGGTCGTGTTCTACATCGGAAATATCGACCCATTGAACGACGTTCCTATTAGATCGTCGCTAAGTGCTGTCTTGTGTTTAGAACAACTATAGCTACTTTGTTGCAATTGTACGACTTCTTTTCTTTTGATATTTCTTCCGTCTCCCAATATTACGGCAAAAGTAGTTTTGTGTTGGAGACGGGGAAACCAAACAACTTCCAGTTTCCGTAAAATTAAATGACATTGATCTCATTATGTTACAATTTTAATGCTAAAATATTGCAAGTGTCAGCCCATGAAATCAAACAACTTCCAAGTTCCGAACTGTAAAATGCAGCAACAAAACGAGTTAATTTGCATAATATTACGACTTTATTTCCGTCATATAGACAATATATGACTTTAATCTCGAAATATTACAACTTTAGTCCTCTAAAATCGCAATGTATGACCTTATTTGGATTTTTTTCATCTATGTAAAACAAAATACCAAAATTCTACAGTTGCCTACATTTCAGCTAACTAAAAAGCACTGTTTAAGTGACCAGCTCCATCTAGTGTTAAAGACGAAAAGTGCAACGGGATGTAGGCTTTCTCAACCTTCTTGTGCGGGCCCAATTCACTGAGATTTTATCATTATCTGTGGGTTAATAAAATATATATATATATATATATTTCTATCGTATTTTGGACAGCCCTGATATACATGTATACATATGACTAATAGATTTTGCACTTTTGATAGAAAAAAGAACAAGTGAGGGGGTAACAAAGCTTGTTCGAGACATCCAGGAAAAGCCTGTTTCATTTGGAAAGCAACATGGGTTGCTGTTTTCCTTGCAAATGCAGCTCCAATGTCAATTTCACGCCCCTCAATACCCCCCAACCTCACCACAACATGGTCGCGGCCCTCGGCTACAGAACGTACGCAACAATCCGACTTTCTCAAAACATCCGCTCGCATTTTATTTCCCTTTCTCGGTGCCGGAAGCTTTTGTTTCGATGGCAGCGGAGGTTTTTAAACACACAAAGCTCCCTTTAGGGCCATCGTAAACGCTGGTTAATGATGATGAAAAGCGGAAATATACAAAAAATATATTGTCAGCTAGCTTTGGTAGCAATACAGGTGAAGCAGACACATAAATATGTATAATAACATGAAATATTACCCCGTTTGGATGTTTTTCTACATGTTCAGCAATAATAAGGTAGAAATTAGTCATTTTTAAACTAACAAAGCTCATGTTACACATCAATGCTTGTTGAAAAAAAATATATATTTAATTTAAAAAATATATATAATCATGTTATTTTTATATTAGTATCTTTTACATTTTATTTGAAGACTATGTGTTTTTGTTTCCAGGTATAAGGTGTCAAACCAATAAATCACTACTTTCTTCTTTCATATTCACCCTTTCAAGCCCAAACCACAAAATATGCATCAAATTAAAATTCTTTCATCTATAAGGCTAAAAGATGTCAAATATAATTTCCATCATAGTTTTATGATACATCACTTTTTATCAGGGAAAAATATCTGCATAGGGTTAAAAGGCTCAACAACAACAACAGAAAGATTTGCAAAATTTCAATAAAATGAAAACTATGTTACTACTTGGTTTAAAAAACTGAACATTTTTCAATATCTGGAGTATTTTATTTTGGAGAAAATGTTGATTCACACAATTGACTTTGGTAGTGTCAAAAATGACGCGGTGGACCAGATTTGGCCCCCGGCTCACTAGTTTGACACCACCGGTGCCTGAATTGGCCCATGTGCTGTTGGTTGTGGATTACAGTCTCTCTCTCTCCCCCCTCGCTCCCTCCCTCCTTCCTCCTCCCCCCTCTCTCGCTCTCCACCAGTGAGCAAAAAGCGACTAATTGAAGTCTAGTGACGTTTGTGGAATACTAGTGAGCCTTCACAAGCAGGTTGAAGGAAGAATTCATCTAATGAGGAATAAATGGAGGATGAGGAGGCGACTACTGTACACTTGTCACCTCCTGGCTTGAGCTAATAAGGCCAAGAATGACATGTTCAAGACATATCTTGTACTAGAGGTAGTCTAGGAAATGCTAACATGTGTTTGTGATCTGTATACTAGACTACATCATGCGTTGAAAGATAAAAACAAACATTTTGGGGGGATTTCTGTTTCTTCCGCTATTTTTATTTTTAAATATTTGAAAAAAATACTTCAAAGTAAAATGTGAATTTTTGTATTGAATTGATGAAGAATGTTAATATATCTACTGATTTTACTTTTTTATGATAAGACAAATGAATAAAAGAGGAAAAATGAAACATTTAATTATTTTCCTTTCTAGGAATGTTTAAATAAACGTTTCTGAAAGCTAAAAACAGAATAGTTAAACCGCACACACACTTTTTCTATCCCAAAATATGTTAAAAACCAATCAAAGCCAAGACAATTTACTCTTTCCTAAATAAAAGCATTTTTTAAATGACTATTTACTGTTTTTTTCTTTAAAAAAAGACAAAAATATGTTTCTCCCCCTTATTGATTAAAAATATGAGCCAATACAAGACAATATTTGCTACCAAAAGATTCCAAAACAGAATGTGGATACCTTTAAATATCTAAAAAACACAAAAGCTATCAATTCATCGCAGCAGTCTAATTGGCCCTAGAATAAAACCATAAATACGACTTGGGGAGGGGGAATTTAAAAAAAAAAAGACTGACACCCCTTTTTTTGTCTCTGCTGCTGTGCGTCTTTGAGGAAATTTATTAACAGCACGAGAAGAAAGGTGGCGTTGTGTGCGCGTGCGCGAGTCTGATAAATGGAGAAACATCGAAGCGCGTCATGAGACTGAATCTACGCCGGCGAATAAGTGGGGGGAGGCCGGCTTCAGGGTGGCGGACCCCGGGGAACGTGTGCCTCTAACGGCCTATATTTTTGCTGGGCGCCGGCCCTGTTAAAAAGCCTTCATGGACTCACTAACACATTCACTTGTTACAAGGTCTGAACAGAAGAAAAAAAACATCGCCCCCCCCCAATACTCATATAAATATGTATTGATCTACAAGCCACATTTGCAACCCCAAAGGATTGCAGCAGACTCCCAATAAAAACATTATGGATTCTCTATGGAATTTAAATGCCTTCAAAGTCATATAGCATCATTTCATGAAAATATATCAGCTAAATATACAAAATCAGGGGACATGAATGCACTAAACGGATGAGTTTCGAACAATGTATGACAAATGTCAAAATGAATCACTGCAAAAAAAAAAATGCCCCGGTGAATTCGGTGTATTGAATAAAAATGCAAGTTGAATTGGAAAACCAATGCTAAAAATACTGTTCAAACTAATAACACTTAATAAAATATTAAAATAAATCGTTTGGTTTTCCAGACTCGCCAAAATGTGGGAAAAGAAAAGAAACTGAAGAAATAGTGAAGTAAAAACAACGACTGTATTAGTTGTCCAAAAAGAAAATAAGTCTATTTTCATCTTCCATTTTGTAGATAAACGTGGATATTGAATATGCATAAAAATCAATACTGATGAATAAATAACGATATATAATCCCACTACAGTAGCCCAATGGTATTTAAAAAAAAAAAGAAAAACAATAAATTCGCGACTCTATTAAAAATTCCATCCCCAAAACTTTCCCAAATAAAGTAACTGCAGTAAAGCAACCATAAGAAATAAAGTTGTAAAAAATAAACAAACATGTTAGCATGAATGGAGTCAGGGTGGGCTTTATTTTCAAAGACCCCCCTTTTCTCCACTCCATTTAAACTCCTCCATCAGTACATCATTGATTAGATGAGTTAAAAAAAGAAATAAAAATCATGAGCGTGCAAAAGAGAGAGAGGACCGAAGTGTGTGCGTGTGTGAATATGTGTGTGTGGGGTGGGGGTGTGTGGGGGTCTTAAAATTGAATTGTGCGTGGAGTGCTGTTAAGGCCTTTAATTGCACTAGACGCGCAGAAGGCTGCGCGCGCGTGAAGTGGGGGGGCTTCTGGATGGGTGAGGTGGGGAGTGGGGGGGGGGGGGGGGGGTCTCAAGGCGGTATAAATAGTGAGCTCTCCAAAAGACACTCACAACAGCGGGAGTGATCTCACCTCCACTCCTTCCACTCTCTCCCCAACTTCACGGCGCGGAGCTCTCGACGTCGCTTGGATTCTTTTCTTATATTTCTTTTTTTTAATTTTTTTTATTGGATGATTCGGGGCTATTTTCATTTGCCGGAGGAAGAGAGGGATCGGGGCCAGGAGGGGAGGGAGGGGGGCCTGCTTTTTTGGGGGGGAATATAATCATCATTTTAAAAAAACAAAAGGCAGGCAGGCAGTGGGGCAGCCATGGAAGAGCTCACGGCGTTCGTGTCCAAGTCGTTCGAAGCCAAGGGGAAAGAGACCGGGAGCGGAGGCGGTAGCAAGGAGGCCATCACGTACCGGGAAGTGCTGGAGACGTCCGGCTTGGCTCGGCCGCGAGAGCTGGCCAGCCCCGGCGAACACGACTTCGGCGATTGTCCGCTACACGCTTACAAGGAGCATGTGGAGCAGCTGGACAAGGACAAGCTCAAGGACTTCCACGTCACGAGGCCCGCCGAAGGTAACCGAACGAACCGATCGAACGACGAGCGTCAGTGAGGGGGGGGCGAAAAAAAAAACGAAAAAAAACGAGCGACAATTTAGGAGTTCACACAAAAGGGGGAAAAATGATCGCGTTTTTATATAGGTAGGGATTATCAAGATATTTTCCACACGAAAAAAAGTGTATTTAGTCACTACATTTTATTGTTGGATTTTTTGCGGGAGCCGAGACTGAGAAATAAAGTAATTGCAGATGCAGAAAGAAAACTACAGCAGACTGCATTGCTTTTATTCCAATTTGTAATATTTTGTTTGGGCATTTTTTTAATAATCAGTAAAGGAGGAGTTTGTTCGGATTTTTAGAATATGTATACGTGGGACAAAAATCAGATTTTTATTTGATTACTTTGTCCGTTTTATCAAAGGCTGCAATATTTGGAGTTGCATTATTGTGAGTGCAGCAAGAGAAGCGAGCATAGGCCTTAATATTGCAGCAAAACATTAAAAATAAAATAAAATACGAGCACTATTTAAAAACAGTAATGATAAAAATGAGGGGAAAAACAATTTAACATGCAGTGCTTTCAGTACTTGTGAACACATCCGACTTAAAACAACAATCCGATGTGATAGCAAATACGATAAGGCATTGAAATTGTCGTAAAATTGCGGGGGAAAATCGCCCCCCTATCCCATGTTTTTGGTTTTATTCTGAACGAGCGTCGATTGTGGACTTGGGCAGGCATTTACGAGTGCGCCAAGGACAAGAAGGAGGACGTCAAGTCGGAGGACGAGGACGCGCAAGGCAAGCTGAAGCAACGCCGGAGTCGCACCAACTTCACGCTCGAGCAACTCAACGAGCTCGAGCGTCTTTTCGACGAGACGCACTACCCGGACGCCTTCATGCGGGAGGAGCTCAGTCAGCGCCTCGGTCTGTCCGAGGCCCGCGTCCAGGTGAGTCAAAGTTCGAGAACCGGATCACGCGACAGGAAAAAAAAATATTTAAAAAGAGCCCTAATAACCATATTTCGCCATCCAGAATTAATAGGAGATTTCATTGAGGGAAAAAATCTGACATTATGAGAGCATCATGTTTTTCGAATGGAGGTAGAAGGCCATAAATGTATGCAATAAGAGCTTTTTTTTTAAAAAAAAAACCTTAAGATTATGATTGCTTTAAAACAAAATGGAATTTATTCTTGTCGAATAATTTGTGAATCACCATACTGTTGATAAAAACCAAGTTAAAAAGCAGGAGGAATAAATGCATGTCATGGATGGCGTTCAATGTTCACGTTTTAGTGACATCAATGGTGTTAGATGTCCAATTCATTTGGACTGGGAGACATTCAAGTCACTCCCAGTTCAAAGGGAAATTAGTGAAAATTACAATTCGTGCAAAAAAAGGATATTTAAAAAAATAGGGTTTTTTTTAATGGGATTTTTGGGCTATCTTGCAAAGTAGCTAACATTTTACAGCATTTGATTGAATGCACGTGCATAATGCGTATATGCAGATTTACATGATATTGCATGCAATTCATCATTTATTCTCAAGGGGAAATTAAATTAAATTTGCACTATTTATAGTTGCTCGTCTCGTATTGAAAAACGACGAAAGAAAAGTCTCTTCGCCTCCTATAGGAAAATAAATCCAATTTACTCTAATGAATAGTGAAACGGTTTTGATTGAATTTGCAAAAATTTAGGGATGTTTTCCTCTGCTTAAAAAATATGATATTAAAAAGCATTCCCTTTTGAAACGTTTTCTTGCTTTTTTAGTGTTGTTTCGGTGTGAGCGCAGCTGTGTGAGTGGATGTAATTGAAAGTTATGAGAGTCAGTCACTAATGCATTTAGAGCAAATATGTTATTAAATGTCATTTTTCACTGTCTGCATTACACACGCCCTAAAAAAAAACGTCCAAACAGAAATGAGATTAATTCATATCATTGAGTGGCCCTTCATGAAGAAATAAGTGTGTGGAAATTGCTCGGCCTACTTTGACACATCTGTATCCTAAAAATATGAATCATAACTGAATCTACCTTTTTCTAATACCGACTCTTCCCAGTCCAAAATGTATTTATGGAGTAGTTGTCCGAATCCAATTGTTGGAGCAGTCTTTGGATGCCATTGACGGCAATGGACGTCCAATATTTTTTTTGTTTGTTTTTCTTTTCCTAATAATACATAAATATTCACGTGCCCTACCGAGAGGTTAAAGGTTTTAAGTGTCAACTACTTTACAACTGTCACTGAAAGGGTTAATTTCTAAACGGTTCATTTCTAATCGTCAAAGAGGCGGAGCTTGTTACAATTATTCATGAGGACAAATTAGGTTGATGATAATTAATAATCGCTGGCAGCAAACTGAAAGCGCGACATTTTAGGTTCCAAATTGATTTGCCCTTTGGTTCAAAATATCCTAAAAAAAATACATATTTAAAACCATTCAATGTTGACGGCAAAAACCTTTGGATATTAAGTGATATTTGGTTAATGTTTCATTATTTGCATGACGTGACATTGATTGGGAAATATGTAGTTCTGCTTTTTTGTATGTACACAAAAAACAGGCCATATGAGAAAATTGATATTTTCAATATTATGAGATTCAAAGGCTTTAATAATATTTTGTGAATGAAATAACAAAATTAAATCATGTCATGCAACCAGCTAATTGTATTTTTGCGTATGCATTTTTCATGATGTAGCATTTTAGGACATATTGTTCCTTTTGTGAAAATAACAAAAGTGAATAAATCCCCCCAAAATTCTCGTTCACTAAAAAATGGGTTTGTGGAACATGTTTAATAATTCATGAATGTTTTTATAAAAAGACAAAACATCCATGAGCGCATTTCTTAATTCCTCCTGCTTTTCAAGCTTTTAAAAATTATATTTCACACAGATTTTTGACTCTTGACGCCATTTCCAACAAGAAAAAAAGATCAAAATCTGTTGTCATTTTTCAAACGCTGTCCTAAAACACACTTTTTTTCCTCCCCCGCCGCAGGTTTGGTTTCAGAACCGAAGAGCAAAATGTCGAAAACAGGAAAACCAGATGCACAAGGGTAAGCGTGGCTTTTGGCACCCTTTTAAAGCAATGGCTTTTATTGTGAAAATATGCTTCCCTTTCTCATCTCATCTCACATAACTGTCTGGCTGTCTGACAGACATCTTTCCCTTCTCTCCAGGGGTCATCTTGGGCAGTGGCAGTCACTTGGACGCCTGCAGGGTGGCGCCCTACGTCAACATGGGGGCCCTCCGGATGCCCTTCCAACAGGTAGGCAGGCCGGCATGCTAGCAGGCCTTGCAACACCTGCTTTTCGGGCTACTTTACAAACTGGCCTCGGCCATCATTGACCCCAAACGTGCAGGAAGTGACCCGCAATTTAAAGAAAGCAACCCCAAGAACTCTAAAATTGACAAAGACGCGATATAAAATGTAGTCATTGGACGGCAAAGATGACCGATCCGTTTTGACTGCCATAAATGTTCGCTCATTGTACAGAAAGTGACCCAAACCAGACAGAATAAATTTCCCGTTTACATTTTATCACCTTCAAACGTAATGAGTTTGACTTTAGCGAAACAAAACAATTCTCTACGGCTCAGTTTACACGATTTAGGTGTGTGTGTCTTATTTTGAAATATAATCATTTTAAACACTTGCAGTACGTCTAGTTTTGTACCTTGTAGCTTCAATTATGCCTGAACTTCACAGAAACTTAATACGCAAAACCTTGCAGTTTAACTACAATGCGGAACATTTGATTTTTTTTTCCTCGTAGGCAGCAAACTAAATTCCTGTTGAGCGGGCAGTTTTTATGACTTAAGAATTCAAGAGTTGAACTTTCTGTGGTTAAATCAAGATTAAATAGCACAATAGACACTAATTGCAAAGAAGGAAAAGTAATCATTACCGTAGAACAGGTAATAGAATAGATTAGTTCCTACTCTATGTGACAACTGCAGAAGCGGATATGGAACTTATGGATCTTATCTTAGTTTTTCAGCACTGCCGATCAAAAGCCCCCCCAAAAAATGCAAATACCCCAGCATATAAAAATTGTAAGGAAGCGAAGGTTAAATTTGTGCGAGTTTTCCGGCAGCAATTTTTCCACCTCACGTTCTACCGCCGAATTAAACATCCCGTAGCTCTTTTTTGGCTCTCTTGGACCTTTCGGCCGTCTCGCTATGTTGTGACACGCGGCGGCTTCGGCCTAATTAGGCCATACATGAAAGAGAGCACCAAAGCCGGGAGGGGGCCAAAAAGAGAAATGAGGCTTATGGAGCTTGAGCGGGCTTGAGCGGGCGGGCGGGCCTGCGTGTCGAGAAGGATAAAACGAGGACGGAGCTGGGAACATTTTTTTTTCTTTTAAAAAAAATGCAGGTGAAACGCGCTACTAACCAAGCGTCATCTTAATAGCACTGCTGCCCTACGCGGGAACGTTTCGGACATCGACCTTTTTCCCGACATAGAAAATATTTCCTATTTTTGTATCTTTTCTTCCCATATAAACAAAATCCAAAAATGTTGACTTTACCGGGCCACAAAAAGCGATACGTAGGGCCAGATCCAGCCCCCATCCCGCCACTTTGAAAGATCTAGAGTTAAACGTAGGTTGAACGCAAGCTTTTGTGTGGACACATCACTTCGCAATTGATAAAAATCAACTTCATATACTATTTTAATAAGCGTATGGCGGTGTTTGTTTGCCCTTGAAGTGCTTAGCGACTAACTGCTAACAGCGTCCCACCTTCATTTTTATTTTCAGCATTTTAGGGTAAAAGGCAGATTCACAAAAAAAAAATGATGCGGGGTGATGTTTAAGCTTTTATTTGTGTGGGAAGAGCAAAGCGTAAAATAGTTTTTGGCCCTTTTGCTATTTGACACATGAGAAATGGCAACATGTTTTTCTGAATTCGGCACATGCTTTGTTTTCGCCTACCTTTTAGGAATATATTTTAGTAAGTAAGAATATTTGGATAACTGTGGCCTAAAGAAAAAAATACATAAGGGACTGTCAGTGGTTAGAGTACAAAAAATTAAAGATATCTATGAGTTGCATTTGAGTAGATGTCAACACTAGCCAAACTATTAAAAAAAAAGTGCGACTTATGTTCCGGAAAATACGGTACCCGGAATATGAAAAAGGTTATGCTACTCTTGCCCACCTTTTTTTTTTCAAATGCTCTGCCGCTTTAGACTCAGGAATATGTCTGGATAAATATTTATAACTTGGAATATGCAAGTATCTTTCGAGTGCAAAAAATAGTTTATTTATGCAATGGAATGCATAATCATCAGCGTAACAAGACGGCGTATAACAGCAGACTGAATTAAGCAAATGTGTTCTGGGCCTCAGGAAGACTTTGATTTTGGCTCATACAATCTGATGCCTGTGTTTGTGTGTGAGATTCATTAACTTTTAGAATCGCAGACAAAAATAAAGGATGAAATGAAAGCACGTCGGTCGGGTGAGGCTGCTGGCTATTTTCATAGAAAACACACAGTAAGCAACACCTTTGAGGGGCTAAACTTTGAGGTTACGTTTGAAAAAAATGCCACACAACCAAACTTAAACTCATTGCTCACATGCACACGCACACAAAATAGGGTGAAAGAATAATAAAAATAATAATAAAGTCAGATGTCTAGGTTTGTACTGCCCTAAAATATCCCTACACGCACAAAAATACATACATGCACTGGTTGCTCAAGCCTTAAATTGCGGGTCATGTTAGACCGATACGGGAATATTTTGACCTAGCCATAAATTCACATTTGAAATAGTCACGTGAAAACCATCTATGAGGGTTATTACATCACGAGTCAGTGAAGTAGCGTCAAATGCAAGGTAGCGTCAAAAGTTTTATCGAGACTGTGACAGGTAAGAATTACTGTCATTTTTTTAAACCAACAGTTAACAATTACGACAATTGCCAGCTCACGTTTCCGAATGCGAAAATCCACTAAGCTCGAAATTCTTGCGGCATACAAATATGACAAAACGGAAAATGAACGCAGCCGGCCAAACCCGAGTGACCTTTTCTGTGTTCACGCGGCAGGTTCAAGCGCAGCTCCAGTTGGACGGCGTGGCCCACTCCCATCCCCACCTGCACCCGCACCTGGCGGCCCACGCCCCCTACCTGATGTTCCCACCCCCTCCCTTCGGACTACCCATCGCCTCTCTGGCCGACTCGGCCTCGGCGGCGGCGGCGGTGGCGGCCGCCGCCAAAAGCAACAGCAAGAACTCCAGCATCGCCGACCTGCGACTCAAGGCAAGGAAACACGCCGAGGCTCTGGGACTCTGACCCCAGCGGGGGCGCCCCCTCCCCACCTTTAACCCCACCCCCCCACGCCGCCGGCCCGTAATGGCCTCTCGCACAAGACCGAGCCCGTGAAAAGGGGCTGTGACGCTCAAAGCTAAACGTAAACACAAACAGCCAATGAGAGAAGGGAGAGGGTGGCGGGGTTTTGGGTAGTCGGAGAGCCTTTTCGGGGGGGGACAAAGGAGGAAGACTTTAAAAAAAAAAAAAAAAGGGAGGAGGGGCAGCGAAATAATTGTCAGAAAGAGAGCAGCTGCCAAAACAAACCACTTTTCCAGTGAAGCGCTCGTGAAATACCAATGAAGTCACCTTTTACTTTTCGCCCAACAGGCAGGACTTCTGCGGGGCCAGTGGCTCAGTCCACTCCAGGCACAGATCACATCCCAGGGACCGTACAAACGCATGTGGATGTCTGTCTGAAGGGCCCCGCCGCACGCTGAGGACTTTAGCCACAGTTAGCGTGGCCGGCGTGGATGAGGACGGTCGGGACGGCGGGGGCGGGGCGGGGCGAGGGACGCCTCGCCGCTCCCGACCTCCTCGCCGGCTTTAAAGGCGCGCATTTGCAACCGCCCGTGCGCGGAGGCCTTCCTTCCTTTCGTTCCTTTGAAACAACCCCCGTCTCCTCCCCTCTACTTCTTAAGGACTTGTGATATAAGAAAAGCAACAACTTCCACATTGGCCCTTCTATTTGTTTTTTGTTTTGTATTTTACCCGGAGCGCCCTTCCCCAGACTTTTGGTTCTTTCTATCCCGGGCGAAGAAGTGAAGATTGCCTTTGCACTTCAGGTCTCGTGTGTCGTGGGTGTTTACAAATGGCACTACAAGCAAGATACTACTTTATTAAATTAAAAAGTACAGGGGTGGGCTTGGGGAATTTGATACGCGCCACGCGTTCCACAAATAAAAAAAAAAAGGATGAAGGGTATAAACACGATGTACAGTGCCTAACAAATGGATTCTCTGCCACCAGACATTAAGGTTTTTTCATTACGTGCATTACGGCAATCTTTGATGGAACCAGTTGTTGACACTAGGGTTAAAAAACGGATATAAATATATATTGATTGAGCATTGAAGTCAATCAAAAGGCAAACTCAAAATTTCAATATGCAGTTTTTATTAAAAATTTGTCGGTTCATCAACACAATTGTCATACAAATTGATTAGTATTTTTTTATTGTTTTAGGTCAATTGGAGCTGACAGTGATTAACGCGTTTTTTTAATTTGCAGGTAAATCCAACAAAAGTCTTTGAGTCAAAACATATCACATAATTGTACAGCATACAAAATAATTTTTTTGACCAAAATTATTTTTTAAAGTTCTTTTCCACTGAAAAATGCTAAAATATCGAAAGATGTCTTCACCATGCAAATTTGTATTTAAGCACAGGTGGTCAAATGAATTTGTTAAGCACTGTATATAATTTTTTGTCATTCAGTCAAACTGAAATGCAATGGTGTGCAGTTTAAGTGCAATACTGTAAATAGCAGAACAAAAAAAAACTTAAACAGCTAGCAGTTAGTCGATTTTATGTTGTTTTTTTCAATGCACTGTTGGGAGTTTGAACTTTGTTTGCCGTTCGTTTTTCCGAGGCGGCGTGTACATTTTTATTGCGTTGGAGAAAAACAGGGTGCCATATTTCACGCTCAGCTAAAAATCAAATTTATGACAACTTTCAGCAGAATCGACGTGCGGCCCGAGCGGTTGTTTACAAAACGATTAGCTTTAATTTGCATGTTGTGTGCGTGTGTGTGTGTGTGTGTGACATTCATCATTCATTTGCCAAAAATGTTCAGGATTCCGATTTGTGTCGCCGTTTTCTCACGCCCCGCCCACTTTCTGTTCCACCCGCATTAACGACTGTCGACGTTTCGGTTTGAGAAAATGAAACACGCCTGTTTTATTTATGGTTTTTGCATCGGAGGGTCTGCGAAGAGCTTAAGAGTCGGACGACAACTGTACATTTTTACGTTGCTTTTTCATTTATTCGTCTGCCTTTTCTGTGCTTTATTGGGGGGCGTGGCTCATTTAGAGGAGAAGAAAAAAGAAAAAAAACTAAATGTAGCGTGTCCAAGTTTACACAAGTTTCAGGGATGGTTGAATTTTAAATGTGGAATTTGTTGTACGACGCTTATCGCTTCATTTGCCGGCATGCTTAAACATGAATCATGTTTGTTTGTTCGTTTGTTTGACCCCAAACTCTCTTTTGAGACACAAAATATGAATGTACATCCTGTACAAGTAAACTATCAATAAAATTATAAGTATTTGTACCCCAGTGTTACAATACTTGACAAGGAATTTGTTTTGTCTACGTTTCTTTCAACCCAAATTGTGGAGAAATTACGCAAGGATGCCAGATTTCCCAGTTGAAATGAACTGAATATCTACTGGATTTAATAAAACATTTAAAAAAAAATGGTTTTCAAGTTGGCCCATACTATGATTTTTCTGAAAATGGAGAAAAAAGTTTGGAGACCCCCGCTTAATAAAATCAACAAACGGTTATATTCTACAAAGAATCAATAGTCAATCACCATGCAATTGACGATTTACAGTTTTGCGAATGGACATCTAGAAAATGTTGTATGTTTGCCTTAAGTTGCAACCTGTGGATGATTATTGGTCTTAGTTAAGTGACTTCTGATCTGGTGGCGCTGCTATGAAAGCCAGATGTTGTCAAGCGTCGTAAAAATCGGTCGCCCCTCCTTCTAAAACGCAACGTCTTACGGTCGCCGATGACGGCGGTCAAATAGAAGTCAGGCGAGTCCACGACGAAAGGCGGAATTAGGAGAACCACTTGTAATCTTCTCCCAGTCCAAAGAGGACCAGTTTGGCCATGGGCGGATCCCCCAGGGTGGGCACGGTGGGATAAAATGAACCAACCATTTGACGTTTACGAGTGCAGATCGAGGGTTTAATCAAAGGTGGGCTCAAACCTTCCTCTGCAGGTTCTCCCCATGCCCATGTGGGTTTTCTCTGGGTACTCTGGTTTCTTCCCACACGCTTGCTAAGATGACTAGACGGTTCTTTGTCTCCTTGTCCCCTGCGATTGGCTGGCAACTCATTCACAGTGCCCCCCGCCCACTGCCCAAAGTGGTCTGGCACCCTCCACGAACCTTGTGAGGATGAGCGGAATGGAAAATGAATGAATTTGACCCCAAAAATCAGATGTTTCATCAACAAAATGGTGGTAAACAAAACGGATTTGTCTTATTTTTGCTTTTGTTTGTCACCCCTCAAAATGTTCTTGCCACCCCCTTGCCACTCCATCAATCACTTTTTGTAGTTCCGCCCCTGCGTTTGGCGACCTGGGTTTCGAGTTTTCGCCACGGGTGAATCGTTCTTTTTCCTTGTTCTACGAAAAAACAGTCTGCCTCTTTTTTGGGGAAGGGGGTGAGTATTAGCTTCCTCTGAGAGCTTAATTCCAGATGTGTGTACACAAAGTAATTACGCCATGTGGTATAGTGGCCTATTGTCCGAAGCCCTTGCGCGGGAATTAGCCCAAATGTACTGAATTTCATTTTTACCGCCATGCTCGTACGTCAAGATTTTGGCCGATACGGTTGCAGACTAACGGCCCAAGTCTGGAAAAAACGGTATCATTTTAGTATGTTTGCTAATCAGATTTTGAAAATGTCTTTTTTACTATTCAATTAATGGCCGTGCGACCCTTTTGACTTGGACGTTTTACCCACGAGTCAACGAGAAAGCGACCTAAAAATAGCCCAAAAGATGACATTTTCAATTTTACCTTTTGGATTTATTGTCAAGGCACGTTTATGAACTTGTCCGCTTCTATCCTTCTTTGTACCAGGACATTTTGTGTGTGAGTCCACGTCGTGCAGATCTGCTCCCATCTGAGCCTCGGCACTAACTTGGAGAAGGGGGGCAGGTCAAGTGGCGCGGGGTCACGTGAAAATAGTTTTTATCACATTTCATTCGGCTAATCCTCTTTGAAATGTCACACACAACTATGATCAGACGGAATGCAGACTCGACAGAAAGGCTTTAGCAGGAAGAAAAAAAAAAGGAACACTTTTATATTCACGTGATGTGATTCTCTCATTGAGTGTGTAAGAGTCGGTAAGATGGCGGGCCTCGAAATGACACCTAAGACCACTTCCGGCATCTTGAGGCGAAGCCACCCAGGGAACGCTCAGCTGAAAACAATCCAGCTCAAGCGCTGAAGTCACCCGGTTCAAAGGCCCCCTTTCATCCCCCCGCTGGTTTGTTTGGCCGAGATTTTGCCGGCCGACGTATCGGTGGACGTCAATAGCGCGGAACGATATTAAAACCAACATTTTAAGTCTGGGTCAACACCCTGTCTCCCGCGTGCGGCCGAGGTGCAAAATGTCAAGAATTTCAACGGCAAATATCGAGCAAAGCGAGCGGGGGGGAATTAACTTGGCATTCCATTGGGCTATTAATGCCACTCGCATTAGAAGCACGTTGTTTTCATTTCCAGACATTGCTTTGTGTTGCTGTAATCCGTAAAGATATTGGAAGAACACACAAAAGCTGCTGGCCGTGTCGCTACTAACGGGAAAGAAACTTTTGAAACTTCATTTCGCTTATCCACACAAGGTTCGCGGGGGTGCTGCAGCCTATCCCAACTAACTACGGGCCAGCCAATCGTAGGGCACGCGGAGACAAACAACCAATTGCGTGCATATTTGGGGAAAATTTGAAATGTTTCATTTGCCTAGAATGCATGCGTGTTTTGGGAGGAGTGCCCGGAGAAAACCCACGCATGCAACATGCAAGCTCGGAACTCACAGGGGATTAAAACACACGGTAACTGTTTAAAAATTGAAATAAACGGTTGGCTGTGTCAATACATTTATCGTGTTGAGATGACAAATGATTGCTAAAATGAAATTGTTTGAAATATTGCTATTTGGTGTGTGTGTGTGTGTTTTTTTGCTATATTTTACAGTGTAAAGTCACCAGTGAAAAGTAGATAAAGCAAAATAGCAGCTATCGCTAAGTCTTGCCTTGGATCACTTTCCATTCTCTAGACATTATTAAAACACATACAAAAATAAACTGCTGGGTAGATCTATTATTCATACGCATTTTGACATATTCCAATTTTATATGCAAACATTTAAACGGCTCTGCATTCCACTGAGTTTCACAACGGTGTACAAGCGTCGGCCGATGTATTTAGTCAACATTAAACTCCATTAAGAAGGCTGGAGTTACATTATACACAAAATTACATGACTTTCGCCATGTTCTAAAAAGTCATACGATGGTTTCTGGCCAAAATACATATATCACATATGTTACATTGTTTGTTAAAATTGTCGGGAATAATATTCAAGTCCAGTGTGTTCACTGTTTACTTTTGGTTGTATTCATACAATTATAATCTGCTCGAGTAAAAACACATACATTCCACAAAATAATAATAATATAGGTACCAGCAGCCAGTATTGCAGTATGAATAAATTGTGCAACTGAGTAAAAGTCGAGTGTGTGTGTTTGTGTTTGTGTATGTGTGTGTGTGTGTGTGTGTGCGCGTGTGTGTGTGCGTGCGTGAGTGTGAATGTCACTATATTCTAATATATTCACGATCAGTTTTAAATCATCGGCTACCACTGACGGGAATAGACGTCCAATCCATTTAGACTAGAATGTGTTTCATGAATAAGTTAAGCAAAATGGCTCACATTTTTGATGACTGTTTTTGGTTTTCTTTTTTGATTGCACTTTTATTCAAGAAAAAACAGGCCCCACAAACATGATGTCACACTACCTGCTTCTCCTTTTTTTAAAGACAATTTCAGATAATATTGACATAGCCTAAAGCCCTGATATCAAGTAAAGGCACTGGTTTGTTTGTAAGGCCAAAGTTTCAAATTTAAAACGCTTGCCATCGATAGCAAACGAGCTGTTTGACATTGAAAAGCTTGCGGTTTCTTGTCTTTACCACACACTGTGAATTCACTCAGCTAATTTTAACGTATTTTTCTGTTACGCAGCCAGTCTTGACCAAAACAAGCGTCATATTTTTATCCACCCTGCAGAAGGTGACTCAAAATAATGTAAATGACAGATACTGTATTTTTGGGAATACTAGAAGTCAAGCTAACAAAAGAATACGCAATGAAGAGGGGAAAATATATATATGTATATGTATAAGATGCATTTTTGGGGAGGGCAATTTTTTTTACTAACCAAGAACAAACATGCATTAAAGTATTCATAGCAAAATGGAGAGCAACAGTATAAATAGGCATCTGTAAAGCTAATAGTTTTGCAGATAATTATAGCCTCAAAAAAACAACATAACAGGCTGTCAGAGTGGAATAAAAACAAGAGAATAAGTCTCACTTGAGTATTAGTTGAGGACCCAGCCAAACTATGAAAAAGTGCGACTTATAGTCCAGAAAATACAACCATTCTATTTTCCTAAAGTGTTGCTTGTGGGTCAGGTGGGAACGTCGCAGAGTACACAAGCGGGCCAATTGCTCCGTTTTCCTTTTGCAAATTGCAGGGGGAGCTTGTTTGCTTTTTCATTAACCATCCGGCGAATGGTCACGTCAATGGGGGCTTTTAATACGGCCGCCCTGCGTGAGAGCCATTCTCCCAGGAAGAGGATTATGGGTAGTGAAGAAAATGAATAAATAAATAAAAAGTCTGACTTTACAGTCAGAGCTTACTCAAACAATTCTGTCTTTTTAAATTCAGAATTAATGTATGGTATCACTACGATAGGACTAATTATAATTGAAAGTTTGTAGTTTGTCAACTATTTAGTGGTTTGGGCTTTATAAGAAACATACAGCAAATATATCTATCTATCAACATGTATAAAAAGTTTTGTTTTTACCTGATTCCGATCCGGTGTCCAACAAGTGAAAGATTTCAAGTTGCTTCCTTGGTTTTGTATGATTTTCCGGTGAATCATCATTTTTCCACAGCCATCTTATTGAAGTAAAATGGATCCTGAAAGAAAGTATTTTGGTGAGCAACCAGAGTTTGTTTGCCACTTTAACTTTTTGACATTGATTTTTATCCTTCTCGGTCAGAGTGAATTGAAGTTTTTTGTCGTTTTCGTCATTTTTTTGGTCTTTTAAGGAACATTTGAGTACGGGCCTGACACCCTTATGTCACATTGAAACAGATATTTATCAGCTTTAAACAAAAACAAAAAAAAAGCATACAAAAGCTACAGTAATAAAAAAAAGGCTCAGCCAAAGTTACGCTGCCAGGAAATAATCTCATCATACGACCAACTTCCGTTTAAACAAATCACACAAACAACCCGCAAATCCAAAGTTTTCAATGAGCTCATTAAGACCAAAAAAGAGTGATAAGAGAGATGGCAGCAGTGGAATTTAGAATGGAGCAAGCGTCCCGTCTTTACTTCTCGCCGGCTATGAATTATGCATGTTGCGCCTCCTAATGGAAAACAGATGGACGGCAAAATTCACTTTGACAGTTTGCACTGGGACAAAGATTGTATGCATCACACATGACGATTTAAAATGCACATTTACAGAAAGGATGCAACAAAACTCAAATTACACACGGCCAAATAGAAAAAAATACTAATAAAACAACACTGGCCACCAGGTGACCTTTAGTGGCGACTTAAATGTTAGTGTGTAATAACCAAACGATTCATTTATCATTTTTATAGGTGCGTCATCTTCAAAGCATGATTGGAAAGTCCGCCTCCGGATGAGATTGCTCAAATTTTCCCCAAAATGGTAATAATGGAAGTTGATTTAAAAGCCACATCAGTGTCAAATATTGCTGGATTTGAATTACATCTAAGTATGCACGAATGTCTTTTCCACATTTCGCATTTGGCAACAATTTAACGTCCTGTTTAACATGTTCGGACGCTTATATTTCCATCAATTGTCATTAAAGCTGATCATGTAGGATCTTATTACAGTTACTTACTTTAGATCTGAGAAAACATTAGCCAATTTTAGCTAGAAATATCCCAGATTGTTCACAGGTGACAATTGTTTAAGGAAGCCTTGGTGGAGTTCTTATTATTTCTTTCGCATTATTTTACAACACGCGTCTATCACTTTCCGCTTGATGCGGCATGGTGTTCATAGTTTTGTGGCGGTATTATTTCTCAAGCAGAAATATGACAAAAAGTGGGTTTAAACTATTAGTCGGGCACATTTTGGACATTAAACCATTACCAAAAGTGACAGAAAAGGCTTGATCATAAAATTAGAGCATAATTAGTGGTCCTTTCTCACCTGCCTTGGCCCCGCCCATAAACAGATGATGTCACACCCAGAATGAGCTGCAGATTTTTTCCAGTTTTTTGCCACTAGAGCATTCTGTCAACATGTACTAGCTAGCATATCACTGGAAAGCTAGAAATGATAATCAATTCTGTTTGTGATGTTCATTCATTCATTTTCAACACTGCTTAGCCTCATCAGGATCGCGGGGTGCTGGAGCCTATCCTAGTTGAAATCGGGCAAAAGATGGACTACACCCGAAACTGGTCGCCAGTCAGTCATCGGGCACACAAAAACAGCCAAATAAGAATTTGCATATACAAACACAATGCCATCGAGTGGGAATCAAAGGCACGCAGTGTCTGGTTGTGATGTCACAACCAGAATTGCTGAATAAAATAGTTCCCGGCAGCAAAATGGTGTTCATATTTAAAAAAACAAACAAAAACAAAACAAAACACTAAACACCCTTGGTGCCTTCTAGCACGAGGGAACGCGAGCTGGCTTGATTACTGCTCATCTGTTCGTTCCCCCAAATGTTTTACACGCCTTTGACCGGTAATCAATAGCTCGCACATTTGGCTATCAACGCGCTGTTATCGCTTGTCAGACAGTGCAGGCTAGCATTGACAGAACACATCCACATACGCGGGTGAGCCGTCTCTGTCATCGTTTTCAAGCATGCAATTACATGTGGTAGAAAGGGATTCTTTTTGGGCAAGGACACACTGGTTACATGTGTTGCGTTTTATTTTTAGACATGTTTTTTTCTCTCTTTTTTCCTTTACGCATGTGGCTGAGAACATCTTGCACCTCACAGTGCATTTAATTTCAAGCTGGTGTCTCGTGATTATGTCAACTTCCATTATGTGAAAGTCAAACATTCATTGTACTGGAGCCCTAAATTGGTCGGCAGCCAATCGCAGGTCACAATGAGACAAACAACAAACTATAGCTAGTAAAACTTCAGCATACAATTTGCCTAGAATGCTTGTTTTTGGGATGTGGGAGGAAACTGGAGTAGCCGGAGAAAACCCACATGGGCACGGGGAGACCTTATGAACTCCATTCAATGTCAAAATGTCAACACAATACCCACCACACAACCATTTATTTGTCTGTTTGTTGTTGTTATTTGTGCACTATGTGGTGAAAGCTTTAAATGTCATTATACTTGTATAATGACAATAAAAGCATTCAAATTCAATTTGAATTCAAATATCAAACTAACGTTCATTAAATGTTATTCTATATATTTGCATTGCCACCGGATTGCAAATATTTTCGATCTTAGGTGGCATTCCTGAGTTATTTGTTAATTTTAACAGATATTTTCAAGCATTATCGGTATCAGCCAATAGCATACAGACAGGTAACGGTATAAAGAGCAAGAAAAAGTATAGGTGCAACGCTAAGATTATTATACAGCTTTAAAAAAGGATGACTTTTAAAAAGTAGGCAAAAGATAAAGATTATTTCGTATCATTTGCTGCACATTTTGAAAAATGCACTTTTCCAAACTATGTGCGAGAGGCAAACTCTAGTGTCTTTTGCACCTAAATTGGCTGAAGATCAGTCCAGTGTGTGATGCGTCTCACCCACAACTTTCTTGAAAGTTAAGAGACGTAACACCACAATCGGCGCTTTTAAAACACACAGTACATTTTCTGAAAGTGTTTACACTCGTTTGTACGACGGCAATCCACTCGTGAAAAGGCAATAGTTGTAAAAGACACAACGCCGCTGTTGTCTTTGAAGAGAACAGAGCAGCTAATTAGCCTTATTTACCAGACGCCTCGCAGCGAGGCGTCCCAGCATCCTCGGCGTGACACATCCCGACGAGCGCCATCATTACGGCTTCCCCATCCTCCGCCTCGGAGATGGTGAGCGCTTTTCTGGCAATCAGGTGGGCGCTAAAACACACTTTTGAAGAAAAGGGCAGAGAACCCTACAGCGATGTGTTCAAGGAACTCGTTATTGACGCTTGTGAATCCGCTGGGATGACACATTATGAACAAAATGAACGCGGCGGATGATCAGTATTCTCCTTTTTTTTTCTTTTAAGCTTTTCGTACGTGGGAGACATGGTGATGAGGATCAGGTCAGTTTTTCCAAAGCGTTTTTTTTAAGTCTCTACTCATTGGCTCCCTTATCTAAAATCAAAAGGGTGGGCGTAAAACAAATGACAGAAGTAGCCATTTGGGTAGCAAATTGTGACAGAACAACATTGCTTGATGTCAAATGGTCGAAAGTTCTTTTGCCTCTCGCAGACAAAAAGTTTGTGTGCTCAAATCATTAGCTCACTTTAAATCAGCGCTGAAAATGCTATCATTTACAATAGCATATTGATTAATTGCCCATGTAGTTCAATTTTTTTGCATTTTTAAGTCCTGTTCTAGCTATTTTTGGTACTATAATCTTATCAATTGGCGTGCGACCAATCCTGGGTGTACCTCGACGACTGCCCATAATTGGCTGGGATAGGCTCCGGCACCCCTTGTGAGGATAAGCGTATCGAAAAATAGATTGTTGATTTATTGTGACTGTAATGGGTAAAGCGCTTTGAATTACCTTGTAATAAACTGCACAAATACATTTGTCTAACCTAATAAAAATGGAGTACAACTACTTCTTGACTTAGCCTCGTATATTAACGAGCGCAAAGAACGTTGCCTCCGAGAAAAAAAAAAGCTATCCGTAGGCTGCAGGAAGCCGTTCGTACCTGCTCGCAACACTGTGTAGGTTGCACGCTAAAACTGGGTGAACCCGTGCTCGTCTCGGCGTTGACGCTGGCGGCCAATTAGATGCGTGTATCCAGCGTGAGGCCCCGCTTTGAGGCCAGAGTGCGCTCGTTTGTCCGAGGGGGAAGAAGGCGTGGGTGAAAACACAACATTAGCTCTTGCCGACTACACCGCACGTCAATAAAAAGCGCCGCTAATAACATTGGCTTCAGGTACATACAACTGCCGGTAAAAAAAAAAAAAGTGCAAAAGGTTGTTTTATCTGCTACGAGCCTGGCAATTGCCTCAAAGAAGAGTTAAGGCGTGTGTAAACAGTCCATGCGCTGGTCCGTTGAACCCGACGGCCGAGCGCGCTCTTCCCCGCGGGGACGCAACTGACATCATTCCCATCATTTGCCCGAGCGCGCCAGCAGCCGGCAGGCCTGGGAATGCACGGCGGATGGATGGTGTCATGAAAGAAGACAATTATGAGGCAGAGAGCGAGGTCTCCCTGGGTTACGCTTTTAGTCAGATTATTTGTTTTGTGTACTATTTGAAGTTGAACAGCCCCAAGCTTGTTCTTGCTCTTCTTCTTTCCCCCTCATTTAGCCCTGCTTGCGTGCATTCTTCTCTATCTTTTGCTGGGAATCTACTTTTTTGATGATCTAATTGGCCATTATTGGTTGGTTTCAGGGGCTAACCTGGGTTTATGCATTGCGTTCAAGCAAGTGTACAAAGCCCGCCTTTAGCCTTTGGCACGCAAACTAACTGGATAAATATACTCGACAAATAACGAGCCACCAGGAGGAACGACTTTTCAACTAAATACAATAATGCTCTGAAGCCTACTGTTATTGTATGGAACGGGGGTGTCAATTCAAAAAAATCATTCCTTTCCTGTTATCCTGACGAGGGTCGCGGGGGGTGCTGGAGCCTATTATGACCAAATCTGGGCAGTAGGCGGGGGCATTCTGAATTGATCATTAGCCAATCGCAGGGGACAATGAGACAAACCTATCATAGCTAGGGGCAATTTAGCATGTACCATATTTTCACGACTATAAGGCGCACCACATTATAAGGCGCACCTCAATGAATGACACATTTTAATGTTTTTTCCGTATATAAAGCACACTGGATTATAAGGCGCCCGGTCTATTTTGGAGAAAATTTAAGACTTTTAAGTGCGCCTTATAGCCGTGAAAATGCGGTATATTATACTCTATTATGCTATACTATATTACTCTTCAAACCACTTCCTAAATGTGCGTTGTTATTGATACATTACCAACTATTACCAAAAATATATCTACATTTGTTGCTCATGCTGCTTAGTTGCCTCTTTTTGCGTCAAATAGAAATCTTTAAACAAAGAAAAGATGTGCCAGACTTTTATGAGTGAGCCTTATAGTCGGGAAAAATACGGTATATATGTTTTTGGGATGTGGGAGTACCCAGAGAAAACCCACCAATGATTGAACACTTCTTTTCAGAACTGTGTTGCAGACGTATCAATGTAGAGAAAAAAATGTACAAATAAAAAAATAAAGGGTGATATCAGGCTAGCTAGCTCAATTAATGATGTGGCCTTTCCTTGATCAAATATTTTTGTCTTGCGCTCTACCAAAAGTAGCTTAGCCATCAACTGGCAGATCGCGAGCGACGTATTGATTGAGCACCCCTGCTATAAAAGGTAAGACTTTCAAGAGGGGAATCCATTTTCATCATTGTTACTTGTTTCCACCTCTAACAAAATAGAACTATCAAAACAAACCTTCTTTGGATAAAAGTTTGAAGGTATTGACTGCAGGGCCAGCCAGAAGCTGGGATCTGTGTGTGGCATTTTCTCCGTTGGTTTCTTTAGCGTACTCATAATAAAGAAAGCCTTTGGTAATAAAAACCAAACAATGTCTCTGCAGGGTGTTTGCCTTGTGTGTTTCTCATACAAAGCGAGTGTTAATTATATGCTTGTGCATATGCCTCGTGGCGTGCTTCGGGCCATGCGCGCTACTCTTGGATGAAACCGAGCATGTGCAGCGGCTCCATTAGGATGGGCTTGTTGCGATAATCACAATGGTGTTCCAATCACAAATACATGTGCACAAATTAGCAATTCTTCACAACGGGGATGGGAATCTTAGGTTCCGTGGACCGTACGTACGCCTTCGTACTTGAGGGTTCATTGTAAATGTAAAGTTAATGGGAAAACAAATACTAGAAGGAAAATACAGGGGTGTCCATACTTTTTTCATTAAGAGGCCGCTTGCAGAAAAATATGTCCACTTTTATTCTAAAAGTAGAATCGGAATCAGGCAAAAAAATGATTTTTTTTTTATTAACTAATTGGCTGCCATCAACATCCAATTTGACTGGGAGGGTGAGCAGCGATCATTGGATATATGTCCATATATGTAAATATTATCTTTAAATATGTATACTTGCACTACTGAAACCAACTTTACAGTACAATGACAAAAAAAAACTAATTAGATTTTTTCATACACAAATTTGTTGATGTTAAGCAAAATAGTGAAGTTCTATAGTGTCCTCCATTAATGTCATCATGTTGGATTTTTACATAATGGAGAGGCACTGTTTAAGTGATTAGCTCCATTGAGAATTGAAATTGAGATGTGTAAGAAAATGTAGGCTTTAATTGAAGCTTCTTGTGCAGGCAATATTCAATGATATTTTCATTTTTTGGATGCTCCTGGGTTAAGGAATACACATCCGTGAATCGCGGGGGGGAAAAAATGCTGTAGCGTAGTCTTCGAAAGAAATGCGAGGTTCCTTCCTGCCTAATCAGCTCACCACTGCAATTACATCCCGCCCTCTGTAATCTGTTCTCCAGCTCGTCCCGAGGCCTTCACCAAATGAAGAAATATAACTGGGGAGTGTCCTGCCGGCTCTCATGAAGATTTCTTTGGGCGCCATTCTTTCACACGGCGAACGGCACCACAACCCCCTTACGCCGCAGCGGTCGTGACGGCGATCCGTAATGATAATCCCGTCGGGTTAAAGGCGTCTCGGGCTACCTGTGGCCATCTTTGAACGTAATGGTTCCAATGGCATATTCACAATCAAGACCCGGCCACCACCTTCAACCTCCCTTGACTAATAATGGAACATCCTGTACTTCACATGAGGGCTCACCAATGTGTAAATAATTACTATCACATGGAGGAAAATAATAGGTGGACCCAATTGAAATTCAGTGGCTGGAGGCGATGTGGTAATCATGGATGGGGAGCAGGACAGGGCGGGAGCAGTGGGGGTGTACATGGAAAGGAGAAAAAGGTAATCCCATTGCAGACAAAGAGTTAGGAGTGAATAATGAGCAACTTTGCACAGACTACTTAATGCGCGACACCATTTGTCACTAGCGACTGCGGGTTTTGGCTTTATTTTGTTCAAAACGAACACAATCCAACAGCAACTGCCTACACGCCGGCTTTGCGTTCAAAGCGGAAGAACTGGCGGCCCGGTGATGGATGGGATGCGTTATGCGCTTATTAGCACAACAGCCCATTATCAATGTGCCGGGCCCGTAACGTAATAACGACGGGCTAGCTCGCTGCTAAGTAGGAATTCAGTGACTGCTACTCTGTCTCATCGCTCTCAAATGAGCGCCACAAATCACTTCAGCGGGATGCCGATACCGGTAATGTGACCATTAGCATATGAAAATAGACTATGTGAAGCGTGAGGGGGCATGCCATTCGCAGACTGCCTTCTACACCTTGAGATGATGGTTGAGCTTGGTACTCAAAAAGCTTTTCACCATTAATGTGAGAAATGTCATACAACAGGAGGGAAAACCTCTACTCTTTGGACGGCAGGAAATACGGAAATATCATTCAAAATAGCCCGCACAAGAAACTTGAGTTCACCACTCAGGTTGAACAGTACATGGAGCTAGCAAATCCAAACCTACATAGGAAGGTGCTCGGAATTGAACCCTCGATCTCGGAATAGCGAGGCAGACGTGCTAACCACTCTGGCACCATATACCGTATTTTCACGATTATATGGCGCATCATATTTTAAGCCGCAGTGTCAGTAACAAGTGCTATTTCTGTATTTTACACACACAAAGGACACACCGTTTTTATAGACGCAGCCAGGCATGGCAAAACATACACCAGCTTAAACATACACGCTAAAACACGTTTTTAAAAAGGCAACGGGAGCAAAACCGAGTTTGGTTGTACTTTATTACTGATTTATTTTATTTTATCGTGATAACAATTTTAGTATTGGTCCATATATAAAGCGCACTGGATTATAAGGCGCCCTGTCTATTTTGGAGAACATTTAAGACTTTTATGTGCTCCTTATAGTCGTGAAAATACGGTAGACAAAGAAGTAGAAATTCCATTTTAAAATTTGATCCGATCTCCTCGTTAATAATGAAAGTGCAAGGATTTCAAATTGTGCCTCGCATCCTTTGATTTTTTTCTGAAAGTGGCCCGCAGAGAAAAAAGTTTGGACACCCCTGTGCTAAAAGACGGAAACGAGACGGTGAAAGGGGAATAGTTTGGTCTCCCCATGTGATTATGGATTTGTGTACACGTAAAAACACGCCCATGCGCCTGTGCTCGCGAAAGATGTTTTGTTGCGCACTTTGTTCCATGTCCCTGCCAGAAAATAATTACAGCGACGGGGGAAGGACGACATTTTTTTTTAAAAACGCTTCAGAAGAAGTCAGAGAGGGTAGCAGCGGCGGTAAAAAGACAGTGCCATGCTAATTACGCCGCCTCGTTTCGGACGTCCATCAAAACGCTTCTTATGTTAATAAATGTCGCGATTTTACGTCTTCTTTCGGAACGGCGGTGGGGGGAAAAATGGGTCTCGTTATTGCGCTAGGAGTTGCTGAAAAAGCAGGATGAGTGGAGCCGAGACAATAGTGCCTCTTTTATGAAGATTTATGACACGCATGCCCGCAGACAACACCCCTTTCTTGCTTCACTCAATGCTAGCATTTACATACGGTACGCTCAGACATGCATGCACACTCATTAGATGTGGAGGTGCGCGAGATGACACCAGATGATTTGCACCTCCCTGACAGCAGATCTGAGCGAGATCCCCGTGTAAGAACAGCAATGAAGGCTCCTAATATCTTTGATAGCGTCGTTATGCTAATGATAGGGCCCCGATGCAAAATTCATGAAGTCTTGCCGATACTTACAATACCGTGGGTGCCGAGAAGACGCCGTTATGCTTTTGCCCTAATTGTTTTTCAACAGTTAAATGCGGCTAAATGAGTGCTGCTAGCTTTAGCATGTACCTTGCCGTTAGCTTCTTCTTGCATCCGACATTTGAAATTGTCCTAACATGATTGTAGTAATCTTTTTTTCAAGTGATAGTAAAAAAATATAATGGAAAATGGAGAGTACTTTTATTGCACAATGATTATTTTTATTTTGGCTGTTTTTATTTTTTGTTTTCAATTGGATTATTATTTACACTCTCCAATTACAAACATTCAAAACCATTAAAGTATGCACAATCAATCAAACAATCAAATAGGACATTTTAATTCCTGAAATATTATTATTGTAATCCACTGTAACATTAAAGTTTGAATAGTGGAAATTGAAGTAAAGAAAAATTCTACGCACAGTGAAACTAAACCTCCATATTGTTTTGGATTTGGCCCATGGCCATAAACCCATACCCGATTATCGATTTAAGACAAATAGATAGCAGTAATTAGCAGAAATTGAACGTCTGAGTATATTCTTTTCATCTGATGAGTTATTTGCTGTAAATTATTTTCACCCTTTTACAATGAATTTATTTTAAATTCTTTCACTGTGCACTTTAGGATTCATTACATGGTGCTATGAAATATATCAGTTAGCTATAGCTATCTATCCAATGCTTCTGATTTCACCATACTAGTCATTTCCGCTTTTGACTTTAAAGTACACTTTACATTAATACATTTTTAACAGTGGAAACTAGTCTGGTGCGCTGCGATTGACTAGGATCTAGCTTATCTTAGAACCTAATTAGAACCCCCATATTCTAGACTCCAGATGATGAATAAATGAATGAAATGATTGAAGTCAATACTTACCATTCCTGTTTGCCTCCTCCTCATAAATATTGAAGTCTTAATTTGTCAAACATTTGAGCATCCTCCCCAAAACAGATGACAATGTTGTGATTCTCCCACTGAACATCTAAGGAGAGAAAAATGCAACACAAATCAGGCAGGGGGTCCCACGGCAGAACGTAGTCCATCTCGTCATTTCAAATACTTTCCACATCAAGCTGTCCATCACCGACCGTTATGAGTTTGGACTCGATGACGCTACGGTGTGTGAATTCTTACTTGTCGTTTGTGTCTCTCACGCACATTTTCGTGCGTCAGGAGAAAGTCCGGGTCTATTGGAGATGGCACGGCTAAGCGGTACTGTCAGTTAATCGGGAGGCTTTTTGATTCGTCTTGAAATTGGTGCTCAATTCAGATTAACCCGCGCTTCGACGCAGGTACGAGAACGTGTCGTGATTAGACGAATGGTGGATGCACGCAGATCTGGAGAACAATTAGCCCGTAAGTGAACTCCAGTGACGGCGTTGTCAGCTTGGACGTGTTTAAATTTACAGCAGCCGATGTCGCTCGGGTCAAAGACGAGCGTTACCGAGGAGGCCGGCTTCTCTGATTAAACCGCTGTCATTGCAAATGAGCTTTTAAACAAAGGCTAACAAATGTAAATGCGTAATTAGCGTGGTGGGTATGAACGGTAAAGGAAAGTCGGATGGCTGTCAAGTCTGATCAGGATTCATTTAAACAACACTAGGCCTACTGGCCTGCTGATTTTTTTCTTTCCTTTTATACTATTCTATTAGTGAAAAAAAGTGTTTCCCAATCAGTTTTGATCATATTTATCGTCACATAATACACATTAACGTGACTATATTGTACAGTTCATTTATAAATGAAATTTTAACACAATTAACTGTGATTTTGTGACACTATGCATATTGTGAAATAAATTGGATTTCATATGTCTCTATGGAATTTAATATTCTCTATTTACTGCAATTAATAGTTTGGAAAATAAAATAAAATATTACCAGTGCAGTTGTTCAGGCTAGAAACAGTTAACTGTGAAGAGTTGTGATTTACATGCTGTCCCTAAACGCACCGAGTGATTGGAGAGAAATGTTTGGTTAGGCTGTTGTTATGCTAGGCGAGGCCTCATGAAATGAAGTTGGCGTTTTCCTTGTAAACACTACAATATGTATATATTTTTTTCCTACTTTCTCGTTTTTCCGTATGATACTTCACCGATCGCCGTGCCCGTTCAAAAAGATGGAAAATCCCATGCAGAATACATGCAAATCGAATTGACAGGTAAGATAGTACTGTTTCATAATAAACACACAGACACACACACACACACACACACACATTTCGGGATTTGTAAACACATTTGACACTAAACACAATCGTCAAAAGTTTGTGTGAATTGTATATAGTGGATGTATAGTTTTCATTTGAAATCCGTGCTTACCAGTGCGTGTCTGAGACACATCTGCTGCGCTCATTTACTGCACTTGAGAAACACGCAAACATTTCCAGCCAATCAGATGCCTTCCTTACAGGAAATCGCAGGTGCCGAGGTGCCATGCTACGTCACTGCAGTGCGGCCTGAGGGTAAGTCATTTTTTGTATTATTACTCTTATGAATTGTGTGATGTGCATGTTGGTCATCTTGAACACAAACTTTAACCCAATAGAACACCCACATGCCATTTTCCCCTCCTCAAAAGTATAAGCCAAGTAACAAAATATGCAATCTTGGGATTGATCATCTCTTGTAAAACTACATTTGCCATGCACTGATTTTGCAAGGTATCACCTAGTTTGGATCTGATGTCTGTTAAAAAGCAATAGAAAAATTATAGTGTTTTTGTTACTATATGTGTGTCGATTCAAAGGCTAGTATATGAATATCGGCTCATCTGCTATCAAAGCCGTTGTCGTAATATTTTAGCCGTGGAGAGTGGACACAGGGAATTAGCAATGATGAAGTGACAAGGATGTCTGTCAATTGGACGTTTGATGCTGGCTCACAGTGAATTAGAGGCGGCTAGCTGCGGAAAACAAACAGCCTTTGAAGCCCATTATTATGTGACATGCTGCATTCACTGGCGGAAGTGGTGAATTAATGAGACAGTAACACACAAACCCTCCCCATTTCCCTTTAAGCAGATCCAAAACTTCGACACAAAGAATTAGCATACGTGACTGAGATGCCATGCATCTGGGCCAGCAGTATTATTTTTTTCTTAGCATAACTTTCACACTATAAAGCAGAAGGTGCCAGATAAACATTTGTATAAGCCAAAAATATATATACTTTACATTACGTGGCAGATCATAAATCAGTTTAATCCCAGCAATGCATTTTTGTTGACTCCTAGTTGGTCCAGTGCCTTCTATTTTAACTTGGCAAATCTGTAATAATCAATTGCTTTAATTACAATTCTGAGGTCAAACTTTAATTTGGATGACAAAGCCAAGAGCTTCTTTTTTTCTTAATTTATCCTGAAGGTGTTTTATTGGATTGAGGTCATGTCTTTGCAAAGGACAGTTACGTTAATCTACAAAGTCATTTTGGAACAGGAACATCTTTATATTATTCCTCCAAAGCTGGGAGCATTGATTTGTCCAAAACAATGACTTAATAACATGAATGTGGCATAAGCAAAAGGTCACCAGTGGTTAATAAAGATCCGTAAAGAAAAGCACATTTCCTTATTGATTATCTTAACTTGCATAGCCTAGTTTGGCTATTGTATTCTATCATCATTGACATTTGATCTTCACAACATCATTAATTATCGTTGTGATTGGTTCCTACCATATTTAACATGGCCTATATTAGCTATTCAATTCTACCATAATTGACGTGATGCTCACAAAAGAAATAAAGTTGCGTTTAGATTGTGCCATATTTACTAGCTACTAACTAACAGAGACCAGTTTTGCTATTCTATTTGATCATGATCGACATTTGTCGCTCAGAAAATCATTGATTTTGACTCGTATCATGTCACAGTTACGAAAACGCTTTACGCTTTCCCTCTAGTCAACTCGTACAATGTCACAAATGGCTCCCGTCTGGACTACCACGCTCGAATTCGCTATCAGTTTGACCTAGAGGGGGTCCGGCCACACCTGTACGCCATTTCACTCCGGCGGTTCCCACCCCTGGCGAGCCGGAAAGCTGAGTGACAGCTGCACTTCAAAGCCTCTCCAACGCTACGTCCGTTTAAAGAGGCGAAAGAGACGTAGAGAGTGGGCGAGAAAGAAAGAAAGAAAGAAAGAGTCGGAGAGAATACGTTGTGTTCACAGGGGCCAATTTGGGATGATTGGCCTTGAAACGCAAGCTTCCCCGTGTTCCTTTCAAGTGACCCGTAGCCCGCCAGTGTAGTGTAAAATTATCCCGGCCGTGTTTGTGTTGTGTCAGATGTGGTGACTGCCAGAAACTCCTCGTAATTGTCTAAGTGCTCCGGCGTGTCAGAGCTGTCCGTCAGCGCTCCCAAACTTCAGCTTCTCAAAATATTTTCCCTGAATGGCGGCGGACAAACTACTTTCACTGATGGAGTTGTCACTTTGGTGCTTTTGCGAGGAAAAATATTTGAGCTCGCTCGCCGAGAACACACACACAGACACAAAGCGACTGACATGTGTTCCCGCTTTTTGGGCGAAGGGAAAATGAGAGCGGCGGCGTACGTGTTCGCTCTTTTTTTGTTCTTTGATACTTTTACAAATTCAAGACTATGAGCTTTTCTTGTCACATCTCATTGAAGTCGATGTTAACCTGAATGTGACACTGTGAAAATACATTCCTCGCTAAGTCTGCTCTTTAAGATCGGACACGCATACGCTTTTTTCTCTCATGTGCGCACTTAAAATGGAAAGTATCGAGCGACGATCATGAAAAGACCGAGTGTGAAGTTTCATTTCGATTTGGGAAGACGCTTAGCGTCAAGTTAGCGTGCACGCGAGAGGCACACGTGCTGGTTGTAGGCAAGAATCGCAGCTTAAAAGGACGGCAAGTCGGGTATATTTGATAGCTCTTGAGAATAGTTTTTAGCTAAAAAAAAATTCAGCTTCTTTACAAGTTGAAGTCATTTTTTTTACCTGATTCTAATCCTCAGTTTAACAAATCTTATTTCTTTTCTTTTCTTCTGAAAGCAGCCCTCGAAGAGAAAAGTTTCGACACCCCCGGTCTGCAAACAGCCATCGTGATGTCCTCCGAGGGGGGCAGAAAAATCATTCCTTAAATGAAAAGGTGTCAAATATGTTTGCAAATGTACTAAAAGGTTATTGTTGTTACACTCGGACAAGCACTTATATCGCAATCAATGTTAACTTTGTTACTAGGGAAATTTACAGCCTCTCCGGGGTGAGCGCCGCGCGGTGATTCGATTGGTGTGTTTTCACAAAGTGCAGCTCCGGACTGATTTATAACGCCGCAGAAGGAAAAAAATAACATTGCAGAGCTGAGAAGGAGGCATAAATAACAAGTCTATATTTTTCTTTGAGGGCGTGACACACCAAGATTATGTATTGTTAGTGTTAGAGCAGCAGGGGGGGGGGCATCAAGGGCCAAGTGCGCTAATATGAATAAATGACATATGACTCCATTGACGACGACCTGCGGCGGTTTCGGGCTGCTGCGAGCTCAGATTGCTTCCTCTCGTTTGACACTTTGCTTTTTTTACAGCAAAGAACCGTAATGGTTCAAAGGGATCATGGCGGATCTACCAGGGTGGCACAAAGTGGCAACTGCCACCCTAAAAACCGGCTTGCAACCCCACATGCCACCCAACATGGCAACAAGGTAAAAAATTAACTCCAATCAATTTGACATTTACGAGTGCAAAAATCCAATATGCTAAATCTGCCTTATATTAACACCACGGTTGTGACAGTTAATCCATGAGGAACAATATAATGTTCCTATGCTGATATCAGAGCTGCCAACTTCTCCGGAATATCCGGTGTTTACTAAATTCCCGGACTCCTGACAACCTCCCTAAACTCCGGAAATCCCCCAAAAAGTCACTTAATTAGTCTTTTGTTTTGAAACAAATCCTATCATTTTCGGGGTTGTTCTAAAGGAAGTACGAGTACACAGCACTAGTAAGTTTATTGGTTCGTATTCGACCAAATATTCCATGTTGAAGCCGTCTCCAAAAGGACCGACATTTGCACTCATGCAAGTGCTGGTTAGGAACCAGCTGAGTTAATGTTGTGCAAATTTGAATTTGCCAATAAATGATCAAAAATGATACTTTGTTCACTTTTTATTCTCATTTTCATTATGCTGTACTTTTTCAATAGTTTGCAAAAATATGATATTTCACTTAATATAAAAACATGATTATAACATCTTGATTTAAATTGTCCTATGTTATTTTTTTATCGATTTTGCGCAAATCGCATTCACTCCCGTTGAAAACATAAAACATACTCCCGAAAAGGGGTCGACAGAGGTTGGCAGCTCTGTTATATACCCAAACATATCTTGTTTCATACATTAAGATTATCTTTTTTTTACTGGTAAATATTGTACTATGGATGTATTATACTGGCTTGAAATATTTGCCACCCCATCCAAAAGTTCCCGCCCCCTTCTCGCCCCCCCATGAATATTTTTGCTCGATCCGCCCCTGAAAGGAATCATTTAAGAACGAGCAAAAAGACAAATAAAGACAGCAAAGGAGCGTCGCAGTTACTCGCCTCGGAAGGCATCGCCGTTTGTCTCCAGCTAGTTTGCTTTATCTAATAAAGTGTCTTTGGATTAAGACGGATACTTCAAACGCTGCACCGTCCCTGCAATCGCAGAAGAGGGAGGCGCAACTCATACACACCTCGCTCAATTTATTATTAATAAGTACATCAGTGGGGGAAACCATATCCCGGGGACCCCAAACACCCGCCTAGCATCGCATTCATCAAAGCGTATCACAATACTCGGGATACACGGGCTCCAATAACGTATAATTGACAGGAGACGTCTGTGGTCGTGGCTGATGGTTATATAATGATATCAATATCATTTTACACTTCACACCAGATGAATGTTGGGGGGGCATGTACGCCATTTTTTTTTCCGATGCTGTGAAGTGGCCCGTTAACGAGAGAGTGGGCCGTGCTGGGGTGATGGAAATGTTAATTCAGTGCTTCGCCTGTGTAGGAAGGATAACAAATTATATATATAAAAAAGACGTGCGAGTACTATGTATGATATTACTTAGTAGACTGAAAGGCCGTAATTTTACACGGCAAATGACGGTAGGTTACATGTATTGAAAGTTTAATGTAATGGCGAAAAAAAGGATGAGAGTATAATGTAACCATTCAAAATGTTGTATCAGTTGGTGTAGTTTTAGCATTATCACAATAAAGGGCAAGGATATTGTTGATACTTCATTGTACATCTTGATCTTTAATCCCTCCCCCTTGTCAAATTAGTGTCTGTAAAGTCAAAATTTACCCTTTTGACATGCCAGAATTAACTATATATTTTAGATTCTTGGGTGCGCGCTTATCATTTATGTACATATTTTAAAATAACTTGTGCTTAGCCCAGGTTCTCTCAAAGAAACTACCATATTTTGACGTTTAATATACTCAGGTATATTAAACGATTTTTGCTTTTTTGAGCCTCCCGTTTGTGCGCCATCTAATATACCCCTGCCGTTCAATATACCCGTGTATATTAAACGGGAACTCAGCTTTTTTGGCAAGATTTGTATGGTGTTCATGGGGGCATAATTATAGATACTTAAGTTCATTAAAATTCCAAGTCAGACTTTATTCAGCAGTAAGTAATTTTAACCTGAGCAGTAAGTAGTTTTAGTCTGCAAAACGTTGATGCATCCCATCACGGCATAAAGACTGCGTAGTGGATCGTACCTTCCCGTTTGTGCGCCATTTAATATACCCGTGCCGTTTAATATACCCGGGTATATTAAATGGGGGGTATATTAAACAGCAAAATACGGTACCATATTTTCCGGACTATAAATTGGAGTTTTTATCATACATTGGCTGAATCTGTGAAAAATGCGAAATACTGACAATTTCCTACATTGATTTCAACATTCTGTGGGACTAGCTCCATCTAGTGTCAAACTGGGAAGCGCTATAGACTGTAAGCCGAACTTAAGCTTCTTGTGTGGGCAATGTAAAGAAACACAACAATTAAGCTTTATAGTGCATCCCAACATTTTGGATTTTTTTTACATATAACAAACAGTTGATGGATAAAATCCATCCATTCTTTACAGTGACACCGTCAATGGTCGCAACACAAAGTACCGGTATTAGCGATAACGACCGTCCCCGCGTCAGGGAATTCGTGTTCGGCATGACAGATGGGCCACGATCATGCAACGCCGCTCCTTCCTTCCTGCACCGCCTCCACACGGTGTTGTGTTTCCATCAGACAGGGATCGTGACTGACACATGTAGCTATCGAAGCCACATCTGCGGCTAGGAACTCAATCGATACCGCCGAGCCTTGGACAAGCTATAAAAAATGTTAGAACGCACTTAGAGGAAAGGCGTCCCATCTGTTCCCGGCCCCTCCCGCTCGTCATATGTCAAGCCGCATGGCTAACGTCCAGCGTGTTGCGTTTTACCATCACACGCCTCTGGTCGACGTTTCGCGGCTCCTCGGGGGACCGCCATTGCGGCCCCTCAAGTGGAAGCTCTTCACAACGGCACTTCATTAACGAGCCCCATGCAACAAAATGAAGTGCACGATTGATTAGCTTTTTTTTAATCGTTCTTTTTGTGCCACCCGCTTTTTTAATTCGGCTCCAAATCTGCTTTTAATTTTATGTAAGTCGAAGAGCAAATTAATGGCAGGTGGGGGAGAGTTATTTTCCACTTAAAAATGGAAGGGAAGAGAAAAGAGAATTAGCGATTTGACCCGTCGGGCGTTTAAAGAAGACTTATCGGATCGTGAATAATCGGTGGCACTTTTCAGGTGAACGAGACTTGAGTGCCTTGAAGCGCCCACATAATGCTTGCATCATTAGTCGGGTATTTGCAATGGGTGTCAGAGTGTTGTCTTAGACTTGATCTATTACATATTTTCATCCTTAAAGGATGTTTTTTGATGGGTGTAATGTTTTGACAGTGAAAAGAAAAAATGCACAAGATGAATCTTGTTACAGCAGCTCAGACACATTTTATTTTAATAATAAGGCATTTGAGGCATGCATTTGAAACCGAACCCCGCGGAACTGATATTTCTTGTCCAAATAAGCTTTGTTTGTTGCTGAAATGTGACATTTTCCTTTTTTATTTTGGGCGATACGTCGTTAGCGTGACGTTTTCAGCAACATTCTATTTATGTTATCGTCAGTCGATCCGTTCGTGCAATTGAGATTTAATTCTTTGTATAACCCGTTTAGATGATTTCCTAGGTGGTATGTTCCATTTCCCACTCTAAAGTTATCATTTGAGGTTTCTGTTTTGAAATAACCCATGTCTTAATATTATTCTCGTGATAGTAGGTCTTTTCTCTCGGAATATTTCAACTTTTTATCATGTAGGATTGCAATGTACGACTTTATTCTTGTAATATGGTGACTGTGATCTCGTAATCTCGCTTTATTCTCATAGCCCTATTTTTATTTTCTTTGTTTATCCTTTTTTTGAGTGGATGTTGAGGTCATTGAAATTTGATTGGCATATTCCTCTAACGTCTTAATTTCTAAGCGATAAAAAAAACGTACGGAGGCAATGCGGCACATATTTACTCACATTGGGTGCACATAAAACTAAAAGACTGTCAGGAGCAGCTCATTTGTCCCTGCTGGCTTGCCGTTGGGTTCGAGCCGCTGCGAGTGATTCATGATTACTTCCTGATGTGTGTATTTAAGCACCACGGAAGTGGTAGTCCTTGTCGGAATCGTACTGTGCGATACTGCATACATCGCTGCAAAGGTACTGTTCTCCATGCTCCGGTTTTGTTTCGTTTTGGGATGTACAAGTCCTTGTTATTTTGTAAGGCTTCCTGAGTTTTTAAAAGTTATTATCATGAGCACAGTTCATCTCGTCCGCTCCTGCTTCCCTGCTACTGGGTCCAAATCCCTCCGATCGCGCCACGACGTCTCGGCGTGATCGTAACAAAGACATTTTGTGCACAAAATGTGCCCAATCAGTATGCACTAGTTTCAAGATTCTGTAGATGTCGCTGTATGACGCTGACAGCTTGACTGTCTGGGTACATTGCTTGCTGACGCGCTATATTTATATAGTGAAAAGGGCGTATGTGTGTGCGTATATCATGCTTAAAGCATGACAATATTAGCAGTCGACAATGACGTTTTCGTCTGTTAGTGACCGAGACGATCCGGATTAGAGCCAAAATGGGTAAAACGAGATGGTTTTACAAAAAATGGACAAAATGTACAAACGTACAAAAGCTGTTATACGGCCTACACAATTTGAAATGATCAAAAAATGGGAAAATGTAGAAGTTGCCAGGTATGCATTTTCAGGGGGGCTTTCTAGCTACTACACTTTCCCCTCGGGCACCTAGTCACCCAGGCCTAGTTTGCCCTGCATGCGAATTCAAGAGAGTCCGGTAGGGCCTGAAATTTGAACTCCCAACCTCAGACCTGTGAGACGATTGAACAAACTACTTATCTTCCGCGGCGCCATCCATTACCGCGCAGCCATTTCCATAATGCTGCGTCTGGATGAATTCAACATTCGCATCTCCGCGATGAACTCCGCCAGACGGGAGCAGATCCCGCGTCCCAATACTTACCTCTGCGACTACACTTAGCTTCTAAACAATCTCCTGTTTAATCGTCTCCTTTTAAAAAAAAAGTCTGAATAAAATTACACGTGTACAAAAGAGCCTCGCCAACAATAACATTAACGTTTGACACGCGTCGTGTCAAAAAAAAGGAGGGAAAAAAGTCTATCACAGCGAGAGGCGACCTTTGAAGAGCGCTGATGCGAAGGCTTCAAACGGCGTCGCACCAAAGAATAACCTCTGACACCCAAACAAACAAACATAAGGCACATTTAAATAGCACACGCTGGAAAAGAGAGCAGCGACGTGTCTATTACACGTGATTAAAGCGTGATGGCTGGTGTCCGATCCGCTTTGCCGCCTACCTGCTCGGCGTGTTAGCTGATTTACGGCCGCCTCGTTTTCATTCCCGCCCCGCTGAGCGACGGGTTGAAAACTCCTGAAGAAATATAACGCTTTGCTGACAAAATACAGCGACAGACGCGGCGCAGTCGGGGTGTTTAGCGGGAGACGAGGCGAGGTTGAAAGCGTCGTCATTTGATCTCGGATGGGGCCAAACGACGTTTATAGCCGACTTTCAATTAAAGGCGAAATGACGCTCGGCTGTAAAATTTATTGAACAACTTTTACGGGCTTCTCGTCTGCGAAACATGTGGCGCGCAAATGAAATGTTTGCTTCGACAGACGAGCAGGTAATTTGACGCCGGGGGACTTTTTCATTAACCCCCGAGTTCAAACTCCTGCTGTTTTCTTTTTGTTTTTTTGCAGGCGCAACAATTTGACGTCGACGGATGAATCTAAATAACATTTCCGCTTCTCCGCAACCTATTTTCCCCCTTTTTGTGAAAGAGACGCCTCTCGAGCTGTGCTGTAGCATCCCCAGGCGTTATCATTTGCCGCATGATTATTTCAAAAGCTTCCACAACACAACCGCCTCTGATGTAAACCTCATGCATATGGAAGGTGTTTTTTTTTTTTTTTTCCGGAGTAGGCGGCGACCCTTTTCGCGGAATAAAACAAGCTATCACGCGGCTAATGAGGGGCCGGGCGCCGGATGGACGACACGTTTTTAATTAGCCCAGGGGTGTTCAAACTTTTGCGTTCGCTTTCAGAAAATTCAAAGGCTGCGAGGACCAACTTCAAATCTTTACTCTTTCGTTTGTTGAACTCGCGATCGGAATTACCGTGTTTTCTCGCTTATACGGTAAAAATAAGTGTCTGAATCGAGGCTACGCTTATATTTGCACAAATTAGGATTGACTTACACGAAACTGCAAGGTGACAAAGACGAAATGCTATAACGTAGGATACAGGCCGATTCAGTCATTTCTTTCAAAATAGAGAATAAATAAAATAAAACCCTTAACAAGATTTATTTTGACGTCTATGGATGAAATTCAACGAATCAGGGGGCGGCTTATACGAGAGAAATTGTAAAATTCGACGATTTTAAGGCAATTTTAAGGGTACGGCTTATACGCGGATGCGGCTAATATGCGAGAAAATACAGTTGGTGACAAAAATTGAGTTATTTTGAACTATTAACTCATCGGTAGCGATTGTTGAAATCCTTACTCTTTCATTTGTTTAAAAATTTGAGGATATTGCAAAATATCAATATTTATATTCATACTACTGAAGCAAACATTCCAGAAAAAGCGAAAAATGTTCAGTGAAAACAAAAAAGTCAAGAAAATGCCAATGAACATAGCTCTATTTTAATAGATTATGATAACAATTAAAATTTGTATTCATGTTAAACAAAACACTGACATTTTCCACTTTGCCGCATTGATTTCAACACATCAGGTTTTGACCCCTCGGCTAATGGAGCGGCATTAAGTGACTAATAAAACCGACAAGTGCAACAGAATGTAGGCTGAACTCAAGCTTTTAGTGTGGGCCGTAGTCAGTATATTTTCCTCGTTTGCTGCAACACCGATAAAAATCGTATTGTTTGGACACCCCTGAATTGGCTGGCTAACATGATTGTTTTTATTTAGATGGGAGAACCTCGCAGCAGATTTACCTCCCTCCCTCCCCACGTGGACTATAAATAAAAATTGTCATCGTAAGATAATCAAATTACGAGGCGTCATTTGGGCGAGGTTGTCACTTCCACCTTAAATAGAATCCCCAGAGGTCCTCACGTCTCTCGACTCGCTTCTCCAGATGAAGCACAAACGGCACCGGCGGAATTTTCAGGCGAGAAGAAGCCTTTCAGCACATTAGCTTTTTGCTGCAGAGGACACAAAGCAGACAACTGCTAGGTAGGCAGCCGAGGGGAGGGAATAAAGAGGCCTCCGCCGTTCAGCGCGCTCGTAATAATAGAGACGTCTGGCACGTCTGGAAAGGAATTCTAGCGCTCCCAGAAATCAGCCCCCAAAGTGCAACAATGTCCCCAATAACACGAGTCCGAGGTCACCTCCCAAAGTTTGGAAAGAACCCGAACGAAGCTGGCAATGGTCACAAACGATACCGAAGCGTCGTAATCTCAAACAAGGCCAGAAATGACGTTTTAATAATATATGAGCGATAAGAGTTCCCCCAAAAAATCGGGTTGAACACAAACAAATGTCGTACAGTTGAAAAAAGTCCTTGTAACTAATCTGATCATGAATCAGTTGATTTTTGTCAATATGCGTTAACCCAGTGTCTGTAAGTCAGTCAGTATACAGACATTGCGATATTGCAATATTTTTTTCCATTTTATTTGTTTTTTCTTCCTGGAGTTGATGTTGTTGATGTGTGGGTTTTCTCCAGGTTTTTTGCCACATTTCAAAAACCTGCAGGGTAGCCTGATTAAACACTCTAAATCACATGTGTCAAAGTGCGGCTCGAGCACCCCCGTGAAGATATGCAATATGGAAAATGAATTCAATTTGACAAGCTTCTTATTAACACTTTTTTTGCGAGTCAAACTCTAATGCCTTCCATTTTCATGACTTAGCAACATAAAACGGTGAGTTTGAAAACAGTTAAAGTGACATGCAGTCAGCCTCTTTGCATTTAGTTGTATGCTCAAAAACACACCAAATACTAACAATCTGTCTAAATAGGAGTGACTTAGCAATTTGTAGCATAATCTCTGCTCTTGGCTTTTTCATCATCATGTTCTCTAGCTATTGCGTTCTCCTTGCATCTCCCCCGCGAATGTGACTAATCATCCAACTTGGCATCGGGCCGCTTCCCTCTCATTCCCTCCCTCCTTGCGCCCCCCCCCCCAAACCTCCCTTCCTCCCTCATGTCTTCCCCCCACTTGCATTGCTCTCCACTCCTGCACTGTCAGTGATTTTTCATCGCCCTTGTTGGGCCCATTTTATGCATTGTTTCCCTGATGCAGTGATTGATGTCCAGGAGGGCCCGCTAATCTCGGGGAACGAGAGGCCGGATGGCGGCCCTCCTGACGCTGACACGTGTCGGCACGGTTGCGCGCCCCCCGCCCCATCCTCCTCCTCCTCCCCATCCCCGTCCGCCCCCTCCTCCAGTTTGGCTGCGGTCACTGCTGAGCTCGCTCACTCGGCTCACCCCTCATTTCCATTTCAATCTCAACCTCATGAATGCAAAAACTCTTGGCTGAAAATTAATAACGGGAGGAGCGAGCACGGGGGAGAGCGCCGGCGAAGGAGGAGGAGACCGGCGAGGCTTTTGTTCGGCAAAGTGTGCCCCCTTATTTCATCCCCTCTTTCACCAGCCTCCTCCCGATGAATGGCATTACAGACAATGGCGCATCCACACTGACGCAAATTTATTTCGCGCGCATTTCCAACAGGACCAGAGGCGATTTGTCTGGGGACAATTTGGTTTCCATAAAGGATTTAAATGGTTTCGCTGGAGATAGTGGGCTGAAATTTAATTTGTTTCTCATTTACTACAGCAGGTATGAAAAGGAGAAAAATTGGACTGCTGATGGGCTAAAAATTGTTGCTGTCCCTCTGCTGTATCCCCCAGAGGACACGGGTCCTACATCTTATAGATTGAGTTGGAACACCCCCCCTTCCCCCGCGGGCCCTCGCGACCACGAGCCCGGCCGCACTTAGCGTCGCGCCGCCTCCCCGTAACCTTAAACCAACTTAAACGGTAACCTTTGGGGAGGCTGCCAATCACTGGCCAAACAACGTTTCTATCGATCGGCCTGTCTGCGTGATTTATGGCCTCATTTTACACTAATTGAGAATTAGAGGGCGGATTAGTGGGCCTCAACACTTCGGACCGATATGCACTCTGAGCAGTGTAATCTGTCACGCCGGGATGTCCGACACTCTCTTACTCACAAAGGAGGCGAGCGAGGAAGAGCGAGGAAGAGGGAGGCGGTTAAGGGAAGAGATGGGGGGGCTTCTCCTAATTGAATTCCCATATAAGGTGGAAATTAATTTGACACCACTGAAATCTGACGGCAGCCCAGGTGACGTACGCACTAAAATTTGCTCTTTTCCACTGCCTTTGGCGTTCCCGCCCCGCTTCGAAAACACTATTGATCCAAATCAGTTTGACTGGAGGTCCGGAGTGACGCATGGAATCCCTAAATCCTATTGTCTCACATTAGACCGGCTATCTTTGGCCTCGGGAGAGAATATTGCCTTTCATTTTCTTTGACTGTCGGGATGATCTTCTAGAGCACGCGGAATACCCCGAGTCAACAGTTGCAATTGAATTAGCGCGCCGGCTCGCTGGGTCTATTGTCTGGGTAATTTGTCGTGTAAGTGGTCAAATGAAAGCACTCGCCACGCTTCTCTGAGCACCTGCTGTTGTGTCACTCATCGCCGCGGATACACAAAGAAAACAGCCGCGAATGTTATATCAAAGATGGCCCTAACCTGCTTTGCCGTAATCGTATCGTTCACAGCATTAGATAGACTCCCGCCCAATGAGATCCCGGTCTGGCGAACGTTGCTAACAAAGATGCTGCGTTGCGTGCGGTAGAGTTTGCATTAAGGGTTCCTTCGTAGGCTAAAAGACCCATTCATCTGCGTAATGAACTTTGGATGCGAGCTAACTTAATCCTGGTAATGCCTGCGAGAGTCAATTAGCGCATCTAGATTCAGTGTGGTATTTATCCGATTGAGCAGCGGGCTCATTTTGTTTTTTTTCCCTCTCAGCCCCACCAATAATTTTAAGTTTCCGTTTGTGCATAATGAAGTGGACGATGGTTCTACAACTCGCTTGGAGTTGCTCTTATCAAACTGTTACTGCCACTTTCTTGAGCAAGCATGTACAAAATATGGAATTACATTTATACTATATTTTCCAGACCATAAGTCACACTTGTTTTTTCATTGTCTAGCTGGGCCTGTGACTTATATTTACTTGTAAATGTACTTATATAGGTTTCCCCCCCACACTGACAGACCTGAAAAGGGCTCTGTAGGGATAACTTCTACTTCCATAGTTAGTAGAGTTGTTAAAAAAACATAAGGAACATGAATTTTTTGGTTGTTGTGTTGTGCTGTATTGTTTAGACTAGAGTTCTCCAAATAACAATCCCTTTTCTGCTTATTAAAACCAAAGTCGTGGGGGTGCTGGACCCTATTCCCTGCCAACTATGGGCTCCGTGAATTGGTGTCCAGCCAATTGCAGGGCACAAGGATACAAACAACCAATCACGATCACACTCATTCCTACGGACAATCTGGTGTTTGACGATATAGTGTCAAAGTAGAAAGGCGCTGTATGTACAAGTATAAGTCCAGTCCAAGTCCACGATTATAAGGAAATCTGATTGTCAGTAGTCAGGTCGATTTTTTTGTGTGAGAGCAACCAATGTAAATATTCACAATTTTGTTAAAATTTGTTCAGATTTTAAACATTGAAGGCCCTCGAAATTGTAATTTATCAGGCAATTGACAGCGTTCCAAGACGGCCTTTGCGTGGGGCCCCACATTAAAGGCGGGATGTGTTAAGACACAGTTGTTAGCAGGCACGGTCACGGTCGACATTGCCCTCCGCACATCTCCGGGGATGGAAGCGTGTGTTCTGAACCCTCTTAACTTTTCAGCACGGCCCACATTGACCATTGTCTGGTCGCGGGCGGCGTACAAAAGGTCTCCATATATCTGCTTGCTTCTCATTTCTGATTCAGGCCCGCTGGGACGACAGGGCGAGCCGGGGGAAGGCGGCGGCGGGGGATAACTGAGAGGCTGATGGAGACTAGGTGACAGCTCGGAATGGGCCATCAATAGATCCATCAGGCGGGTAATTTGGAGCGCGCTTAACATACATCAGTGGAGTCGCGGGAGCTGGTATCTGTCTTGTCGTGGAATCACAGTAAATAAGAGTTAAAGATGGTGTCAGTTCTGACCTGGGTGACCTAGCCCCCCCATCACCCACCCCTTCAAACCCAGCCCTCACTCACACACTCGCACACCCCCACACACACACTTCTCGGAAGCATTAATGAAGCCTGGCACAGATGGGGAACGAATGAACATGAAGAATAACGACACCATTGTGTGTGTTTTAGAGTCATTTATAAAATAACAGTACTCAACTGTGCTACCGTAAGAAGAAAAATAGAAGACTAACCATGGAAAAAATGATAAAATTAGCCCGGCCCAGAGGAAAGAGTCAGTTCGGAATATCACGTCTTTTGTTGTATTCAGATCAAGCACAAGCCACATTCTAAAATTAAGATAAATAACCTCCTAATATTCCAGGTGCTTCATTTTAAATGGGTAAAATGTAGTTTTAGGATTTTTAAATGGGTAAAATGTAGTTTTAGGATTTTACAAATGAGAATTACCCAAGGACTCAGCATAAGTAGGCATTAAATTAAATAATATAAAATTCATGGTTGAATGACATACTGTATCCATCTCTTAAAATGTGGTCATTCTTCATAGAAACGTGGCAAATAAGACAGAGCGTCTTGATCAGTGACACTGCACAAACAACAACGCTGCAGGTGCTTTCAAAACACCAGAGGGCAAGCAGATGAGCCTCATCCCAGTCAAAGATATTCACAAGTGTGTGTGTGTCGTGCACAGCATGTGACCATAAACGTGAAGCACCCTAGGCTAACTGCTGTTCTTGCCATTCCGACTCCCCGCTAACCTTTCAAACGCACACCATTCCCCGTGGAGGTGTCACCTCACATTTGCGGGTTATTTGGCGGGATGAAACTCGTGACGCTAATCTGCGCCACATGACGCCAGCTTCTATCGATGGCCCCGCCATTCGTTCTGGAAACTTTCTTTCTCGGATTTGCTAGCACGAAGAATGACCGATCAGAGTAGCAGTTTAAGGGCAGTATCGTTATAGGTTATTTTTAAATAGTATATTGGAGAAATTACATTGGGGTTCTTTTTTTATGTAAACATATACACACACACATATATACATGTACATATATATACCGTATTTTCTTGCATAAACACCATATTTGTTCAAAAAATGATGACTGAATCGAGGATACGGCTTATATGCGCACAAATTAGACTTGACATGCACAAAACTGCAAGTTGACAAGGACGAAACGTCATAGCGCAAGACACATTTATTTTGACGTCTATGAATGAAATTAAAAAAAAAAACGTATCATGAATAAAACGTGAAAAAACTAACTCACCTATTTGTGCCTGCCATTGCTCGCTCAGGGCGCCGCCATCTTACCTAGGCATGATGAACTAGACCGCTGCGGACACACTTCCTGGTTGTACTGCTCAAGTGACTTCCTTTTTGAATTTGTCTACGTGCAGGCAACGCACTTTACGAATGTGCAATCCAGCAATCGACTTATACAGTATCTCAGAAATACCACGCGTGATGATTTTTCTGAAGATTTTCCCTTCAAAGTGACACATTTGTACTCCCTATTAAAACCATGAATATGGAAGTGAACATTATGAATCAGGGGGCGTCTTATACAAGAAATTGTAAAATTCAATGATTTTAAGGCCATTTTAAGGATACGGCTTATACGCGAAGGCGGCTAATATGCGAGAAAATACGGTACTTGCCTTTTTGTGTTATCACATATTAATGAATAAAATGTAGTCAATGATATACACTAATTACAAGTTGTTAAGCCATGACCCATACTGAGTAGCAGACATGGAGCCATGACCGCTGCTCTGGTTCTTCAGGTCATTTTTTTTAATTAAAGCCAGAGAGTCAGTTGAGCAAGTTATTCAGGTACAATTTGGTCCTGGCTCTTTTTCGCTTTGAGCACACGTTACCTACCTTAATGAGAATTGTCAGTTAAAATGAATCAAGTAGCTTGAGTAATTAAATTTAATTGGATCTAGTCACTTCCCATGCCGCCGCTGGTTTGATCCTCACAGAGTGTCGGCTGCCTCGGCGCCGAACCCACTTTTATTGCACTTTTATTATGGGAGCCTCCACCTTGCTAAGCCCAGTTTGACAACGCTTTGAACCCCTAAAAGTTCTCGTTTGGATCGGGATCATCAGCATCGGCTTGATGATTTCGCTCTCATTTGGGTCGAAGTTAAAGTCCACGGACGAGCGCTTTAGGCAGGAACGACTGATGTTGAATTCGCTTGACGAGGAGTTGAACTTAACATAGTGTCAATCTCTACGTAGGCTACCGGCAACATGTGAAAAACAGGTTTTACTACATGGTGGGTTTTTAAACAAGTACTCCAAAGGTATCCATCAAATATAGACTTAGTTTGTCCTAAAACACAACTATTTTCTGCACAAATCTGACATAAAATTTGAACTTTGGAATCTAGCCTCTAATTTTAGCCACACGTGTACCTGTTTAATAGCCCCTTTTCTCTGAGTTTCTACCCTAGCAACACAGATAGAATGATTACGAAACTGGAATAAGTTTTTTGTTGCTGCATAATCGTCTTTTTACGAAATTCCATGCCAACCGTCTCCCAACCGTTCAGCGAAGGAGACGTTGACTGTCGCCGTCTGCGAACATTGCTCCCGACACGGAGACGCAGGTGGCCAAAAGGTGGAATAGCTTTTTCCGAATGGGAGTATTTGTGTCGCCAGAGGAATGAAAGCTCTAAACGGAGTGGTCGGGATAGGAGTGACCTCGCGCGACCCCTCCGCTCCAGACTTGGGAAGAATACGGAGGAATTCAGCATTGCCAGCGATAGCGACGGGCGAATCTTTATTCACTGGCGGCCCCTTGCTGCTAAAGCGCATTCTCTTTCAATCCATTAGGCCTTGCCGTCCCCTTCGTCGCGGCGCGCGGCCCTTAATTTGACAATGACAAAGAGCCGCTTGCGGATTTTAAATTTCATAATTTTAATCTGTCAAGTCTGACATTTAATTAGTGGCTTCCTAACCTGCGTCTGCCTGGCCCGGTGAAGGGCGCCGTTTGTTCCCGAGCTGCGGTGCAATCTCCGCTTGCCAAAGGAAAGGAGGCCAGCGGATTAATATATATGTACATTAGCAGCTGCCACAAAGACAATACGTGGCCGGCGAGGCCTAATGCAGACAGATGAGGTTAATATTATTTGGGAAGTGTTGCTCTATTAAGCAGTGGGCTGATTAGGACCCGAGCGGGACAACCACCCCCTTTCCCCTGATTGGGCGCGGAAACGCCTTTTGTTCCCAGAGAGCCGCTCGAAGAAGCATTGTTGTCCGACGCCACGTTCCGCTCCGTAATGAGCGCGGGTTTAATGAGAATCTTTACAAACCCGGACCGCTGTTGACGGAGGTCTGACAACTGGCCGTAACTTCATTACGCGAACAGATGGGGACAGCGATTCCGAAATTTTAAGAGGGATAGAACTAGAACGCCGATTGCTATCGTCGTGTTTATTGATGCGTTTGCTCTCGATAATGGATGGCTTTGCGATGCCACAACTTTCTGCACATGTATTTTCCGATCCGCTTATCCTCACGAGGGTGCTGGAGCCCATCGCAACCAACAATGCGCAGTCAGCAGGGTTCACCCTGAATTTGAAAGCAAAGCGAACGTCTATACGGGGCCCACTAGTGGTGACTTATTGTCTCTTCAGCTCCATGGAAGTGACAAAAAGACACTAAAAGTCCTCCTACTCTTGACTGTGAAGCTCCACCCACTCGCCTCCTCAAACCAGGTCCCAGAAACTCGACTTGCCCCCAATCTGAAATCACACCACATTGTTTGATCCCGGCGTCGTATACTTCTAAAAATATAGCGTGGCCCTCAAAGGATTTTGTAAATGACCCCTGACAGAAAAAAGGGTTCCCCCATCGCTGGGTAAAATAAAACACTTAATTTGTGCATATGGTTGCATGCACATGTGCACAGGTGGTTGTGTAAATCACGGCGAAGGTCTAAGTGGTGCCTGATCATGCTCTCATTTCCTGTGGAGGACAGCTCCATAAATCACCGAGCCAAGCTTTACTTAGCCCGATGCGTCCTCATTTGTAGTAAAAATGTCATTTTTGAATAAGGGCCAGATTTCGTTTTATACTTGAAGAAACGGCAATTCGCTCTGTCGGTGCTGAAAAAAAGGGTAGTCGACGTTTTGAAATTTCTATTAATTGTAAACATGCTAGATCAGGTGTGTTCAAGCGTTTTTCTCCTAGGGGCACTTTAGAAAAAATCAAAGGAAGGAAGAGCCAACTTAAATTTATTAAACTTGACACTAGACAGTATATTGTCATATTGTACAGAACTAATATATACCGTATTTTCCCAACTATAAGGCGCACTGCATTATAAGGCGCACCCTCGATGAATGACACATTTTAAATTGTTTTCCATATAAAAGGCACACTGGATTATAAGGCGCTCTGTCTATTTTGGAGAAAATTTAAGACTTTTAAGTGCGCCTTATAGGCGTGAAAATGCGGTATATTATACTCAACTATTACTCTTCAAATCACTTCCCAAATGTGCGTTGTTATTGATACATTACCAACTATGATATATTATATCCAAAAATATATCTACGTTTGTTGCTCATGCTGCTTAATTACCTCTTTTTGCGTCAAAAAGAAAGCTTTAAACAAAGGAAAGATGTGCCAGACTTTTATTTATTCAATTTATGTCAGCCTGCATACATAAACGCAGACATTTTCTCGCTAGTTACCAAAGTGTGTTGAACGTGATGAAATTTGCATTCACCTATGTAGTTTAAACAAGTCTGTATGGAATACCATGAATGATGTTTTGATCCACGAGATACACGCCAGCGGCTCATCTTCAATTTTTTTTGTCCAAATTTGCGCACTTGTTTGTGTTTTTTTTATGTCCCTTGTTGACGTCTCAAGGAGAAAATTAGCGACGATCGCATAAATAAATAGAGCTGCCGGCTCATTACTAATGCTATTATTCATTAATTAACATTATTAAAGCGTCTATTAGACGCATCTCAAGTCCCCCAGTTTGGTTTCAACTGGGTCCCTGCTCTTCGGTCCCTCCCATTCCGCACATGAAAAGAATAGCACATCAAACGAGGCCCGCTTTCGTCGTGTTGGGGGATTCGCAGGTGCACAATTCCGCACTACGGGGGGAAAAAAGCACTTCGTCGCACTCGGTACGCTACCACTCCGGCCTCGCCCCGACGTGCGGCGCTCGTCGGAAGCACAACAAACCCCTCATTAGCAGCGGGTTGAGAAACGGGGGCCCGTGCGCCGCCTAATTAGGGATCCGTCTGAAACTTTTCCCCCCTCGCCGACGCCGGCGTTGTCCCTTCATCACGGGGAAACGCTGACATGTATGCACCGAGGTTTAATCAAGTGGGCACGTCGGGGAAAGTTTTGCTAACGATTGGCGTCGCCGAGACATGCTCGGAAAGAGACTTGCGTATTCGACATTTGCTGACGGAAATGATCTCGGTCAAGTTGTCGCCGCGTCTTTTCCGTCCGACCATTTGCATTCATTTTTGAACACCTTGCACCTGACAAAAAAACCCTGAATGTGAGTATTCGAAAACCTTATAAGTTGGAATTTTAGAATGTGAGGATGAGTCTGGATTTTCATTTTCTCAACTTTTTCCGAAATTTCCGTCACCAAATTATTTGGGTACGTTCAGACTGCATGTGTAATTGCATACATCAAATTGTGTGTGACCGTTTTCTATAGCGACCTGAAAAGAGTTACGCATGAGTAGAAGAACAATAATAACACGTCCTTATCCGATACACAATGTCAGTACTGGTGCCTGATATAGTTATTTTTTGGGAGAATTGCACAGTATTGGATTTGGTCACGATTGGATCGGAACTAGTAATCACATTTGTTTCAGTACATCGCAGAAAACCCGAGGCTATTGAAGTATAGGTACATGATGCTAATGTGATTGACAGTACGCACACATTTTACTTTTTTTTTAAAAAAACAAGTAGGAGAACTTCACGTAATTTGTTTCATTTTTTAATTTTTAGGATTGGTCAACTTAAAGTGGCAGGCTATTCCTTTAAAGTTTTTCGCTCGTATTTTCATTCGACAAAATCCGCTCTCAAATTGGATGAAAAATGTATAGGCAATATAATTTTTTTAAGGGGCGTATATACTCTACCTACTTTATTTTGGTTCATTATTAAAATTACATCTCCAAGATTGCAATTGAACAATGTTTGTTTGCTTAATGGTGTAAGCAGATATATTAAATGTTGCGTATGAGCTACACATTGTGCATTCTCGAACTAAAATACTTCTATTCTATATTAAAAATACGCACACATTGTGCCTTTGTTTAACATAAATTTAATCATGTACACACCATTGGCCGTCCGACGAGGGAAAAGACGTTATTCCTCGTTTTAGGCTCATTATTTTCAAATAAAGAGGACGAGTGATGAATATGTAGAACTTTCGGAGATATTAGCGGTTTTAAATCCAGCTCCTTGATTGGTTTTCTACTTTTAAATACTTGATGTTATACTCAAATCTCAAACACAATATAAATACCATTAAGGCAGTCTTTCATCATTGTTTGGAGGAACTCCTCCCAATTAAAATTGCATTAATATTTCTATTTGCGCCAACACAATATAAACTGCATGCATATTGTATGGAGTGATAAAACAAGTCATTTTTTTAGATTCCTTGAAATTGAGATGCAAACTTTTAAGTCAGCGATTAAATGATTGCATCTTGCAAAGTATTCAAAAATAGACGATCAAGACTCACAACCGATTGAAATTCATTGCATCGTTCATTCATTAGCAGAGCCGCTCATCCTCACAAGGTGCGCGGGGGTGCTGGAGCCTATCTCAACTAAAAGGGTGGCTACTTTAACTGGCCTAGAACTTGTAAAACTAGATTCACGAAGTTTGAAAACGGATGCAAAATTGCACAATTTCAAAAGCTTATCGAAAACAACGTCTTGTTGTTTACGTTTCGCCCCAATCGAGTAACTCGTTCTGACGGCTCAATTAAAAAGAAAAATGGGCCGGATAGAAAAACAAGCGGATTCCCCCTCCTGGCGCAGGCGAAGAGGCAAGTGTCTTGATTTCCTCCCCTCTTCCGCCGTCTTCCCGTCTTGATTAAATCTGCCGCTCCCTGCAGGATTATTAGGATTGTAATGGAATCTGAATTTCAGGAACTTGTTTGCTTGGTTACCTGTCACGCCACATCAGCTTGTCATATTAGTGCTGATGGTCGGGCTCCACCTAATCTGCTTTAAACAATTTGGTTGGGCGCCGCTCTATAAATCATCCTCCTAATGGGAGTGACGGCAGGCGGCTACGCTAGGTAAACAAATCAGCTTTGTTTTGCGTTAGGCAGCAATGAACTTGGCTTTATCAACTTGCCATCGATTCACGCGCACCGCAAGGTCAACATCTCTGTGGACGCTCATCAGCGGGAGTGAGGGAGCGTTCGCCTTCGCCGATTAGAATATGCATCCAGCATCCGACCGAATCCAGGCCTTTCAAAGTAATAGTTATTTGAACGACCAAATAGAATCAACTTGTACGTTTATTGAAAGAAAGGGGCTCCTTCAAATCTCATAAACTTTCACGAACCCTTCAAATGTGTTGATGAAGACTTTGTGTGGAATTACCAAATTTTTGGGATTTTAAGCCACACTTTTTCACAATTTTGGCAAGCAAATGTGACTAAAATGTTTAATTTTCTCTCTCTGACCACTGACAGCCATGTCGTTTTTTGAGACTGTAGTTATGATTGTAGTATTGCTTCATATCTGGCGATACGATTTATACTACAATTCATACTACACGATTCAATTCGATCCCATATTTCTTTCATTATGTAATTTTTGGATAGTGCAACTTCTACTCGGGTATGACAAAAATAGTTTTTTTCTCTTTCATTTGCATTTGTTGACTAGGGCGACCTAAGTATGTCTATTCAGGTGCGACCTATAGTCCGAAAAATACAAATATATATTTATATATATATATTATCAACAAAAAATTGAAATATACGAGAACCCGAAAACTAAACTTGGAAATAATCATGCTCAAACATCCGAGTGCACAGGTTGAGAATAGGTGAGTTAATCCCCCTTGTTGGCAAACATTGGAATTGTCTTCAGGAGCAGACCACAAAGGTCACATCCCCTTCCTGGGGCGGAAAGCTGCAGGAAATTGCCTGCATTAGGGAGATGTATTGGTGCGAAAAGATCCAATGACACTTTGTGGAACGGCCCAGCTTGTCGCTATTTATTCCTCCGTGCACTGTTTCTTGTTCTCTGGCACGCCATTTTAAACCAGATCGTCCAAACTTTTCTTTTTTTCGCCCAGGGCCTTAAAAGGGCAGTTTTATCTGAAACCAAGAACAAACATTGCAAAAGACAAAATTGGCACCTATACATATAACCTATTAACAGTTTTTTGGATAATGATAACCTAAAAAACATAATAGAAGGAGCTGTTTGAAAAAAAACCCACAAGAGTCATATATAAGTCGCAGCCTCAGCTAAACTACGAAAAAAGTGGCTAGAAGCCTGGAAAATGTGTTCAGTCATTTGCTGCCATCCTCCTTCTTCAAAAGGATTGGACGTCAATGACAGCCAATGAGTTAAAATGGCAAATTGGTGTATTTTCATCTGTTCCTTTAGATTTTGGGGACACTTACTGTCAATATCAAGTTATTTTTTTGCATTGGATATGACTGGGTCACCAATGTTTTGGGTAAAAACTGTAAGTTTTGTGTTTTCTGGGCAAGTTATGGTTCTTGGATAAATATAGGGCAAGATTTATTGTGAATTGGGAAAATATAAATATTTTTGTCATTGTATTTTTTTGTCAAAAACACATTCATGTTTGGATAGAGAACCAGTGAATTATTGCAGCGTTTCGATTTTGGACTGGTGAGACTTGGTCTGTTTAAAATACGGGATAAAATAATCCAATAATACTCGGTCAAAGTGCGTGTGTTGTGTAGAAAAAAAAAGTGGACAGAAAAAAACTGAACATGATATGTAAAGAGCTTTGCTTTGCAAAGAGTGTCAGTTTGGAGGCGACATCACGAGGAAAATGGAGGCGCCGGATCGGAATCTGCCAGAGTGGTTGACAAGGCATTTGGAGTAAACACATGTCAACATCTGCGCGTCTTTTTAGGGGTGGGAGTGCCAAAGCCTTTTGTGTGTCTTTATACCTGCCGCGCGCCAGTCGGCTGGCAAACTTTCACCACTTGAAAAAGCCTTCACATCATCAAATCCTCGCTGGCATGTCGAGCGTAATCTTCTCAATTATCCGCCTCTCTGTTTTTCGGCGCCAACGGCCCGCCGCCTTGTGAGGGCTGTTGTCGGCTTGGTGACAATGAGAGGTAAACAACAAGGAGAGGTGCGTTTATCTGGGCGTGGAGGTTTTACGCTATGGTGCCGTATATCGAATCCTCCAGAGGCCTAGGGGGGGAAGCCGCCTCGCGAGCCCCATTTCCTCGGATGTGATATTTGCTGGGAAAATATTGACAGCAATTACGGGGAGAACCACTCAATGGGAAGCCGCGAGTAAGGAATGAAAACTTTTCTCCTTCCTGAAAGAACCAGAAAGATATCTTATCTGTGAGCTTGTTTACTTCAAATCTTTTAGGAGGTTTGCAAAGCAAAGGCTTGTGGCAGAAAATCGAACTTTTGGAGATTTTTTTTTAATGAGATGCTAACCATGTTATTAAATGAGCTGAAGTAATTTTTAATGTAGAAAACAAAGGCGCAAAAGTTAACCAGAATCGAAATACATTAAATAAAAACAAATGTGGCACTCAAATCTAGCTCATCTTTTTACCATTTCTTAGTTATTCCACCCAAAACAATGCAACAGCAATTCTGGTTATGACATCACAACCAGAATTGGCGATCATTTTTAGTGGGTGTGGCCAAGGCATCTGAGAAAAAAAGATTTTTCTTTTTCAAGCCTTTTCCTGTCACTTTTTAAGATATATTTGGGTTCAAAATATGGTCTGCTCTCATTTTAGAGTCAAAGCACTTTTAAGTGCGCATCAGAAACAGCCACACATGACCGCTGTCGTCTGTAATGTTGGCCGTGACGCAATGCGATAAAAAACCCACTTTGATCCATTCGATATTTCGTGCGTCGAGTGCCAGGTCATTTCCTAGACTACAATCCATCTTTACGAGCTCGCAGATGATTGCGTTTTTTTGGCGAGAGGACACAGAAAGTCCACCAAAGGCAAGGTGGGAATAACCAATGCAGTGGCTCAGGGACGGCTCCTTTCAAAACAGGACTGTGGAGGTGTATAGTTGGCCTCCATTTTGACCCCCTCTCTGTCTCTGGTGGGCACGCCACTTCCAAGAGGATCAAATAGAACATGCTGTCGTTGTTCATTTTCCTTCCCTGCTGGTTGACAGCGCCTGTTTCACCTAACTTGGATGGAACGTGACCTTAATTGTCATTTCTGTAGATACGCTTTGGCGGTCATCCTGAAACCACAGAAATAAAAATACAGTACCACTGCAATACCTTATACTTAAATACCTTAATACATCTGTAGTAGGTCACTTCTTGCTTTGCATGTTTGTCTTTTTAACTCAGTCTGCATTCTGGTTGTGAAATCCACTTCTATTTGGTGTTCTTTTTTTAGTGGGCGGGGCCAAAGCAGTGGAGAAAGGAAGACGAATCAAGATCTGCACTCATTTAGTAAGCCCTTTCATTTTTTTAATGGACTTTTGGTGTGCCATCGTTATTAAATCTCTTGCCTTTGTGCTTCATTGGAACCTTTCAAAACAGCAATAGATAAAGATTTACTAACTATGGCAAATATGTTTATATTCCAACCACTAACTTTGTTTAGAAATATGCTCATTTTGCATAAAAGTCATAATTAATGTGCTCTGCCATGAAATTAGCCCAAAATCTCACTTTGTGGTAAATTTTGCCAAACACAGAATAGAAATGCACAAACTACAGAAACATCCCAAAAATAAATACTCAAGTCAACTTCAGTTTCCTAAAAAAAATATACTCTCGCACATTAACAAAGCACGAACAATGTGCATTGTGACATTCCACCTCTGGTGATGGCTTGTGATTTTTTTTTTAAAGTCGACTGCTTTTTGCAACCTTTGTTCCACTACCTTTATACCTCCCGTTGTTCTGTCTTTCTTTTCCATCACGACGAGCGGCTCGCTCCGAGGTGAGACGTCTGTTCTTTGTCTGAGGCCTTTGAATGCAACCTAGCGGAGCCCGTGGGCCCGCAAACGTGCTCCGAGCGGCAGCCAGAGAGACACTTGGGCTGTCCTATCGAATTGATTGAGCGTTCATGAAACCAAAGCGAGTCCTTGCTCACGTGTGGTAATGACTTCCAGACATTTGCCAGGATGGATCCACACCTTAAGTCAGGTGTAGCTGCGGGCACAATTCACTTGTTCCATCGCTCATCATGTAAGCAAGAGAGCTGACAGATTTTTAGATTTCATCGAGATAAGTGCAGTTTTACTTCAAAAGTGAGGTGGAAAACAACCTGTTGCGTAACACCACTTGGATTTTTTGAAACAGAAAGTCTTGTATCGTACTTTCGCGACCAAAACGTCTCTTTTTTCTCAATTTATTATCTATCCCCCAAACAATTTATTTAATTAAAACTTGTGCCTTGTTACATTATTTTTTAATGAACATCAGTGTTTTGAAGCAAGCAAAAGAGTTGCAAAGGATTTCAAGTTCTCTGAAACACTCATCACCTTGCAATTCTTATTTTTTAAATGTTCCAGACCATATTGATTTATTGGACTTTTCAGAGCCCCACATTTAATCCAAATGCCGTATTACTTTTGCCTGACAATGCACATGAAAAGAATGAAATTCAACGTTGTACGCCTGCATCAGTCGAACCATTTGAAAGTCATTTTCGACGCGGTGAACGGGAGATTCAGACACTTTCGGGAAGAAGAACTAATGGGAATGTGTAAGGAGCAAATCAATGAAGTGAAAAGACTTGTGAGATTGGAATTAGAAGACGAATGATACTGTCATCAAGATGCATCCCAAAAGTCAAACACTACTTAGACTTCAACCTATCATCATGCATGACATGACCCGAATACAAATACTATCAACTGAGTGAGAAGCCACGCTGTCCATCTTCCATTTACAACCCTCCAGTCTCTAATCGAGCATGACCACTGGAAAAACATACAGTTTATCATTTTTGACTATGCAGCTAGCTTGCATGCTAACCATCTAACATCGATATATTTTACTCCCGTTTAGAGGGTTACTTGTTATTGTATCCATTCTCTATACGACATGTTTTGAGAATTTCTGGTAAAAAAAATTCTGGCCTAGTGGACAGTTCCGTAAAGCGCACCCTAACGTGGTAGTGTGACTTTAAAGTTGTTAAATTCTAGTCATTATTTAGCATTCCACAAACATAGAAGGACTCATCCCCGGCTAAAGTATACATCGCCCTCACGTCGCCCTCGTCATGTCCCACCATCCGACCCCGCGTGGCCTTCCAGTCAAGGTGACAGTCCCAATAACAACAGCACAAGCTCTCCGACAGTCCTGACAGCCAATCATTGTTTGGCACGAGCCAAACCGTGGCGTCCCCCAAAACCGTCGGCTTCCCCGCCACATTTTAATCATCCGCAATTAGTTTTGTTTTAATAACGCCGGCAATTAAAAGGTCCCGCCGTCTGCATAATTCATGACGGAACCGCATCCATGTCAGAAATCAAGTGCAACAAATTGGAAGTAACAAGTTTCAGACAGTGTGATTCAATTAAGATGCGGGGGAAACACTGGGCTGTGCATAATTAAGGGGGCCGGCGAGGCAAGACTCATGTCAGGCCTGTCAGCCCCGCCGCTGCTATTGGATTTGGCCTGTCACGCGCACTCACGTCAGCCGTGCTCCAATTACAGACTGCGCCCATTTCTTACTTTTATTTGGGAGTGCTCCACGTCGCGTACACAACCTTCACTGCTTTTCCATGTCGCTTATCCTCATCAGAGTCGCGGGGGTGCCGGATCCTATCCCGGCTAACAGTAAGCGGTGGACACTCTTGGTTGCCAGGACACAAAAAAAACATTCACACGCACACTCATACCTACGGACACTTTAAAAATGTATAAATGTAATGTTTTTTTCCCGGTCACAGCACCCCCCATCCCTCCTAAAAAACAACAAATACATATCGATTACAATATCACTAACAATAAATAGTGACATGTAAAAAAACTTTTTACAGTACAGAATAAACACCTTGTCACTATATGGTAGTACAAAAAAAACAACAAATACATATATCGATTTCAATATCATATAATAAATAGTGACATGTAAAAAAACTTTTTACAGTACACAATAATCACCTTGTCACTTAATGGTAGTGCAGTGTGATACCATTCAGTAGTATTGTATGATATTTTTCATGTGGAATAGAAAAGAAATATCAAAATAATATCTAATCATTACAACAGATTTTGCATTTTTCCAATGTTGTTTAACATAAACAATCCTACCTTCCTAAACTTTTGCATTTGATAATCGTGTATCAATGTTGTTCAATACTATTCATTTCTTTTTACGGGAGCTAAGTTTGCTAAAAGACAATTACATGGCAAAGTTCTGCTAAGTTGATGTACAGTTACTATATTAATAATAACATACAGCCACATGTTAACATTATAATGTTTGGGTCGAGCTTTGAAAACTATACTTATGTCCGTGGTGCTGTAAGTGCAGCGTAACAATCACACGAATTACAGCAAGAGCTCCAATTTGGGCCAATTTAATGGTGTAGCAGTGGCAAATGATCTGCCAAAACGACATGTAACCACATGAGCCAAACTTGACCGCTGTTATTATTCTCATGTTAACATCATCAAAGCGCCAGACTTTATAAAACCTGTGACACCGAATTCAACTCCCCATTGAGCCATAGCGACACGTGTGTGACGATGCCGCAATTACACCCAAGACGCGCGCCAAAGATAACTAATCATTCCCATAATGGAATGTTGTAGTTGCCGGTTGTTATGGAAACGGATGCAACAGAGGGTGGGAAAGCCTCCCACTGTCTCAGATTTGGTCCAAGAACAAAATGATCAGGGATTTTGCATAATCATCTCGTTTTGCGAAACAAATGTTCTTCTTAGAGCGTCTCTTTACTCCGTGCGTCGTCACTTTGGTTTGCCCCAGCGTCGATTTGGTCACGCTGTGGTGTTTCAAAGCTAGTTTAATTTGTCAATTAGAATCCGACACGCCGTCTTGTAATCAGCAATGTTAAGCGTCCCAACGCTCACAAAAGTGTGTCGAGATCATGTAACTCTGACCATGACGTCCTAACGCAAGATTGAAAGTGTAGACTAATAAAAAAAAAATGCTGATAATCTGGGATGACTTGCTTCTTTAATTATTGTCGACATTCAATTTATTAAAAATAAAAGTTTTCTGGAGTTTTTTTCCTCCAGGTAATGCAATTTCTTTGTTATTTTGTGCTTTTGTACTTTTCATGGATATTTGGTTTATGCCGTTGTCTGCAGTTTAGGGCCAGGAATGCAATTTCAAATTCTAACAAGGCCTTTTTTTTTTAAATACTGAGCCCTAATCCTGATATATTATGCCATAAATAACTTGCAGAAAGCAAATTATCCTGGACTGCTTGCTAATCATTAGAAACCTACATATGGAGGCTGTAAGCCTATGAGAAACACGTGGTGATAAATTAAATGTATAAAAGGTTGAACAGCCGTCCCTGGCGAGAAAGCGCAAGATAAAGACACCTTTACTTTGTGTAAAACTGTTCTAAATCTGTGACCTTTACGAAAGACTTTGGGGACTCCTAATGATCAACACTTTTTGGAGCTTGTTAAAAGCGGCGGAAATGAGAGTCAATTTCTTTATGAGTTTGCAAACACCCTCGTAACGCTTATTTCATTAAACAATCGTAACCGCCTCTCATAAAAACACTTTGGCTAATGAGATTGCTTAAACGAAGCCACATTAATGGAGCATGCTGCCATGCGTTAGCTAACGAGACAGGATTTGGCTAATGACGCTGCCGTAAACTGCACATAAAGTGGGCAATTTCTTTTTATAAAGCCACCTTTTTGTTATTTTTGGGGGACAAAAATCAAAAGCACATTCCTTGGTCTGACAAATACGCTTGACTGTTTTTTTTCAGCAAAAAAAAGGCAATCTTTTCCGCTAGTAACAGATTTTGGACTTTTTTTCCTGACGGCAAAACATTACTAATCAGTTACATACTTAAACATTTCCCATGACTTCTTTAATGTTTTAATCTGCCACTTTCAGCTGCTTGTTCGTGCAAGCTAGTGAATTTTTGGAGCTGGAAAACGGGAACAAAGGCGGCAAAATACGTCGCTTAAAGGGGCAATTTCCAGTATGACTTAGGACCACAGCAGACTGACTAATTGTAGCCAGACACACCACCTTCGCTTTAGCCTGTTTGTAACCCTTTGCTTGATTCTTTTCCCTTGCCTTTATCAGCCTTTTTCCAAATCGCTCCTTGTTTGCAACTCCGGCGTGACGACAATTGGACCAATCTGATCAGGGCTGAAACCCCCCCAAAAAACAATAAGGGAGGGATACTTTGGTAGACCCAATGTTCTGTCCGAAGTGACCCAAATCCAGGTTTTACATTTGCGTAGAAGTGGCCGATTTTAAATCCGATCCGGGTCACTTTCGTAACGGTTTTAAATCTGATTTCGGCCACTTTTGTCAGAAATCGGCTACGTTCTCAACACAAATCGGAATTTAGGCGGCAAGTATAGAGTGAGGGAGGCATGCATTACTGTTAGCGTCTAGCTTCAACAGGCTTTTTAGGCTGGGGGTGGGCTTGACTATAGTCGTAAATGAATAAAATGGAGAAAAAAAACGAGCCTTGGATTAGATCGAGAATGTCTGGTTTTCATTTTGTACGCCAAATAAACGTAGCGTACAATGTCAATATTATTTCTGCAAACTAGTGCGCGTGTGTAATACTTGAATCGAGTAAATAGAAAAAAAAAGACAGTCTTAACGGGCTCGCCAAAAGACCAGAAAGGACCAAAAAACGGAATTGTGCATGAAGACCTGCGGTCTGAACCTAGTCGTGAAGATCTCTCCGTAATTCCGCTGTTCAAAACAATAGCATGCCCACTTAGAGCTGGAATAGCCTCATTGGCTCCAGAGGGACGGCGCGGGTGAAATTTTCCCGCGAGAGCCAGTTATCTACTTTTAACGCAGCTGCTTTGGGTTCACCAAAAGGGGAAAGTGGCCCGAGGAACTGGGAGAGAGAAGGGAATTGGAGCATTTAGCATCTCAAGCAGGGGGTGTTGGGATTTTTTATCTCAAGGCCGCTTCAGAAAAATTCCAACACTTTCAGTAGAGAATCAGGATCCAGTAAAAAATAAATATTTTTTTCTATTTTCGAAAGACATCCTATTATTTTGACTGGGAGTCAAATTGGCGGTAAAACAGCTGCCTTTAAGCTTATTGTACAAGCCATATTTCAGGATATTGCCATAAATTTCTTTGCCACAGTTGGCTCGCGGGCCATAGTTTGGAAACCCTTGGCCGAGTGGCCTCCTTTTCTGTTTTTAATCTTATCTGGTTTGCATTTCCTTTCAGCAACATCAAACAAAAACTGAAAAAGGCTGCCGATTGTTTAAGTTGGGTGGAAATTCTCCGTAAACAATTCCCGGGCTTTGAGATGATGAAAGATCGAGAAAAAACTTTACGTGCAAGAAAGCCTGAAGGTGAATTCGTGTGACTTTTGCGCCGGGAAGCGAGTGATTGACTAGCGGGAGGAAAATGCCGGCCCAGTGACAAAAGAGACGGGAAATAGATGGCGAGCGGATCTGACGTGACGGGTGCCAATGCCCCCATTGATCAGCGGCGTCGGGGCCCCCGCCGGAACCCGGAAAGGCGGCGTCTGGCAGCTGAAGGTCACGGCTCACTGTCACGGCGCTGTCCCGTCGCATTATGCGTCGCGGCATCCGGCGGGCGCCTCGCCTCGCCCAAATGACGGACAGATGACAATCATCCGCGCCGTCTGTCGAATGTGAGCGTCGATGCTATTTTCTTCTCATTTCTGTCTTTGCCAAGTGCCAAACTATATGGCTTGCGAAAAGATCGACTTTGACATATTTCAGCTCTCTTTATTTAGTGTTAGCAATATGGTATGCATGGTAAAACAGTAAAATCGTAGTTCTTGGAACTTTGCGTATTTTTGCGACCAATAGCCAGTAGTCCGTCTACCAATAGTATTAATGTAGTCTCGGTTGGGGGTTCAATTTCTGTATTTAACACATACATTAGATGCTCCGTTTTATTGGGCGACCTGTCCATTTTGGAGAAAATGTTAGACTTACACTCTTAAAAAATACTTCATTCTTAAACATTAATTGATTCAATAGGAATGTATTGGATTAGCTCCTTGAACTAATATAATAGTAGTGTATTCGGTTTTCGATGGAGTTCAGATCTGGTCCCACGAGGGCGACCAAACACTTTTTTGGGGTCTAGTCTGAACAAAAAAAGTCAGTTTTGCACTAGTGTGAATACAAACCAGTGAACTTTGGTGCAAACTTAAACACCCAATTTGACACAGACATAAATTCACAATGTCATACCAGTCAACTTATATGTTTTTCTCGTATTTTATACGTTTTTTGATCATTTCAAATTGTGTACAACTTTTGTACGGGATTTTAAAAAGTACTTTAAGCATAATATGCGCATTTCCAATTCACCCGCCCGCCTTTTTACTTATTTAAATATAGTGCGTCAGAAAGCCGTCTACTTTGGAGAAAATTTTAGACTTTTCCGTGCGCCCTATGTGGGTAAATATGTGCCGCGTTGCATTTGTACGTTTTTTTTTTCTTCTAATCGCATAATAAAGGGAATTGCAATCATTAATAAGGGGAGCAATTGGCCAAAGTTGATGTTTGGGCATTGACTCATCCATGGTTAGCCTTGTGCACGATAAGACGAATGCACGGAAAGGTGATTTGGGCTGACGGCGGTCCTCGTTCGTCTGTAGGCAAAGCTCTGGCAGGCAGGCCATTAGCGGAGTTGACGAAGAAAAAACGCGAGGCGAGCGGCTTTGATTCCGATTCACGCTCCCGCGCCAACGAAGCCAAACAAATTAGGAGGAACAAAATCCTGAGCAGCCAGGAATAAATCACATTAACGGCGAGGCTTTGAACGACAGTCAGACATGAAAGCGAGTGGCGATGGGGGCATCTGGAGGAGAGGCTGGCAGATTAGCCAATGATATTAGGACGCGTCTTCACACAGAGAACGAGAACAATCAAGCGGCGAGGCTAACGAGGAAGACGAGACTTTGTTCTTTGCTGCCTCTCCGCGATGCCTGTGTTGTTGTTATTCAAATCAACAGCCGCCAGAAGCTCGTTAGCGCGCGAGACAGTTTATGCTCATTAGATGACAAAGAGGTGAAATCCAGCGACTGGAAATAAGATAAATGTAACTCATTGAGCTTTTTTTTCCCGTCCCACTTACAAAGTGATTGGAAGATTTGCTTGTCATGGCGTGGAAATCACTTTGATTGTAGCCTACCTTTGTGTAGGCCAAGATTTATGACACTAAATCAAGATTAGAAATGAGTACCAGCGCTGACAAGTGCTCAAAGTGGCACAAATTAATCTGGAATTGCACATGGCCCTTTTGAGGGCCCTTCATTTTTTATTATGCCAGCTTTTCAACAGGTACATTTTGAAGGACAAGCCTTAAATATAGGCTGAAATATGTTCAAAAAATGAAATGATAATAAATATGGAGTAGCTGGACACTAGAAAACAAGTTAAGAAGTACTCAGTCTTACGTATATGTTAGTTTTTTCTTTTGTATATATTTTTTTAAACTTTCGTGGTCCATTTTGTAACAGTTTTTACGCAAAATGTGTATTTGACAGTTTAGGAAACTATCATATTTGGCAGCCCTTTTCATATGGTCTCAAAGACTGCAATCTCGATGGCCCACGCCCAAGCCAATTTGTCCGTGGTGGATTCCCAACGACAGTGCTAATAGATGATCCTGTCGTGTAATCATCTCTATCCCCCAGTCCTTGTTCAACAGATGGGCTGCATTTCCCATTCAGAGCTCCGAGATTGAAGACTCCTTGACACGGACATGCAAAACTCATTACACTTCTTTGTGCGCACTCCTGCAGGAGATCCCCAATGACTCCGTAATTCCATTTGATTTGTGCTGGAATCCCCCTTTTAAATGCATTCGGACAATCGCATCTGACAACTGTTGCCGCAGACGATCCAATCCGTTGGACCGTGCTGTCTTTGTTACAGATGCGCAACAAAATCATGTTTTATTTTGGCCCCAGAAATTTCCACCCTGTAGGCCCAAATCATCTGAAAAATGTGGTGACCAGTTATTTTGCATAAACTATCCGGTCAACTGCTTACATGGGATAAAAACATCAATCTGTGCTAAATTGCTAAATGAACGAATACTGTATTCATTCATTGTGTACTGCTTATCCTTACAAGGGTCATGAGGGTGCTGGAGCCTTGTAGGCACACCCTGAATTGAGAAAATGAAATGACCCCCAACGGTTGCACTAATCTGCATGAAGACTCCAATTTATTCAGCATGTGCTGACACGATCACTTTTTCAACCCACGCTTGACAAACAATCAGCCTTAAGAACCGTTGTGAGCACTCCAAAATAAAGCCATCTCTCCATCAAGACCTGACAGCAGAATTTGCCTGCCCTCCCCCCACTCCTTCAGGATATACAAATAACACAGCGGCACATTTCTATTATTTGTGAAGTGAAAATTACACGCAATTGAGATGAAAGGCAATTAGACAATTACAGCTAATGAGGGCAATCCTTCCCCCACGAAAACGAGCGCACTGGCTAATTGTCAAATTAAAGAACGCTTCTTTCTCCCGCTGACCCCGTGCGGACGAAAGGGAGGGCGCTGGGAAAAGCAAACATTGGTCCGCCGCGTCGCAGCCTCCGGGCCCGACGCGGCGAGCAGGCAGCGTTTACAAATGATGGCTGTATTAATCACGGCTCCGGTGAAGACAGCTTTACGGCCTGCCTGCCAGCCAGCAACACACACAACGCAGTACTTTAGCCAACGAGCAGCCAAACAGGAAGCACAATCACACCCACAGGAAGCTCAGCGTTGCAGACGTCCAACTGCTGAACTGCGTCTGATGAGGTCAAATGTTTCAACGCACTAAACCTGAAGCACATTTGTCTGTCCGTCCGTGACATATTTTGAATGAGTGCCCAATTTTACCAGGCTTATTTTTAGTTACAAATCATGCTGAAAATACATTTTCCGGGTTGACACGATAAAAGCAAACTGATATCTAGATATAAAATTTGGACATTACAGATCTGGACATTGTTTTACCACAACACGCACAAGGACAACATTTTTGCATGCACTCTCCATGCCTGTGTGGGTTTTCTTTGGGTAGTGTGGGTTTCCTCCCAATGCCAAAAACAAGCATGCTATATTATCCCTTGGTATGATTGTGTTTTTTTGCCTCCTCGTACCCTGTGATTGGCTGGGGACCAATTGAGGTTGTCCCCCGTCTACTACACAAAGTTGGCTGGGATCGGCACCAGCACCCCCACAACCCTTGTAAGGGATAACTGGCATTGAAAATGAATGAATGCTTTATGTTCAGATTGCAAAACTGCAACCCAGTTTCAAGCAGAATGGGCTAAAAATCGGATTTTGGTTACTAGTATGTACCGAAGAACAGAGTTTATAAAAATCGTAATTTAGCAAGACTGGAATTTGTTTAAAAAAAAAACTTCTATGAGAATGTTCTTTAGACAGATGAGACAAAACTGGAGCTTTTTTGTTAAGGCACATCAACTTTTATCTTTAAACTTGAATTGTCTCCACCCTTTTTTTCCACATAGTAAAGCTATGTCTTCCTTTTTGCAGGCTTTTCACCCATTGGAAGCAAGTGAGAGGTTAAAAGGTCAAAGTGAAGTTCTCTTCACACTCCCACGCCTGACCTTGCTTCAGAGAGCTCGGCTACAGGTGCGGACTTAACAGCCAAAGGACGAGGAAAAAAAAACAAGCTTTAATTGTTCCCTGCTCTGTGTCAATGACCGGGCCAAAAAGACTGCTTACTATTTTTCCAGCCTGACAAGCCGCCATGACGGTAAGTCCTCATGTCACCCGCTTTTAATAGATGCTAAGAGGCCAGAAACCATTTATGAGACACACAAGGATTGATATGAACTCCTCATTGACCTGATAGATTGATGAACTTAAGTCCATTAATAAGGTTAATGAAGTACATTTAATGCAAGACTTGCACTTTGAATATTCAGAAATGAATCCACTGTTCTATAAATATGCATTTCTGAACCAAAGCTAAGTCATATTTGAAAAGTTGTAGTCATAATGAATTAATTAAATGATAGATCAGAAGTTTGACGATTTTAATTGTAGTGCAGTACTTCTAGCAAACACTATTGATTGGTTTTCGAAATTCCACAAAGTGTATATTTTCTACTTGCAGCTATTTCCAAAGATTGCCATTTGTGATGTTTATAACTTAAAACTGGGTGGTCATTGGACTGCTAAGATATTTTTCCTCTCTGTACACACACAGACACACAAAAACATGGCATATTCCCTCCAGGAAGTTCAAGTTTAGGATATGATTTTTAAGTAAGATGAGCTAAAAGCCAAAGCAGCTTTGCATAACCCTCTTGTGAATACAGAAAAAAAAACAATGGCAGCTCATCTTTTTTCTAGGTAAAGAAAGCCAACGTGTCTGCTGTGGGAGTTAAAATAAGATGAAAACATAGGTGAACAACCAACAGAGGGAAACATAAATAAATGAAATGGAAATATTTCGCTCCTTCTCCAGTGAATGGAACAATAGTCTGACAAAATAACAACTGCCAACAAAATGTGGGAATCCAATTGATTTGTCAAGTGAGAGCAACTACTAGTCTTGCAAATCCAGACTCATATTTCATAGACAGATTTGACTTAAAAAAAATTTAAAAAAGATCTATGTAGTTTCTTGGTAGAGCCCAAAAGCCATAAGAATCACTCCATTTAAATTGGGAACGAGGCGGCCCCCCGCGCTAAATCGCCCACATCGTCATACATCCCTGTCAAGGCTAACATGAAGTTATTTGCTCATTTGTCTGAATTGTTGGAATCATTTGTGTGAATGCGCTTTTAAACCTCCAGAGTGCTTCATAAATCACCAGCAGTTCTTTCTGGCCAAGCAACATAACTTTTTTTGTTTCCTTTGTCTTGTCAAAACTCGATTCGAGCACCAGGCAAATCTCGTAAACGAGATTGTACTCCGTTAAGAGTATTTTGTGCTAAGTTTCAAGGGTCATTTTGTGTTTTGATGTGTTGACTTATCAGGAAAACATGGGAAACAATGAGGTAAGTGGAAATGTTACACGTTTTTGTCACGAAACATTAAAAAAAACTGTGATTTGTATTGTACCGCCATCGAGTGGGAATCGAACCAACACCGAGTCAGCCAAATGAATCAGGCAGCTTGTGACTCACAAGGAGAGAAAAATATTCTGCAGGATAGGACAACAATTGTTGCTGACTACATTTTTTTTAACCCCATAATGAAGTCCATGTGTACAAGGGGTCTTTTAACAAGCCGAAAATCTGTGTGCTGCCCTTTCCCCACTTGATTAAAGCAACAGCCTGTCACCTGTTCTTAATTAGCCTAGCCAGTGAACAGACGTTGCCAAATCAGTTAGCACCTGTTTGTTATCATTTTTCTTGCCTTTTGCATCGATGTAATATTTGTGTGCAAAAACCGGACAGACATAGAGAATGCTATGTTGACAAAAATTTATTCCGATCAGTGTTATGATAGAAAATGCGGATTTCACAGACATTCAGCTATCCCACTTTTGTTCGTAAGAAAATATTTTGCGCAGATTGACCAAGGATATCGAAAGTATTATACAAGAAGCCAGAACGACTTCCGTGTTAAAAAAAATGCATCTGTCTGTTCACGTCTACCTTAAACGTTAGGATTATTTTGCTTATTCTTGCAGTTTTTTAGCATCAGGTCTTTCAACAATCATAAGATTTTAGATTATCTACGTTTCCGTCTCGGATCCAGGCTAGTTCACTCACTTAGATTCCGAAAAACCCCAAAAGGCCAAGTGTGGAATAGGTTCATCAGACCCGATGCTGACCTCTGCCTGCGCTGAATGGAAGCATATTAACACTCCGGGCTCTCAGCAACATTTAACCAATTTAGTAAATTACCTGTCAGGCCCCTTTTATAAGGTTTTCTTATTATTCACAAAGGGCAAATAGCGACTTGATCAAGGGCACGAAGATCTTGCTCCCATTTGCATATATTATCAAGGCTCTGTCTTTCCCAGACACTCAGAGGAAACACCTGTAGCCTCTCAGAGAAGGCCCCCACTTTCCTCGGAGCCTCATCGCAGTCCCTTTCAGAGGGCGACCCCCTCCGACACCCCCAGAAACAGGTGTCCCGTCAAAGGGCCCCCGGAGCGCTCTTATGCGGGTAACGCTGAACCGCGCTCGAGCCGGGCGCTCTACGGCTTCGCTTCTTATTTGCCGTGCGTGGACGTACAGTTTTCCTCAAAGTAATTGCCGACGAGGCGAGGGGGGGGGGGCATTGGTACAAGAGATGTCTGTTCTGTCGGCGCGGGGGTTAAAGTTAATTTAATCGGGCATGTGCACTTTGGTCCTGGGACATCTGCATTCAGTGGCACGGCCCCATTTGTTGCAATTTCAGCTCTCATTTCCATTCGCAAGAGAGATAACTGCCTGCATATGGAAGCAATAGATAGGAGAGGTCAATGCAATTTCTTGCACTGGCAAGGAGAAAAACCCGCGTGCGGCAATCCAGGTTGGCATTCCAAGAGAAGAAAAACCTGGGGGGTCGGGGGAGAGGAATCAGTGATTCATTCATTTTCTTATCGGAAAATAACAGTTGGCATGTGTTCCAGAATCACTTCTGTCTCGCCATTTTTTCCGAGTGAACAATCCTAAAGGGGTCTTTGATGGGAAATGGAAGGAAAAACTAAGACACAGCAGTCTCAAAATAAGACCTATCTTTGTTACAGAGCAGTTTACACTGACCATAAACCTTTTGAATGGCACTGTATGACCAAATTCAATTTTAGCGTGGGAGTTTTCATTGAAAATTGTGTACAAACCGCCGTAAGATCAAACCGTTAAAGAGTAGAACAGAATTCAACGAAAATATTTTGTTACGAAGGAGGTATGGATCACACGGCCGCCGCGCCAGCTATTAGGAACTTAACATGCAAATGGTCGCCGATATCAAATGCCGCGACATCATAAGCTTTTGCAAACTTTTAACTTGAAATTTGGCCAACTCTGGGCTCCGACTCCAGACATCATTATTTCCCAACATGTTCCCCGCTAATCAAAACACGGGCAATGTAATCTCCGTACAACGACTTGGGATGATTTCAATCTCGAGTGGAGTCGTCAGTCTAAATTCAATACGCTCAATCAGCGGCGCTTTGAAACTGGCCTAATAAGGCCCGTTAAAACCCTGAGCTCGCAACTGATATGAACCCACCAGAGAGCAATTATGCTTTAGCTTAATAGTTAGCAATAGACCAGAGGAATGGCTTCCCACTTATAAAAGCCCCAACTTGGGAGACTAATCTAATTGAGTGCCTTTTTATTTTTTTGCGTGTGTATGATTATTTATGATTAGAAAGTGTTAGTGGAGAATGTGGGTGGGGGTTTCTGCAAATCGTTTGATGGAGATCAGTATTGTGCCGCTCCCTTAAATAATTGCGTCCCAGCTATCTAATAACCGTCTCTGCTTGGGAGGGTTATCCCTCAAAGAAAACTTTAAATGTCTTCTTTGAATTTAGTCCGTTTTCTGGGTATCTGCGGGCTTCAGAAAGCCAAATCAAAGACATTTAGGAGCTTTTATAATAGCTTCAATCCCATTTAGGATAGTGGTTGCAACTATCTTAAGTAAAAGTAAATACCAAACTTAAAGGTACATTAAAAGTTCCTTTCTAACGCCCCCAATCAGTCACACAGTGCGTTTAGGGATATAATTTTTAAGATACTTCACTTATCAACAAATCTGCAGAACACATGCAACCCAGTTCATTACTGTGTAATATTGTTTTATGTACAAAGTATTTGGGCCCAGAGAAAAATCTTTTGTTAATCCCGCCCATTGAGAAAGTGCAAAACAATGCATTTGGTGTATTGCAGCAATATTTTTTTTCTTCCATCTAAGCACTTTTCAAACATTAGTGGCATATCTGCGGGTGTAATTTCAATTTGCTTTCACAGTAATTCTGCTATATTCAAAGTAGTTCGACTAATATTTCTCTTTGGCCAAAAAGCTAATTTCAAAAAGTCGTCCATGTTGTTTTGAGGATGTCTAACCTGCAGTATTACAGTATTTGTTTCAAAAGAAAGACAGAAAGACCATTTGAATTATCTGGCGGTATCCAAAGAATTAATTTATTGGGAAAGAGAAGATAGGTGAGAGTGAGAAACAGTTCTTGGCAAGTAGGCTGTTTTTGGTCATTAATCCATCGATTATTATCATTGGAACCTTTCCGCTCACATCTGCTTTAGGTGTGCAATGTGTCCGCGACCCGCCATGTGAATACGCCGCCCGACTGCTTACCCCTAAAGCTCTCATTTCCTGTTGTGAGTCAGTGGAATTGGCTCTAGGTTCCAGAGCACTCACAGCCATTCCGGACACATTTTCATCAATCAAAAGTATAACTCTTGACCCAACAAACCAGGGAAAAAAAAAATGGGAATCATGCCGGCGCCTACACATATAAAAGAATTCTCCCCCTTTGCTTTGAGAGTTCCAGTTTCGGGGACAATGCCTTGGCGGTGGGGGAACCGACCGCTTCGCTTTCCCGAGACAGAGCTCATTAAGAGGGCTCGTGTTTGTTTAACAGATACTGAGAGCTCCCTTTCTTTCAATAACAAGTCATTAATGAGGGTTTGTGTACGTTAGGGAATTAGAGCGGCTGTAGCCATGTATCACGAGACGCATCGGTCTTGTATTGCACGTCGGAGCCCAAACAGCAGCCGGACAAAGATGAACAATTTGATGTTTTGCCATTTAGCCGCCAGCTTCCATCAGCAATAACTTAAGGATGTCAGTGCTCCTAGACGGTGTCATTATTCTTGCTTTAGATGTCTTTTCTAGTCATTAACAAGGAACTCCCGTGTTTTACTTCAAGTTATGATTAAAAAGAAACTACCGCAGTGCTTTTAAAAATTATTAGTTAAAATGGGACTGTTTAAAGCAGGGCTGTCAAACTCAGTACTGTTCGCAGGCCACATTAGATTAGATTAGATTAGATTGGATAACTTTATTCATCTTGTATCAATTTCACAGTCACAGTAGCAAGAGGGTGAGAATACAGTCACATTAATGCCAGCTAGATCTTATGTGGGCCGGACTAGTTTATTTTTGGCCCAAAGGTTAACTTACTTGCAATCATTAATGGCACTAGAATGTTAATTCACCCCTCCCAGTCAAAATGGATAGGACGCACTAAAAGATGAACATCCACAGCCAGTTTAAGTGAATTAAAGGGTCACTTCTGATGAATTTTGGATCATTTGCTATTGATTTTTAGGGACTTTCCAGGAGAATTCTTGTTTGTTTGTCAGTTCCTGCTTATTTTGGGGCATTTCATGTAATTTCATACCTGTCAACGTATTTTTTTCCCGTATTTTATGTTTTTTGATCATTTCAAATGGTGTACGCCGTATAGCAACCTTCGTACGGGAAGACAATTTTTACAAAAAGTATGTTTTTTTGCGTGTCAGTCAGCAATGTATTCAGACAGTCAATTTGTCAACGTCATACAGCGACATCTACAAAATCTTGAATTTAGTGCATACTGATGGGCAGCCGTCCACTTTGGAGAAAATTTTAGACCTTTAAGTGAGCCCTCTGTGAGTAAATATGTGCTGTGTTGCATTTGTACGTTTTTTTCAATCTCTTTATTAGGGGAATTGCAATCATTAATAAGGAGAGCAATTGGCCGAGGTTGACAGGTATGTAATTTACTGTATCTGATCAGGCATTTTTTCTTGGTCCACCCCTTAAAACATCTGAAATTCCTATCGCAGCTAAAATAATGACACATCAATCCCACAAAAGAAGTACAGTGGCTTATAATTAGTGGGCGGACTTACCGCTTGGATTCAGGCGGAAGAGTATTTGGTAATCCCTGCAGTGATTTATGGCCTGTTTGCTCAATAAACATGTGTATACAATGACACCAGGGCAGTTTTATTGCAAAAATAGCTGGCCCCTCAAGAAAAAAAAGGGTTCCATTTTCCCCGCTTCAAAGGAGGTACTGTGCTGCAGGGGAGGAAACACAATTACAGAACAATCACAACATTGAAATGTAAAAAGGTGGCCAAACCTGGGTTATTATTGAGATGCCGGCTGGAGAGCCAAGTGATTAATGAGCAATCATCTTGCAATTTTTGTGCTTTGCGAGATGTACATTTGGTCTAAAAACACAGGCTTGTACTGTTGGTCGGTGACTTTCGTGCTTACTGAATGACTAAATCACAACATTTGGCCTGATTCACATCCCACATATTTGCTCTCTTAAGGTTTAATATTTTGGACTCCAACAAGCTATTTTTGGACTATCGAACAGTATCGAGTGTGGCCCTAAGTTAGGATCTGTTATGTGGTTTAAAATAAACGGCATTTATGAATGTTAGTTTTTCCAGGACAGGACGATATTTTGGACCTGATTCCAATTCTCTGTTTAAAAAAAGAAAGGGAAAGTATTTTTCTAAAAGCCCTTCAGAGAAAATAGTTTGGACACTCCTAATAATAGTAACAGATAATCATGTAGTATTTGTAAACAGATCAAGGCTTATTTTAGAATATAAATACATGATTTGTCATTGAATGGTTACCTTGGTTTTTTTTTGCATTATTTTTTTACCGCCCTAAAAAAATGAGCATCTGTAAAAGAGATCTAAAAAAAAAAATGCAAAACAACATTGGCGATAGAGTATGTCCAGCAAGTCAGTATCCATTGACAATATCCAGACTGCCACTTGGATTTATTTTGGAGAATATCTAATCCCGTAATGGTGTCGCCGCACCTGGCAACAGACGTTGACTTTCCTTGCCTCTGCTGAGAACTCCCAGGGCCACTAAGTGGTCTGTGACTGCCTAAACCTGCTGGGGAAAAGGTTTCAGGGGTCTAACACGGGTGCAGGGATCGCTGAAGCATGTTGGGCAGTGCTTTGCCTTTTGGAGGGTTGCAAAATGGGCCTTCTGATGATGCTCAGATTACACAAACTGTTTTTCTCTTGTCTGGTTGTGGGTTAGTGTTGCAGACTCGGTCTCATTCCGGGGTCCTTCCATCAGTTAAAGCAATTGCAGTTGCTCAAATAGATTTTTTTCTGATTTTTGTTTGTTAGTTTATTGGCCGAGGTTGCATAAAGACCATATATGGGTCGAGCATTAGTTAGACCAAGGGTGTCAGACTCTGGTTGGTCCGCGGGCCGCTTTAACGTCAATTTGATTTCACGTGGGCCGGACCATTTTAGATATATTATTTAGATTTTTTTTTAATGAATGGATTAAAAGAACTGGATTAAAATCCCTGAATATTCCGTTTTTTATTGATCTAAAACAATGTTTATTTTAGCTGTTTTTAATATATTTATAGATTTTACAAAATGATTTTTGAACTAAAAACAGAAAAAAATAATTGAAAAATTACAATTATTGATTTAAAAAGGGGAAAATCAGGAAATTTAATATACATATATACTCTTCATTTTAATTTGATCCTATAACAGAAAGTCGGCACTCATTATTTACTTTCCCGGGCCACACAAAATGATGCGGCGGGCCAGATTTGGCCCCCAGGCCGCCACTTTGACACATGTGAGTTAGACCATTGTATTGCGAGCGTACCGTCAGGAACACATTTTGCAACCCGAACGATTTGCTTACCCGCATCGTGTCCAGAATTTGAAGGGACAAAGCCTTCACTCCAGAAAGCGCCTTGGCTGGACTAATGGGGAAATGATTTATGAACTATTTGCAGTGCACCTGAACATACCTCCAGTTAAATTATGTTTGGCAAGCCGCGTCACTTTGAAGCCGACGGAGTGGCAATAAAAATTAGGCCTTCATTAGCGAGCCGGGGCCTTTCAAAGCGAATTGGCCCGGCCTCGGCGGGTCAGTGGCGTTTAGGCAGCTCGCCGCTCGCTTCCTTTACCGCCGCCAGCTGCAAACACATGGAAGCAATTCTCTGCTGTTTTTTACCACTCTCCCCCTTGAAAGTTTTCCCTCTCTTACCGCCGCGCTCCTTTTATGTTGCATTTCGGAAATTAACACTAACCGACAAATTACATTGGAAATAAAATTGTCGAGCGCTAAAATATGGAAATGAGGAGATGCCCAAAGGCGAGTGTTGTTGGAGAAACCCACAAAAACCTTGAGAAGGCGCGAATCTCGTCTTTACTCCCATAATTTACGACTTAAAACTCACTCGAGGGCACACGGCGGTCATTTGCAGAAAAACAGCCCCTAAAAAAACCAAATAAAAAACAAGCGTAAAATGCAGCCGCCATATCTTAAAGACAATCACGTGCGTTGATTGTAATCGTCGCAGATGTAAAGCTAATGACTTAATGGCTTACAGTCGCAAATGGCATTATTGCGAAAGAAATGTCCGGCGTGATCGAATTACCGATATTTATCTTCTAATGGTGCTGATTAGGGCTCGATGCTAATCTGTCATCCTGAAAGGTCCGATATTAACAGTATCGATCTAACCAAAACAATAAACACTTAATATGAAAGAGGCATTCTGTGCACTGGGCGACCAGATGGCCCGCTTTTACTCTGGAATGTACGATACGCTGGCCTGTGTGGCTACGTTGCTAATGATGGGAACCGCAAACTGTTGACTTTTTTAACCGAGTTGTTTTGCCCCATTAACCTGTTGTCTGACAAAGCACACTTGTGTTTTTGCCTTGCACTAAAACCCATGTTTTTTACAGCGCTCAAGGAAAAACTGTTTCAGTTGCAATATGATCGGTCGCAGTTTTTCACAGGCCACATGTCATTTGTCGCTTGATCAGAACCGACTTTATTAAAATGTTTTAATCCAAACAGGAGAATATTTATCAGCTGATCCGCTTCTATGTGCTGTATTTTTCCAGACTATAAATTTCACTTTTTTGGCTGGGACAGCAACTTGTACTCAAGTGCAACTTCTGTCTTTTATTTTTTACACTGACTTCCAACTTATCTTGTTTTTTTAGTCTATAGTTTTATAGATCTAAAACAATGTTTATTTGTGCTTTTTTTCTTGGCAATGGAAAATGTATTTTAATCATGTTTTTCATTTCAAAAGGAAAAAAATACATATTTTTAAATTATGTTCAATATTAAACTAGAAAAAGGAAAATATTTATATATTTATTTTTAGATTTTACATAATGCTTTTTGAACTAAAAACAAAAGAAAAAATTTAATTAAAAAATTGCAATGATTGATTTAAAAAAGGGAAAAATCAGGAAATGTAATGTACATTTATAATCATTTGAATTTGATCTTAAAACAGAAAGTCGGCACTCATGATTTACTTTCTAGGGCCGCACAAAATGATGCAGCGGGCCAGATTTGGCCCCCGGGCCGCCACTTTGACACCTGTGGTCTGTAGCAATCCCAAAATGTGCCCCCCATAACTACCACCCATTTTTGTGGGTCGTTAAATAACATTGTCAGAAAGAAAAGGCAAGAAATATAACCAAAAGTTGCTTTAGACTCAGAAAATACACCCAATATTTACTTGAAGGTGTATTTGGTTGACCTAAGCGGTTAACTCCCTCTCAAACACACCGGCTTTTTATTTTGTGATATTTTATGCACCTTTCAGAAAAGCTTTGAAAAACCCCAAACCTAGCAGCCGTGTGAAGTTTTATTCTCCCGCTACTGAAGGAGCCATAAATTATGCATCCAGAATATGTATGCGTATTGACTTTAATAAGAGCTATTTCCTACATTGGCGCCTTTTGTAGCTGGTGAACAACCACTTGGGTGCTCGCTAACGCTCACTCGCACACTTTTTGACATCCAGCTGCGCGCGTGTGCGAAATAAACAAAACAAAAAAAAGAGGGGGGCATAATTAAAATAATAGCTTGTGTGCTGTTGTTTTCTCACAGCTGGATTCCGGAAAGGATGAAGGAATTTAAGACAACCGTCGAGGATTGTTAGCACTCGTTCGCTAAAGTCGGGGTTGTTTGATAACTAATCAAGTTGTTGCCGATGGGAGTTTTCTCGTCTATATACGTTTTTTTTTCCCCTCCGGGTGACATTCGATCAAGTGTTGATGATACTTGATGACACAGAAAGAAACGGCGAGGCTCATTGCATGGAGGAATAAAAATGAGGAGGTTTTATGAAGGAGTTTAGAGACTATTCATGATTCATTTTTGGTACTGCTTACCCTTACATGGGTTGCAGGGGTGCTGGAACCTATTCCAACCAACTATGGGCAGCAGGCAGGGCACACCCTGAATGCGGTTGCCAGCCAATCATAGAGTTTAATGCAGGGGTGTCAAACTCATTTTTTGTGTCTACCAACTAGGCTGCCAAAATTAATCAATTAATGAATTGACAGCTTTCTCGATTTTGCTAATCGATAGATCATTTTTTGGACATTCAAATTAGTACAAATTGTTTGCAATTATTGATTTAAAATGAGGAAACACAGGAAATAATCTACAATCTGAAGAATTGAATTTCATCATAGAACAGAAAGTTGGCACTCATCATTTACTTTCCCGGGACACACAAAATGATGCAGCGGGCCATATTTGGCCCGTGGGCCGCCACTTTGACACCTGTGGTTTAAAGACTGAAAGATACCATGCCTGTAAGATTTCTTGTTCCCATTGTTTTTTTTGCTGTACATTCTTGGGTCACTTTCGATACATTTTGGGACATTTTCAGTTCAATGTCTTGTGAGCTTCCAAGTTGAAATGTATTGGACAGCTAGAGCCGTTAATGGCAAGAAATGAGTGCCCTATAAGGGAAAAAAAAGTTTTTCAAATTTTTCTACCTTTTCTTTTGGCAGTTTTGGCCATTTTTTACGTTACTTTTTGTCCTCTATCCATTTAAAATTAAAGGTTTTCCATGCTACTTTCCATAGTGATTTTTTTAAACTTATTTTTCATTGGTTTTTTTTTTGCACTTTGGATTGTTGTGTTTTATAATTTTTTCCTAGTTTATTTTTTTATTTATTTAGATTGTTTAGCCACATTCAAAACGTATTATTAACTCGTATCGTTGTAGTGACAGTTGAAAAAAAAAAAAAAAAGTCGACTCTGGAATGGCGTCGGCGTGAAAAAAGATGGCTTCATCATCGGCCCGCGCGTGTAAAAAAAAAGCGCGAAGAAGATGTCATCGTCGAAAAATGCTTAGGAGCTCACGCTGAGAGAGCGATGCTAAACAGAGGGGGGCCGGCTGCTATTAGGATGATGTCAGGTACAAGTCCTCGACAGCTGCGCCTGTTACGAAGGGCGGAAAATGGAGGGCAAAAGCAGGGAACGCTGATAGACCCGCGGCGGCGAGGGAGCCCGGGCCTCGGCCATCTAAGCGAGCGCTGATTGAGGCCGGCTCTTTTCCACCGGGCGGGCCGAAATGGGCGCGCTTCAAACGGCAATGCCGAGCGAGCCGCGCGTCGCTCGGACGCGGAGGCGACAGCTGGGAGGTGACGTCAACCCGAACGCCGGCCGTGTTTTCGCTCTCTAAAAGGTTCCATCGGTACCACTCGGGCGAGCTGCCGAGAGGTGCTTTTCATCTCGTCGGCCGCCAGCTGCCGCTAAAAAGGGTGAGAGAGGCCGCTGGTGAGTGCCTCGTTGTCTTTGGAGGATTTCCCTTAGGAAAACACCAGAGGGGGCCCAAAATCCGCCCCGTCTCGTCATTGTCGGGGAATTGGAATCGGGTCAAAAGATGGGCTTTTTAAAATGGATTTGTTTATATTCCAGTATGGACTCAATTGGATGGATGCCAGTTCCCAGTCCAACTGGATTGGACGTCTATCGCCATCAACGGCAGTGAAACAGGATCGCTCCATGCCGTCCTTTATAATTGAAATGGATTTGACAATCAATGGCTGAGGGAGAGTTAAGGGCTATAAACAACATAACAATAAATATGGATACAGTAATTATATATTATTAACAACTGGAAAACGGATGGCATAAAAATCAAGGAAATCACAATCAATAGAGCTCAAAATAACATACTGCCTTATTTCTTTTACATTTTTTTTAAAACAGCAGTAAATTTGGAAAAAATACACATTTCATACTAGTATTTGTTGATTGGATGTTGAGAAAGGCTACCAACGGCGACTAAATTCATTTGATGTCCTCTGCTTAGTTGGGACCAGAAAATTGTTCAACATTCTTAGCTGTTGGGTTCACCAATAGATACGTCTTAAGATAAGGAAGACATCAGAGGTATATTCTGCTTTATCTTGCAAGAGAGAATCGATCCTGACTCGCCTTCGTCCCAGATCATTCTCTCTTGCAAGATAAAGCAGAATATGCCTCCAATGTCTTCCTTATCTTAAAGCGTATCTATTGGTGAACCCAACATTTTGGTCCTTCGAGCCGGATCTTCATTGTGAACTTGCGACTGGGTGAGAAGACGAGTTTTCAAAACAATTTTGATAAGTCCAACTTGATAGAGACCTTTCCCTTTATTTATCAGGGTTGCAAGCAGATGTTCTAAAGTGACCCTTTTCAGTGTCAATAAGCAAAGTTAAACAAAGCATTTCCAATATATAATAATGTATAAACCTAAAGAAAGCGAAGCAGATGTATAACAAACCCAACATTAGCCAATCAGAGATCGCTTCCAATGCAAGCCCCTGTGTTGGATTTGGCCTCAACAGTCGTGACTTCTGCCCTATCAGAACGCGGTCTAGGCGAGCATGCCATTTTGTAACGCTGTCTTTGACCTCCACGTAGGTACTTGAGGACGAATTTTCGCGAGAGCCGCCCATCACATTGAATCCTGGCTTCCCGCGGGGGCCTCTTAGAAACACTCAACCTCCTCCGAGCGTGCGCCGCCGCCATTTGAGTGTTTTATAACGTTCACCAAAAAAAAAGCAAAGAAAAAGAAAGCCTTTGTGCTTTCGTCTGGTGTCCAAGTACCCATTCCGGCATGACACCGAGGGACCAATTGAGAAAGAACTCTATTTGCACTGCGTTACGTCTGAACGGAACAGAAAGCGCGCATGGCCCGCAGTCAGCAATCGCTAGGGTGGAAGAAAAGAATCGCTACAAAGCAGCTTAGCGCACTTAGCGAGCGCTTATCAAACCTCGGCGGCGGCCGCCGGGAGATCCAGTCGAGCTATTTGCTTCAGACGGACGGCGAGTCTTGGGTATTTCTGATGAAATGCCCTGACACGGAGACAACGCGCTCGCTGGATGCGCTCCTTTGCGGGAAGCGCCTGGGAGATTTGGACGGTTTGATACGTATTTGCCTTGTTGAGCGTTTAGGCGTTTCGTGGCCGCCGTCTGGGTATTTTATTCGGGCGCTTCGCACAAGTTTTCGTGGGAAGGCGGAGAAAGATGATGAATTTTAGGATTATTTTAAGATGAGAGAGCCGTGTCAAGTTTCTCGCTGCATGATAATGAATTTCAATGCCATGCGTCTTCTTTTGAAATGTCGTCGGAGACGGACTTGGCGAGCAGTTTTGCTTCTAGTTTGTCTTGTATGATTGAAAAAAAAGAAAAGAAAATGGTCTATTTACAGTAAACAACATTATACTGTTACAAAATTAAGACAAAATGTTAAAAGCAACAAAGCGCCGGAGAACAAAAGAAACTAATAAAAGAACTACATTATGTATATTTCATTTGTATCGTATTTTCCAGACTATAAGCACTTTTTTCATAGTTCGTCTGGGCATGCCACTTTTTTTTTTCCTCTGACCACCAACAGCTTATTATATTACTTTTTTACGCAATCCTTATCTGAAAATCCCATGTTAACCTATTTAGCCCGGTCTTCTCCATTTTACTACTATTGCTGTAATCTGTTTGGGCTTTTTTTGCCAAACTATTTGCTGTGTCATTACACGTGAAATGGCCGTCAGTGGCTAGCGATTGTGGAGGTTCTCACAACACGGCGCTCGACCTAGCCAAGCCCGAAAGGGAACCGCCGGCATTGTGACCGTCTCGGCTGACTTAAGCTTCCCTTTGTGCCGCTGCCAACTAAAAGTTGTGCGACCGCATGCTCCTTCTCACGTTATTGCCCTGTCGTGCGCAGTCGAGCACTTTGGCTCGCAGCTGACTGATTTAAGCTATGAGAAGTAAGAGAGAGAGAAAGAGAGAGAGACAGACGGAGGCGCTCTGACTTACTTGAAGTTCAAATCATGACACAATTAGCGCTTTGTGTCTGCCCCAAGTCATTGTTCACCTTCTGCTCAATCAGGTCAGACCTCAGACACCAATTGATGTTAATCAGACTAATAGCTACTTTGACTTAATTCCTTTCTCACTCTCCCGTTTGAAATCTACTGTAAAGAAAAAGGATTTGGAATCATAGCGGTTAACATGTCTCGCAGTTCTGAGATGCAGGGTTCACGCTAAGATACCGTATTTTCTCGCATATAAGCCGTATTTGTAAATTTAAAAAAATGATGTCTAAATCCAAGATACAGCTTATATATGCATAAATTAGACTTGACATGCACGGAACTGTCCAAGGTGACGAAACGCCATAATGCAAGACAATGCGGCTGATATGCTTTTTTATTTCAAAATAGAGAAAAGATCAACAGCTAAACAAAAATTTATTTTGACGTCAATGAATGAAAGTCAAGAAAAATAACATATCTTACATAAAACGTGAAAAAATCCATTTACCGTATTTTCTCGCATATTGACCCTCCACGTATAAGCCGCACCCTTAAAATGCCTTAAAATCATTGAATTTTACAATTTCTCTCGTATAAGACGCCCCCGGATTCACAATTTTCACCTCCATATTCATGGTTTTAATAAGGAGTACAAATGTGTTACAGTAATCAGTGCAATCAGGAATATGTTAATTAAAGGCTCTAAATTAGCTGTGTCCAAACTATTCCACAAAGAGTGGCTGCAGGTTTTTTTCCCAACTAATCCAGGACAGAATTGAAATCAATAAGCAGCAGCACTTGACGCCAATCAACCGATAACAATGGCATTCTCCAAATTTGCCACCAGCCAATAAAAACTGGCTATTCGCCTAGAAGTATAGACATTATTTTTCACCATTTCACTCCAATAGGCCGTTAAAGAACACAAATAAGAGCCAAAGTGCTTTTTTTCTCTCTCCCCGAGGAGCGCCATTACCATAACGAGCTGATTTGCTTAAATGGTGTCCTGGCTGTGATTGCGGCCGTGACTGTTCCCTTGTCGCTAATGAGCCCGGCTCCCCATGACACCTCCTTTATTGCGCTTACACTAAATGGAGGCAATGATGACCATCCCATTCATGGGTTTGATGACACATGGGCCCGCTCTTTTGCCCTTTTTTAATATTTGATTGTTTTCTTTTCTTCAACAGCGACGCCATTTAGTCCAATTCATCACTCGCGCCTTTCATTTGAAATCGACTCCAATGTGGATGTTCTGATTATTGGAGCCCGTTTCCCCTTTGATTTTTCTTTATCTTGACCCAATTTTGGCCAGGAAAAACTTTTGTCGTTTAACTTTTGCATATTTTGCCTCATTTGCTGTGCTCCGAAAATGCAATAGATGAAATATATCAGTGTCTTTTAATTTATGCTTGTTAGGAGATATAAAATAAAATAAAAAAAACACACAATATGATAGCTAGGAGAGGTCATGATGTTTGATTAAATTCATCATTAAGAAATCTGCGATGAATGACTTGGATCAAACGTTCGGTTCTTTGTGTTAAATTGAATTCATCATAAATAAATTGGCTAAATTGAAAATAGTGGAGTAATAAACTAGAATAACTTTAAAAATAGATCTTAGGGTTGAATTTTGTTAGGGCGAGGGTCCAAACTTTTGTTTCCCTTTTAAGAACAGTTTCCTAAAAATAATAAATTAAAAAAAAAAGGTCAGCACCAACTTGAAATCCAATTTATTTCATTTTTTACATTTATATTAATGAAGAGAGGGCAATCCAATTTGATTGGACACCATCACATTGGCATAAAACCTTTTAAAATAGATACAAAAGGCACTTTATTAAATTTTAAACCTTACGACCAGTCACAAGACAGAATAGAGCCAATTTAAAACGTCAAATATTTTACATTTATTACACATTTGCCTTTCTCTGTCAAATATGACAATTATAAGACGGCATGGAAGAGCCTAGAGGCCAAAATCCAAGTGACCTTCCTCTCCTAATTGCACGCTGGCCAATTGTGGGGCACTCTGGGAAATTTCAGCAGCAACAGATTAACAGTCCCACCGTGCTTTGTTGCTGCTACATTTGCATGCTAATTAGGTCACGGCAGCGCACGCACGCGCCGTCTAATTTATTTATGACTTCCCTAATAAAGGTATGGGGAGAGGCAGCCCGTGAGCGAGAAGGAAACGCACAACAATGTACGTTAATTCAAGTGATTAAAGCATTCAGCCAACTTTGCCTTTCCGTGTTTTTTCAAATAATGAGCAAAGGGGCAAATGGCTGTTTGACTTTTATAGCAATTAATTGTCCCAATTTTCATTGATTTAGCCCTATTCATTTTCTAGTCGTGTATTTTAACGATCCTCTCCACCCGGTGACATAATGTGCGTGTTTTTTGAATGGATAAACTGGGTTTTGAGAAGCTAATTTGATTTATTGATGGGCTCTTATGTCAAAGTTGAAGTTGATTTTAATATATTGGATGGCACTGGATTTTCAGAGTAAAGGCTAACATTGAAGAAATGCACCAAATGTCACTTTAGGGGTGTCCAAACCTTTTCTACGAGGGCTTTTTAAAAAAATGCATGGGCGTTCCTCTATCATTTGTTAAGCAGAGGATCAGAATTAAGTAATAAAAAGATCAAATTTTCTAAATGGATTTTTGGAATTTGAAGTTTTAACACATTTTCTGGCTTTTAGTGTAATAGGCGTCCATATCAGTTTGACTGGAACTTGATGTCTATAACTATCTATCCATAAATGTACATATAAATGTCTATCTATAGATGATTTGCATTTTATACATAAAAAATGCAACTTAATGTAAGGCTGAATTTAAGCTCCTTATGCAGGCCATTAAAAACTGGGCAGATTCGGAACGGCTGCCTTCCATCGTTTTCCTCGCCATGCTTGTCGTTGCGCTTTGACCGAAGACCCGACTTTCTTGGAAAATGGAGAAGCGCCTCTTTACGTATTGTTCCGTCCACCTGGTTTGGTAGCATTGTCCTGCCAAACAAAGGGAAGCATCCACCTCTCTGATGGCGGCCCAAAGTGGCGAAGGGGTTTGATTTGAAGGATGAGAATGCTATTTGCCTAGAGAAAGCTCGGGGATGAGAGGCGTCGCGGGCTGGCAACCGAATCAGGCTGTCAGCTGCTCGCCAGCGATAATTGCTTCCCATGGCAGGACCCCGCCGGCCCCCCTGAATGGCGAGTGGCGCCGCATCCAGGCCGGGATCCATATTTCGGCCCGCTTGTAATTGTGGTGTGTGTGTGTACTTTTAGTCGGGGCCAACTTTTGATTGACACCTGCTGACCATGGGCTAAATTTCGATAGAGCGATTAGGCCAAAGACTAGACCAATCACAGGTGGCCCCAGCAATGATTGACATGCACACTAACTAACTAATTGAACTCAAATTAAGAACAGAATTTTGACCATCATCTTCAATTGCTTTCAATGATTGTAAAAAATAATACAAGTATAAATTCTATTTATTTGAGCTGAAGCTTACTGAATCACATTGGTTATAATCCCTTCAAAATACTAGACTCATGAAATATAGATAAAAATGACCAAGAATGGTGAGGTTGATGAACCGACTTGTACCGATTGACTTCCTAAAGTAGATAACGATGAAAATAGAGCAGATGTAATCATTTCATCAACACTAACCTCTACTGAGCGCAATGCATGTTTATATATTCAATCAATTTCAAGCTCCAGGACATGTATTGATCACAACTTGAGCCCATAAGCTATTTTACCAAGACACATCGTTAGCCTTTACCTTTGGGGGCTTAGCAAAAATCGGACCCTTCCTGACTTTTAGCGTTGTGAATGTAGTATTTTATATTGTCAATATCGCTAATGGAGTTTGCCATTTTTTTCAGCTGGTAGTGCGCCTTGAGATTTTTTGTCAATGGGAAACAATGCTTTGATACTCCCAACGAGTCTTTAATTGATCCGGATCTGTAGGAAGAACTTGAGCTCACTTCTGACTCGTATCTGTTTGTCACCCAGGGAAGCCATCACTCACCTGTCCAAAGCTAATTCCACTCACTGTCAGGCATGCGATTGGATTCTAGAACATTAGGAGTTGGCCCTTGATGTCTGTCCTGATGATGTCGCGTTGCCCCGCCGGCGTGTGAAAATCCTTCACGAGCTAAAGCGCCATGGCTGTCTGTTTTAGGGGCTGCCGTAAATCCCCGATGACATCCTCCTTTTTAGCCCCTGACTGCCTAGAGAGATTGAGTGTCATTCAGGGAATAAAAAGTCACGGGAGATTGCATCCATGCCACAGCGGTGTCGAGATGTCGCTCAGAAGTGGACCGGTGGGTGGGCTTTTTAGGGTACTCGGACGTTTTGTCAAAAGACGTTTGGTCGACCGGACGTTTGGTCGACCGGACGTTTGGTAGAACGGACGTTTGGTCGACCAGACGTTTGGTAGAACGGACGTTTGGTCGACCAGACGTTTGGTAGAACGGACGTTTGGTCGCCTGGTTGTTACTGTTGAAACCAGCTCTCAAAATTCTAATCATGAAAGAGAGAGTTTAATATCTAAATATCTAATATCAAAATATCAACAGTATTCCCGAGCGAACCCAGCGACCAAACGTCCGTTCTTCCAAACGTCCGTTCTACCAAACGTCCGGTCGACCAAACGTCCAGTCAACCAAACGTCTTTCGACGAAACGTCCGGTCACGGCTTTTTAGTAACATGGAATATCGACTAGAGTCATTTGCTTACTTTTTAAAGAGAAGCGACTCTACAAACTCTTCACTTTTCAAATGTAACTCGAACAACACTGCAGGTACACTACATATGGCGCCATCTTTAATAACGCAATGGTAAAGTGACCCAACGAGATGGACTTACTCGTGCTTTGCCTCGAGGCGTTCTAATTGACAGCCCTGATTTATGCGACCTCCCAATATTCCCCTTCCGCAGCCTGTCACTCCGCCGCGCCGAGCCGCCGTCAGAGAGGGGCCGCTTTTGGACAGGGGTCCTCTCGTAAACACGGCGAATACAACCGGCGCCGTCTTCCGACGGCGAACTACAAATGAGAGCGGGGAGTCCCGCGTTGGAGCCCGGTCGCCGTTCCCCTCCCGCGCGCAACACACAAAGGTTCCTGGGCGGAATCTTAAGTACCTTATGCAAACTGTATGTTTGGCGGGGAAGGCAGATCGTGCGCGCGCCCGCGACGAGTGGCTCATTATGGCAACGGCAGCGGCCTATCGCATAATCAAAGCCTGGGGGTACGTATTAATTATCCTTTTGAATAGTGATGAAATTTTAAAAAGCTTTCTCCTTAAGGCTCACATCACAGCGAGATGAAACAAAAGCGGAGCGCATGTGTTTTTACATCTGTTCAGGATATTTCAATTTGACGCCCCGCGCCGAGCGCCGACATTAAAGGATAATAAAGTGTCATACGAGCGCGCCGCCGTCGCGGGTAAAGTCGACGCGCGTTCGGGCCGCACGCTCCAGCCCACCCTTCACTCCGAGGTGGTGCTTGATTTGTGTAGTCATTTGCTTGGAGGAAATATTTATGAGCGGATCAACCCCAGATGACGTTTCATTGTCTCTAATGAAAAGATGATTCTGCTATATGGAATTCAAAGGGGAGGGTGATCTGCATTTTGCAAATTACTGGCGGTGGAGTCACTCCTTGGTGGGCGTCGCTGGACATTCTCCGCCAGGAAATAATTCCATTCAATTATGCTTCCATTGACAATGAAAGAATGAATAAATACACCTTAGGACAGGGGTGTCAAACTCTGTTTGATTTGGAGGGCTACATTAATGAAACTAGAGCAGTTTATTTTTGTGCAAAAGAGTTACTTATTTGCCGCAATTGAAAGATTAGCATCCACAGCATGTGAAAGGGAATTGGAGACCAATCATTGCCAAGAGCAGGCAATGAGTTCATTTTGCATCACGTTTTTGTTCCTCATCCATTTTAGGGTACGTCCAGATCACTTCGGTAAATTTTGGATCATTTCTTATTGATTTTCAGGGACTTTCTGGGATGCTTCTTGTTCGTTTGTTGGTTCCTGATGATTTTTTAGGCATTTCCAAGTGAATTGTCGTTAGTTTGGGGGCATTTCAATCTTCCGGATGAAATCACTGGCGGAGAAAGAAGGGAAAGGAAATGGAGCAAAGTCAAATCAATGAAATCAAATCAAATCAAAAGCCTTTATTGTTATCATACACAGCTGCGAATAACAAAATTGGTGGTGCTACTCCACAAAGTGTGATTCCTAGTAAAAAAAAAACATAAATAAGTAATATAAAAATATAAAAAGTCACATCCTGGCAAGGTGAATTCTAAAATATTGCACATTGTTATTGCACATCCCGAAGTTATTGCACAGAAGGGATTTTAGGGAATGTCCACGGATCATTTCTTATTGATTTTGAGGGACTTTCTGGGATGCTCTTTGTTCGTTTCTTGGTTCCTGATGATTTTTGGGGCATTTCCAGGTGACTTGTCGTTAGTTTTGGGGCGTTTTAAGCTTCCGAATAAAATCACTGGCGGAAAAAGAAGGGAGAGTAAATGGACCAAACGCAAATCAATCAAATCAAATCAAAAGCCTTTATTGTCATCATACACAGCGCACTTCATCACACAATTCATAAACATCTGGTTTTGCGGTGGCCGTGTCAAAAAAAAAGAAAGCATTTAATTATATACCATATGAACGAGCTATAAAGTGCCTGTCAGGCAGAACAAGGGCCCGGATCGGACCCCCTAGCGGGCCACTCCCGGCCCACACCACGCACCTTTGACACCACTGCCTTTAAGAGGAAGCACTCAGCTATTTAACTTGATTAGAGAATAAACAGAGTCAATTTGCCTCGCCTCCTCCGTTTTGACACCTGATGGTGTAAAGAGACGTCACCAGCGCGCACCTCCGTAATGCCCGTAATTACTCTGAACTCGGAGGAATAAATAAATTTGCTGTTCTCTTTGTAAGCGGCTGACAGGTTTCCCAGCATTCCGCACGACAGGAAATTGCGGCTCGCACGCACGTGGGCGTTTTTTTTTTTCATTTTATTTTGCGGTGTGTCTTTTGTGCACGCGTATGTTTACACGCCGCGACGGGGGTGGAAATGCTGACAGCTACGGCGGAGTTTGTTTTTTCCTTCTCTTCTTGACGGTTATCTTGTGAAGGAAATTTTCTGAAGAGAGGCTTTGGAAATAATAAGGCGAATTTTGCCGTATACATGCCAGCGTCGATGCTAATCACACTTTTTTGCAACTGGAATATTAACACTTTTTGACAGATTGACCCATTGAAAGTAAAGGTTGTACAGTAGCATTATGCTAACATAAAAAAGGCCATTTATGGAGAAAATCTCTTTCCTGTCGGTCACTTTCTAGAGATAGTTATTTTAGATCAAAAGTGACTTGTAAACAAATATATATAATATCTATAAATGAATTTCCAAGAGGAAAATGCTCAATAACACTTATTTCAATGTATTAGTTTATATAGTATAGATATAGTATATGTTTATGTGAGTGTATATAGTCATTCATCCATTTTCTGATCTGATTATCCTCACAAGGGTCGTGGGGGTGCTGGAGCCTATCCCAGCCAACTGTGGCCAATAGGCAATGCACAGCCTAAATTGGTTGCCAGCCAATTGCAGCAGGGCACAATGAGGAAAAACAACCAATCATAGCTGGGGACAATTTAGAGCCTTCAATTAACTCGGCATGTATGTTTGTATGCCTGGAGAAAACCCACGCAAGCACCGGGAGAACATGCAAACTCTGCACAGAAAGCCCACCAGGGATTCAACCTTCCATCTCAGAACTGTGAGGCGGACTTGCTACGCACTCCCCGTCGTGCCGCTAGGAACATATATATGTTTATAAATATTCATTCATCTTCTCAAACCGCTTATCCAAACAAGGGGTGCTGGAGCCTATCCCGCTAATCTATGGGTTGGAGGCGGGGTACACCCTGAAGTGCTTGCCAGCCATTCAGAGAAAACGATACATCGAGTAATGTTTACTGCCAAACTTAAAATGTAGGCAGAGGTGTTGTTTAAAATGGATTCAAAATGATCTGTACAGCTGAAAGTAAACACGATCTTTTCATTGAAGGTATTTGCTTCCATTAGGCAGCTATTTGGCAAAGACCAGGCTGGATAAATATGGGATTCGCTAGCGCCCGTGTCAGCAAAACTCTCTCCTCATTTTCTTCTTGGAGTCTAAATAATTGAACAGAGAGAGAGAGGAAAGGAAAGGAAAGGAAAGGCCTCTCTGCAGGTTTCATCTTGCGTTTTCACCCACTTGTGACAAAATATATATAATTAACAAACACCGGTATTGGAAGCTCGTTTGGTTTTGAGATGATGCGAGAGCAGGTTCATTCTGTAGAGCAGGGGTAGGGAACCTATGGCTCGGGAGTCACATGTGGCTCTTTCGATGGGTGCATCTGGCTCTTCGCTAACCTGTGAGCTAAAATATGGAACCCACTGGTGACTGAACTGAGATACTACGTCCAGTGCTGCTTTAGTCTTCTTTTTTTGCATTAGACTCTGCTAGAATGCATACTCTCATTGATTAGCAACTGCATAAGAATGTTGTCAAAAGTCTTCTTTTTTTCCACTTTAAAAGTGGTGAAATTACTCAAATAAAAGACACCCATTTACATGTATTTTGACTTTTAAATTCGGAGTATGGCTCTCAAGGAATAACATTAGAAAATATGAATTGTTTATGGCTCTCTTCGTCAAAAAGGTTCCCGACCCCTGCTGTAGAGCAATGGTGTCCAAATTGCGACCCGCTGCCCTTTTTTATTGGACATGATGAAAATAGCATTCAATAGGGCCCGCGCAAAAAGCTTAAATTCAACCTTTATATACATTTCGTATCGGAATGCTCGGGTTCGTGCGGCAAAGGCAACATGGCGACCGGATGAGGCCTTTATGCTAAACAAGTCCCCAACAAATGTACGTGAATAAATAAGCGAGGGGTACTTTCTCGTCGGCGAATGGTCGCTGCGCTTTTCTATTTCGCAAACGCAGAAGACGAGCAATTCACGTGAGACCGCCGCCTTTCCCCGCCATCCATTATTAAGAAGTGAAAGTGTAATAGCGAGGATGTTGATTATCTTGATTACCGTTCTTAAATCGTTTTTAAAGATACATGACTTGCAGCCACATTTAGATAAGCTGACTTATTCATCACGCAGCTGTTTGCTCACATCGCAAATGTGTAGTAGAGAGGCCGCCATGGGGGGGAGGGGCCAAGGATGTTACTTTTCTGTAAACAAGATAAGCAGATAGATAAACACTGCTCAAATCAATCAGGATTGGATACTCCCCTTGTAAATTCAATCATAATAATATGGAGAGTGTTACTTGGGGCTGAAACCAGTTCTGTTTTATTCATTTTAATTCAATTAATTTAGTAATATTGTATATATTGATGAATTCATTAATAAGTGTCCCCGGGCAAACTGCCGATTTTAATCAGGAAAACGCTATCAAAAATAATTACATGCTTTTAATTGAATACTTATATTTTATTGTGCTTTTGGGGGTTTGCTTTGGGTAAATTTGCCTTTTAAAAAATAAATATGTACATTAAATATATGTTTTGGCATGTCTGTGATTTTTTTTAAATGTTTTTAAACAGAATCTTTTATAATAATATAATAAATAAAACAAGATTTTCATCTGACTGTGAGAATAAATTATAATGTATCGGAACATAAATATAAAGTGATGCAAATTGAAAATATATGTGCAGTAGAAAGTAAAAAATAAATGCAGATATTAATTCTTTTTTTTTATCATCTATGTTTTTGCCCAACCATGTTTTTTTTCATTTTGTAAAAAAAAAAATCATGCAAATCTTTGCATTTGTGGGACTTAAGAAATCAGGAAAAGAATGAGAAATAATAATAAATTTTTAAAAAGGGGTGATTGACATTTGATTTTTATTTGACTGTGAAAATAAATTAGAATGCATCAGAGCATAATATAAAGTGATGCAAATTGAAAAGATATGCGCAGAAGAAAGACAAAATTGCTTAATTCTATCATAATAATATAACTGCCTTCATATGATTGCTCTAATCAAATGTCACGACAGGTTTTGACAGGCGTGAGAAACCCACCAATAAGTCATTCCTCGATGTTACAAGGGGTCTTTTGCCAGCAGTCATACTGCCCTCCATTGACCAAATATCAAACTACAACAAAAGAGTCGCCCCCCGGAGCAACAGCTCTGGGTTAATAGGTCATCTTTGACTAATTAACCACAAGGAAAAACATTGTTGAATCCATATAGGGGGGGTGTCAATCAGAACCGAATGCTTTGGAAATATCTTTTGTACATTTTTGGATGGATTGTTAGTGAGAGCTTATATTGTCGCCAGGCTGCAAAACTGTCAGCGTTCAAAGACGGCCTGAATAAGTGAGATGCAAATTATGGAGCAAAATTAGAGTACGTCGTCGTCAAAATCCTTGACAGGTGTAGTCGTTTGTTATCTTGCGTTAATTGAGCAAACAATACCAGTGTTCAAATCCGATTGGTTTTGATTATACGTCAACATTTACTTGTTCGCCGTGATCATCTTTTGTGTTATTCAAACCACCAAAAACATGCACGTCTTTTCATTTGACTGAGATGTCAATTTCTGCCTGTCATGCAAGTCGTTTTCGATTCTAAATAGCTACATTTGAGCTCAAATCATGGGCTTTTATTATTATTATTTGTCCCAAAAGTATTATTTATTGTCACTGCACTACCCCTAAAAATTAGGAACTGTCCCTCCAAATTTTGATGGGGATATCCCCGGTCACGTGATTTTTAGATCTGAATCGGAAAAGAGATTAGTAAAATGTGTTTGCTTTTAAGCATCAACGCATGGTTTAAAATCCTGTGAGGTCATTTTGATGATTTTCATCTAGATACATAAAATCTGTTTGTAAATAAGTGAGTTCTAAATCTCTTTAGCTATAAGCAGAAACTCTTGGTCTAATTTTGGAAGTTTTTGTTTTAGGTGGGGTTTAAATTGGCCCATTGTTGGCAATGTATACTTAACACATAATTACTACACATAATTTTGCACCCTGGGCGGATAACCCTCTCGACCCGCCAAAACGATCGGTACACGGTCGATTGGTCGCCGGTCTTTTGGTCGTCGAGCTTTTGGTCGCCCGGAAGGTTATTGATAATTACCATTTAAATCGTTTTTCTCAAATTCCCTAAATACAAACAAAGAATTACTATTTAGTCATACTTAATGCCCTAGTAACTATTAGGCTAAAGTAAAGCTCCAAATTTCCCAGACTTTTATTGTTTTTTGTTGGAGAACTTGTTAAGACCCTGACTGACGTCGCTTCTTAAAGGGACAACGCATGTACATACAAACTCTTATACACTCACACGTTGGCTCAGTGAAACTGCTCATGGCCATTGTTGGCTTTTATTGATGCGTAGACCGTGTTTTTTTTACCTTGTTTTGTCGCCGGTCTTTTGGTCGTCGGTCTTTTGGTCGCCGGTCTTTTGGTCGCCCGTTGTCGCGGTCCGGGCGACCAAAAGACCGGCGACCAATCGACCGCACACGAAACGATCGATGCTATGCTGCAATAGAGTTGCGGAAGTGTGTTTAAAAAGTTAGTCTGTCCTGCATCGTTAATTAATGGAAATTAAATTCTCACGAGCGCTACAAAACACTCACACGTATGTATTTTCCACCACCATAGCCACACTTCATATCCCTTATGGAACTAAAATTTAAACGTGGGAAAATATTTAGCCCTATTGGTCCAAAAGATTCCCAAGCTCTGATCAAGACAAAACTGAGCTTTTTTATGGGAAGGGCTTTCATGTGCCCCCCACTGGATTGCACCCTAGGCAGTCACCCACATTGCATATAGGTAAAACCAGCCCTGGATGGTGTGTTATCAAGATTTCCACTCTGGGAGCGCTTTTCAACTTTTGCCATGTAAACAGCCCCTTAACATGCCCTTTTTTTACCCATGTAGATACAAAATTTGGACGTGTGATTCGACCTACAAACTGGAGGCTCTTGACAATGTAAACGGCGTCGAGGATCAAGTCGGCGAGGGAAGGCGAGGCCACAGAGAGAGAAAGTCAAGATAAGTCTTTGAATCGGGCGGAATTCCTCCTCCTGAGCGACTCCTCTGGGGAGCGAGACGAATGGAAGCCGTACGGGGGCCTGTCAGGAACAAAGCTCCAAATTCGCATGATATGTTTAGCTAAAAGGCTGAAAGGAGAAATGAATCAAAGCCTGGCGGGATCAAAGGCAGCCGACGATAAAGTCAATGCGGTTGCCATGGGAGCAGCGGGAGATGCATATCATTTCCACGTCGGGCGCTAGCTAGCCGCGCCGGTTTGATCGTAGCGCAGCCAGGCAAGGGTTAAGAGGAAAGGTCAGCGTCGCGCTGCGAGAGGAGCGTCGGCGCCGTGTTCGGAACAGCCACCGCGTCTGATGTGACGCCTCCGAGTTGAGAGCGACACGCACGCCGGCGACGCGAACCGTTGGCGGGCTAAACATTTGTTTTGTATCTCGCAGAGGGCAAAAGGTCAGCGTTACTTTTGGAGCCAGATATCAAACAGCTGCCGTTTATTCTCACGGCGGATGCGTACGTGCGCAAAACGTAGCTGTTTGACTCCTGTTCATCTCGCGTTTGTACCCGCACATTTTCGTTGTGTACTTTTAGAACGTTGCCACACATTCAAGTACATTAAACGACGTTTGTACACGCCGTCAAATACTGAGCAGCCGTGGTGGATTGTGGGTTTACAAATACTTTTTAAAATGCTCTTCGTCTTTTGGAGACAGAATTTTATTTTACATCAGAAAAATTCTCCGGGCGCACCAAACAGAAATAGGACCGACAGAATATTTAAGCACCATGGAGAGCGTTTTGTAGTTCTACCTGCCCGTGAAAGTAAAACTTGAAGTGATACGTTAAAATTTATGTTTTTTAGGCACTATCAATTTCCTACGGCTCACCTTCCAATTTTAAAAAAAGAATCGGATTATGAATGGATGAATATATTCAGTTTAATACGTTATCCTCAACTATTGGACACCCTGCTCTGTCTTAAGCCATGTGTCAATCATAGCCTTGATCTAGCCATAAATCCAGTTGAGTGACATGACAGCAAATATGTTGCTATACAAAATAAAAGCGTGTGTTAGCTCACGCGTGTGCGGGTAAGCGAGCCGAAATGTCTGTCGACTGCGCTCTCACGCTAAGCCCATGAGAAATCCCAAAAATAACAACAAAGAATTGTCGGTGGGTCGGATCAAAGTCCTGTCTTCAACCACTCGACGTCACAAAACATGGAGGATCTTTGTCTCACGTGCGTATGACCGCTGCAATCCAGACGGCGGGGCTGCCTTTTTTCAGCTCGCCGTATACACGTTTCAGACAAAGCGCCGTTCCATCCGAAAACAATGAAGAAATGAATCAAATAAGCCCCCCCTCCTTTATTCTCATTAGCAAGTTCTGTAGCTGATGTCAAGCCAAACAAACAAAGCTGCATTGTTATTTCGAAGTCTTACATGCCTGGGGGTTATTTTTTCTTCTTTGTCTTGAAACTAAATCAATGGAGCATGTTTCACACGTTTGCTGAGATATGACAAATAACTCTTTTGTTTTTATAGATATCCTTTTTAAAGGTGTTCGAAAGTAGCAATATCACACAAAATATCAATTCTCAATTCTCATGCATTTCAGTTTTTGTCATTACTCACATTAAATATTTTAATCATAAAATCTCATTAATGTGAATTTCATGGTGTATGAGTGGTCTGTAAAGACTAAAACTAAAAGAGTATGTTTATTTATTTATTTAATTAATTAATTTATTCTTCTAGCAATTATTTAGTGGGTGGCGGCCCGGTGTCTTGAGTGGTTAGCACTTTGGCCTCGCAGCTCTCGAGTCCTGGGTTCAAATCCAGGTCGGTCCACCTGTGTGGAGTTTGCGTGTTCTCCCCGGGCCTGTGTGGGTTTTTCTCCAGGAACTCCCGTTTCTGGCCTGAAGTCAGCTGGGATAGGCTCCAGCACCCCCTGCGACCCTAGTGAGGGAAAAAGCGTTTGTGGGTTTGTTTGGGGTTTTCTAGTTTTGTGGCTTTTCACCAAGCACTTTGAATTACCTTGAGTTGAATTGTGAATAAATAATAAAACAACATGCATCATACCTGTCAAACTCTGCCGATAACTGCCCTCATAAATGATTATTGATTCCCCTTACAAACCCCCCAAAAACCTTACAAACACCGTACGAGTCGTACGGTGTTTGTAAGGTTTTTGGGGGGTTTGTAAGGGGAATCAATAATCATTTATAAGGGCAGTTATCGGCAGAGGTTGACAGGTATGACGTGCATACAAATATAAGCACAGTTTATAATGAAAAATGGGGGTTTGAATTCAGGAGGAACCTTTTAGCGGAACCCTTTTTGTTTCCCATCGGCGGACTTTTAACGAGACAACGGCAGCGCAGTTGAAGGAAAAACCGCAGATTTGATTTCCATGGGTTGTACAGACAAAGCTACGACATCTGACGTATTTTAACGATGACATGCATTTAAGATTCGGGGAATCTGCGCGAAAATACAATTTGAAATGAATCTTGACCGACTTCGTAAGCGGGTGCGGCAGTACATCGATCAGGTAACGAGAATGCAATGAAAATTTAGTGCCCGTCCTGGCAAGGTTTAGCTTAGATCCGAATCGGGGAATGTTGCAAATAAAATATTATTATGTATAAATGTGCACGTTATTCCCCTTTTTTGTGTGTAATTACAGCAACAGTACCAAAGCGCGCTGTTTTGGGCTGACAAGATCGCATCTCTTTCCCATGGTAAGTTGTTTAGCTCGTCTCAACTAGGTCATGTTTGGAATCATATTTTAAGAAATGACGTGGTACGATCTTCAATCTGAAAAGAAAACTGAATGCAATGCCAAATTCCAATGTTATATTTAAAAGGAGGATCAAATCGATGTATCATTTCTGGGGATATTTTGGTGATTTTAAATGTCATTTTGTCAGCAAAAGTTGGGGCAGGTCACACAAAAAGGCTGGAAAAGTCAATCCTCCATATAACAGAAAACTAAAAAAAACATTCATTCAATTTCTGAACCGCTTGTCCTCACCGGGGGTGCTGGAGCCTATCCCAGCAAACTACGGGCAAGACAAGTAATTATAAAAAGAGCTTCTCAGAGTAAGGAGATGTTATCGGGACATTGCTCAGAAATATCCAAGTGGAGAAAACCAAAACAGAGGCACTTTTATTTTCTTTTTTAAGCTGCATAACATTCTGAGAGGATTTTAGGAGCCCTACAGCCACTTCTTTGACAATGACCGACTTATCTTTCCCTCTTTTTGGATTGCAGAAGATCCACAGGACATCTACTGGCTTGCTCAGTGCCTTTACTTGACGTCGCAGTATCACAGAGCCTCGCACGCACTCCGTTCTAGGAAACTTGATAAGGTATTTCTATTATAATATTGTAAAAAAATCATACTTTAAAATTGAACTGCACCAGTTTTATTTGCTATGTGGTTGTTGTTTTTTTTATGCAGCTGTATGGAGCTTGTCAATATCTTGCTGCGAGATGCCATGTAAGTTGCTAGGACATGCTAGGGAACCTCAAAAGTGAAACACAACATACAGCTTTTTAAACCTGTTATAGCATGGAGCTTATCCACTGTCATTACTATAAAATAATTCATTAGTCAGCAGGATTAAAACATTGAGGTGCTCTTTACAGTGCAAATGGTAAAACTGAAACGTGGTCAAATATAGAAATCGGATCTACTAAATTGTACCAACTCTTACATTCAACAATATTTAAAAAAAATAATTAATAATATAAAATATTCTGCACCTCGCCCTGTATTTTTAAATGACTCTTTGCACATGGTTGTGTTTATCTGTGGAAGTTCCCCTCTAATGAAACAATAATGAGATGGATGGAAAAGTGCCATTCAAATGACAGCTGAGTGATGCTTTAGTATGCAGCAAAAGAGTTCCAGCAGGCCTTGGATATCTTATCGGAGGAGGCAGGTTGTAAGAAGCTGCTGGAAAGAAGCGTGAAGGAGGAGGCCGGAGCACCTGAGGCCAACAAGGATTGGGACATGTCGGCTGCTTCTGTAAGTTATAAGCTGTTCTGTAGCAAGGACAAAGTGTTGTATTGAGAGTGGACTCCATTTGTGTTCCCAGATCAAAAGCTCCATTTGTCTCCTGCGCGGCAAGATCTACGACGCCATGGACAACCGCCCTTTGGCCACCGCCAGCTATGCAAAGGCCTTGGAACATGACGTCTACTGCTTTGAAGCCTTTGAGCTTCTTACGTCGCACCACATGTTAACCGCCCAAGAAGGTAAGACGTGCCTTATAGTTGCAAATAAATTTGATCCAGAACGGTTTAGGGAAATTTTCAACGACTGCATCTCGACACCATCAAATTCCTGCAGACTTGTAACCCATTATTTGCACAAATACTATGTTAAAAATAGTCACGGTGGTTCCTTGTTTTGACAGAGAAAGAATTCCTGGGCTTACTGCCGCTGAGCCAGCAATGCACAGAGGAAGAAGAGGAGCTACTTCATTTCCTATTTGAGAATAAGTTAAAGAAGGTACATCTTTTTATGGAGTCACATGTATGGAAAGATCAAGATTTGTTGTTGTTAGAGCTCCTCGGGATCCTTTCCGCTTGTCTTGCTAGTACAATAAGCCCAGTGACCTGGTGGTGCCCGATATGGTCAACGACCTGCAAGACAACTTGGACGTGGTGGTGTCCCTGGCCGAGAGGCATTATTACAACTGTGATTTCAAGATGTGTTACAAGCTCACATCCACGTGAGTCAACCAACATTTTACCCGGTTGTCCGAGTGGCTTTGGCTTACTTTGTCGTCATTTGTTGTTTTTTTTGTTAGGGTGATGGTTAAAGACCCCTTCCATGCTAACTGCTTACCGGTGCATATTGGAACTCTTGTAGAATTGGGAAAATCAAATGGTAATGTAGTAAGCTTGAACCCAAAGACTGGAAAATACATTTTAAAAAAATATGTTCCTTTTTTTGTGCAGAGTTGTTTTATCTATCACACAAACTTGTGGACTTGTATCCCAACAACCCAGTAAGCGTCACACTCCTTGCAAACCATTTCTATGCCAGTACTTTTGCCATACTGAGCTGACAAAATTGTCTTTCTAGGTATCCTGGTTCGCCGTGGGCTGCTACTACCTCATGGTCGGCCATAAAAATGAAAACGCCCGTCGCTATCTCAGGTACTGGCATTAGTTTTACGCCAGAAGAGTCCGTTTTCGGGTGAAGTGGATGCCAAGCCGGTGTTTTACGTGTCCTGCAGCAAAGCCACCACTTTGGAGAGAACGTATGGTCCTGCTTGGATCGCTTACGGTCATTCCTTTGCCATGGAGAGCGAGCATGATCAAGCCATGGCTGCTTACTTCACGGCCGCACAGTTGATGAAAGGGTATGTCAAGGACTTCAAAATGTATATTTTCTTCGTTTTGGGGAAACTGGCGTCTTTGTCCTTGTCATAGGCAAACACAATGTCAGCTAAATAGTAGTTTAGCTAATTCTTCCGGCGATACATTCATATTATTTTTTCAGTATCCCATCTTGTACAATGGTACTTGTATAATGACAATTGAATTCAATTGAATTGCTCTTCCAGGTGCCATTTGCCAATGCTGTACATTGGCCTGGAGTACGGCCTGACGAACAACTCGAAGCTGGCCGAGCGTTTTTTCAGCCAAGCGCTCAGCATCGCTCCAGAGGACCCCTTTGTCATTCACGAGGTGGCCGTGGTTGCCTTTCAGAATGGAGAGTGAGTCAAAGTATACTCCACTAGTTGTTCTCATAAAATGGCAATTGCCCTGTGTAAACATGGGCAACATGGTTTTCAGCTGGAAGATGGCCGAGAGGTATTTTCTTGACGCCATGGAGAAGATAAAAGCTATTGGGAATGAGGTAGCTGCTCGAATGATCAAACCATTTTTTATGATGTCACGACCGGTGATTTTAATGTTCGATGACTCAATCCCTTCAAGGTGACCGTAGACAAGTGGGAGCCTTTGTTAAACAACCTGGGTCACGTGTGTCGCAAACTCAAGTAGGTTGACTCCTGCAGGTTGATCATTTTGAAATTTTGCTTGAATATAAGTTGATCAAATACCTGACCTATGCGTGCGTGCAGAAAATACGAGCAAGCTTTGGAGTACCATCGCCAGGCACTGGTGCTCATTCCCCAGCACGCCTCCACCTACGCTGCAATTGGATACGTGCACAGCCTCATGGGGGACTTTGAGAGCGCCATCGACTACTTCCACACGGTAGCACTATTTTTTTACCTCACGTTGAAGCTCACTTGAAATTCTTCATTTTGTTTTTCCTCCTCACAAGTGCAGGAAAAAAAATCACGGGTGAATCCATAACACATGAATACAAAGTACAGCGACCCAAATTTCCGTCTTAAGTCGAAACATGAGAATAAAATACACTTGCACTGTTTTACCATAGAATTCAATATACATATGTATATAAATGACAGGAAATATCAGCTAGCCTAAGCCAGGGGTGCTCAAACTATTTTACTCCAAAAGAATGTATACTCTTCAAGGAGCCAACATGGCGCCATCTACCTTTTTTTCCAAGGAACTGAAAAAGCAGTAATCGTGTTTGGCTGCACGATGGCACTGTTTGACAGCACAAATCCCATATGATGGCGTAGTAAGCCTTTAGAGATTTTTACGGGGTGACAAGTGCAGTCAAATAAGAGCACTATCTGAAATTCCTTCCATTAAGAAAGATGGGTGAAAAAAAAAAACTTTGGTTCGACTTTAAATTACTAAGAGGTCTTCTCTCCTATCTCCTTCCCATCAGGCACTTGGACTGAAGCGAGACGACACGTTTTCTGTGACCATGCTTGGCCACTGCATCGATATGTACATTGGTGAAACGGACGCTTACGAAGGTACGTGGCACTATTAATGAGAAAAAAACTGACATGAAACCAGCTTTGAAAGAATAGGCTCACTCCATTGGTTGGATAACCAGGGGATTCCAACCATTGAATGTATGTAGCCATCACTACCGACTGACTGACTTCTGTCTCTCACCCGACGCCCGGCCACGAAGGCACCGACATCGGCGACAAGGCGCGAGGCAGCTCCAACACGCAGACGCTGATGAAGGCGCTGGACGTCACCGATTCCTCCCAGTCGCGCGCCTCGCCACGACCGGAGGACGCCAGCCCCATGACTGTGGAGACGCCGCTGTCCAGCCAGGACAAGATGGTGCTGGACATGCCCTTGCGACTGTCCCTGACGCTGGAGTGCGACATGTACGAAAGCGACGTCATGTTGGACACCCTTTCGGACACCAGCACGTGATGATGGCAAAGTCACAGCTTTGATAGCGGAGACACATCCCAAAGTGCGGGCCTTCAGAACGTGCCTTTGTTTGGGGCTCTTTAGGATGAAGATCCCTTTTTTTCGGGGGGAAATGTAACCTCACAACTTGAAAGACTGTTTTTTTATTGCTCCTCTGGATTTTCACCATGACGTAAGAAGCGCATCACAGACTACAAGCATGTCCATTTCAATAAATCCTAAATCCTTGTCTTTAATTGCCTGATAGTATATTAAGGGTGAACAGCCACTGTTGATGACATTGTCGTTTGCATTAGGCTCAGTTTAAGGAGTGTTTGCCTTCAGAATTAAATGCACCAGATCATAATTCAAATTTGTCAAATTTTGGAATACATTGTCATGACTTAAAATAGACTGTACTTAAAATGTCTGCTTGTTTTATTAAAAAAAAAACTAAAGATACAATGAAATATGCACAAATCATTATTTTTTGCGTTTACCAACACAAGAGAAATTCTACGACGCTAGGGATATTTAGCACGTAGGACAAACAAATGATGTAATATTCTACATGACGAAAGGTTTTTAATACGTCTTAAAAAGGAACGTTTGTGCGCCGTCCCATCTTCTCGCGACAACTGCAAGCATCGCGAGCGCACAGAGAACGATTGATGAAGGAAAATGGAGAGAGATGAGGTCTGAAAAGGAGCAAATGACGGCCAACAAAGATAAGTTCCTCGTCGAGATACAGTTCCGGGACAACTCCGGGGACCAGGACAACATTCCTAAACAGAAAGAGGAGAAGAAAGAGCTTTTTACAAAGGTGCGATGTGGTCAGAGTGCTCTTGTTTTGTTTACGTTGGACGGGGAAAACATGGCGGACAGCGGCTGCTTTTCAGCACCGTGGACAGAGATTCGATAAAACCGTTTTATCCCCCTCGAAAATGACCATAAAAGATACTATTTTTCGTTTTACAATAATAATGGAATCATTTTGCACGTGTCGAGTCACCCGATTTTACGGATTTACCGATACCTGATAATAGTATTCAGGAGGGAAAACACGGTTTCTGAAAAATATGCACCCACATTAGAGCCAAATCAAAGGGTTTTTAGTCCAGTGGTTTCAACAAAGCGGAAAAAAACCCTTTTCTATTTACAAATCGGTTCGGCAGATATAAATATTTTGTTTTCTTTTACATAAACGTATATAAAATGTTGTAAAATAAAGTTGATCATCCAATGTGATCAACTGAGCTATTTTGATTGTGTTTATATATATATAAAATAAAATAAAAACAGCCTTAAGCCAATAAGCATTCAAATGCAGAGTAAGTGGGACTTTAACCTCAAATTTTCATGATGCATTTATTTACATTTCTCTGTCGATCTGTGGTGTATTGATTGACAGGTGGTGATCCGAAGGCTCCCACCTCAGCTTACCAAGGAACAATTAGAAGAACAACTCAGCCCGCTTCCTTCCTACGATTACTTTGAGTTCTTCCCTTCTGATCCCAGGTATCTCCGCACAGGCGCCTCCATATTACACAAATCTTTTTATTCACGACCTTCTCCTTGCTGTCCGTAGTCTGTACCCGCATCTCTTCTCCAGAGCCTACATCAACTTTAAAAACCAGGATGATATCCTTCTCTTCAGAGACAGATTTGACGGCTACGTCTTCATTGACGGCAAAGGTGACCCCCATTTGCCGCAATTGGAAGTAATACAAGGTTCAATGCATTGGTGACAGTGCTGATTGGTTTTTTTTTCAGGTCAAGAGTTTCCTGCTGTGGTAGAGTTTGCCCCTTTCCAGAAAGTCTCCAAGAAGAAGCTCAAAAAGAAAGATGCCAAGGCCGGGAGCATCGAGGAAGGTAACCTCAGACTGAATTCTTGCATCTAAACCAATCCAAAGATGTCAACCATTTGTGAAAATACTAATTACTAGGTATGAGTTGATACATTTTCTCTCACATAAACAGTTATTGGAGCTTTCTCTTTGACCAAAATTTTAAATTGTGCCACATAATCTTGTTTTCTATGCCTACAGAAAGACAAAAGATAGGATTTACATTGTTTTTTTCAATGCAACACCTTTACGGCTCTCAAACGACTGCGTAATTTTTTGCATGAGCCAAACACTCACATCACGGTCACTTACTTTTTGTCGAATTTCCTCCCACAGACCCGGAATATAAACGCTTCTTGGAGAACTACTCCTGTGATGAGGAGAAGTCGATGGCCAATCCTGAGACTCTTCTGGGGGAAATTGAGGCTAAAACAAAAGAGCTGATTGGTAAGCTTTCAAATTTAGCCCTCAGAGGAATATTTAGCAAGTTGCAAACACTGTTCCGTTCTGTTTTCGTGTACGTCATTCTTGTAAATATGCTTAAATGAAAAGATACTGCACTACTATTGTACATCAAAACCGGGCATCATTTTCTTTTGAACTCATTAACCTGATATGAAGGTCTGCCGAGTTTATAATCCAATCCAATTGTGCAATTCCAGCCAAAAGGACAACGCCCCTGTTGGAGTACATCAGAAACAAGAAAATGGAGAAGCAGGTGAGACACACAAATGCACGGCAGAATTGATTTCCACCAGGAGGAATAAATAACAGGACAAAACGGATGGCAGAGAATCCGAGAGGAGAAGCGAGATGAGAGGCGACGACGAGAGTTTGAGAAGAAGCGACAACGGGAGGAAGAGAAACGCAAGCGCCGCGAGGACGAGCGGCGCAAACGGAAAGAAGCCGAGAAGCAGAAGAAACTCTCCGACAAAGACGTTAAAATTAAGGTTGCTCCGTTAGCGCGTCTCCCGCGAAAGGGACGAACGAGCCTTGACGTGGTTCTTTATTTCTCTTTTTTGGACATGGGTGCTGTCCATCAGCTGCTGAAGAAGAGCGACAGGGACGACGACATCGATTCGGACCGCGTCAAGGACAAGAGTGAAGTCGGGGACGCGGAAAGAGGGAAATGGGAAAAATCTTGTGGACAGATCAAGTCAAAGGAAAAGTAAGACCGATGGAATCCGTCGTATTGGGACAGGATTACCACATGACCCAATGACCTTTTTTTCACCGTCTGTCCAGTAGAGGTCAGCCCGAGAGCGACAAAGAGCAGCGGCAACCTCGCCGGCAACGAGACAAGGAGCATCGCGGCAAAGACGACGACAGGAAGCGTCAGAGGCACCACTACGACTTTGATAAGTTTCCGCGGCGCAAAGACGAGACCAAGTGGGGTAAGGGTTACTGCCAGGACCGCGCCAAGAAGGAGGGCCATCACCACGCCTACGTCTTCTGCCCCGACAGCGGAGACAAGCAGATGAAGGGCGAGCGGGACGAGCTGGCTAACAGGAAGGAGCGCCTTCGAAACAAGGTGAGCCAGAAGGTGAGCATGCTGGGCTTCGTTTCGTCTTTTATCGACATCGGGACTTGTGGTAATGGAGGCTATTTAGTTTTGCTATTTAACAATAAATACATTTTCAAAAACAGATTTTTTTTAAACCTGATCCTCTGAAAATATTGGGGGAAATCCTACAAATATCATTTAATGCGGCCCACACAAGAAGCTTGAGTTAAGCCTATATATACTTTTTTTGGGCACTTCCCAGCTCTAGCACTAGCTGGCGCCAGTCACTTAATCCGATTTTCTTTACTGTGCTCCTTAGGACCGCCCAGCCATGCAGCTGTACCAACCCGGAACACGCAATCGCAAAGGCGGCAACTCGGCCGGCAAAGGTTACGATTGCATGCAAGCCGGTCAATCGCCGGAGAACGAGGCGGGGTCTTGCTTTGAGCCGGTCGCCATGGCGACGGCGTCGGACAAAACCTATGACGATAACAACGACGAGCACTTGTAAGACAATGTCAATCATACGCAAGAGTGGGTCTAAAACCCATCGACATTATATTTATTTTCTTACGATATATGACATCGCCAACATGAGAAACTTGGCAAAAAAGTAGGTTTAACAAAAGAGTTTAGTATAAAATGTGGCATCCACTTAAAGTCATACACTTGCTGTTTATTTTCACATTCTCTGTATGTATGAATCTATGAGTGTTCTATTTTTTTCTGAAATCTGAAATCATATCTTCTTGCTTTGTCATGACGTGCTTTGAAAATAAAGATTACACTGATTTAGTCATCATGATTTTTCCTGCATATATTGATGATTATTTTAAAGGCTTTGCAAAGTGTCATTGTCGACAACTGTTTTTTGCACTATCAATAAAAATGACAAACGTATTGGACAGTAGCTATGTTCAAACAGGAATAAACATCTACACAACAGTGTTATAGTATTTTTTCTGGGCTATTTTGGTACTTTACTCCCGTCACTATTTGCACAGCAGGCAGGACATTTCTCTAAACGGTGCATAGTACAAAACCTAGTGGATAACCAGCAAAATTACTCATTGAAGTAACCTACACAAAACCCTGAACGCCCAAGTGCAGATTTTTGAGGAATGTTTCCACAACCAAATGTATTTATAAATCATCCTATCCAACAAAAAAGTATTCATTGAATGGAACTATTTCAGTCTTAACACTGTGACAGTAATAACAATATTTAGAAAATCCTATGAAAAATATATTGGATTACAGAATAAAGAATTCCTGATTAAATTTAATAATAAAATCACCAATATTGTATGCCTGAAAGAAAGAAATTAAGATTATATTGGATTTATTGGGAGCGACTAGTCCTAATTTTGTGCTCCTTACTACACTTTACTAACACGGTCATCGTGAGAGGGTTTGAAACTGTTTTTTTTAATTTTATTTGTGGATATAAAACTTCAGCAAACTGATATGAGCAAACTAGATATAGAGTCTCATTGTCATATCGGGCCGGCGTGTTGCGTCATGACGTAACTGTTACGTCGAAGTGTGCGAATTTCCGGTCTTGTGGAGGTAAGAGAACTGTTGTCACTTGACAAACACTGGCAAGTAAAAGCCTTAAATATTGTTCAACCGTGTCAAAAGAATAGTGAAATATGTAAAGCATGCCTTGTATATTTGTGCATATTTATTGATCGCTGGATTTCGACTCCACACAATGAAGCCAAGTTCACGAATTTGACGTCACGTAAACTGCGCGTGTCCTGTAGCTCACCAAAAAATACATTTGCAATCAAATGTTGTTGTAAAGATTTATAAACATCCCTAAACATCTGGATTATTTGATCTCTTTGGCTGTTATAGACGTCAAATCCATTTCGACATTGAGTGATCATGTTTCACTGTCATTGATGGCAGGATTGCTGCCATCCCTCCCTGTCCAAATTGATTGGGAGGCCAACATGTCCATGGCAGCCAATGAGTTAATACTTCAAATAAATACATGTATTTTAAAAAGCCAATTCTGATCGTTTTTCCTCAGCGTGTGGAAGTAGGAAGGTGATTGGACCACCATGGTGCTGAACCCTGTCATCTCCAAATTGGCCGGCAAACTGGTCGTCCTGGCGAGTGCGTCTCCACGACGACTGGAGATCCTTCGCAATGCCGTAAGAGTCCGGCTAAAGATTGCAAAAACTGGAGAGGTCTCTTCTCACGTCCGGTCCGTCTTCTCGCGTTAGGGTCTGCGCTTCGAGGTGGTCCCGTCCTGGTTCAAAGAAACCCTGGACAAGGGACTTTTTAAAGCGCCTCAACAGTACGCCGTGGAGACGGCCAAGCAGAAGGCCCTGGAGGTGGCCAGGAGGATGCCCTGTGTAAGTATATTTATCAATAGTAATGTGCTTATTTAGTAGTAGTAGTAGTAGTACTGCAGTAGTACATTTGTTACTAGTTTTCAGAAAGAGTTACAAAAGTGTAAGACCGTATTTTGTCATGCTTGATACGGACCTTACGTCGTCAAAATGACTTGGATCTTGTAATATTATTTTAACCTTACAATATTACAATATGAATTATTATGAAATTGCGACTTGATCACGTATTATTTTGATTATTCTCATACTCCCATTTTTCTTTTACCTTCTGCTTGATGTTTTACTCTGGCAACTGAAGTCACGATTGGTCGCTGCCTCGTTGGAACTGAACTCTTTCGTATAAAGACCAACTGAAAAAGACCAATTAAATTTTTTTTGTTTTTGTTTCAGAATCACTTAAAAACTCCCGACATAGTGATCGGAGCGGACACCATTGTGGTAAGTACTTTTAAAGTTATGGCTGTAATACTGCATATTTTTGAAGAAGCTTCAATTCAGTATAAATTCTTATTTTTAACTTCAACTAATGATTAAGATAGTCCTTTAACACAAATAAACTGACATCAAAAAATAATTTACAGTGATAAATTGATCTTGCATGATCTGATTTTTTTTTACTCTTTTACTTTGAGTGGGCATTTTTTTTCTTTGTTTCAATAGTATAATGCGAATATATATATATATATGGAGAAAAAAAAGTTTGACATTTGAAATCTACTTCTGCAGAGTGTAAATGGCACGATTCTGGAGAAGCCACAAGACAAGCAAGATGCATACAGAATGCTCTCAAGGTGAACAGAGTCTCTTTTTTCTGTCAAATATATGTATCTAATATTTTCTTCTGGTCTGGCTTTAGTTTGAGCGGGAAAGAACACAGCGTCTTCACGGGCGTCGCCATTGTCCTTTGCAATGAAACAACAGGTAAATTGTGTTCAAACACGCGAGGACCCAAATTCTATAAAAAAAATTAATAACGTCACCTCTTTTGACCTGAGGCGTCGAAGATTTCCAGATTGTGGACTTCTACGAAGAAACTAAGGTGAAGTTCGCCGACCTCTCGGAAGACATGCTGTGGGAATACATTGACAGCGGTGAACCAATGTGAGTCACTCTACCTTTTTCTCCTTTAATGGAGCATTAAATGAAAAATAAGCAATTATCAGAACGGTCCTCCATATCGCCAAATGCTCAAAATCAGGTGACTCGAACTTTGCAAAAATATGTCGTCAAGAAAACATGGAAATTTGGTGACTGCGCTTATTCTTTCCCCCCAAATATTGAGTGCAATGTTGTTTGTGTACCAGGGATAAAGCGGGCGGCTATGGCATACAGGCGCTGGGCGGAATGCTGGTGGAGTACGTGCATGGAGACTTCCTCAACGTGGTGGGTTTCCCCCTAAACCACTTCTGCAAACAGATGGACCAAATATACAACCGACAAAGGGACGCGAATGGACCTACCCCTTTGCAGGTTAGCATTTCCAATACAAATGGATCCAACAAAGTCAAATATGATCACTTCCCATGACAGTTAATGAGTTAGGGAAACAAATAACAAAAGTATATAATGCATTTTAAAATAGTTTTCCTGGTTACGGGATTGGTATTGGCAGATTTTCCAAATCAGGCGACTGGAGCAAAAATCCTTCCTAGTTAATGAAGAAGATTTCAAACCGAATGCTAATCTTGACTTTTTGAAGGTCACCTTGCACGGACACTGCGAGGAAACCCGACCGGAGGCCGCTGGCCAGGAATCTGATGACGGTGAGGAGGCCAGAGACGACCTGCAGAAAATCATCCAACTGATGGACGGATTCAAAGCATCTAAAGTGAGCACGGATGAATACAGTGGTACCTCGAGATACGAGCTTAATCCGTTCCGGGACTGAGCTCGTATGACAAGTTACTCGTAACTCGAGGTAAAGTTTCCCATTGAAATGAATGGGAAACAATTTAATTCGTTCCAACTCTCTGAAAAAAACACCAGAAACAGGATATTGGATTGAAAAAAAATGTTTTATTTCTTATAATTCGCCATATATTGACAAAGTAATAAATAACGAGTGGTTTAATAGAAATAAAGTGTTTAATCTAACTAAAATTGGCCGGATTTCGCCGAGGGGAGAGGGGCTTCGTTTTTTTTTTTCCTCCACACAACGCACTCGTAAACAGAACAAACACTCCACCCTCACGTTCGCTATCGATGGGCTGTTTGCTGTCGTACTATTCCCTTCAAAATATTCCGAAAATGATGCACACAAATGTCCTCACAATCGGAGAACGCACGACCACTTGCCAACGAGCAGCAAGCAGTCTTATCAGCGATCGCCCCGCTGCTCATCTTCTTCTTCTTCTTCTTCTTCTTCTTCTTCTTTTTCACCTCAGGCGCCTGAGGATTACCCTCAGCAGCGCTAGGGCTGCCACTGGAACACGGATAAGTTCATCCAGGGAGTTGCCCAAGCCGCGATGGTAGCGTTCGGTCATTAAGGCCGGACAGCGGAGCCATAAGTGTTCAGACGACTCTGTTTCCTCGTCGCACAGGCGGCAGCGATCCGAGTCGGATTTCTCATGGGAGCTACAGGGGCGCTGGCTAGCGGCTCCTTTTAGCTTGTAGCATCTGTGTTCGCGTCCCATCGAACGGCGCCTATGATAGAGTTGCTACCGGGGATACTTTTGCGAGCACGAGTATACTTCATTACCCAGAAAGCCCTCTTTTCACCGCGCATGCGCGTTGTGCGTTTCCTGGTCTGAATAGCTCATCCGGTGCTCGTAAATATTGTTATACACGAAAGATATGCCAAAAAAAATGCCATGGCAACCTGGCTTGGTCGCATCACGAAACTTTGACCGCATCACGGGCGAATTATTCGATCGAAATTTCCCCCGTAAGACGAGCATTCCGTATGACGAACGGTCGTATGACGAGGTACCACTGTACTTTGAAGTGTTGTGTAGACAGTTCAATCTTGCTAAATGCAATATCTGAGTCTAAAAACAAAACGTCTTGCAGGCTCTGTTTACCGCGTCCAAGTTGGGCCTGTTTGACTTGCTGCAGCGCAAGCCGGCATTGGTCGCGGATCAGGTGGCCGTGGAGCTAAACACCTCCCTCAAAGGAACGGAGCGTCTGCTGGAGGCGTGCCTGTCACTCAAATTGTTGAAAACAACAAGTTAGTCAACCATTTTCCATCTCTTTACCAAGTTCGGGGCAGCCATACTACCATCATTTGGAAACGCCCCGCCGAAAAAAAAGTCTGGACACTCCGATCGCCTGTAAACACAATATTTTCAATTTTTTTTCTCCCATTCTCGCAGACTGTAAGACGCCCGCGTACGAGAACACTATACTATCGGAACGCTTCCTGCTGTCTGATGCGCCGTCTTCCTTGCTGGACTACTTGGCACACTGCGACCAATCCACGTGGCCGCTCTTCAACCACCTGGAGCGCGCCGTGCAGGAGGGCGTCCAACAACACCACAGGGCCTTTGGTGACAAGTCCACTGACTTAGTCCAGGTGAAAATAAAAATGCATCCAAATTCCTAAATTGCACGGTGCGTATACCATTTTATTTAATTCTCTGTATTGCTCCTACAGGACACTGTCTCCAGCAGCCAGGACGGCAAACTGAGGTTCATGAAAGCCATGCACAGTTTCGCTCAAGTGACCGCGAGAACAGTGGCCACAGCCTTTGACTTGTCCGCCTTCAAGAGCGCCTGTGACCTCGGAGGTGGGATTCCATGGCTTACCTTCACCTTTTCCTACTGTTGCCCGAATCGGTCAGGCCAACTGTGTCATCCAAATGCTTTGCAAAAAGAAAAAAGAAAAAAAAACGGCTAAATGCTAATTGCCACAACACGAACTGCAATTGCCACAACATGAACTGCGATTACAACAACACAAACTGCAATGGCCACAACACAAACATTGCATTTTTTTTAGCAATCTCCTTTTTTTCGTCTTCTGATCAAATTATTTGTCTTGCCTTTCTTTCGTAAGGCTGCACAGGCGCAATGGCCTGGGAATTTTCCAGAGTGTACCCGGGGATGACTTTAACAGTGCTGGACTTAGCAGCCGTGGTTGAAATGAGTCCGCGTTTCATTCCAGCCGGCGATCAAGACCGGCTGATGTTTGTCCAAGGTCATTTTTACACTTGTCATTTTTGTCGCTATGCTCATGCCCTAATGCCGCAGTGGTTATACCAACAGGAGACTTCTTCAAAGATCCCCTGCCGAAAGCAGACCTCTACATCCTCTCTAGAATTCTTCACGACTGGCCCGATGACAAAGTGCACTTCCTGCTCAGCAGAATTGCAGATGTGTGCACACCAGGTATTTTTCTCGGAAATATTCTTTGTAGTGATGCACCGACACCGTTTTTCATACCAATTTCCATCCAAGTCTGTAAGGTATTTTTTTTTAAATACGTACCGCATACTCATTTGAATGAAAAATTCTGTATTTTTGGACTATAAATTGCACCAGAGTATAAGTCACACTAGCCAAAGAATACATAATGAAAGGGAAAAAATATATATACACAAATAACACTGGAGTTTTAGTTGCATTTTCGGATGAAAGTTTTTTAATTTATCAGAAATCAATATATTTATATGTTAAAGTAATCCATATTTTTCAGTCTTAAAATTGCACTGGAGTATAAATTGCACAAGCCAAAGAATGCACAATGAAAGGAAAAAAAACTAGTTGCATTTTTGGAAGATTTTTTTTTAATTCATCAGAAATTAAGAACATAATACTGAAGTAATTGTAAAATATGGAACTGCAGACAAATTAACAACCTCTTAATTATATATTTTTATAATTTTTTGGGTGCCTATAGCCTAAAAATCTTAACATAACTAGCTGTCGGTGGTCAAAATAAAAAAGACGTATATAAGTCGCAGTTACGATTGATCAAATAATAAAAAGTTCCATCTACTGATGCTGTCGCCACGTCGTCAGGTTGCGGGCTCCTGCTGAGTGAGATCTTCCTGGACGAGGGTAGAAGAGGGCCCAGTCGCGGCATTCTGCAGGCCCTCAGCATGAGCGAAGGCAGGCAGAGGAGCGCCCACGAATACGTTCTGCTTTTGGAGAGCCACGCCTTTGTCACCTCCGGTATCAAACGGACGGGAAACCTGCTGGATGCCATGCTCTGCGTCAAAGTCTGACTCACTTGGACACGTCCTGATTTTCACCACAAATGGCCGTAGCGACCAGATGGATATCTGAATAAAAGAACTGCGATCGATACTCTAGTGCGACTTACACGTCTTTTGTCTGACCATCGACAGCCTGTTTTTAAGGCTATAGTTATCTGAAAAACGATCATGTTAACAGCTGCCTATTGTTCTGCATTTGACTACTTTGACTTGTTCTTGGTTTCTGATGTAATAAAAAAATTGCCTCTTCCAATGTAGAGTTTTGTTGGGGTTTGGTGGGTGGCTGTTTTTTTTTTTTTACCTGTTTATGTGATTGTGTATGAAAGGGGTGGGCAAACCGGTCCCCGAGGGCTGCAGGTTTTTATTCCAACCAATCCAGCACAGACAGTTTAACCAATGGGATTTCTGCAGAAAACAAGAAGCACCTGACTGCAATCCACTGATTGCTCTTGTAGGACACCCATTAGAGTTCTATGCTTGCTTTGTGCTCTTCTTTGGGGTCAAAATGAGTTTATTATGAAAGATCAAAGTTTTTATTCAAGCACATGTTTGATAAACATGAACATTATCATATACTATTCTCATGTTGGTACAGGAATTGCTCAAGAGGGGCCCTAAAATTCACCAGGAGCATCTTTGCTTGAAGACAAAAAGTGGCAAAAGAATGACTTCCTTCTGCATCTGGTTATGGTGAGCTGGATTCTTCTGTTTTTTCATTGCTAGACTCTTCTTCACTGTCATCTTGCACTGTGCTTCTTGTTGTTGCGCTTGCAATTTGGCCAACATTCCCTGTGCTCTTGGACGTATTGTTGACCGTGATGTGGACTGCAACTGTAGTATCACTGCTGGTTGTTTTTTTCCTTGTCAATTTTTTGCCGGGCTTTTCTTCACCCTGTTATTGGAAAAGTTAATTCCTTAATGGCAGCCGATGAGTTAATACTTAACAAAAAACATGTCACAGGCATTTACCACTTAGGAATTTTTTCACTTTTTTTGTGATTGTGTTTTTAATGACATTTTAACACGCTCAATCATGTGAAAACTGTTAAAAAGAAAAAAACGGCAACCTGCTGACTTCTGCTCGGGTAACGCGCGATGGCGTCCACCAATTTGCGAGCTTGGAGCCAATCGCCGTGCAATTTCTTCACGTCATAATGAGGCTTAGACTGGCTCAAGCGTGTCGACAAACTCTGGTTCTCCATGTTGATTTGCCTCAATTCCCGCTGGCGTTTCTCCACGTTGAGACTAAAACGCAGAGCAAATCATGAGCAACTTTAATTCGTTATCATTGGTCATCCACACGTACCTTTTCCTCTCGTAACTATTCCTGTTGTCCACTCGTCCGCTGGTCAACATGATGTGGGATAATCTTTCCAGAAGTAAGATGTTCTCTCTCTCAATCGTCCTCGTCCACATATCTTTGCTCTTGACAGTGCAGTACAATGTCCGATTAAATCGCAGTCTTTGTCCACATTATCTAGTATGCTAAGTTGATTAGATAACCTTATTTTTTAAGTTCGATCAGTGGCGGAACAAATACGACGAGTGTCAACGGGCGCCTTGACTTGAAGATGCTATGAAAATACTATGGCAAGTGACCTTAAAATGATAGAAGCCATATTTGGGACAAAAATCCACCCAAAAAAGTCTTCTTAAATATGAAATTAAATCCAATTTAGGCTTCGTTTCTCAGCAGTATTGGCCCCACTAACAAAAAAAATCTCCTAACAGAAGGTAGAATTGCTGGGGGGAAAAAGTGGGCGTTTACTAAAGCATTTTTGGAATGGAATAACTAAGAGATGCTCAAAAACAGCCAGATTTGTTTTAATTTCATTTTTCTCTCCTAATTTCCACCTCTGACATTGTAGATTTCCAGTTAATTTATGCCAGAATTTTAGCCTTGAGCAATGTTATAATACGCAACTGCTGCATGGCAGCAAAGACAATATTACAGGCTAAGTCACAGAATGAATTAAAATCATAAGGCCATCATAATTATAATTCCAAAAACAAAGATATTATTTATTATTATTGTAATCAACCACTATAGGTGGCTATTGCAGAAAATGCTAGTTTTGCTTGTATGGTTTTGTTCCGTGTTCATAACTGCAAAATAGTTTCTTATTGCTGAACAAGATGTTTTTAAATTATATTCAAATTTTGCTTTAAAATACAAAAGAGTAAAGGATGCGAACTAATTATAATAATTGACAAGTCTACCCATCGCTGGGCAAAATTCATTGATTAGAACAGAAAGCATTAAAAATGGAAACCAAAAACCTATATTTGAATAACTCACCAGCTTTTATGCAGTACTATGTAGTATTATCAAATGATATTAAAAATATCAGTTTTGCATACTGTGAGTTACCTTTGGTCTCTGTGGAGAGAGGTGATCATATTTCTTGGGGGCTTTTGTGTCCAGTGTTGGTTGCATGGACTTTACCTACAGAGATACATAAAACCATGAAACACGTAGTTTGGTCTTTGGTACTACGTTGTCTTTCCGACTTTGTTCCGTCACAAAAAGTTTGGGTTTTCAGGGGGTGAAAAAGGTCAAACTTTTACCTGTGTAGTGGCACTTTTTCACTTATCGTAGTTTTTGGACTGAGTATAAGTTACATTAGCCAATGATTGCACAATGAAAGGGAAAAAAGTAAGTCGCACTGTAGTATAAGTGGCATTTTTGGAGGAGATTTTTTTTTAAAAATTGATCAGAAACCAAGAACAAACATTATGCTAAAGTAATTAGTAAAACAAACGAACAACAGACAAAATAGGCACTGGCTATAGTAATATATTAACAGTTTTTAACATTAACCTAAAACTGTCGTTGGTCAAAGCGGAAAAACTGCGAAAAATGTGACTTATAGTCCGGAGAATACAGCAGTTTGTTCCCCAGAACAACAAATAAAATGATTAAAAGCCAGAATTTAAAAAATATATATATTTCTTTCTGTAACATGGTGAATAAGATAGATTGATTACG